>NC_090930.1:585233134-585858134 GCF_040938575.1 Ambystoma mexicanum | reverse complement strand
TCATTGTTTGCCTATAATTACCAGGGGACCCATCACTACACTTCAGTATAGTGCACATAATGGAATGAGGATCCAGTCCCAGTCTTTTTCAGGCAGGATCGTCTCAGTGTTCTTATTCTGGTCCCTTACAGAACACTCTGTATTACTGTTAAAGGCACAGATGCATTCTTTGCCCATCACACTTATAGCACATTCTGCTTGCTAACACCACCTCCATACACTGAGACCAACTGTGGGTGGATTTCACCTTCACAATGAATACTTAAACCCAAGTCAGAATGGCGTAAAATAATGAGAGAAAACTCAGAGTAATAAAAGACAAAAGCCTGCTTAGGGCTATGTCTCAAGTACTGGTAGATACTGATTCTAGACATACAGCTTTAGAGTAGACCAAGAGAATTCACAGGGCTATAGCTCAGGAACTGGCAGAGGCCCAACCAAGTGGGGAAGATAAGACAACGTTATTGCTAAGGGTTATTTTTCAGACATTGGCCGACCCACGATCAAGGGAAAGAGAGACAATTACGAACCTACTGAGGGCTATACCACAGATAATGGCTGAGCTAATACCAAGAGCCAGAGGAAACCAAGCCTCTTCTGAGGGCAATATCCCATTCTGTTGTAGAAAACAGGAACATAGACAAGGAGAAATCTAAGAACCTGTTGAGGGCTATGTCTAGGAACCAAGCAGAAACTTGAGACAAAGGAATAAAGAAAGCAAACAGTCTATTGAGGGTTATATCTCAGACGCTTCAGTCATCAGACACAGAAGAGGAATGCGGAAAAGCCAAGCGCCTGCCCATGTCCAGGAACAGAGGAGAAGAGAAAGCCTCCAGTATTCTGAGGCACTTCTGGAAACCAGAAGGTGATAATCTAGTGGACACTGCTCGGCCCTACCCCTTCATACCAATATATTTCTGCCTTCCATGTCATTACAGAAGGGGAAAGACCATTTTCAAATCTGGCTTGGTCACAACGAACAAATGGGCACTCCAGCCTGAACTGCCAGGTCCCATCATTCTGCACCTGGCCACAAGCAACGCCAGAGGTACTTCAGTCTTGTTAGGCATTGCCATTGAGGTGTAGCTTGGATCTCTATGCATGACAAACTTGGGACCCATGTCTGGCCTTACCAGTCCCATTTATGGTGACAAAAAAGAAGTGTTAAAGACATATGCCTGGCCCTCTATTGCAAATATATAGACAGCTACAAAAAGAGTGGTGATGAAGGTTTGCCAGAACAATTTCTGTACTAAAGATTGATTCAAAGCCTTCCTCCCATCACATTTTTGGTTACAGTTTGTATCCCTAAATGAGAGAGAGTAGGCTCATACATGGGTTTCTTGCATTGCTGTACCATAGAAAACCAAGTCTCACCACACAGATGTGGCCCAGCAAAGCCAACACATGTCAGAAGTTGCCTGTGTCCTAGCCAAATCGTTCAGTCTGGACTTCTCCCACTGGCGCAGTTCCAAACTGATTTGCATCTGAATGATCCCCATCTGAAATGGAATAGACAGGATAGAAAATTATGGTGTGAAAGTTTTCTCAGTGCAATGCCAGCAGATAAGATTTATTCAAAAGCTGCCACCCATCTAATATTTTATTCATAGTTTGTCTACCTTAGTGTGAGAGGGCATGACCAAACTTGGGTCCCTTGCTCGCGACACCATAAGAAATCAGACTTCACTTCACTTAGGATGCTCACGAAGGGCAAAGCATGTCTGGAGCTGCTTATGTTTCAGTGCAGAGGGAATGTGCCCTGGCCATTCTAGCTGAACTTCTCTATTCAGTGGCATTACCAAAAGTGATTTGAATTTTGCTTTTCCCCTTCTGCAATAGCGATGATGGGCTAAAAAAGAGTGTCATGGGATGTTTCCCAAAGCAAAGGGAAAAATGTGCTCGGACAGGAGTGTGGGATAAGGTATTCACATCATCCCACAATGTCAACCTACAGCTAGGGTGTAGTAGCTGAAACTAGCCTACAGAATACAGCAATAGGGGATCAGTATTTGCTGGTAGAGTAGTTCAAGATTCAAGCTGGGCTCCATGAACCTTTATGCCCTAAAACTGTTTTTCAAGAAGTGTGCTGAAAACTATATCCATGACAATATCTTTTAGTAAGGGAATTGTGGAGAAGACGTGTTTGCTAGTAGAATCACAATACGTCAAGCCTACCTGACTCCTTTGAGGGCTTCAAGATTGACTACTTCAGATGCAAAAGGTACTTACCCTGTACTGTTCTTATTAAAATGGTTTTATTGTTTAAAACACAGACCTAGCTTGAGAGCAGCGGAGCATTTTAGAGTGGGAGTAGCCAACATTTGGGATGGCATCTCTTCACAGTAGCGCAGTACTGTGAGTTGGGGTCTGTGCATTGGTATGTGCCTCCACTGGAATTAGACCTTGGTCAGGTGTTATTGAAAAGAGGGATTGATTTGAGGAATTTGAGATGTTGGAAAATTGTGGGGGCATTGAGGGCCGACACCGGGATCAAGTTCCATAGGGTGGGTCCGTGATAAAAGAAGGATTGTTTGCATGTTCTCTCTTTGCGGAAAAGCTTTGATTCAACACGGATTATCAATTTACTGCACAAGTAGCGTGCGCCACCAAATACGTGGAGCTTAGTGACCGGGTATGCTGGTGTTCTACCCATGACTGGTTTGTAGATGATAGTATCCAGTGATAAAGTGGCCTGGGAAAAAGTTGCCACGGGTGACATTTCAACCAATTTGCACGCACACCAAAATCGAGCACTTTCCCAAAATCTACTAAGACTAGAGTATATAAAAGTAATTAGTACCCATCCTAGAATTCGTGGGGGAAGGCTTTTAGTGGTGCAGGAAAATAAATCACTTACCTGGTGACCTTTTCCCAGGCGAGATTTTCACATATTCTTGAACTGTATCCTGGACTGGAGAGGAAGCCAATGTAGTCTGGGTTGGACCGGGGTGATTCGTCAATTTTCTGTGCACCCATAATAAGTCCACTGCAAGACCACAAAGGCCTGCAATACAGTATGGAAGTCCTAAAGGGTGACAATAAGTTTGTTTTTGTGAAGGATGGAGATAGTAACAGTGAATAAAAGTGTGGATCTCCTTTATGTTCTGCTGATATTTCATCAGACAAGGTGTCAAAGTGGGATTTATGGAAAAACCTGCAAAGGTATGAGATACACCCTGCAGGTAACTGGCATGGAGCAATATAAATGTTCATACTGTACTACCCACTATAAAATGAGTAGCGCACTAATAACTAGCTGGTAGATTGAGAGGGTAAATATGCAAGCTTCATCCCCAATTTGTAAACCCCTTGGGCCAAAGTGTATCATATCCAAAAATGCCGAAGCTATTTAAACCCTATTAAATAAGAGTTTAGTATTGTACTCAATGTATAACTGAAGGTACCCAGGGGTGTTGCGAGATTCGTGCCCCTCCTTTAACCTCCTCTCTTTTTTTAATTTCATTTAATTTTTTTGCCTTTTTAAAGCGCTCACACAGCCGTTGCGTATTTATAACACGCTCAGTACCCAGAGGTTTCTAAGCGCGGACCTGGGGATCTAACCTGTGTTGCTTTGTGTCGTCTTGTTTCCAAGGCAGCACTTGCCGCAGAGCTATGCTACCGGGACCTCTTGTGGAAGGGATTGGAGCATCTACTGTTATGGTGCCCTCTGATTTGCATGGAATCATGGTAGCTTTCCCCTTTGTAGATTTGTATATCCATTTTTTGCATCTACAAATCTACCACTACACATTATTCAATGGAATCACATGGCCTGACACTATTGTTAAAATCTGTGGTGTATAAAATATGATACCAAGTAGGAAAAAAACCTAGATATATGTGTTGATTTCTCAGGGAATGAAACAACTAATCTTTCATAGGTGCCCTTAACACTGGGGAGAGGCACACTGGCCAACATGGAGTTAGACATTCATGGAGGGAAATAGTGTGTGTGATATAGACATAGGTTCTGACCAACACCATCAGCCCAAGAATCAGAAGAGAGTGACGGAAGCAAGTGATCCACTGACAGGCCTACCACCAGATAATAGACGTATCACATATAGAGGAAGATCTCCAGAAGACCTAAGGCCAAGAGATTCTGCACATCCTGACCATTACCTTGCATAATTCCAGGTTGGAGGCTACACTAGAACTCACTGAACAGAGCCACCACATTCAGGGGGAGGAAGGAATGGGTTCATGGTAAATTGGCTGATCCATTATTCCTTTATATCAACATAAAATAGCATCTGAAAAAAATGCATTTCTATGATTCCACCAAAAGGTCGAGCGTAGAAGGTCAAGCTAAAACCCTGGCAGGACTCCTTGAGACCGAGCCCTCCTAGAATTACAACCAACTTTCTATGACTTAAGATGCCATTTTCCAGAAGACTGTAAGAGAATCAATCAACTTGGGGGTTGCAATGGGTTGTCCCCTCAGTTTGGACATCTGCATTGGTCAGGGAGATGAACCATATCATTATCTGGGAGCTGATTATGCCACTTGTGTTTTCTATGTCTATACCTTTGAAGCTTCCATGCCTTGATTGATAGAGAGAAGGATGAGGAAGCCTCTCATTATCAGGATGCAAACTTGTGTTTGTACATACGCATTGTGCATACACCTGGCAAATACCAACTATTGCCACAATTCTTGTTAAGGCAATGTTATACTCCAGGAATAGAAAAAGTGCAATTCTGGGAAACTTGGTTCATTCTTCCCCTTGCTGCAGGGGAAGCGTGAAAAATCCCTTCAAAGTTTCCATTGGCAACATGAATGACATTGCTTTCAGTGGGTTTGGGTCCAACATAAACACGAAACCTGTCCATTGGAGGTGGCAGTTATCATTTTCCCAAAACCCTTATGCAAGGGACCAATTTTTTATCAGTTTGCAGCCTGGTAAGAGCAAGCCAAAGGGCTGTTCTACAGTTCACAAGGACAGTTAAAACATCTTTGTCAACTATCAGGATGTTCTTTTGGTCAGGAGTTTCATCATATAGCAAGCGATTGTCTGGAAAGAGCTACCTGTCCAAAACCTAACCGGGACCACAGTGCTCCAACATTATCTGCAAACTCACATTTGGGAGCAATAGGGGAAGGGTTTTGGTATGTTTTGAAGTCATTTTGTTAAATATCCTGATAAAACTCGGGGACTCAGGGGTGTTCCGGGGACCAGGAAATCCCTTTCTGCTTTCAATGTACTAGAAAGCAGATATACAGGGGATTAACCAGAGCCCTATGTGTTGCCTGGCGTCATCCAGTCTCGCACCTTTTGGACTTGTTTCAGAGCTACATGCATGGTGAGTGAGGTCTCACATGTTGAAACAAAGTAAGGAACATCTCCCTTAGGTTGCGACACTGGGCCCCTCCCAGATACAGCATCCCAATGGTCATTCACCTGACAGACATCATAATTCCATGGACACAAATATGGAAGTCAAGTGGAGCGCCACAATAGAAAACTAAATAGAAAAGGAAATTGCCATAGAGTGGTCACAGAGACCAATTAACCCTCTTCTCTAGACAGTTCCCACTCTTGTACATTGGTTGGCTATGCTTGTTGCTCTCTAGATTGTCTTCCCCTTCTTTGCTTCCTCCGCTAATTTTGCTTATTTGCACCCTTTCTTGCATTGCCTTTAAGTATTGCTTAGCTGACAGTGGCCCTATCTGCCAATTGAAGACAAGTAAAAATGTCTGTTCATCCGCACCCTGTGATGCTCAGTGTACTGTCTTTGTGTTAGTTCTCGATCAAACTACACTGATGTTTCACTGATGTCAGGGTTCAGGTTTTGAACCCACAACCTAGGCTCAGAAGTTACGTACTTGGGGATTGGTAATTATCCACAAGAGAAATATGATTTCTGTTTGCAGTACTGTCTGTGCAATGCTATCTTTCAGACTTTATGAAAACGTTCATTTCAAATGGAAATTCAATTGATTTGGATTGCTTGCTTCAGGTGGACTCTTGCCAGGAGGGGTAGTGGGTAAAGTAAGGCCTAGCTAGGGTTTAAGGAGGGAGCACTGGTCTGTTCCTCTTCAAAGAAATAAGCATCCTGGGCAAAATCCACAATGTACAATGGGTATGACAGGTGGAGGCATATGGGTAATCGCCCATGTATCCTCTCTGGGTAGATCCTTGTTGAACTGGTGGACATCCCTGGTCATCAAAGCCCTTCTAGGTTTCAAAGAATGACCATGCAATATACATGTGTCATAATTGTTTACGCTGAAGAGGCAGCACAATATGCACCAGCTCCCATTTATGGGCTAGTAATGGCTGGTGTAGATTAAGGGCCACTGACCAATATCACTTTTGTTGTGTCCATCAAGCAAAAGATGAAATTAAAATAGAGAACCCGAGCACAGACCAGCATGGTCCATTTGCAAGGGAATTGAACTTCCCTGCTTTTCAGTATATATGCAACACTTCAACTTGTCATCAAAGTAACACTGCAAGGTGGAAATGGGCTATTCCCCATATGCAAAGCCTTCCTTTATTATCAGTTGAGAACTTTAAAATGGTAGTCTCTACCAGTGGGCAGGAATCTCATTCTAAAACTGTTTGTAGCCTGGAGTATGGATTCCTCCAAACAGCCTAGGCTTCACATGCCATGTGTTGTTCAGGGTGTCGTATCCTGGGCCTAGACAAAATGATTTCTTCTGCGTGCATGCAATTCCCCAAGATGGCAACATCAAGTTATTTTTTAGGTTGCTCCAGTGCTTTTGAGTAAAAGAACGGTTCGAAAAAATAATTCAATTCAAGCCGGGAATATGTCTCCAATCATGGCATTGACCTTCCACTGTACTTGCTACTATTATAGATATTTGAATGAATGGCTTTCCTTTTTCAGGATACATTTCTTCTCGAGGCATACTCTTGATGGTTGGGTTTCGCTGTCCAAACCCCTTGCCGGGAAATATTCAACAGAATTACAAAGGTCTCGTACATGATCTCACTGTGATTTTAACATGTTTATGACCTAATGGGCGAGCTAACATTTTCATTAGGAATATTCACTTTCCATGTATGACACAGAAGACCATTGCGTCGGTGCGCTTTAGGCTCTTCCTGATTCAAGGCTTTACAGGTTTTATTCCTCACTGAGCAAGTGTGATGAATACTTGCAAAGTGTTTATCCCCCAAGATAGTTTGAGATGTTCAGTGTTGTTAAGTGACTCCAATCAAGCACTCCCACTAAGTCAGTGCCTTGTCTGGGATTGCTCAAGGGAAGCCCTTATTTATATATTTTTATAGCAAGTTATACCGTGGATGATAAACCCTTGTATAACACCCCTCTCTATGAATCCCCCTGATCTCACTGAGCCAAGAAGTAGGTTTGTTTCGCAATTTAAAAGATTTATTGGAAAAATTAAACAATATATACATATCACACTTTTATAATAAATTAATATTTGATAGCACCCTTATGAATATAATGTTGATCAACAATAGATAATTTGACACTAGCACGCTTCTTTACAATCAATGAGGAGTTAGTATAGGAAGGATAAGGTAGCAGAAAATACTTTTATGGTTTCAAGGAAAAGCAATGAGGGAAAAATGCAGCACAGAAATAAACTTGATATGATTTCAACAAAAGATAATATGATCACTTTTTCTTTGACAATTCCCTCCCCCCCATGCACGATAAGGAGATGGAAGGGGAGCACACAATTCTCAGGAATACAAAATGCAATACAAATTTCCAGTTCCCCCCAGCGAGCTTAGAGGAAAACAGGTATGATTTTAAAGCAGGCAAGATCCTTTTAAATGTGGTGGCAATGAAGTGAAAAATATGCTGAAAATGTTTTTAATTCCCTCTAGAGGTTCAGGGTGAGTGAGAGATACTTTAAATCAGTTCGCGTCAGCCCTACCAATGATTCAGGGATGGTTATCAGGTTGAAAACGGGATTCAGTAATGGAAGCGAAAGACAGATATTTGTACACGTGGTTGAAATGAAGCAAACTGTCAATTCGCTGCACTTTTTTCTGAGTGTGTCAATCACGATTACAGAGGAACTATAAGGAGTAGCAAGTCGGTTTTAGGCTTGTTGGAAAGCTTAGAATCTTAGCTTTAAGATGAAAGTTAAACCACATTCGCGGTTCAAAAGATACGGACGATTTAATGGAGGTAGATTCTCAAAATAAAAGTGAAGATCAGAATGACAGATGACAGTTTTGCAGAATGGACACACGATTTCTTATGATGCAGTTCTAAATAGGTTAAAATAGTTTGAATTAGATTATTTTAAACTAAGAGATTGGTTTTGCACAGTTCTGGCTGAGTACTCACACTATGAATTTGAAATAGGCCGTCAGGGTCTGGGCATCAGGTTTGGACTGGACTCCTGGCGGGTGGCTCTGAAGTCACAGCTCTCTGGATCAGCTCTGCTCTTCACAGCGGTCTGGTCCGGGTCTCTCTGATTCTCGTCTCTCTGGATACAGCACTGCTTTATGGGTCTGCTACCGGTTCTGGCAAAAGTTCTTGGCAAAGAATCCAACAGCTCGCCCGGCTGTAGAATAGTTTGGTTGGATTGCTTGATTCTGAAGGCCTGTTGAGAAGAGTTATCAGCTTGTGGGTTAGGCCTTTGCTTTAAGTTCTGTTGTCTATCTGGAGTCTAAGTTCTGGATGTTCCTTCTAGATGTTGTATGGTCCGGCAAAATGCTCTGCAAGAAAATGGAAAATGAATCCTTTGCCTGTCCAAGCAGTATCTTTTTATGTGTTCTGCAAGTGGGTTTGTGCGTGGGCATAACTAAGCCTGCTCCTCACAACTTCACAATCATTGGCCAAGTCCTCCTCTCTCCTTTGATTGGGGGAAGGAATGGAGTGTCATCAGGCATTAATTTTATGGCATACAGAAAGAACACTCCCCTTTGCATTTACTTAGAAAAAGCATTTTTCATAACTAACAGGTTTCCCAGATACACAAGTCATTGAAATTACATACACATTTCACAGATTAATTTAAGATACACTCTCGCCCAACTCTGATCCCCCTCAGAGCCTGGGCTAAAAAATGGCAACATTTTGTGCTTTTTAGTGACTTTCACCATATTGTTTTTTCCTCAAAATTTACACAGACCTGCACCCCTTCCCTGAGCATATTACTGGAAATTACTATGTCTCTATCCTAAACACAGTGTCGGCAATATTAATAAATAGCGGGATTCGGTCCCAGAACACCGCACAAAGTGGAGTTTGGTCTCAGATCGTGAGGGCATTTTTCATATTAAGGACCCCCAAATTGTACATTTCTGTGAGCTTAATACAAGATTTTATGAGCAATTTAACTTAAACATATATTTGCTGCAATATGAATCCACAATCCAGTCTGGCCCGCCCCCAGAAGCTTGGTGAGTCAGAGATCACAGGCCTCTCCTTCTTGGTAGGGCAGCTGTTGCCAGCTACACCCTAATCTGCATTTCTATTCAATCGAAAGGGTCTATTGTGTTGGGTCCTGCAAGCTGCAGGGGAAACTCCTCCCTCTCAATCAACAGGGCCATGTGACATCCTGGGCTGTTGTGTGTGTCTCTGAGGTGTTAATGGTTCTCAGGAAAAGCAAGTCTTTTGAACTTTTAATTACATAAGCCCCCCTTCTGTTCACTGCACAGTTCTGCAAGACAGCTCTCCTGTCCTGATTTATAGAGCGCCAGCGCCGGTCAGTGTCCAATGCCGGTACTGCACCTATTTTTGACAGCTGTCTTGAATTAATACATTTCAAAAAGGATTTTACTTGATAGTATATGATCCTTGCTTGACATGGCATTGATGTGGATCTGCAGTAGAGTAAAGTACAACACTCAACCATAGTTGGATTTTTGTTTGATGGTTTCGGGCCCATGAACTTAGCAATTTTTGACATTAATAAAAACGGATTTTGAACAGAACCATCTTTCTTTGCACTGGTGGGTGGCAGGTCAGGGGACCATTTTGGTGTGCGCAAAACTGCATGGTTCTCCTGGATTCTGGCGCAAATGTGGGCTTTTTCGCCATCCTGGATTTTCTAAGCCCACAGCAGCAAATGTTGCAGCATAAAAGTCCAAACGTGGGTCAGGACACCCAACAGTGTAACCCATAAGAGTTTTCCGTGTCTTCTAACACATGCAGAAGGAACCTCACTAAATCCTCTATTCTAATTCTCACACGTGCACATATGCTTACTACAAAAGAATCCAAAGCCTATTTTGCCACTTGGATTTTGTGCTTTATAACATGAAGCTACAACATGTTGGAAGTGATTTTCTTTGCGTGTTCACCTGGATTCAAATAGAGCTGATCAGGTAAAGACTTCAGTAAAACAGAGCTGCTCCATCTGTGCAAATACTACATGATTGGGCTTGAGCTGTTATATTTCTTCCAATATAGCTCTGCTTGGCAATCTGATTGGTATTATTGTCAAGATCAGCTTCAAATTTCACAGAGAGAGGCAACGAGTAGCAAATCACTCGACACAGAGCTCTGCTCCACCATACATTGGGGGCACATATATGTTGGGAAACATACAAAGGAGGATATGGTGGTCAAATTTCCTAAATGGATTTGGGAGATTTGTTGAAACCAAAACTAGGCTTGTGTGACCGGAAAGTTGATTTTAGAAAATCACAATATGCAGTCTAAATGTTTAGCACCATCCCTTAGAGTCTGTTTCCACATTCAATATATTGATTACAGTTATGTCCAGGCCTATCACCCGTCGCTACTCTGTGTTAATACACATGGATTATAAATTTGTCACCAGAAGCCTCTATAAATTATAACCTAATATCGTACAAAGGGCCCGATTCATGGAATAATTGCCCGGCTCAAAGTGAATTTGCACTGGTGAAAAGTGACTTTGCACTGTCCACACAAACACTGAATCAGGGAGCCCTGCAAAGTGTATCTTTGCAGCACAATGTCCGGGCAACGCCAGCGCATAGTTTTGCAGTTCAAAATTACTTTGCCCGGCAAAAATACACTTTACACAGTTCCAAGAATCAGGGTTTGTGAGGGCCGTGAAAAGTCACTTTTCAGTAGTGCAAATTCACTTTGAACCGGGCAAATATTCCATGAATCGGTCCAAAAGTGATTGTGTAGGTAACAGTTTGTGAGTTGCACTAAACAACTGAACACTTCTCATGCTTTCTGTCATTGTTAATAACTGTGATAAAGTCACCTTTGAAGTTGCCATTGAGGAGGAGGGCAACATTTGGAGGCTAGTAGACGTCAACAGATACGTGATGCAACCCCTCAATGTGGCATGCAGGAGATCTGTCAGCTGCACCACAATCCTCCCTGGGGCACCCCAAAGCATGTACACTATTTGTCTGTACAAGAAAAGACAAATATGGTTACCCAACAAAATATGTCTTTCATGTTTTGTTTTATAAAGTGTGGCATTACTATATTCATGTATGGGTAATAAAAGTAAGGTGCATAAATCTGTCCCAGGATCAGATAAATATGGGGACAACTCTTGCTTAATAAGAGAGTTTCGCTCCAATTTCAGATCCATACAGGGAACACGACTTTGTGAGGCTTCCCTGGACAATGGAGGGACTTCTGGCAGAATATGTATTACAGAAACGCAAAATGTCCATCCTCTGCGTACATGCTCCACATGTGCATACTGAGTTTCAATAAATAAACACATGAAGATGGGTGAACATTCACCTGTTGTGTAGATGAACCCATTAGGGACACACCAATCACAAACAGCAAATTCAACATGGAAACAGACCCATCAGTAAAGAGGTACTTTGAAACACTTGCTGGCAAAGCCTAACTATAAAAAGAAGCAGAAGATTTCTTGCGCAGGGGAGGAGGAGGGGAGTGTTAGGATGACGTGTCATAGTGTCAGTAGTGGAGTAGAGAGAGATGCAGAAATAAAGATAAAGAGAAGGAACTTATGGTGGCCATGCCATAAAAGCCACATACTGAGAGTGGTACAGAACAGGAAGTGGCTAAGCTAAGTGAGTCAGGCTGCTGAACATGCAAGGCTTCAAAGAAAGGTTAGAGAAGACATTTTAGAAACATTGTCACAAAGTCTCTCTGGAGCCAGTACTTGGGAAGGTGAAGCTGTTGAGCAGCTTTCTGGGGTATCAATGCCAGGTACAGGTGCTGACTGCAAATGCAACAGCAGCAACTAAAGAGATTTCCATTGTCTTGGCAGGGGCGGGGGGGATGTACTTAGTTCAGCTTGAACAACACCTTTGCCTTGCCTGGTCTTGGAAGATGTGGAAGAAAATCCTACCCACTAAACTATAGAGGAAGATCAGAAGGTGCACGGTTTGGCTGAGACTGCATGACATATCAGTAGGGCAAGAGGAGAGACTTCATGGTTTAGCTGACTACAGCATCATAGGATTCCTAGGGATATAAGGCTAATATAACATGCCTTTATATATGTATCTATCAATATATATTTACTTGTCTAGTGCTTGGTTCAAAAAATAGAAATATCCCCTGTCTAATATCTCCAACTACAACAATCCCACCACACAGAATGGGGGAAGAAAAGGCTGCGTTCAATGTGAATAACTTATTTAAGTTTAACATAGAATAATATATTTAAAGGTGGTCAACTACCTTAAAATGATACCAGCAGCTTGTTTAGAGAAAGAAAAACAACTTGCATGCTGATCTCACACGAATTATTTCACTATAATTCACACAAACCTTCAGACATGTAAAAAGTGGAAAAATGATTATTCTAGACAACATACTTGTATACTTAACAGGTAGACACACCAATTAACAAAACAAGAGGAGAAGCGGTTCTCAGAATTCAGTTTAAAACAAAATGTTTCTCTGAAATCATTGGCAGGTATTTGACTGATGCAAATCTCAAATGTTGGGCAGTATCTGTCAAAATCTCTTGTTCTTAATGGGGGCATAGATACAAATGAATATATATTTTTAGATTGAATTGGTTGCAAATCATTGTGAAGGCTTCGGTTCAGAAATGATTCATTTTAAGAATGCTGGAACAGCAGTGCCTAACTCTCTCACTATTCCAAAAGAATCAAGTGTGCACCCCAACACCCCAATCCCATCTGTTCATTACAAAGTAGATTTAGATAACTTGTATCGACAATGGCAGCCACCAATCACAAAGACTTGTAATTCCAGATTTTATTTCAGCATGTTTATGGCTGCTAGTGATCCCACATTGCACAGAAAAAACCTGATTATGATGAGGTTACCTTGGTTTTAAATTTCAATTATTAATAACAGTGGCCATACACCTTCCTCTTAATTCCCCCCTAAAAGTGGACTAGCATGGGAAAACGGTGCCCCCAAAATATGATTTTCTGATATCGGGGCATTGATTAATTTTGGGACATGTACCTGCATAATTTGAGATCATGATATTTGCATACTGTTTGTCTTTCAAATGCTCGGGGCAGAGAACAACACAGACTGGCCTAAAGCAGCAGCCCTACCAGCTAGACATTCATTCCAGTCTGTGCACCTGCACACAAAATGCCTCTCAGATAATGTGGCCCTGCTCTGGGGAAGGCCCTCTGGATTCTGTCTCATCTGACAAGGAGCCACACAAGAAGATTTCTCCATGAGTTACTTCAAGTTGGAATCAAAATCTGCTACTCTCCTTGTTAGCAGGTCTTTTGCTTTTCTGTTTTTATAAAATATCCCCTTCTTCCTATGTGTTTGATTTTAAACACCTAGCAAACTCCACTGATGCAGCATCATTTGATGCACCATTTTTGAATTGTACAGAGTCTTTGTCATAAACGCATGGGGCATCCTTCTTGCTTCCATTGGTCAATTCAATTTTCTGTGTTATAAGGTAATGTGTCCGCTATCCTTCTGGCTGTTAAACCAGACGGAAACCCAGACCAATATATAGCTTCCGAAAGGCAATGAATCTTTCTCCTGATATGTCGGTGAAAAGTTTAAATTATTCAACTCCACCAATTGATCAGGCAAAAAGACGGACCCTGACAGGTACCAGCCACCTATATGGAAAAAAGAAAATCACATAGCAATTATTCCAAGGCCAGCCACACCCCTTCCAACACATACAATTCCCTTGACAGTGCACCTACCTGGTCTCTGGTGCTTCAAATCTTGGTTCTCACTGAGAAGCAAGTTGTAACAGTCCCTGGCTCAGAATACCACCCGGTGAATACCAGAATGTCCTGCCCAATAAGTCCCAAAAGGTGCACAAGGACCTAAACCCCCAAAGCATGAGGGCACATCTAAAGAAAGTGTGAACCTTGTATAAGAGGTCAGATGTGTTTATTAGGGTGAGCAGGGATGCAGGTGCAGGAAAACAGAAGAGGAATCCTTAGGGGCAGTGTAGTAGAGCAGTGCAGATGGCAGGGATACAAGCAAAATACAGCAATAGTCCAAACCAAGGGGAATACAACAGTCCTAGAAACCTGTGTTAGTCCAGTCCATCAATACACAGAACAGCACCCAATCACAAATCAGTTGAAGGGTGGGTCATACACAGTGAAATATTCACTAAACCAGGCACCAAGACAAAAAGGAGTATCCAAAAAGAGACACAGGGGAAATAAAACAGGGAAGTCCAATTGAAACAAATCTAAAAAGCAAATAGTGAACAAACGCCACTCATTGTTTTGTTGAGAAGCGAGCGGCTTGACTGCTCCCTGTATCTTCAATGTTGGTATTTCCGCGTTTGAAACGCTAGCCGCCTCCCATTGACTGAGCATCACCCATCACTGTGGCTGCTGGTAATTGGAGTCCTGTTGACAGGACTGTGGCCTTAAGCACCATGGGAGCTGCCACTGGGCACAAAGGGCCAATGCCCACGTCCATCAGTTCCTGACACTACCCCTCATAAATGCTGAATCAAAATCAGTCTAAACTATTAATTGTCCTTGGATTGATATCTGATTTTTTTGAAAATGACATATTCAAATTGTATCGAAATTCTGAATCTGAAGATACCATTGGAGTTCTTATTACTTAATTCATAATGGAGATAATACAATATTTTACATATTAATAAATCATACATTTTAATATATTAAAATGCCGGTCAAGTGGCACAGCGAGTAGAGCGCTCGCTTTGACATCTGTGCAGAGCTTGCTAACGCAGGTTCGAATCCCGGCAGGGCCAAACTCAGCCTTTCATCCTTCCGAGGTCGATAAATGAGCACCACACACCGTGGGTAATAATAAGCAGCGCTCAGATACCTGAGGGTTCGTAGCGCTATATCAATTCTTTATTATTATTATTATTATTATTATTATTATTATTATTATTATTATTATTATTATTTGTTTTTGCCTGGGATCCTTTTTCTTATGCTAAATATAAATCTGCATCTTTTATTAATGCGACCAAGGGTTCTGATGTTATAGACACAAATGTAATCCTTCTGGTCATTTTGTCTTGCACATTTGAAGCTGACATTGTGATATATATTTCCACTGTATTTCATGTGTGTGAGAGTATGATCCATTTTATCTGTCGATACTAGATATTCTTTGGCACAATGGTATCATTTTAGTAGGCAGCTTATTGGAAATGAGACTTAATGGTCTGCCAAGTTTGAAGATCAATGTCCTGCCCTATGCATCTGCTTGTTTGAATATATATAACAAATGATGAAGCAGACACTGAAATGGTTGCCTTTGAGACTAGCGTAAAAATACTAACCCATTGAGTTGGGATTTTGGAGGCAAAATACTGACACTAGAATAGATTTTATTTAGTATTTTGAAAACAGTGCATTTGTCCCAAACAGAGATGAACATGTTAATTATTTTAAGCATTCAACAAAATGATGGGCAATGCTTCTGAGCATGAATTTTTCACAATAAATCTGACTTCTGTTGAGACAGAACTTGCGTTCTATCGAAGTTTACAATTGTCATGTCACACTTTAAAGGAAAATATACTCTTTCTGTCATGTTTACTTGTAGTTCCAATCTGATAAAGTGTAAATCTATCAACCAATGTGCTGTTACTTATAGTTCACATTCTTACACGGTAAAAAACTTAACATTATGTCCTGTTCTGTGTGAAACATGGCAGAACACATATAGAACAGCATTACATTACTTTATGGTGTTATAACATAGCATATTTTCCTGTTAGCTTTTCTTGTCTGTTTAACTTTAGTTTTCTGATATTTCAGTGCAAAGAAATATTATGACCATTACTTAATTAATGTAGAGGGATATTTTCAAAGTAATAATGTACACCAGCTTGCACTTGTAAGAGGTCATGAAGACTAAACAGCGATGAAGTCATATTCAATGTGGGAACAGGAAGAGTGCTTGGACACCTAACAATTCCCAGAAACTGTGAGTGGTTTGATGGTGCTGATGACACTATCCTTTGAAGCAGATTAGGGGTTGGGTAGTGTAATCATAATTGTAATGGGTTATTTATAATGCACTTAATACCCAGAGGTTTCTAAGTGCGAACTTGTGTTGCTCCGCATCGTCGTGCTTCCAAGACGAGCATGTTGCACCTGAGCTATCCTCCCAAGATGTCCATTGGACTCGGGACAGTAGGCCCTCTTACATTAGACCATTTGTTGGACGTGATTTAAAGAGACTGTCTTTGGATTCCCCTTTTGACTTAGTACTCCATTGACAAGGCATTCCTCTACTGACTTTTTTAAACTGGGAGGATTTGCAGATCTTTTTATATCCCTACAGAATATATTTTAATTGGCATCCTCCCAAAGAAATAACACTGCCATTTGCTAATAAATACTATGCCACATTTATTAATGTTTTAGCTATCACCATAACAGTTTTGATGTAATTGATTGTTGGTTGCCAAGATTTAGCAATAGCATCTTGGATTCTGTAATACAAGTAAAGTAACAAACAAACAATGTCTGGATGCTCATCAAAAGACCAATTAGCTCAATTGCAAATTAGTAACTTATAGACTATACTTTGTTTTGTGGACAGCTCAGTCACAGATGCCACTAGAGAATGAATCAGGGAAGGCCTCTCAGCTGATGCATCCATCAATGGTTCCAATTCTTATGGTTATTCCCAAGTGTTTTCAACGTGTTTCATCCTTGCAGTGGGTGTTCTGAAAATACTATAGATGAGTATAGTATAGAGCATACTTGTTGGTGTGCTTCTTCATTCACAAGCATAATAAAATGGCTGGGGCAAATATGATTACCATGGTTCCATTCAAAAACAAAAGCAGCTGGCATCCATTGCCTACCAGTGAATTGGAATTCCTGAACCAAACATTCAGTACATTGGTACCAAGAATTTGAGTACAGCTTGTGTGTGTTCCAATATCAGAGCTTGATGTTCATGATTAGTCTGGGCTAAGAAATATGCTCACCAAACATTATGGCTACCACTGCTGGTCACCCATCATTCTGTTTGATAGATGCTGTATTGAACGTTTTAAGACATAACTTGCCTTCAGTCATTCTGATAAACCTGATGGATAGGTACCAAGTATTTTCATCACAAGTCATCTTTAGTGTGGTACACCATTTAAAGCACCTCCACATACCTCGTGTGCTTCTATCCTACTGAAGACCTCCACTGCTTCTTATTATATGATCCTCTTCATATCTCATGGGACTTTTCTGCACCATCTGCTTCTCATATGCTCTTGCATCATTGCTCCTATCTTGGCTTTGTATTTCTGATTATGCTTGTACCACTTTGACTCTCCCTGGGCATCTCCTTAGATCTGAGTATGTCTGGAACCTGCACGGCAATGCACGGTGCTCTCCCTGGGCATCTCAGGGAGAGCACTGCGCATTGCTGTGCAGGTTCCAGACACACTCAGATCTAAGGAACCACAGCCATTCAGAAGCTCTAGCAGCCGCAGAGCCAAATGTGAGAAAACACATGGGACCTGCAATAAGAAGGACAACCAGAGACAGCCACCAATAGAAGCCTCCGTATCTGATCAGGAGCATGCCCTTCCCGAATTGAAGATGGGGGATCACCCGACATGCACATAATGGGCCCTTTCAGATCCAAATACCTTTTCCTGGAGATGAGGCACCAACACAGAAAGGCATAGAAGTGGGGCACAGCAAGGCACCTATTTAGTCCTGAAGAAATATGGAGACAACAGAGGGCCAGAGCATCAAAGCCTGTGCATACCTGCCAAAACATGTGTTGACAACCCTCGTTGTTTTAGCAAAAAGACACATCTGTAGACTTATGGGGTGTACGTGAATTGGTGAATTGTTGTTATTAAGCCTCGGATTAATATAGACTATTAGAGAAGAATTGCATTGAGAGAGACATTTGTAAGAGGTTATGAATGGGTACACCTAATCAAATAGGTTGAATGAAGTTGGGAGAACATATTTACATCACGTGTTTAGTATGAAAACAATTGCTTAATTTTTGATGTTACCATGTCATTTTTGAATTCTGTATGACAATACAATATTTATTCAGTAATTTATTAAGTTATAAGTATTGTTTATCAGTTCTGTCCACCACGTTGGGTCTCTGTCTATTGTTTTGTTTACATTTATTATTTATGCAGACAGCAATTGTTTCTGAAGAGATATCACGTGTTTAAACCATTGTATTTGAAATTGGAGAAAGCAAGCAATGCCCAAGCCAAAGGTATTCCACTATTGAGACTGAAATCTGCCTTTCACAAAGTTAGAGAGCATGTTAAACAATGATGTGAGCCAAAAGAAATTTAGCACTGCCCAAGACATGTAGGCAAGGTTGGGGAAGGCAAACATGCTACTTCCAAATATTTTTTGAAGTTGATACAACCTACATTTCCAAAGACTGTAGAAGAGGGGTGTATCCTAAAGGCAATAAAAGGTTATTGGTGATAGATAGACAAGAGAGGCAAAGAGGCTGTCCCTTTGGAAAAGGAATGTTCAGAGAAAGAGTGCCTTGCCTATGTTAAGGTGTTGAAGTACCCAAATGTGAATCTTGTTCTTTTTTAAAACTGTTTTACAAAACACTGAAGTTTTGGTAGCATATTGTTGCAGGCAGACAAGGTAGGAAAGGTGGCTGCCCCTCTTTTCAGAGGAAGAGTGCCTTATCTACCTGAAGATGTTGAAGTACCTGAATGTGAATCTTGTCATAACCAAAACCTCTTTGTAGTCACACAGTACTGAAGATGTGGTAGTGTCACAAAGTACGTAAGCTGTGGCGGTGTATTTGGTTGTCAGTAGATGTGAGACTTCACTAGCGCAAATTCAGTGGAATACTATGAGGCAAAAGGAGTATGGCCTCATGGTAAACTATTGTAGAAGTTTAAGTTGTTGAAGTAGAAGTAGAAGTGTTGTGACGTCATCCTGTCAATGATACCTACTGTGAATCCTACTCTAATAAAGAGAAACATAATAACTGATAACCGAGAACTGTATTTCACTAACATTTGCCGAAGTTGTATTACCTATGAATAGTGATAATTCTACTTAGACAACTGGAAATTGTGTAAAAGCATTGTGGCTAGGAATAACATTGATAAAATTGTGGTGAAGTGGAAAGTCTTAACACCAAGAGGAGAAACTTTGCTGTTGTTGGAACTTTGGTTAACAACACTTTATTTTGACATTGAAACCTCAAGAACTGAATTGAGACTGTATTAATTACATGGATATCCGTGTTTCTATTTGTTGAACATTTTGATCTGAATTTACCTTGAATCCTGTGGAGTGGAGCTTACCCAGATTACTAAAGGTTATCAAGAAACTGTGACTATTTGTTGATGTTATTTGAATTGGCATATGTTTTTTGGGTGTATTTGAGGTTTAAGTGTGACGTCCAGACGTCCTGAGTGTTTCCCTTTAGTTCTGTTAGGCAGGGGAATCCTCATCAGAGAAGCGATAGTGAGGCATTTGATACATTTTGAAATATAATAAAATGGCATATTTTGAATAATCATCCAAACGTTCTCTGCCTCGCATTGCTGACCCCTCACAACACATTGTTGTCACATTTTTAAATCTCTGGTAGGCTAGTCGAAATTGCTGCAAAATGTAAACAGAGAGTAACCCACAGAAGCTTTAGCTGACACCCAAAGGGCAACTGAAGGGGTTATAGTCTGGGTTTCATGGCTAGTAGAATAGATAATTTGCTTCTCCGTTTTGGAGTATCTTTGCAATTTTAATTCATCAAGATGTCCACAATGATAAAGTGTTCAACCAAATTCCAATTCAAATAAAACCAATTAATTGTCTTCCAGATGGTATGTACCTTATTCCGAAAAGTGGAGATGGCACAAAATAATACATCCTCAGTAATGTGGGTAACGTGTCCTGAATATTTGTGTAACATCATAGTATAAGGTTCAAATTGAAACGGCTCCACTCAGGCTCTCATCTTCTGAGAGTGATAAAATAATGATCTCACTCCATAATAAATACATTAGCTATTAGAGTATAGGGATGCATATGTTTCTAAATTGTGCGACACATTTATGCAATTGAGTTTTGAAATACTTCCTTTCACAATATCTCAAATTAATATTTTTGTGACTAAATGCATACACTCAGAGTGTAGCAGTTATTGTTTTGTTCATTAGCTACTCTTTGACAGGTGGAGCAATTGTGAATTGAAGCTCATGTGCTGTGTCCTATTTTTACAAAATATTTTTCTTTTAGAAGTTTGCACATCCATCTATAGCAGGAAACATAGAAATACAGTTGGAATGGACACACATTGAGTGTTAACACCAGGCAATTTCCTATGCTTTCAAATGCTTTCCTTTGAAAGAGAGGACAAGAAAAATCAATGCACAAGTCTAACGCCTTCCACTCTTCAACACCAATTTATGTGTTGAAGGTATTTCCCTGTGGAGAACTTTAAAAGCTAGAAATGTACATAAAACATCACTTCAACCATGTTATTTTTCTAGATTGGACGTCAGATGTCCTATACAATGTCAATTTCTCTATACAGTCCGCATTCCTAACAAGCATAGGCCACTGGAAAGTATTCCTAGCCAAGCTATTTGATTTCCAACTTGGAAAATTACTGTGTAACAAGGTCTATAATTTGCCTTTCATTGAATTGGATTGTAAAGCTACCTTCAAAAAACAAATGCAAACTATAACGATACATCAAAATATTGCTATTGTAATGAAACACACCAAACATTGTTTATTTCATTGCGCAAACTGTTTTACAAAAAATATGTGATACGCAGCAGAAGGCCCAGTAAAAGGAGATGGGTAGACAGAGCAGATAGATGTGTATAAGGACATTTAATCACAGTGCAATATATATATATATATATATATATATATATATATATATATATATATATATATATATATATATATATATATATATGCATTGAGGTTCCAAGCTATATTCATCTAATAGTGAAATGTGCAGTGGCATTTCTAGGGTTACAAAGCCTCGTTTAACACCAAATTGTTCTTCAAAAAGCAAATATTGCCCCCATGTAGTCAAAGTGGGTGACAACATGTTTTTCTTTAGGACAACAAAAATACATGCAGCAGTTCTTTAAATATGGGTCAAATACAATTACGCAGTTTCAACTGCCTGTTCATCTATTGCTAGTGACATTACTTGTGGGTGCACAGATCACATTGTCACTGACATGACTAGACTAATAGTACCATGCACACATTGAACATTTGTTGTTGTAGTCTTCACTGTGTGGCACATCTTCATGTCTAAATACGACACTTTATGTGTTGAGTGGAGTGTATTGGAGAACCGTTTGTTAGGTCGCAGCAGAATGAGGATTAGTAATGTGAGAGGGAAACATTTTTTTAAAAATGTTTTCCCCAATAGCTGGCTGGCACTGGATATAGTGTGGGTGACTCGTGGTGGCACTCCCACTGATGGATGGCAGTGAGCGCCATGTCTTTCCAGCCTCAGGACACGTGGGTGCAGCGGGAACTGCAGGGATGAAAAGCACTGCGGGATCGCGAGGAGGAAAGGATGAGGGCGGCGCTTCTCGGGTTGCGCACCCTCTGCAGCAGCGGGGATCCGCTCGTCGGTGGGATCACCGAAGGAGGACCGCTGGCGTAATGGAGAGTCCTCGTCGCCAAATGTTGGGGGTTTCAAAGCCCCAAATGATACGCGGGACACCAGCGGAAGGAAACCACAACTCTCTTTATTCATAGTACAACTGGAAGTGCCTCCCCAGCAAACTTCCTTCCCCCTCCACGTCACATCCGCCTGTGACGTTCACATTACGAGTGAGATGCCTTAAAGGGCACTCACACGTGACACTGTCTACTCTTCTATCTAGTGGCTTATAACTTGGAGAAATGTCAACCAGTGCTGTTTGTTTATAGTAAGGTGTTTCACTCAATCAGTCATTCATTCACTGCATTTATTGAGCGCTCTTTCACCAAAGGCATCCTGGTGCTATTTAGAAGCGTGGACAGAGAACGTGCACAGTTTAGGCAAATAAATGGGTCTTTCGATTCCGCTTAAAGAGACCAAAGTCCTGCACATGGCGGATTCTTACTGGAAGTTCATTCCACAGTTTAGGGCCTTAGATGGAGAAAGCGTGACCACCTATACTTTCCCGATGATATAAAGGTATTTGCAGAAGTCCTGCCCCTGCTGAACTAAGTGCACTGCCTGGACAGTACAGTTCATTTTTTTCCTGCATGGCTAGACAACCCTGTTCATTCAGAGCCCGATGAATAATACACAAGACTTTGAAATGTATTTGAGCTTGCACAGGCAACCACTGAAGTTACAGCTGAGTGTTGGAGACATGCTGTCAAAAAGGGATACCTTTCACGAAGTAAACTGCTGCATTTTGCAAAACCTGCAAACGATGCAGTAGGTAAGCTGGCTGAGACAAACAAAATGGCATTACAGTATTCTTAGCTTCCATTAAAATACGCTTCAACTACCTGTGCATGGAGGTCCTCAGGGATAAAAAAAGGATTTTACTAAGTTGTTTTAACTTGAGAAAACCCATTCTGCAAATACGATATTGAGTTTACATTTTCAGGGAAGCAGAGATTTTCACACCAAGGTTTTTTAACACCTAGATCGGAACACGGAAGGGGCCCAATGTTAATGTCCAGAAGTCTGTGCTCCAGGTCTCTGAGACACCTGTCGGGCCAATAATAAGGACCTCAGTCTTCTCGCCATTAAGTTTAAGCCAGTTGGCTCCCATCCAAGCCCCAATCGCTGCCAGGCAGGATCTAAACTCAGGCGCAGTTCCTGCCTTGTCCAGATCCAGTCTGAACAGAATCTGGGCATCATCTGCTTAAGAATAGACTCTAACCCAAATGAGTAAATGAGAACTGGCGGCAGCGGGATGTTTATATTAAAATGCAAGGGGGAGAGGACCAAGCCCTCTGGAACCCGACAAGTCACCATTTTAGGTAAGACCAGAACGAAGCACGAGACACCAGTTGTGAGCGAGAAACCAGAAAAGCCCAAACCACTCCAGAACCTGGTCAGAAATGCCAGTATTCTGTAGCCTAGTTAGAAGAAGGGCATGATCTATAGTATCAAAGGCAGCCGACAGGTCCAATAAAATAAGTCCTGCTATACCGCCTTGATCTTTGATCATCGTTAGGTCGTCAAGAACTGATACGAGGACAGACTCAACCATCTGACTGGGGTCCAAGATATTGGGGTTACTCCAAAAAAGATAAGAGTTAAGGGGTAATAACTGCTTCTAAAACCTTTATGAGGAAAGGAAGCAGGGAGATCGGACGATAGTTGGCAACGACAGCTGCATCTAACAATGACTTTATCAGCAGAGGAATCGCCAGTGCTTTTTTCAAGATTGCCGGAAACTGGCCAAAAGCTAGCAAGGAATGTGTTACCACTGCTATAGTATCAAGGCTCATAATAGCAGAATTAAACAAATGTAAAGGGATATCCTCAAGAGGGGATGCAGATTTAAGAAGGGTAACAATCAGAACAATTTCAAAGCCATTGGTGGGCTGAAAGAAGTCAAAGGTGGCATGGGCCAAAGCCATCAAGGATGCCAAATCAATACTGGCATACTTTGAAGCCTGCACCATGCCATTAGAAATACTAGCCATGATCTTCTCAATTTTCTCCAAGAAAAACAGGGATAAATGATCACACAGCATCTGAGACCCGGGGTCAATAGATACTGTGCCAGGGTTAGAGAGTTCTTTAACTGTTTGAAAAAAGCTTCTTATGTACATTAACTGCGGATTGAATTGTGTTTATCTCTATATTGCAAGCTTTGTGGGGATAATATTTTGAGAGATTTCTGTAAATAGAGGCAGCTCTTAGCATGCAGCTGACAGGAGAAACTATGCACTTCACTCTTCATGACTGCCCTTCAACCATGGGATTCAGAAGGGACAGAGATGCCACATTCCATATGAATAGGTTCTAAGTTACTGAGGGTGGAAGGCAAAATGCAATATTAAATTGCACTACATCATTAACTGGAGAGAAAAGTTAATGTGTGCTTGCTCACTTTTTGCACTGTGTCAAAGGTGTATGTTGCTTTATTTAAATAACACATAGTGAACATCCTGCAAGATAATCTCACTCATAATGTATGGATTGAACGACCCAAATAGTTCCTTACTATGCAAATATGAAAGTGGACTTATGGTTTCTCTTAACACACAAATAATTTTTAGTTTAGATGCTTAGACGAGAAGGGAAAATACACATTGGCATATTTATTTTACTGCTGAGACTTACAAAATTCAGATGTGATGCTACATGAGATAGTCATGAATATAAAAATGTGCATTATTGTATAAGACAATGGACTGATTCTATAAGGGACATTAAGTTCAGATTACCAACTATTAGTACCCGGCGAGGGTCAATCAGATTGTAACAAATTATCTGATTGGCCCTCGCCGGATCCTTACCCGGGCGACAAGACTTGCCTGATGTGGGACACAGTGGAAAAGGAGTAGAGACAACGTGTAGTCCCTTCTCCCAGTTCCATGGCGGCCACTTTGTTTGTTTATTTTTTTTCATTTTTTTAAATGGCTGCCTTGGACAGGGAGATGGGACTGCCCCTTCTCCCCGATCCCTGATGGACACAACTTTACAAAAATTGCTATTAGTACGCCGGTATGATGTGCAGGAGTACTAATAACAATAGAACCCTCAGAAGGGTAGGCATTACCGGTCGAGTAATGCCTCTAGGGCTTCATTAAAGCCCTCACTTCACTCGGGAATTACCCTACCATTAATGCCCTCTCTCCTCGGGTTCTATTGCTTAATTAGTTGAAGAGATGAGGTCCCGAGTATAACAACGGGGGACAAACAGGGGCACTCTTGTGTGCAATACAATTGCAGGTTGTCAGTGTTTGGAAGTTATAACGTTCAAATTATTCACTTCATGCTTAGAATGTAATTATATATACAATTTAAATTTTCACTAGAAAATATATATACTTTTCTGTGTAGTTTCAGTCGACATCATATAATGCAATTCACATATAATTATTGTATATTTTACAACATCAATATTGCATTATATCTGTACGATTCATATTCAATTGCAATATATATAAAATGTTAACATTCCCTTAGCTGGTTTTCAGTTTTTCTTTTTTATATATTTAAGACGAAGGGAATATATCCAGATATCTTGATAGGTGTCTGAGATAAGCACTGTTCTCTGAGTTGTCTCCTATCCTTAAACTACGCACTTTGGGCATTTGCAGCCCTTCTTCAGGTTTGGATATCAGGACATTGGGTGCCTTTTCTAGGAAAGGATAAAAAAGAAAAATGTCTTTAGATATTTAATTTATTTATGCTTAAACAATAATTAAAGCTGTTGCAGTTGCCTATGTTTTAATTTACAATCATAATAGCTCAGGGAACTAACCTTTGGATTAGTTTGGCGCCGGGTCTTATGGCATTTCTTAATAATCAGAGAGATTTCATCACTGTTGAGGAAATTACATTACATTACATTAATGTGATGTCATGCTAAAAGCTGATGGGTCTCCAGGGGGTCAATTGCGCTTTTTAAGGCGCTCGGTCCCCCTGTGGGTCCCTAATACTTCAATTTGAATTGCACACTTCATGTACTGTTCGATGCTCACTCACCTATTTGTTTTCCTGATGTGCGTGATCTTCATTGTTTGTATGAACTGATTAAATCTGTTGTACTTTGCTCACTCACTGTAAAAATATTATCTGTGGTAACAAAGACTTGAATAGTCTATGCACACCGTTGCAGGAGATGCCGTCTCCATGACCACATCATAAAACAACCCAGGAATGAGAAACACACTGCGTAGCTGAGGGTATGCCAAGATTATAAATGACAGACTGCTGTAACAATTATGTTTTAAAGATTTTTAAAGATATTGGAGCATCACAGCCCACCAGTGACTAACAGGCACCACAGATATTATGTTTACAGTGAGTGAGCAAAGTACAACTGATTGTTGGGCTCGGGACCTCATCTCTTCAACCTTTCTCAGGTGCTAGTAGCACAGCACCAATAGGGAGCACCTACAGTGATCTATTCAAACTTAAATAACTAAGTCCTTAAACATTAATTGAAAGTGAGTGCACCTCAATCACCCAACGATCATATATTGCTTAATTAAACTGTTTCTATAGTCCATGTAGAGTCCACCAAAATATGCACTGAGCGGATAGATTGAGGCCAGATCCCCAAGTCATGTCTAGGAGATACTTTTACAATATATTTGGTTGAAATGTGTATTTATTGAGAAAAGTCACAACTTGAACTAAATGTTATAGAACAATACATTATGGGACAGATGTTCTGTTTTCATACTCTCAGTCAAGGATACAGTAAGTATTATGGTTATGCTTTAAAACAAGCTGTCACAAGTTAAACTGGTCATAGTGTGCTAGAAACATAGACTGACTAAAAGACAGTAAATGTAATGTTATTCATCTATTTTGGTGTTTGAAGATATGGTACTATTAATGTGAATTGGAAGTTCTAATTGCTTCCAAAATCAGAATTTGGTCCCATTTTTGTTTGTTTCAATTATTACAATGGTTTTCCTCACATCCCGATAGATTAAGAGATTTCTTCTGTGGGTAACATCAGCATTATTATGTAAATGAACCCATGTTAGTGTGATTATAATCCATGCAAAAGGTGCCTTATCATACACCAGGCTTTACATGCATAGTATACAAGTATAGCCATCTAAAGTCAGTTTTGTTTCATCTTACCTTGGGGAATCTAATGTTCATAGAAACATTTTCTCTAGAGATGGAACACAAGTGAAACGATTCGTTAAATTGCCTCAAGCCCGTAGCTGAAGGAGTGGACCAAACCCTTACTTGACCTTACTCCTCCTCAGATTCAACTTCTGTGAGGGGTGAGAAATGTGAGGCGGACCACGTTGTGAAGTTTTATCAACAAATGACATTTTATTTGAATGTAAGGTTGGATGAACCCCCAACTATCCCTTCCCTGTTGAGGATTTCCATGCCTAAAATAAACTAAAGGAAACACTCTAACAAAGGATGTCTGTCCCTCACACTTAAACATACAACAAATAAACAAGGAAATACATAGCAGTTCAAAGCAATAATGATTGAGTTCATAATGTAACCAGTGTCTCTCTTCAGAACCTGGGGAATCTCCCCTCTCCAAGGTTTTAAATGTGATCCTGCTTGACGGTTCAAGAAAATTCTGATTCACAACCAAGTTCCAATATACACTGATGTAAAGTACACTTGTCAGCAGAAAGTTCCAACACATGGATTTTAAGATTCTTCTTGTTCTTTGAACATGTTTTCATTCTTTTATTAATAACAATGTTTACATTGGTCAGGATCATTTGCCACTTTAACACTTCCAAGGAATATTACTTTTATACAACCGTCTTGCTTGACTCTTCTTCCAATACTACTAACGCTTACAATGTCTCTGTCAGGAACATTTTGTAGCCCTCCTCCAACATCCACTTGGCCTACCTTGTTGCCAGGCCTAAAATCTCTAGAGGTTACAACCGCTTCACATCATTCAACAAAGTATAGCTTCAGGGCTTTCAACACCATTTTAGGGAAGACAAGATTCACATTGATGTTCTACACCACTTTTCTAAAATTGATGATCATCCTTTCCTTCTGAATACTTGTCCCCAGAAGGAGAGCCTTTTTGACACTCTTGTTTCCCCACTTCACAAACAACCAAAGATGGACAGGGATAGGGTCTCCTTCTACCTCTCCACTGGGTTTGACAAAGTGTGGGTCTCCCAACTTGTACCAGATGAGTTTATATCTCGTGCATTAGCCCCCTTCTGCTGTTTGCAATATTGGCAGATAGCGTTTGTCTTATTTCCAGCCTATCTGGGCTTGGGCAATGCTTACTGACATCAACTCTTAATAAAGTCACCCACACAGTTGGTTGGATTTTCCACAGACTCCCACTTTCAAGATTACAATCAATTGGTTCTTGTATATTAAGTTTCCAATGATTTTCCCTAGCTAGATATGCAAAAATAGCTTGGGAACCATGTTCACTCTTCGGTGAGTACTGCCTCTGTTGTTTTACAGTTCTTCTGTATTCAAAATCAGCTTATGAATTATTATCCTTCACGTGTGAGTGCTGCTTTGCACTTGTTCTGTCACTATGTGAGTGTCTCACACTCGCACGCCTGCTTTCAGCCTGTGAACGTGGACAGAGCGCTCCCTGTTCACTCACTAGTCTTGACGTTCGCCTCTGTTGCCCCATGTTCCACAGAAATTGTGCTGCTCTGGCTCTTCACTGCAAACCTCCTCAGTAAGTCAACCTTTCGTTTGCACCACTTCCAATTGGAGAGCCTCTTGCTCCGGAGAACCCTGGTGCATGCCAACCGCCAGACACATCCTCGGGGTTCTCAGGTGCATGCCAGCCACCTTTAACAGACTCCTGCATGCATCCTGATGTGCAGCCTCTGCAGAGTGGGTCTGAAGGGTGACAGCTTCCTTCTACATGCTTCCTGCTGTGTGACCTCTACACCTCAGGTTTCTGGGGATATGGGCCCTCTCAGGACTGGCAGCTGAAATCTGCTGTGCAGTGGTCCAGGTGTCCTCTCTCTCCTCCAGCTTCTGTATGGGCTGCCATCTCGAACAACCTTCCTTCTGCTTCTGACTTCCTCTGCTCTTCACCAGCAGAGCCAACTCCTTCTCTATGGCCTGCACATGAGGGGGCTTTTTAAGCCTCCCAATCTCCCTCAGGTGTGGGTCATCTGCACTAATGAACTGACCAGCCCTGCAACATTGTGCCTCTTAAGCCCTCTTCCTCATCCCAGTACTTTGGGAATTCTGGGACTTCAAGTCCCTAAAGGAAAAATTGTGGCATCTTACTTCTGGTGTTCTACTTTCAAACCCCACTTTGTTCCTTATAACATTCTTTGAAGGAACTTTATTTGAATTAGTCATTAACCATGATTGTACACAAAAAGGCAATTCTTTTACACTGGTGTTATTCCCAAGTTTCCCTTCACTGCCTCCTTGGGTATGAGGGAGGTTCCTAACTTTATAGGTCTCCCAAATTTTAGTTCTCTCCAGGTTTGGGGGTATATGAGTTGATTCCCTCCTATTTGTATGGATTTCTCGTGGGCCAACAAGATGTTTTTTACAACAAGCCATTACAGACGTTGGCATTGCTGAACCCTCCTCCTTAGAGAAAGATGAATACCATGCTTCATCGTACGGATTCCTCTGACTCCACTGGGTCATTTCTCCTCCCAGGTGATCCTCCAGCAGAACACCACACCCAAGATCAGGATCAGAAAATGTCTGCCTTTTCCTTATCATCTGGGAGGAGACCTTAGGCAGGGAATTAGAGAGGGATCCTTAGGATTCATCACACTTCCATCTACTAATGATCACAGAACAATGAACATGGTTGCTAGGGAGCACATGAGCAGCTGGAAATGACATTGCCAAAGAAGGATGCAGCACAATAACATTATTCCACAATGCAGAAACATTGCACCAGTGCAAAACTGCAATTGGCATTAGGGAAACATTTGCACTAGTTCAAAAACATATACTTTCATATACTCAAGCAAATTTCAAAATAGTGCTAGGACTAGGGTAAACCTTGCTGCCAAAGTTCATTATTTTCCAATTAAGGAAATGGTTTCCATATTGCTAATTGTATTTGCTCCTGAATAACGTTTTTGTAATATTGCCCCTGAAAGATAATGACTGATAAATTGCACCAGGCACATGGAGACCATGACTACGGGGGCAGTGTTACAAACTTTGAGAAACTTGCAGCTGAGATATGTGACTTCACGCGTGTAATCGGCTGTTTGGGAACATTAGAAATTGCCTAAAATGTAATTTCATGACACGTCCGGTGGTGTTGTCCTAGAATTTGATGAGATGTAATTTGATTCTTATTGTCAGCGTTGATAAATGTTGTAAGAGCTTCAGCATTCTGAATTTGTGAGTCAAATTGAATCCTAAGGTAGGGGATTGGCTGAGATCCTGCAAGATTCAGCGGTTGGCTGAATTGGCACAAACTCCTGTGAGAATTTGGTGGATGAGAGCAATTAAGGGGGACGATCAGAGTCGCTTGAAACTCTTGGAGGAAGTTGGCAGCCCAGTCAGAATCCTAGTTTCTCTAGGGAGGTTTGGTGGTCATAGTAAAGTACCAGCTCAATTCCTGGTTCTCTGTCTGTTGAACATGTCTGTTAGTGGGTCGGACAGTGCTAATTCACAATACAAGAGAGCAGTGGAGCTAATGCTGTAGCATTTCAGAGCATTGCTTTGGGTGTATTTGTCTCATTTAATTATTCATGACATTTTATTGTTACTTTTTTCAAGTCACTTAATGTCTAACTCACTTTCAAAAACCCTTTCTATTCTGTTGTTTGATACATCCCTTTCCCATACCATTTCCCCCCATAAAAGAAGGACATATGGGTTAAAACCCAGTGTGGCACCCTAGGTATGTCTTTTTTTTAAATCACTGCCCTAAAATGTTTTCCTTCCACTAATAAAATAAACAAACAAACAAGAATAAAGACGTCTTTATTTAAAACTCTAGTGAAAACTTTATTGTGACACCTCCTTTGTGTTGTTTAACCTTTTCCCTTTTGTTATGCTTGAACTAAAATGGCACTGGTGCGCAAGGCATTCTGGGAGCGCTCGGAGTCATGATGGATAAGCTGCATACATTTTGCTGAGTGTTAGATTCACGGTGCTGAGAAAAACATGCTTTCCAAACCTGGTGTGCGGTCAAGGACATTTCTGCTGGGAAAGCTAACTTTGTTATGGTTTGCTACTGTTTTCTGTGGAGCATGTTTTTAGAGAAGGGAGGCACTGCGCTTCTTGGGGGTAGCTCTCGATTGACCCAGCTGGCAACCGACGGCTGCTCCTCAACTGCGCAAGTGCAATTTCCAGAAGGTTCGAGAATTAACTCCCCTTTGTGGAGTGTGTACATATGCGGAATCCCGGAGGTGGTCAGGTGAGACTTCAGCTGGAGAAGAACGCTTACGTCCGGCCCTCCGGTGAGCTGTGGTGCTCTCGGCCTGGCTGTTCCCGGGGTCTTCCAGCCGCTTCTGGGCGAGATGAGGAATCCTGTTATGCTCATGGTGATGTATTTCCTTTTGAATTATTTACTTCTTTTGTGATCTATGTCCATATTATTTTTGTGAGTTATTTCTATGTACTTCTAAGCTTTGAATAAATAGCCGTATAAGAGCTGATTATCTTCTAAGAGTGCATGGCTGTGAGTTATTGCGTCTGTCTACGTTCAAAGTATTTGCCCAGTAATTGCATTGGTGATTTATGATTGTTCCGTGCACTTTGGGGAGAGCAATACACCTTTAACCATGTGTACTCCAGCAAAAAATAATGACAACCTTTTTAGAAAGAATCATTTCATGATATCCTTTGTAGAAATGTTGATGGACTCTTTGTGTGACCCAACTATTAGTGACATGTTTCATTTTTTTCATTGTGCTTGTCTTTGAAGTTCCTTAAACCCTTATTTACCCTTCGAGAGAAACGTTGTGATGTTTTTTAATACCATTAACTCACTCTTTACTTTCTTCGTCCCAAGAAAAAAGAAAAAAAGAAAGACACCACCTGACATCTTTTACATTTTTTTAATTTAATAATTCCTTGTCCATAACTTACTTTCTTCTACAAATACAATAAATAAAATAAAGAAATGTAAGAGCAAGTATCACCACAAAAAGTGAAGGTTGGTACAGAATCCTGCAAGGGGCAGCAGGGCACTATACTGTACCTTTATTGGTAAAGTGGGTTGCATTTGAAAAATATGCTCTGTGGTTACTGGAAGCACTATCTGTACAGCCCTAAAGTCTCTCACTAATGAATACAGAGTTAAAGTGGTCCCCATGGACTGCTTAGCCTTTTCCAATAGCTACTGCTTGCCCTAGGTAGTTGGTAACCATGTATTCCTTTGCCATCTGACGAACAGTCGCAAACTATTATTCAATTCCCTTGTGTGATGCAAAGAAGGAGTATCCATTTCCCTCTATGTTTATAATATGACTCACAATAGTTTGCAATGTAAACATTGCAATCGGCAGTGATAATTGTTCATTATGAAGCTTCTTTGAAACATTGCAAATTCAGTTTTGCGTTCTTGAATTTGATAGTCAATACTAGACCATACATTAAAAATCCACCTTTGTACAAACATTTAATTCACTCAGGTTACTCTTTGGATCATTGTGTGTGCTCAATCTGGAGTCAGTATTTAACTTTTGTGTACAACACTCTTATGCCACATTTCTAGCACTGCAATGATTGTCTCCATATAGGTGACAGATCTGGAGCCACCCATTACAAAGACTGGGTCGAAGGTTGCAACCTGGAGAATATAATGCCTGAGGGCCAGAGAATAGAGGTTGCAATCACTTCAAGAGTCTGCGTGCTAATGATGTGTTTTAATCCTTCCTGACGGTGTGTTCAACTCCCATCCTTTGTTTGAGAGGGTAATACTTCCTTCATTAGAGATATTGTGTATGCAACTTTCCTTTATAGTCGACTGAGCCATGCTCTAGTGGATGGATCCATGACCTTCCAGATGAGTGATATCTGCACTATAATATATTTGTACCCTAGTGGTTAACTCCAACATTCATTTGGCTTTAGCAATTGGCAGCAGTCCAACATTAAGGCACACTTGGGCTCATGTGACAGGCCAGAATGCTCTGATATTCTGGATTGTTTGCCCAAAATGTTGTGCATTCCATGTTATCTTTCCCTCCACTAGAAGACTGTAAATTTATGTTTAAATTCGAGCTATGGTTTGGGATTTTCTTAGCTTAAGCCATTGTCTACCTAGATTTCAGAACCTCTACAATGTCACTCTCATATTTGTTGTTCCTTAAAAAAATTAAATGTTAGGTGAAATACAGGCAAGATCCAGGCTTGTATCGGTACCACCCTGTGGTTTATCTGTAATATTTGTATGTTTACTTTCAAAAACCATGATTCATCTTAACTAACTGTTGACTGTATTTGATTGGAGCAGAACGTCACATCATCTGGAAGGCAACAGGGTAGCTACCACTGGTTTGGGTCTTAATGAGAAAGAAGCATGTGCTGGGAATGGGTGTTCTAAACAATGGCTGAAATCTGATGTGAGAAGGAAAGGTGGGGACGGATGACACACAGTGGTTCTTGAGTTTCCCTATGACATTCATTGCTTTTAAAAGTCAACTGCCATGAAGGTGTTCCCAAATCGTTGATCGCTATGTGTTAATTGTAATGAACTTGTGATCTCTTTGAATGTTTCAAAAGCTTGTTAGGATTCTCAATGTGGTAGATGTTTTGAAAGTTGTGCCAATAAAATGCACAGTTATTACAGACCAACACATGTTTTCTAATGGAGATTTTTTAATGAGCTCTCGTTGCTTAAGCCTCGCGTACTTATCAAAAAAATAATGTTAAAAGTTTGATTCAATCTATACAACCAGACATTCTAAATGTTCTCTCACTTTGGCACTGATATCATCATTCTACTTTGGATGTGTCATCTTGTACATAACCATAAAAGACCATTGGAATTCATTAGGAACATTGCCTGTATCGTATCCAAATAAACACTTGTCCCATAAATTAAAATGACTTGCAAACAAATATGAAGAACCAACGCCACTTGTGTAATCATACATTTCAAACAAGAAGTGCCTTCCCTGTATGTACTAATATAAATGCATATGTATGCAGGGCTTTAATTGATCCATTACTTTGCATACATAGTCAGAGTGGTAGTGTGCCAGTACCTGAAAGAAGGAGGCAGGGTTTAGCAGTGACCGCTACAAATCAGACAGACTCTCACTTCTTTTTTTTTCTTTTTTGAAACATATTTTATTATAATTTTAACTTAAATGACAGAAGTAAGAACACATGGTACTTTCAAAACAAAAACATTAATCAGAAAAAATCCATATAAAAATCTTACAAAAAACGTAAAGTCTAGATTCTGTGGCAAAATATACAAGAAGCACCATATTTACAGAAAATTGAGAGGGAAAAAAGGGGTAGAAAGAAACAAGGGATGAGAGAGAATCAGGTGAAAAAAGGACAGTGAAAGAAAAGAAAAAGAAGGAGGGAAAGGTGAAAAAGAGAAATGGAAAAATAAATAATAAATAAATAATCAAGGAAATAAGTGGGGTGGGGGAAAGCTGAGGGGGTAGGGACTGATAGGGGACCTAAGGGATATCAAGCATATCATTCATTAAAGCCATTCCAAATCACAAGATACTTGTCCTTTATTTTTATTCAGTGATAATTGCTTTTTTCTCTGCTTGACAGAATTGACAGATCTTGTAGCCAACTTTCAATCGTTGGACAAGTATCACATTCCCAAAACTTCAAAACCTGTTTTTGGCTATCAAAAGGGCTCTGTAAGCCCAGTAAAATTGATCAGACAATAGTTGGAGACCCACTGGAAATAAACCTAAAACACAAATACAGGGCGAACGAGGAAGTGACTGACCCAATACAAGCTCCATGTGTTGCAAGATCTCCTCCCAAAAGCTTACCACCTTCTCACAAGCCCAAAACATGAGCAAGTAGTTGCCAACCTCCATCTTACAATTCCAACACAAATCTACCTGCATCAGAGACTCTCACTTCTCATGAGCTTTAGATTACAAAATCTACACTGATTTTCTCTGCTCAGCATAGTGAGAATTCGTTTGCAAAGGAATGCGGGTATGCAGCTGTTTTGCTCAATAGCAAATTCCTTTGAATGCTCATGTTTGCATTGTGGTGACCAATGCTGCAACACCTAAATTAGTAATATTTAAGTTAGGTTAATTAGAACGCATGATAAGAATACTGTATTTCTCTTAGTTCATAGATAGTATCATCAGATAATGTGCACCACTCTTGTCTGCATGCAGACATTTGTCCATTAAGATTAATATTACTATTCAATATGTTTTATTCGGATCTCGGACAGGTGCGTGGACCAGTCTGCTTGTTCAAAACACAGGCTCAAATTACTGATTGTACCCCTGTTCAGCATCCTCTGAATGCTCCTCGCACCTGCCCTTCATATTGGCTGGCTTGCTGCATCCCTGCCCCAAATACTCCAACCGCCCCATACTTGTCCTTCCCACACACCCCCTCCTCCATAAAATAACCACACGTATAAAGAATCCACACAACAACCTCACCCGTTGATGGCATTGACTTGCCTCTGCTTCTTTCATCCGTCTTACAGAGAATGGCTGCAAAGGAAATAGAAAAGGGGCAACGGGTAGTTGTATGTAGAAAGATGCATTCACTCTGGTCATTTGTGAAATATTCTTTAATAACTATTTGCTACACGTGCAAAATCGTCTACCCATGCTGACATGAATTATATGTAAAGTATCGGTTATGATTTTAGTGAATACAATTATTACTTCTACTATAGTAGAGCAAAGATAATGCTACTTAGATTTTGGTGGATTACGATTTCAACTGGTTGTCTTTCTTTGCTCATATAGTTGTGCATGTCCATGTTTTTAACTGCAACTTAGTTTCTATAGTTATTAAAGCATGATTATTTTTCACATGCTGCCGCATGATTGGCTGAAGGCCCCAATCTGCGTGAATACAAGGAGGATCGCATAAAGATGCAATTTACTAGCCTAGGTCAGCACTTGCTGGTGTCAGCACAACAGCTTTCACAGAAGCACGGAACGGCAGTAGCTCAAACCATAACTTAACTAAGTGATGACACTACCATGGATGTTGGCAAGGCCTCAGAGGTTTGGGGAATTAACAGGGTCGGACTGGGCCATAAAATTGTCTCGGGCACTTATGAAAAAGTGGCCCACCGTTGCAAATGGCTATTCACTCCTTTTTTGACACTGTTTGAAGAGTACCCAGGGGAGAGTTTTTTTAAAAAAAATTTGATGCAGATTGTACATTTTAAATAATATGTATTCAGCAACACTGGTCAAAACAATTCACTGCATAGTGAAATAACTCATCAAACTGGCCCACATTGGCCAAAAAAGTGTCCCACTTTGATTACAAAAACAGGCACACACCAGCATAATTTTGGTTTGGCGATGGGCCAATTGCCCTATAGGCCAGCCCGAGCCTGGGAATTACACAAGCCTAACGCCTTCAACCCCAAGGATTTCTTTGTATAGATTCTCAATAAACCCTGCATGTTTTACAGGTTATTTACAGTAATGAATCCCTTGACATGTATTCCATTATCAGATGTATTTGAATAAAGATTGGATCACAATTTAATTCTAATTATTTCATTCCCAATTTGTCAACATTTTATAGTAAAATCGCCATTTTAACAAGTAGACTGAACAAACTAGACAGATGTAGTTCCTGCCCAGAAAACAACCGTTTTAAAAAACAAACAAAACATGTTGACTTTTTAATTCTTAAACACATCCTGGCGCTTTGTAAAAGCGGATCTGCCGTTATGAAGCTCCTAAGAAATACCAGGTGTGAAGCTGATACAGCAGCTGAGGCAGTCAATTTAGAATTCAAGCTATTATGCGCCTTATCGAGCCGGCGGCGATTGGAGCACGATCATAAATGACAGAGTAATGGTAACAACACACCAGTTCATAGCCGCACTTGATGTGCTGGTACTGCGGGGGTCCATGCAGTGGGGGGACAGTTCTAAGCCATGGGAAAGCAGTTTAACCCTTCTATGTGAAGTTAGATCAGAACATAGGGATTGCAATAGTGCTGCAGAGCTGCCTGCATGATTGAGTGGCTCTTGCACGGAGTGGGTGAAATAGAATTCCAGAACTGTGAGGTAGAATACCGACAACCCTGCCGCCTCCGTTGTTGAAGTGGAAGCATAGACCGGTCATGACGTTGGTGCAGCAGAAAGGTTTGGTGGGTGGATAATTTGCTTTATTTTGCATGCAGAGTTGGGGACCCAGGCTTTGGATGCTTTTGGAGGTAAAGTATACTATGTGGAAAGTTATTCTGCCCCCCACTTGCGGCTGATGTATGGCTCACATTTGGCAGGAGGTTGATTGCCATTTGTTGAGCCTATACACCAGCATCCATTTGTGCATTGAATTTTTGAGGATTGTAGCCCTCTTGCACATGGTGTTGGCAAAGTCGAGTCTTCAGTGGTACTCTGCAAACTAATTCAAGGATAAACCAAAGAGCACACGTGTGGTAGTTGATGCCCCATTATCCTTTTGAAATGTTGCAAATATTTGTCCAGTAGTCTAGGGCATCCAGGGGCAAACATTGGGCCCTGGGAGGGGATGGGTGTGGGTATTGTCACCTTTCACAGTGCCATATAACATGCCTTATTTACCTACTAGAGCTTGGTAGACTACTCAAAACAATGTGGCATATGCATGTCTTTCCCTTTCCACTGCTGCTGTGGTGAAAATTGAAATATAATTTAAAATCACTCTTGAGTCGTGGTGTGGGGAGGCCATGGAGAGCTGTGGTGGGGAGGGTATACAACGTCTTTGCAAGGTGGTTGGGCGTGTGAACACAAACTCAAGTGACCCTCAAATTTACAGAGATAAAAAAAAAATGTAATTAGTGATGACTGCCAAACAATATTCTTTAGTTTACTAATGGCTGGATTCATGGAATTATTTGCACAGTTTGAAGTGACTTTGTACTGCTGAAAATTGACTTTGCAATGCTGAAAGGTGACTTTGCACTACTGGCACAAACCCTGATTCATGGAACTGTGCAAAGTGCATTTCTGCAGTGCAAAGTCATTTTGTACTGCAAAAAATACACTTTGCAGTGACTTTGCACTGCAAAAATACACTTTGCACAGTGCCATGAATCAGGGTTTGTGTCGGCAGTGCAAAACTTTGGTCCTTACACACAAGTGTCTACACAAGCAAGCCCCTCCCTATCTGACACAGAGGATAACTAGATAAGCTATCGGCAGACCCTCTAGGGCAGCATATGCCAAACGCATCACTGTTCCACACACACGGAAAGCGCGCAGGAGGCACCAGCTTTCCCACTATGGCGGCTACCATATGGAACAACCTCCCAGCTCAGATGAGGTCAATCGACTCACACACGGCCTTCTGCAAAGCCCTAAAAACCAAGCTCTTCATCTGAAGAGCCTGTTCATCCTAAGTATGCACTATTACTGTGTTCACCATGTATAGGAGACCATATACCTAGACAAGAATACTAGTAACCAACTGTAACAATCAATGTTTTATCATCTGTAACCATGCAAGTGTGCTTAAGTGAATGTATTTAAACAGACATTTTGGGGCTGCTTACTGTAACCCTCAAGCAAGCCTTCTTAAAACTTCCTTATAGTGCCTCGTTGCTTTTGGGCTGTAGTGCGCTCTACACATGATAAAATAAAATAAATAAAAATAAAGTCACTTTTCAGTCACTTTGAACCATGCACAATATTCCATGAATCGGGCCCTGTGTCTTCAATCAAAAAGCTGTTCATGAACGAAAGAGGGTTGGCATTTCCTTAGGGTGATGGTCAGTGTTTATTCATAAATGTGAGTTAAATAGGTGGGTAGGGTGATCATTTTTGAAGTTTATAAGTCATAGGGTTTGGTGGTGCGGATGGTTCTTGTTAGGGAGAATTCTCAAAATGTGCTAATTTCCCTTACCTTTTGAGACCCCCAGCAACTTTGCTGGATTTGTAGGATTTGATTTTTTTACCTGGGAAGACTGAGAGCCTTTTTTTCCCACTCTTCCATGTATTTTGATGTGTGTTTTACTTTTTGTGTTCTTTGGTTTTGGAGTTTTAAATCAACTTCATAGGCATCATCTTTTTCTGTGTGTCACACAGCATCTTCAGTGTAGTGTCACAGGGATGTCTTTCTGACTTCCCAGGGTTTAAATACCTTCTCTGGGACTCACTACTGTCTCCCAGAGCATGTAAAGTTAAATTGGCTTTACTAGTCTTATTACTGACGCAGCACACACTCTCTTCCTATAGAGTGCTGGAGGGGTTGCATAGCTTCCCCTGAGTCAAAACACGCATGTAACAGTATAATGTTACCTTTTGCTACTTTAAATGTCGGGTGGCAGTGGTTTAGATCAACTACCATGATTTTTCCCGACCTCTAACAACGGTAGCTAAAAATCGGGTCAGCCATGTTTTTCAATATCACGCCCAAGACCTATCTGTAAAAACAGACTCTGGTCATATTTTTTTGCCATTTCTTTTAGGAATAGTCCTTCTTGTGTTTGTCTCTGCGCGCCAAGCCAGGTTTGGTCCCTTTGTTCATTGACCTTTGGCAGGCTTCAATGCTGAAGCCCTCCTCTGGTGCCTGATTGTCTGGGGTGGACAGGATGTTGGGGAGGTGCCCGAAACTCCCTGTGCTTAGTCTACTAGGAGACCTGAATGCACTCTGGCGTGATTGGCTGGCTGACTGTCCATCAAGGACAGCCACCCTGCTGTGTGAGTGACAGCCAGGCTAGAATGAAATGGGGAAAACTGTTCAAAAGCAGATCTCTCGGACTTGGAAAGCAGATTCGACCACTGGAACAAAGGAACCGAAGATGAGCTGAAGGAAGAGGACTGCTGCAACTCCTGGATGACCGTGAAGCCCTGCTGCAGGTCCAAATTGCCTGAAACTCCAGAAACAGAGAAGCCCTTCAAGGTTAACTCATTACTTTGAGTTTGGTGAGAACAACCAACTCGCGAGCGACCTGGACCGCGTCCCCATCTGGTCGAATTTTCATCATAGTGCTGTCGAAAACTGGATAGCCAGAGGGAAGGAAACCAGCTTGTGGTTTTTAAGGCACTCACACCTTAAACTGAGATCTTGCTAAGCTTTTGGCCTCATCCCTGGGCAGTGCAGGAACATCCCAACGTCCTCCTACTTGTCCCCATGATTGAAGCTCAGGAACAGCGAGATCTGCTCGAACTGCCAGGAACTACTGCCTCAGCTACAGCTCTTCTTCATTAACACGGTACTGTGCAAACGCGGTCCGGAAATCTTTTCGGCCATTGCAAAAGTTTGTGGAAACTTTCTCGACTTTGAAGGCTTGTCCTTCCCTAAACATTCGTCAAACTTTTCGCCTAGCCAAATTCTTATAAACTCTGTGGCAAAGACTTAACCATTATCTACCAGAGCTGTGCTATCCTATACAAAGACTCTGAAGCATTGACTTTGGCTCAGGCCTACTGAGAAGAATTGCTGGTTGCAGTTAACTGAAACTCTTTGACCTGCCTATGAATGTATTTGGGCTGCCTATTCTTATAACCTTGTCTTTTTAGCCCTTTTAAAAGTATATGAAGTGCCATTTTGCTCCCACTTCAGGAGAGTTAAACTTGTTTATTTACTTATCGGTTGTGTATTTGTGGTATATTAGTGTGTGATATTGAGCTGCTCTTGCTAGTGTAATGTTTTCAAACTTAATGAGTAAATAAATGTATATTCTTTTACTAAGAAACATTGAGTTTCTTTGAATCACTGTCTGAGTTGGTCCTTTGTGTAACTTGTTCTACTGCTCCCTTAAACTCTTGAGATAAGTCTGGCTGCTCAGCCATCCCTACCACTTAACTGTGTAGTACAGGCTTGTACCAAAGGTTAAATTATGCTTACACTTGTAGTCTTAATTGCATGTAGTGATGTGATTCTGCCTAAAAGTTGTTCACAACATTGATGGCTGCTCAGTTGCTAGGTAGAATCAGGGGGTCCAAAATGACAGTATCCTTCCAGAGTGTCATCTCAAACTGAGATTAAGGAAGGCTCTGTTGTGTGGCAGGGGCTGAGAATGGATTGTCTAAAGGTTAATAGACTTCCACATATGTTTAGAGCTGGCAGTGTCCACCTTTCCTAGAACGTTTTCCAAGTAGGACAGATACATGATAGTGTGGAAGTTAGAGGTGTATTGTTGTCTCCAGGCATGCTCTTTTTTTTATGAAGGCATGATTGGGGAGCATATTGTGTTAAGTTTTATCTTAAAGCCATATGTAAATGACATTAATGAGCAGCATTGTAGCTTCACAGGGCTTCTTGCATGGGGGGCACCCTGTACAGGAAAACGCAGGTGCACTTTTACGATCCGATGTCAGTAAGCCATTCATGAGCGAGTTGACAGTACAGCACTCAGTCTGTGTGTGTGGAGCAATGGTTCCTGCTTTCAATACTGGTTGCAGTGGTCTTCGTATGATGTGAGTGGGGTTTTCTGAGATGTGGTCAATGGGAAATGCAGATGGGAGAATTGATATGGTTATTCAAGATATGTTGGAAGATGTGGTGGTTCACTGGCTAGGTTGAAAAGGATTATTGCCTATTTGATTTTCTCCATCTTTTGGGCAAAGAAAGATGGGAGGTCACACAATTCCTAAATTATGTGAGGACATTGATGCTGTAAAATGATGGGGTGAATAATTGTGCAGTTGTTGATTGATTCACACTGACACTATTGCTGGGTGGAACCTCTTGCCCTCAAAGATGCATTTATGGTAATTGTTGCATGATTCTTTCAGGGTCATTTTGATAGTTTGGTCTTGTAGCTAAGCCATGCAGTCTCTAATTTACAGCAGGCATTTTAAAAAGGGTTAATCAAGCCATTAAATCCGTTTTTCGATGGTGGTGTTGTAGCTTTTGTACAAGCTCTCATTATTGGATGATACGTTTAGTGAGGTTGAATATCATGCTAAGCAGAATCAGTATAGGTCTGATGTTGGGGGTCACTGTAGAAGAGTCTTTGCTTGGTGTGTTCAAAATGTATTTTATTTCATTTTATTCCACGCCAAAAACCTAATAGACATCACGGCGTGAGAAATATACACTAATGACGGACATAAAACACGAGGCATGACTAATAATGAACCTGGAGGATGGGGTTGTCATAGATTAATTCGAACAGGTATGTTTTCAGAACCTTCTGGAACAATAGCAAATTACTCTCAAATGGCACTGTTGTGGGTGATATCATTCCAGACTGTAGTTGCCGTATGAGTAAAGGATTTACCATTTGTTCTCACCCTCTCGGGGTGTGCGCAGTTTAACATCATCATATTGCTGGATCACAATTCTTTATTCGGCTTGTAAATCATTATCCTCTTTTTCAAGTAGTCTGGTGGGGCACCATAGATTACTTTGTAGAGTATTGCAGCCATCTTAAAGTGAATTGTAGCCCTAATTGGAAGCCAATGAACAGATGTGCAGTACTTGTTTGCTGATGTGTGCACCTTTTTGGAGGGTACGTACCAACAAGGTACCAACAAGTGTTCAAGAGGCAGTTGGGTTTGGTAGGTGCTCTGGTGGAAACTATGGGGAGCTGAATTTGGTAGTTGTCCTATCACATGAATGATGTGATGCTTGGATATGAGGTGTTGTTACAGGGTGACTTGCTAAGGTAAAGGGTAAAGGAAGTATTTCTGGGAGGTTTCCTTGAGAGAATGTTGAAGTTGATGATGTTGCTTTGGTTATGCTGTACCTTGGATGAGGGCATGGTGTAATCATGTAACGAGAGGTTTTAGGTGTGGGTGAAGAGCAAATGGCCTGATGACAGGAACGTCTCTGTACAGAAGTCCTACAATTCCATGGATGGTGGTAGCAAGTGATTAGCTTGAATCTGGCAGATGCTGATCATGAGGCCCAGAAATCTGCCTGAGTGGGATGTCATGTAATACATTTTTCCACTGTTTATATTGTATTTGATTAAGGAGTACCAAGGTACAAACATGGTCGAGAAAGCATGGAAGATGAATCTGTGAACCAGGTTTCCATAATCATGAGAATGTGGCGGTTATGCTGTTTGAAGAAGTCTGAGCGTTTGCTGGCATGGAGGCTAGAAGAATTGTCTTTTCTTGATACTGTCGTTTAGGCTAACGTTGTGATGCTGCGTAAGAGACCATGTGTGGCATGTGTGTTGCTCACGAAGGACGAAATGTCCTCTTTTTCATACTGGTATTGCATTTTGGTAGGATTTCTCTGAAGAGGCATGAGGTTGCCATGTTAGGTGATGGATAGATGTCTGGACCCCACTAGGTATACAGCTTGGATGGCTCTGTCCCAAGGCTGAGCAACAATTGCATTTTTTTGTGTAAGTAATTAGTGAGCACACAGGTGTTGGTTTACTTAAGGCATTTATAGAGCACTATTATGTTTTCTTTAAGCATTCATTCAGCAATCAGTCGTTTTATATGCAATGAGTGAGGACTAATGTATTGTTAAGCAGGCATTAATGGACCAACAGCAGTAGATACTATGGTGTAAGAAACATTTAGGGCTACCATGCCCTTACTTCAAGCCTTTATGGCCGATATTTACAGAGGATAAAAGTCGAGTGGTGGCAAATGACAAATTGGTGAGATGCCCACTGGTGTTTGAGCTCCTAAATTGGTGATAAGGCTAGACCCTATACTACCCATCTTTAAGCAGCCTCACCGACTGGCTGTTTCCAATGTTAGATTTAAAATGGTATATGGAAATTAATTATGTGACCCACAGAGTCAATCAGTTTAAGCACGTTTTTTCAAGGCCTGGCTCTCTGGGTGTCCCTGAAAGTGTTTCTGCACATCTCAGAAGGGCAGATGTTAACATAGGGCCCAAGACATCTGGCAGCGTGGGCCTTTGGAAGATCAGTGCCACTTGTTAAGGTGAAATTAAGTAAATAATGGTGAAAGTATACATTTTGTAGACAGAAGTGTAGAAAAGGCTGCTCTCTCTCTGCCTACTCCTACATTCCTACACCAATTGATTCTTGATTAGTGGGTTTTTCTGAAGCACATCAGAGTGAGGTATGGAATTGTTGTGGGCATGCTAAGCAAATTACCTGAAGCTGAAAGAATGACACCAAGGCTTCTGTGTAATTGCTTTGTCTGAGAACTGGCAGAACGGGGTGAGTAAGCTGGAGAATGGAAACAACATGCTTGCAAAGAAACCCTTTGAAGTATATATAACATGTGAAGCCAAAGAGCGTACAAATCATACAAGAGTGAGTATGAGAGGCAGAAGCAGGTTATTATTTTGTCAAGGAGATAGAAGAGGCAAAGAGGCTGCCCCTTTTAAGATTAAGCTGTCAGCGGATGTAACATTGAAGTAGTCGCAAAAAGTAAAGTACTGTGGGACAAAGGTGACTGGTCTCATAGTACCACCATGAGAATTTTGGTTGTGGAAGCTGAAACAGTAACAGTAGAAACACATCCTGACAGATATACCAATATAGAGACTATAACTAACAAAGTCCAATTGTTGATTAAGAACTGTATGTTGTTGACGTAGGAACATTATATTTTCTTTTTGAATTGTGACAAACAATCTGAAAATCGATGTTGGGATGTTTAGCACAATTGCAATGTGTGAATGAAATGCAAATGGGAATATTTTTTTAGCTCACAATAGGAACACTGGGGTAGTTTTGTTTTTCACCTTAAAATGGGGACACAAGGACAATTTTGTTTTGCACCTTACAATGGGAATACAGGTGGAAGCAATTTCGTTTTGCACATGGAAACAGGGATTTTTGAAATTAATTCTTTTGGCAAATCTTTATGAATATACCGGCTCACAACGCACTGGGAAAAGAGTGTTGGTTTTGAATGCCACCAATACAGGTCCCATGAATTAAATGGGGATTTAATTGATTTACTTTGATCAATATGCTAAGGATCTACACAGGCAAACAGGGGATTTTTCAATGGGGGAATAACTAACAAAATGCTGAAAGAATACAAGGCTTATACAATCTATGACCTGGGGTAGTTCTACTTACAGGAGAGGTCTGGACTGGGTATTAGGGGGTGTCAAGGCACACTGCTGGGATAGCCAAATGGGGTCAGTCAAGGGTCTCCTACCTCTATGTCTCATGGCTCCACTGCAAGGTTAGGCCTCTCTCTGCTGGGATGTTCACGCCACATTTCGGCAGCAGGTCACATCATGGAATTAATGGGAGAACTCCAGCTCCGTGGCAAGCTGGATTAGTTATAGGGCATATGACATCACTAACTTGTCATAATTCTCGTGAAAGGGATTGGTGGAGTGTCACTACCCCACTCCCCCATGTGTGCTGATAGGACAAGGGAATAGAGGAGTGCTCTGGGACAACTAGGGGAGGAGAGAACTTCATCGACACACTTCGACAGGTGGGCTCGGTCTGCTTCGGAGACATAGAAATCTCACTATATGGCAAGTGCCCTTAATCTCCACAATTTGATATGTTGGACAACATTTTTGAGCACCACATTTCAGGGAGCATCAAATGGGACTAGGTTGAGGTCTGCATGTCATTCCTGTACAGAGATAGAGTTTTTCTTCATTAACTCTGGAACTATATCAGTGAAAAATACAGCACTTTACGGGCATCAACCTACTCCTATGTGGCATGCTTTATCAACTTTCACATTGCTGGTAAATACACAGAGACCTACATCACATTTTCATGAATAACCCTAGTTGTATTAATCCCATAAAAATTGTTTTAGCATGGTTAGAAGGGGTTAACTATCCCGTTTCCTAAAAGCCAGGAATGACGGTTGTTCGATGTACATTGTCAAGTTTACATGATAAAAAACATTTCTTCTATTTAAAAAGCAATGGGCAGCTTCACTTCTCTGTTCCTCTGAGGCCCACCTTTTCTTGTTTCAGTTTCCCTTTTCATACCTTTGACGACAGGATAGAGGTCTGTGTTTAGATTAGCCTGCCCCTTTCAAGGGCTAATGACTAAGCTAATGCACTTTCTATGAGACTTGTGACCTGCAAGTCAAAAGGGCTGCAGAACAGAACCAACCTTATCGGGTTTGCACTGCATTTCCCATCTCAAAAGTAATTATTTTCTTGTATATTTAAGAGACACACTGTCAATGAAGACAGCCAGGCCTAAATCTACAGGGCAACAGAGTGGCTCTGAAGTCCAGTTTCACATATGAAGAAATCACCAGTCCGCAGCTCATGGCTTTTCAGCAAACAGCCTGTCAACTCGTACATAATATATTTTAAATGACATATAAGGCATACAATTTACAATGTACGCACATTATTTCTGAATGGTACATGTAGATGAGAATAACATGCCCACACTTACAAGTCTGGTGGGCATTTTTCTGAGCTTATTATTAGTTTTCAGGGAAACACGAAACGACAATATGTTGTTTAATGTACATAAAATCAATACTCTGTTTCACTGAAGCTGCTTGAACACATAATTCTGGCATTTCATTTAGGATTCTGTGGACTGCTGTTTCATGGAAATAGCAGTACAGCTCTTCATAGATTTGACAACACAATCTGGCCACGTGTCTTTCCTTCATGTGAAGTTTTGCACACATTTTAGGATCTTCAGATTTTTAGGGACACTTTCTCTCCTTTTTGTTCTGTTTCCATAAGCCTTATGTTAGACATCCTTTCTGTGCTGGCCCTTTATTTAGGGGCATGCCCACCAATGACTCTGGCCTCTTGATTTCTGGCATTCAGGGGATATTTCACCTCACATACTCTGCACATGATTGCTCATGCTCAGTTCCACCTCTCAGAATTATATAACTGAAAAAGCCAGGCTGCACAACATAACTCAAACCTGAAAGGTGACAACACGAGAATTCAATCTCTCTCTAATTTCGAAAGAGTGTAAATGAGTAGTACTTCAGTGGGGCACTACTAAGATACTCTCCTTTCTCTGATGGATATTTGGGATTGTCTACTAGAACTAGTAGTTATGGTTAAGTTGCTCATCTCATAGAAAGAGCACTTTTTGTGCGGCTTATAACTTTGCTTCCCCTGGACAAATCCTCACCAAACTTTGGTGAGGTTTGGTCCACGGGGGCAAAGTTATAGGGGGGTCCCAAAATGTCTTTTTTCCCATAGAGTGAATGGGGAAAAACTTTGCTCATGCCTACAGCTCAAACCGCTGGATGGATTTTCACCAAATTTGTTGGTGGAAATCCGTCCAGTAATTGTTTTTAAAACAACCAAATAGTATACCTAAAAACATTAGTGGTATCTATGTACACTCCTCAGACACAGTTCCCTGTTCGCTCCGCAGACAGGACACCGATTGGTTAATCGGCTTGCGTCATGTCCGTGGACAAGGGGTGTGTTCACTGATTGGCTGGGGTGAGGCGTGAGGTGCGTCACATTCTTTCAATGCGCCCGCCATCTTGCATCCGCGGACATCTGCTGACAGCGCGGCATCGAACAGAGGAAAAATACAATTTCGGGGAGTGTGTTGGTGTTTAGGAGTGCTTGGGGAGGGTGGTGGAGTAAGAGATGGGTCAAATGCTGTATTTTTTGTTTAGGTGGCAGGTGCCCCTGATGTGTTTGTGATGTCCACGGTCACCGCGGCTGTCCACGGACATATTAAATGCTGGGCGCACTACTAGCTATTTTACTTTATAATGATGTTGGTCTTGGGTTGTTAGTAGATCATTGATTGTAATTAACATTCCCTATAAGCATTCCACATACCGCAGTCAAAATGTTTTGTACAGTTGTAACAAGCACTGCAGCATAAGATACCCATGGAAGTAAACATTTTGGACTGTGGTGTACGGTTAGATGTTTTCTTAAATGGGTGTGTTCTGCAGCTGTGTTTGTGAGTCTATTTATTATATACTTACTGGTTGACTTTTTTGTGGTTGTATGCAGTTTTTTCATGATATGGGTAATTGGCGCAGCCATTCTTTTTTGATCTCTGCGATAAAAGAAAAGATCATATGTTAGTGTAGGTAGTTCATAATGAGTTATTGCATTGCATAATAGACATTTCTGTATTTTTCCGAACCTCATATTTAGTACTTTAGAAGTGCTATAGTTCAAACCAGTGTACTGCGCAGTTTGCTCAGTTTCCATGTTTGTTTTTTAAATCAATGGGTCAGTGGGAAAAAAAGTCCATGCTGGATTAAAAAAAAACAAAAAAACTCTATGTTGTGGTACAATATATTTATTTCATTGTTTTAGTGTTTATTTCTTGTTTCTTGCTAATCTTCTATCTGTTGGCTTGTTGCAGATTTTTGGGGCAGTTAGATACCTGTTGGCGTATTCTAATTGTCTATTTCTACTTTTATGCTATACATCTATCTGTTGGGTTCTTGCAGATTTTTTGAGGCAGTTAATACCTTTTGGCATATTATAATTACATATTTCTTGTTTGATTTTAGTAGTATTTATTTATCTGTTTGCTTGTTGCAGAATCTTGGGGCAGTTAGATACCTGTTGTCGTATTCTAACTGTTTATAGATTTGAAATTTAAGTTTTGTTAGTGTTTATGCAGAGATTAGCTATTAAATTTTGGTTTTGAGAATATTAACTAAGCTTTTACAAGATTTCCTGGTAATCTCTGTTGTAGAGTAATGGTCGTATCATTACATTCAAACCATCCACGTTTCTTTTTTATGTATGCAGTGTAGTGACCTGCATTTGTTGTGGCTCCTGTGTGGTAGATTATACCTATTGTTGTGAAGGTTTTCTTACCAAGTGATACTTGACCATGTGTGAATACAGTCAGCTTGCAGTTGTTTTTAGTACCATCTGCATTGTAATGTAAAAGCATTAGTATTACGTATTTACTATGTGTCTGTATTTGTAAGTTGGAGCGATTATCTGAATTGCAGGTTGTACATAATCTGCCATAGTTTGCATTTTGTACAAGTTGCTGAAATGGAATGGATTCACAGTTAGGTATGGATACATACACAACGCGTTCCTTAGGGACTTGTTCCTGTGCCACATGGCTGCAGAGAGTGCATGTATGTTTCCATATGTATGAAATCTGGAAGATTTCATTATAGGTATGTTTTTGTTTTCCAGTACTTGTAGTAAGTACATTAGAAATTCTTGTGGATTGTATTGTGAGTTTATTGTGAATTTCACCATTCCAGCACAGTAGTCTAACTATTGTCTTATTCCAGAAACACTGAAAGTGTTGTCAGGATTGTTGGGTGTATTTCTATGTAGGACTAACATTTGCAAACATAATTGGTCTTTTTTGTGTACGTAAATGTTGGCAATAATTAGTGGCAATTGGAATAGAATAGTTATTGCTACATTTGCATTGCAATTTACACCAGTTGAATTTGAAAATTTGAATGGACCTGACAGTTCTTTGTTGAAGTCATTTGTTCGGAGTGTGTGTTGCTTCTTTGAAGAAGTATTTGAGTTACTTTGAGAAGTAGATTCTTCTTTGGTTGTGGTACTTGATGAAGTATTAGCTTCTTTTACTTTCTTTGGAGGAATTGCAGTGAGATCCTGTATCGTTTCAGTCTGAAGTAGTTTTCTTTTACAACGTTTTGATTTTTGCGGAACAGGTTAGGTTTCTAGATGGGGGGTGTAGAGTGAACACAGTCTATTGTATTATAGAATGCAATGAATATCAGCATTTACTTTACTTGCATCAAAGTTGATTAGAAATAGTCTGTCAAGTGTACGTAAGCATGATAGTGCTACATAGCTCATGCCTTCTTTAAAGACTATTCTACCAATATCTATTAATGCTTTATCTAGGGTATGACCTTGTGATTTGTGAATGGTAACTGGGTATGCTAGAGTTAGTGAAAATTGTTCTCTGCGTACATACATGTCTTTGAAAAGAAGGAAGCGGGCTGTTAAGCATCATATCTTTTTAGCTTCTGATAGTTTGTCAAAGAGAATATTGACAAACTGAATGTCGTGGTTAAGTGGGTATGTTTGAAAGCCAACAACTGTACCAAGTGCTCCATTAACTTGTCCTTGTGCCACATCAAGGTTACGTTTAAGCATTACTCTACAGTTTAAAGATAATTTTGGATATTTTCTCCAAACCAGCTTTGTTGGAGATAGAGTTTGTTTTCTAAGGTATTTAGTCTTGCTGTGGCTTGTTGACACATGGGTAGTGTCATACCATGTACGTCCAGATTATCTGTGGAGCAAATTTTAATTATTGGTTGCATTTCTTTTTTCAACATTGTTCCTTGAATTTTGAACAGCTTGCAAGAGTTGGCATCAAGGACATACAATTGACATATGTGTGCGCTAATTGTTCCATGACATCGGGTAGCACATGAGTTATGGCCATAGAGTGCATGGATGTGCCTGGTTTTTAATATTGATTGTGCTTCTTGAGATAGTACACCAGCTCTAATACTTTTTTAAAATGTTTACGTATGTGAGGTCTGCAGACTGGCGCATGTTTTCAGTTAATTCTCTGTATTGGAAATGTTGCAAAAAGGTTGGCATGTCCTATGCTGCCAAGAGTTTTACGGCACGGTTTGTGCCCTAAGATTGTAAAAATAGGTTCACCTTTCACTGGTGTCAATTGAAGAAGATCTCTGAAAACAATAATGTGGTTTCCTCCAAAGAGCTCTTCATAGTCTGTTTTGTGTACCTCTTGTAATCTGAGGTGAATCAAAGCCAACATTAGGTTGGAGACCATGCTCATATCATCTATTAGTATCGTTTTCATTTGTTTCAAAACTGTGCGTAGTTCCATTGAAGCTTCTGTAGAAAGTTTGTAATAGTCTAATTTGATTTGGCGTTCTACTGTAAGGAGTAGTAATCGGTGTAAAGTGACACCGCCTATGTTGTACGCAGCTAAACCCGTAGGGGGAGTTACAACAGCTGACAGTTTGTTGTTTGTCAATTGTTGGAGGAACTTGCTGATGATTTTGATTAAGATTGTTTTGCCTGAACTAGCTTGACCATTGATGTATAGCAGTATAGGTTGTAGTCTTGGCAGGCACAGTTTTTATTTTCATTTTGCACGCCATGTTTAATTTGTTTGTTATTTCTTTGAAAATTATATGCTGCTCATTGTTCAATTGTGATTTCAGTACAGTGAAGTCTTCTGTAGCTTGTTCATACTGACACATGGTGTTTTCTACTTCTGTCATGGCCAATTCTGCCTCATTTGCTATTAATGGCTGTCCAAGTGGTTCTTGTTTTCCTGTTACAGAAGGTTGACTACTGTCAGGATTGTCCACTTCTATTTGGGCCTAGAGTTCTTCTTTGTGTTGCTGTTCATAGTGCAACATTGTTTGGTACTGTGTAAAGTTTACGTCTGTTATAGTGCTTTCATTTGCTTTGAAAGCGTCTTCATGGGAGTTATACGTATCCAGTAACTCTTCTTCTTTTCTCCATGGTTTAAAAAGTTGTAGCAGGGACATGTAATATAGTTCTTTATGTTGAGGAGTTTTTAATGACAATTTGATATGATTAATTGAGCTGCATTTGGTAAGTTTCACTAAGCTGCCTTCATAATTTGCTACTATGTATCTACCTTTCTTTTCATCTGGTTTAATATTATTTTAGTATGTGAAGTTTTGGGCTACATGGTAGAGACACATGGTTTCTAAAGTGATACTCCTGTTTGGGTAGTATGTGTCCAGTAAATTGTTTTTCAAAATGTTTTGGCTGTTGGGATCATTTTTGGCTATTGTTTCTATGTCATCATAAGATTTGAGAACTATTTTTCTAGATTTAGCAGGACCAAGACTTAGCCATACTATATTGTCAGATTTTCCATACAAGGCAGTACCGGTTAAACAGTCTTCAGCTTCATAGCAGACACATTCTCTATGAGAGAGCATTTGTTTACCTAAACTATACAATTTCTATTATAGTGTTTTCTCAGATGATATATCATCCCAGAGGTCCTGAAGCTCTGTTTTCTCTGCTTTGGTTAAGTAGGCTGTGACATACCGTGCAACTGCAGTGGAATTGTCTTCAATGTACTGCACATCTATGTTTGCATTCCATAGGAGGGTAATGATGGCATTGTAATCATTGATGTATTTTGATTCTTCTGTTCTTTTTATGTAATATGTGTTCTTAGGTGATTTACCTTTGACACTATGTTTAATTGAAGACATGAAGTTGCTTACTTGACCTGTTGTTAAACTTGTCTAGGGAAACCAAAGCGGCATTTGGTGTAGTATTTCCCTTTGATTTTATGTTTGCAATGACAATATTTCCCACATTTGTGTCTTTGAAATTGTAAAATGTGTTGTTTGTGAAGGGATTTCACAAGTGACATATTTTTGGATGAACTGCAAACCAGTGGCATCACTGTCCTGACCAAATTTAGGAGCATCTTCAATCCATAATAGCATATGGATGTTTGGTGCTCCTCTGGCTTGGTATTCCTTTCTCCAAAAGAAGTGTTGCAATTCTCTGAGGGGAGGAACATTCTTATTACAAATAAAGTGTAGCATAGCAATGAAGCGATGATGGGAATATCTTGATCCATTTACAGGATCTAGAGAGCAGAGTTCTCTTTGTGTTTTTATATCTATGATTGTTTTGTTTTTGTTTGCTATGCGTAGGAAATCGTGTAAATCTTCCCATGCATATTCTGCACAACTTAATGTAACAAACCAATTGGGTGGGCCAATATTTCTTATCATACAGCGTACATCTCCGTGATGTCTGAACCAGTATTCTTTTGTACCACGCATGTTTGCTAAACGATTTGTAATACTTGACTGTAAAACCTCATCTTTTTCTTGCACTTTTTGTAATAATTGCATAGCTGACATATTTTGAAAATGGGTACCTTATTGCAATGTGTGTGCAACTCTGTAGCATAGAGTTGCTAGTTCACTTTCAAAGAGAAGGTGGAATATGTATTCCACATTTTGTCTGAATCTGGGGTTGTTGGAATACATTCGTAAAGAACGATATTCTGATGCTGTTATCTGTGTGGGTCTATCATCATACCTTCTTCCTTTTCCAGTAGGAATGAGTAGAGGAAAGGCCTGTGCTTCTATACTTTTTTACAATATGCTGATTGGAGATCCTTTAGCTTGTCGCATTTGGCACCTTTCCAGTGCATCATCTATAGTGTCTTTAGAATGTAAAGGATGAATTGTATAATGGTCTAAAATATTGGATTCTGTAGCAGGATTTAGAAGATGAAATTGACCGGTTTCTGGTGACTTTTGCATTATTTGAATGGTTTCTCTCAGGTTTTCTTCAATATTATTTTTTTTGTAGTATTCATTGTTGTTTTTTTAGATATTGCAGGTCTTGTCAAACGAGTTGTTGGCATTTTTTTTTGTCTTTTGTAGGTACGCCATTTACTAAGACAATTAAAGATTGATCTATTGGACGTTGCACTCCTAGAGTGTGTACATTTTCTTTAAGATCTAATGGTAAATAAACTACAAATAAACTACGAATGCCTTTCACTAATTCAGAGGGAGCTAATTTTGCTGTTTTTTGTTGAAGGTGTGTTAATGCTTGAAATGGGTGCACTGATTGAATTATGATGCTCTCATATAAATTGAGTTGTTGCAGGGGATTTTGGTAGTGGGAATAATTCCAAGTTATTTGTGATAGCACGTGAAGGAGTTTGGTTGTTGTTTGCAGTGCAGTAATTAAAGTATTAAGGGATCAGTTATTTCGTATTTGTTTTCTGCTATAAGGTAGAGAGCTAATTGGAAACATTTGGAATCTTCATTGTATTCTATTTTATACCTTATGTCTACAGTTTTTGTGCTACTTTTATAGAAAGTCCACCGGTAACACACACACACACATGGTTTGGTACTTCAGCGGATGTAGTTTTAAACTTTAGTATTTATTATTTGTATGTGTGTAATAGAAGGTTGCTAGTTTGTTTTAAAGCTATTGCATTTTGTAAGTGGTTTTCACTTCCAAAGTATTTTCTCTGGATATGCTCTATTTCTTCAAGTAGTTGTTTGGCTGTACCATGTAGAAGATTGTTATTTAAATTGGCTAGTGCTAAAACAGGACTTTTAGCATAGTATAGTTTACAGACCAGATTTCTTATAGTTGAATTATGTGTTGATATCATTTTGATATGATGGAAAGTGCTTTTGCAAATAGGTCCTGAAATGCAGGCTAATGAATGTCCTTGTAGTCCTGTGTATTTGCGCACTGGACAGGCATCCATATTTTGTATTAGTTTCATTTTGAATTTGTCTTTGCCTTTTACATACTGATTGAGGAACTGGCATCAAGATTTGAAAGATTGCTTGCCAATGTTACACATTGATATGCACAGGCATTTGTAGAGTGGATGTTTTGGTTCAGTGGAATAGAGAGGTGATACTGAGTTTTCTGGGGATATTTTTGTGAGAAGAGTTTTTTGTTCCATAATGGTGTTATTACGTTTTTCATACCATCGTCCACTGCTATGTGTGGCAGTTGGGTTTGTTTGCTTTTGTTAATATGCTTCTTCATTAAAATATGATTCTGTGCTCGTGGTATGACTCCATTCACCTCCAGAGATGTTTAAGAAACTATTTTTGTTGATATTCCGTTTATTGGGAAGTCTTTTTTGTAGTTTAGTAGTTAGTTTTGTTAGTGGTTTAATTCTGTTTAAAACTAAAATAAATAACTACGGTAGGTTTTAAGGGTAGGTTTTAAGGGTTGTGCATGATTTCTCTCCTGTTTTTATAAGGTTCTGAAGGACTCTGTAGCGGAAAATTCTTTGTAAAATATTTTGTTTTGGTATGGTTACTTGCCACTACATCAAGAATTATAGGTGAAGTGTTAGCAGTACTGGTAGATGAAGTCTTGTTAATTACTTTCTGTTTTGTTTTACATTGATACAGGAGGCACAGTTTCTGTACTGGAAGCTTGCTTTGTTTCGCTTAATGACTGTATTAACTGCTTTGTTTGAACTTTTTGAACTTTTTGTACAAAATCTGCTAGAGATGGATGCTTATTTTGGACACTTTTATTTTGATTTGCTCTACTTCCGTGTTGCTTTTTACAGAGTTGCTTTTTGGTAGGCATTCTTTGGGGTCTGTTGGAGAACAAAAGAAAATGTGGGTTGGGCTGTTGTGCAATGTATGCGTGCTTTGTGCATGAGTGTCTGAGTATGATAGTAAGGATGTTTGTGGAGGTGTGTGATTGTGCAATGGGCAGCTACATCAAGTTGGGAAGGCTATTATTGTATTTGTGTGTTACTATACTGGGTTTGGGATGACAATATAAAGTATGCAGCTGGTGAGAGGAAGCACTAATACTAAATCTAATGGTAGAGAGTTAAAACACTTGCTTGTTCTAAAATACTAAAATGTTAGTGTGTTTGAGTAACAGTTAGAACATTATGTTAGTATTGTACTTACTTTTTGAATGGAAAGAGTAGGTTTCTTCTCTAAGTTCTTGTTTGTACTTCAGGTGCTGCTGCCATTCAGGAGAGTGGTCTTCACTGCATTTGTAAAAGAAAGACATTATTGAATATGTATGTTCATAGCACTTTTGTTAATGTAGACATAGATTTTTGTTTTTGTGGTAGTAGTGTTTTCTGATAAATGAGCTTAGTATCCACATACACTTTCCTTTGCCTATGTGCATCCTGTATATTTTACTTAGAATCTGTTAGTTGAACATGTTTTACAAATGAGTATAATAGTAAACGTATAGAGCACACTTGGCTTTTTAAGGCTATGTTATTGGATGTTAGGAGATAGATGAAATAATCATATGCATTGTTTGCTATTTTTACAGGGTAAATGGCATAAATGTACAGAAAAGCATGCAATGTATGCATTTGTGAAGGTGTTTGAAATAAAGGATTTGATGTAGAGGCAGTGGTGTTGTTTCAGCTGGGAGCCTTTCTAATGATATTGTCTGTCTGTGTGCATGAATGAAAAGGCATGTACTCATCCTGGCTGTGTGTAATTTTATAACACACTAGAAAGCCTTTTTCCATAATTATACTGTTATTTCTCCCATTTTTTAATATGAAATGATACTTTTTTAGATAGCTGAGTGTAAACAAAAATTTGGAGAGCAGACATGTTTGCAAGTGACACTTGGTTATAGCAGATGGGAGAAACGACAGTACGTTGATTTTGTAGTTTATACAGGGTAAGTGGCAGATACTCTGTTTATATGCATTCATAGAAGAGCTGTACATGTACTGTGTAGAAAATATTCATACCTGTAGTCTGTGTTCATGCATGTGGATGTGCATGAATCTGCAAGTAGAAATCTTGGGGAGTTTTATAATAGTTGTTGCTGTAGGTCCATTGCCGTCATGAGTGATCAATAGTACATCTAAAATGCTGATCTGTCATGATAGAGTTAGATGGAGAGTTCTTGGATGTGATTGGTGGATGGTTGTGTGACTGCTTAATAGTAGCCAATGAGGGAATGGTGCAGAGAGTGAAGTGGAAAGAGTAGAAAGGCTGCCCCAGTGTTACGCGCTCTGCGGACACCGTGGCTGTCTGCAGACTGGGTGTGCCACATACAGGACTTCTCAACATACCTGGCATGGAAATAGGACTGTCGGGATGAGCCAATCAGGTGTTGAGGTTTTGGTTTGTGTTGAAAGAGGCTGTGTGTAGTGAAGATGGCAGAGCTGGAGAAAGTCAGGGTGTTGGCGGTTGGAGATATGTTTGTGCATAGTTTATAGCAGTATGCTAAATGCAGGAATGTGGCAAACAATTTTGATGTTAAAGGAGTGGAGGTGGTGTGGAGCACTGTGCCTGGTTTCAATGTGCAGGGAATTGTACAAGTTTGTGGAGATATGGGCAGGGTGTACAGTCCACATGTGGTTGTTTTGCACTGTGGTGCTTTGCATTTGGGTTATGTCAGTGCCCCTACTTTGTTGGAAGATCTGGAACACTTGGTTCAGGCAGTAATGAAAGTACTTCCAAACGCCAAGGTTTTTTTTTCTGGTTTAGTACCTAGGTCAATATGGGACAACAGTTCTGTTTTTTGTCCTCAGCAAAATATTGCTAGGTGTGTAATCAACCAAGGCATGTTTGCGTTCATGCTTACAGCTGGTATGTTCTTTTGCAATAATGAGAACATTGATTCTGGTAATGTTGTTTATTTTAAAGAAGATGGCATGTCTTAATCTTTTATGGGAAATGCCATGCTCCTTTGGAACATAAGGATTGCTTTGGAGAAGCGAATATGAAGATTTTTGGAGGAAAATAACGAAAGAAAAACCAAAAAAGTATGATATAAAAGGTGGTTCTGAAGCATTTAAAAAAAAAATTAAAAATTAAAATAAAGGCTCTTTACAGAGCCAACCTCAAAGGCAAATGGGGCACGCTGTTTAAATTTTCATTCCCCACTCTTAAATTTTGTGATTTGTCCACGTCACTGCGGTTGTCCGCGGACATCACATATTACATATGGGGATTTTGGGGTTGAGAGGCATGCAAATGAGATTGAGCAGAGCAAGGGATTGGTCAATAAGGTTTACTGGGAGTGTTGTATAAGGAGAGAGTTTGTCAGAAAGTCTTTTTCCTGAGAGGAGAGCAGATAGCTATGGCTGTGTGTTTCAGAAAGCAGATTGTTTGGATTTTGTGAGATTCATGGATACATTGGTTGGAGCTGCATGCAGATCGCTGTGGAGTGGCTGCACATTTTGGATTCCCTCATGTGGAAATGCACTGGCATGGAGTGTGTGAAATGAAGTGGCTGGATTTGGTACCTCTCTGTGCTACTTTGGTGACACAACGTCATCCAGACATTATTAGTATTCATTGCGGAAGAAACAGTTTAGGACATGTGTCTGGAATCTCTTTGCAATTTGCAATGAAAGAAGGACTTGAGAAAGTCATCGACATGTATCCAAACTCCAGAGTCATTTTTTCCTGTATTGCGCAGAGAAAAATGTGGCTGTGTTCTTTTTCATTTGGTCCACAAATAGAGAAAGCAAAGCGCAATGTTAACAAGGCTGTCTGTGCCTTTTTGAGAGATGTTGGTATGTCCTCTTCTGAGAATGAAAACATTATGTTTCGTTGTACACACATTTTTCACAGAGATGGAGTACATCTTACTTATGCTGGAAATCAGATTTTTCTGCGAAATATACAAAATGCATTGCAACCTTTTTTGGAATTACAGCAATCCATTTTGCAGTAGCTGTTGACCATTTGAATTTTTTGAAACACTAAAAACACCACAAAAAGGCTTTTTTTCTGAGCCACCACTTCCTCCCAGAGAAAAGTGCAATGGTTCTGACAGGGCACTACCCCCCCAAAAAAATGTCTGAGGACTGTCAGCAGACTTCTAAAAAATGCACAGGGCCTTACACTATTTATTTGTCACTTCTGTTTTTGAACTGTGAAAGGCGGCTCTTAAAAGAGCCTTTTTTTGGTTGTTGTTGTTTTATATTTTGTTTGGTTTTTTAAACACGATCCACAAGGAAAGGAAGGTAAGGAAGGGACACCAACCACTGGAATAAGAAAAGGCAGGTGGAGAGAGGAAGATGTAGGGTCGGCCTTCTTCAGGTAGGTAGCACAGTCCCTCTGATGCTCCTTGACCGCAGTCTCGAAAGCACTCCGAAGGTTCTCCCCCATGCAGAGTACTGCGTCGCAGTACATGCACAATATTGTGACCTTCGAAAGGTAAGGGTCAACAGCATCGTGAATGGCCTGCGAGGCAGCTGGAGGGATACGCTGTCCCACAGGAGTGTCTCTTGTGGTGGCAGGAGCGGAAATGGACGATGCTGCAGGGGAACTCAACCTACTACATTTATCGCAAGGTACAACCTTACAAATAGCACAACCGTGGAACGACCTTAGGTGTCGCTTCATTGATGTCGTACCATACCTCTACGAACCAGGCTTGCCACAACTGAGTGCAGATCACCTTGTTCGCACAAGCTTTTGGCAGTCCATCAACAGTGGTGAATAACCACCACACCCAAGACTCACGATGAGTGCTAGTAGTAGGGACTTCCACTACCTCATCCTCTTCATCCTCTTCATCTCTCCACTTTGCATCCTCACGCCTGTTCCCCACTGGAGGCCCTTGGGGAGGTGGTGGTGGTGGAGGGGTTGGGGGTGGTGCTGAGACAGTAGCACCAGCACCAGCCATGGATGCCAGCAGGTTAGCTGAAGGAAAAGCAGCAAGAGCAGCAAAAGCAGGTCAATCTGCAGTGGTAGAAAGACAAAATGAGCATGAGCTCTGGGGTGTGGTCTTTTATAGGGGTGCAGGTGCACACTTTGCGGACACCCGCGCTGTCCGTGGACGCTTTGAACATCAATGACATTTGTGATGTCATCTTTGATGTCCTGGGTGTTAGTCTTAGCAGTGCACGGTGGCTGCACGAGTTATGCTTGGTTAGCTTACCATAACTGGTGAATTTCTAGGGTTTTTCGGTTTTACTTGTAACAATAACGTCCCTTTAACAATGTTTTTTCACTCAATTTCATAGGTTTTTAGTAATGCAACTTAACCATAATGTTCCTTTAACAAAGTTTTTTTCACTGAACATATATAATTATATTTATATATATATATGTTTCTGTGTACCTTAAACAGTGTCTACGGTGTGTGATATACACTACAACAAAAAGTGATTTCCTAACAACATAAAGGTTACTGTTGAAAGATAAAATCAGATAGAGTGTTCAAAAGATGGCTAAACTACTGTGGAGAATTAATGCCGGTAGTACGGATGGGGTGAACACCAAGGGAAAGATCAACACTGCAGAAAGACATGAAATGTGAAGGCTACACTCTCAAAGGACACATGTAATGAGAGTATTAATATGAGGGATCATAGGACAAGAGAGTGCTCGGAAATATGAGAAAATGCATGAGTGTACAGAGATGGTGACTAAGATGAGTGAGGCACATGGTTTGAATCACGAGATACATTCCAGTTCCAGTGTGAGAAACCCTTCATATGAGAAGCAGAAAGTTCAGGGCTAGAAGGTTACTGCAGAGGAAAGTTAAAGAAGCACATTGACCATTTATTTCACTTAGATTTCAGTAGGAGAAGGCGCTTGAAAAAGAAGACCCTTCAAAGCAAAGTGCAGGACGGAGTGGAGAGGGAAGAGAGACGGGCACAGCATCAGACCACACTGGAAATCAATACTATAGGGTGAGCGAGTCAACGGAGTAGATAGAATGCAGTGGAATTAGAGATTGCAGAGACCGACCGAAATTGAAAGTTAAACTAGGAAACTTCTGATGGGATAAGGAAGAAGAGATTGTAGAATGTAGAACGGCAGGCGCTATACATTTCCAGGCTTTTGTGGTAAACTGTATTTGAGGCAACTTCCAGGTAGTTTATTGGGCTTTAGCAATACCAATAAAGCGCCTTGAAACACTTTTGTATAAGCGCGTTATGAATGCCATATCATATAATATCACCATGGTTTCGGATGGAAGGCGGATGAAGTTGATGTCATAGACCTGGAAAGGATGTGCTTTCGAGAACGGGCTATGACCATGCGCGTCGGTGTAGTTTGAGGGCGCCAACAATGGCACGGTCGGGTCACCCACATTCAGGGCAGTTGTTCATCACTTCGCTAATCATCATTCAATTAAGATGTCTTTACAAAAAAGAACATGAAACAATGGATGGCCGATTATATCAGTCCCACCTTTCTTCTTCGTGTGTTGCTTAAACATGTCAACATGTATATACACTAATATAGACCTATGATTCTTATGTTGCTGATCAACATGGAAAACGTTCAATGCATATTACACATGTGGTCGCCTGGCCTACCTAACAACACGCAGATAAGTGGGAAGTGGAACGGCAACCCTGTTAGTTTCCTGAATTTCCCAGCTGCACAGGGCGCGTGTCCGGGGGGGATGTAGAAGACGGCATATGAGTTTTTCTTACTATGCTAGAGTGTTCCTCGTTTACTGGGCTCGTTCGGGCAGGTCTTCCATAGCCATCCTCCGTTTGCGCTTGTTATTCCCATGCTGAGTCCAATGATCAGTCTGACATGCACCCTGAAATATTGCAAGTGACGTTATAATTACTGCTTTCTGCTTGGGGGACTGGCTTGCCACCGCCAATTCACAGGGTTTGACAACCTCCGAGCGCGACTGCGATGCATTCATTGGCACCTCGCAAATTATCCCAGGAAAACATTTGAGAACGTCGGCTTTAAATATGGATGAGCATTGCTCTGAAGGTGTGATCCGTGGCAGGTATTGATGAGGTAACTTCGCACGGCTTCAATCGATGCAGAAGTCCGGGTCCTGCAGGTAGCACGTGTGGGCCTTGCATATTGCGCGCCAAAAGCTTTCAAGTAGGTATGAATTCTCGAAAGACCACCAGTGGCCGAGTCTCCTGTGGCGTTGCAGAGGTCAGAACGGCCTTGTCAACACACATTTCCTTTCGGTTCTCCGGCCACTAGACAATTGACCATTTCTTCTGTACACGTGTAGGAGAAAAGCTCTAATTTGCAATTATTCGTCGCTTGTCCCAGAAGTCTAAGAAAACCAACACAGCGCATTATATTTGTTTCTCGGCACAATGTTTTCCGACTGCGTGTAAGTACTTCAGTGCTCGTGCTATCTCACTAAACGCACTTCGCAACTCCTTGGGGCTGTCCGCTGTTCATTAAATCTTGATTCTCTGTCAGTAAGCATTAATAATCGTGCCTTTTGAGAGAACTGAAAAGCAGCGAGTGGTTTGACAAAGAATATTTGAATACCCTCTTGGTAGTAAACTGTTTTTCTAATTTGTCACTAAGCCTTATAGGAGGGCAAAGGGGATACATTCAACTTGTAAGTTGTTCAATCCTTAAATATTTGCCTTTTTTTAGTGGGTTAGAATGGATGTGTGCACTCATTCTGCTGCCAAAAATCCATTTTCATCAACTTAGAAAGGGCTCTCATTTTGAGAACATGCGCACGTTCAGCAGTGGGAACAGGAACGAATAAAGGCGATCGATGGTTATGATTTCATAATATGATGCCCTCAATATCAAAGGAACTTCCACTGAATAACAGTAGAATTGATTTGTATTGCATTTTATGATCTTTATTCTGGAAGAAAATGAGAAAAGACTTTTATCTGTCTTGTGTAGAGGTTGGTTTCCCTTTCAGAAACGCCAATTACTTTTCCTGGCTTGCAGACTGGAACAAAAAAAAAACGCTCTCCCTTATAATATGAAGACTGGGTATTTACCTTGCAGTCCTTGTTTTATCACTGCCGGTTTATTTTATACTTAATTGTTGCCACCGTCATGATGCTCATCGATGGAAAATCAATAAAACCACTCAGAGGGCTTGGAAGCAGGCGGGAGGCGTGTCAGCAATACATTGTTTTAATCTGTTCTGCATCAACTGGGATGAAGCGATCATTGTCTACAAACTATATGGTGCAAACGTCAATCGCCCTCACCTCCCAATCTCACCCTATCTGTTGGCACATTTGTACACTCCCTAATGCTTTGTGTACATGCCAAATTACATTAGGGCTTGCTTAAATGTTGTTTGCACCTTCAAACCCATACAAGGGCCAGTGAAAATATAGTGCAAGTGGGTATTCACTGGCACTAATGTGATTGCGCATTTGCAAAATCCCATTAATAGCTTCATTCTCCAGCTTTGGTGAATTAAGTGCAATGTCAGTGCTTCATTTGTGTCAGTGTCACCTAACGGCATTTTATACAGTGCCGGCACTTATCATATTGCCTTCGCATACACATACGTCTCTCTCCGGTGTAGCCTTTAGTTAAAGAAATGTGATGTATGTGTAGGAGGCACACACATCTCCCTTAATGACAGTGCCTAGGAAGCACCCTGCCATACTTCTAAAATAATAATATTGAAGACTTTGAAACATGGTGGGCATTTACTATTTTAAGAGTACATTTCGGTAGTGTTGTTGTGTGTAGCGTTCAACATAATATAATTAAAAAGAATACAATTTTATTTACATTTTGTAAAAAAAATATGTTTAAATGAAATCTGTATTTTACAGAAAGCCAAATGAAATCTGTATTTTACAGAAAGCCAGCCTCTCCTTTGGGATTAGTTTTTAGTAATGTCACTTTCTCTGTCATCAACAATTTCCATTGCATTTATGCAATGGGGCTTCTTGATTGAACGTGTGCTTTTCACCCAAGCAGTTGAATTTAAAGTATTTACCACATATTTGGGGTAATATATATAATTGGATGTGCTTTAAACATGGTTGGTTGTTGTGATCATTGATAGTAGACATTAGTGGCATGGTTTGGCTCATTGGCTGGGGGTTTTTACACCCCAAAAATGTATTTGTATTTATGTACTGGGGCTGTTCGTTTGAACATGTGCTACCACACAAGCAGTTGAATTGAATTTATTTTCAACATTTGGGGGTAACAGAACATAATTTGGGGGTGCCAGAAAATTGTCAGTTGTTGCGTTAGTGATCAGTGTTTGAACGCCCTCACCAACCAAAAAACAAAAAAAAACAAGCAGTTGAATTGTTTTGAGGGAACAGAAAATAATTTGGGTGTGGCAGAACACATGTTGGAGGGGATGGCATTGTTCAAAGCACACTGTTTAAGCACACTGAGCAGTAGATTGGAGGAGGGATGTGTGCTGGGCCAGCTTGTTTGAATGGATGCACTCACAAAACAAGCAAATGATTTGTTTTGGGGGAGCAGAAAATAAAATGTTTGAAGGAGATTGGGCCTCATTACGAGTTTGGAGAGCTCGGGTCCGGATCCCACAAAAGGGGACTTACTGGGCCATTCTGACCTGGCAGGGCCCGGTAATTCCCTTTCACGGGACCAGGACCCGGTACGTCCCCATTCCCATTTGAGCCCCCACAGGGCTCAATGGGAATGGGGAGGATGGCAACAACGGCCTCTTTAATAACATGGAGGTTGCTGCCATCTGGTAATGCTCGCGGGTGCCGCTCTGCACACCTGATCTGACCAGGCGTTCCAGAGCGGCACCCGCGAACATACTCGGAATGTTGCAGTGAGGTAACAACGGCGCCGGTAGCACTACCAGTGCCGTTGTTGCCTTACCGCAACATCCGTAATGAGGCCCATTGTGTTGCTCACTGGATTTTAGTACAGGCACATTGTCTGTGTGATGCAACATATCACCTGCTTTAGTACACTGAGCCGTTGGCCCGGCCAGGATTTTGCTCTGGGGCAGCTTGTTGAGATGGGCCACAAGCAGATTACTTATTTAGACAACACAGAGCAACACAGGTTTGAATTCCTGGTCTCTGGTATTAAGCTTGCAATAAAAGATTAATCACAGGTGGTGGGTATGCAGCATTAATTTATTTAAAGTGCTGCCATTTTCTCTGGTGTTTAAGACAAATAGCACCTCCAACTCCTCAGTGCCAACAGCCGAACATGGAATGGGAAAGGAATTGTTGCACGATTCACTGAAAAAAACAGTAACTGCTGCAATTGGTAGGCATGTGCACTCAAGAAGTATAGTAGTACATTAGTCAATAACAACAGGTTTTGCAACCACCACTGCTACAGCAAAAGTAATTCAAGCATACAAACCTCGGTTGTTCGGTGACTACCAGTGCAGCCAGCCAAAAAGCCAACTTCCTTAAGATCAGAGTCCGGCACCAGTGGAGATGTATCCTATTTTGATGCTGGAAATGCCTTATGGAGGAACAGGGCCTCCTAGCCCTTGTCCCACCACTTCTCTGCGTGTGTTTTTTCTATGTTGTCTGCCACTGAGGCCCAGCATGGACTTCTGACAGTACAGCTCTTCATATTTTCCTTTTGGTGAACAACATCCATGGGATACCCTTATGACACCCATGGGTTGGAGAACAACCCATTATGTGTGTTTCTGGGCACCTGTGTGTTGCCTGTTGAGCAGGGTATGGGCTGGTGGAAGCTACATGCTGACTTGGCAGTGGCTCTGAGTGTCCTCCATGTTTGGGACACCCAGGCCCTGCCATATGAATCAATGGACTCCCGAAGAAAGGCAAAATGGCCACTGTGGCCTCTTTGTTTCTATTATCTTTTACCTTGTTTTTACAAAGTCCTGGGAAGCCATGGCTCTGTTCCCTTTCCTCCTGACTGGCTGTTGGGTGAAAATACCATGTATGGCTCTGGGGCTGCCTCCTGGCAGACTGTCTGGAGCCTTCCCAGGTGCTGTGTGTTGTGGGTACACACCAGGGGTGGGACCTGTCTGAATGGAGTCTGATGTGAACTCACATTCTTTGTTATGGTTGACTAGGTTCTGTGTGTGACACAATGAATGAGGCAGCCCTGTCTGAAACTGTCGTAAATGCAATGTAGTGTGGTGAAAGGCTGGATTCTTACCCCAATCCACATCTTTGTTTTGGGTGTCTAGGTGGAGTGAATGGCCTGAATGCCTGTGAACCTGATTGGCTGCCTGCATGAATGCCATTCTGCGTGATTGACTGATGGAGCCTGGAGCCAGAGTGAATGGGGAACAGATGTGTATATCTGGGGAACTCTCACTTACCAATTTGTTCAGAAGCTGAAGTTGAAGATGAAGCAAGATGAAGCTGTTCCTTGAAACCAAGCTGGAGGAGAATTCTGCTGCTGCATATTCTTTGTGTAATCAAAAAGCTGGTGTGTTACTCCAAGGACTGATCCAGAGAGGACCTGGAAAGGAGAGCTCTCCCCAAACTAAGAGGGACCATCATGCAACCTGCTACTCTTCATTGAAGTACCCTGGAAGCGAGTTCTGTGTGCCTCCGATCTAGAGAAGCACTCTTTGTGAATACTGAAGAGTAGTGCCCAGACATCTCAAGTCAAAGAAGTCCATTGGTGTCACCCAGGGTATAATGGTGTGTTTTGTGATCGCTGGAAGCTGTTGCTGTCCACTGCCTAGAAGAGGGGGTACCCTGGCATAGTCCTGCTGGACACCTGGGAGCTGCTAATGTTCCAAACTGCCTAAGAACATGTCAAGGGACATCCTAGCCATCATCACTGACCACTTTTTCCCACCAGAGAGAGTCCAGAGGCGCTGGGTGCAGATGAAGGTTGGTTGGTGGGTTTCCCACCACCAGAAGCTAACGAAGATGTCCAGAGGGTCTAGACTTGGCGAAGGTCTGAAATCCACTCCGGTGGTTGAGTCCAGGTTGTCAGAAGTCACCCGGACATCTTGGCTGTGGCTGCAGCACCAAAGAACCGACAGTCGGAAAACCGCAATATTCTGAAACCTGACACCAAAAGTGAACTATACACCCGTCTCCACCAGTAGTCAACGAAGGGTTCCAGGGGTCTTACTCCCATATGCCAAGCCTTTAAGGAGCCCAAAGCAAGTTTAATGTTCACACGACTTCTACAGTCAGAGAAATTGTCGACCAAAGGAGAGCACTGTGAAAAGCAAAACTGTTGCAATTCAGAAAGACTTTGTTTCCATTTTTCTTGTGGACTCAGCATCCCATTGGCTCCTTCTTCCAAGGGGGAGGTCCATCCTCGGAGGGAATCATCAAGTGAAACCGAGAAACTCTGCCACTTCGCCTGCCAATACACCAAAGGTAGTGTAATGAGGAAGAGCATCTTCTAGCCCCAGGAGTCGCTCAGAGGTCCCAGATTCATCTTGGATCCTGTTCTCCTGTGGCCTCTCGGGTACCTTGGGGTGGTATAGCCTTTTGAAGAAAGCAGAAGGTCATTGAACATTATTGGACTGGTCTGTAAAAGACAATATAAGTTACTCCCTCGTTTTTGTCACTACAGGTTTCCCAGGTTGGGGGGTGGGGATCTACATACAGAATTTTATATCTTGTGTAAAGAAAGCATTCTTCCACTGTTCACAACTAACCTGCCTTTCCCTTCTATTCTATGCTGATACACCTCACTTAAGAATTCACATGCCTATTTAAAACTGTTTGCAGTTAGTGCATCTATTACTGAATGCAAGTATTGTGTAGTGTCACATAGAGTGTATATATTTGTGATTCTTTGAATAAGCATTTACAAGTACAAAGTGTTACTATTTAAATCTATATATAGTATTGGTAGAAACCTTATTTTATATAAAGAAGCTGTGTTATCCCCTAACATAGTGTGTGGACATTCCTTTGTGGAGGCTTTGGGGATTCACTGTACTTAAGGACCAGCCTCCATCGACTCCTGAAAGTTTAAGCCTGACTGCTAGTACATTGCTACCCAATTGAGAGCCTTGGCTGATGCGTTCTGTGCCTTTACCCTATCTTATAGAGGGCAGAGGTACAGATACCCCCTCCAGTCTTTACACCTATTCTCCTTTATTGTAAAAGACCAATGTCCATGTCAAAGTTCTGCTGGTGTCTGTTGAGGTTACAGCTAAAGGGGCTGCCAATGAATCAGTTGCTGAAGGATATAATCTGTTTGAGAGGGGTTGCAGTTGCTGCTCTTGGCAGTGTAATGCCCAATTGCCTATGTTGGAGGAGCATGATGTTACTCAGCCTACCATACCCACTGCATATCCCATCCCTTACACTCCTTTTTGCATCTGATTTTGAAGATGACGATGATAATGAGGATGATGAGGGTGATTTAAATGACCAAGATGTTGACTACACTTCATATAAGAAGATGCTGGCAAAGGTTTTTATGGATTCAAGTCAACGCCAGCAGTCACAAAGAGGGATGGTTGGAGCAATCAACAAAGGTTCAGAGTTCACAAACACCACCACAAATAACTTGTTCAGTGTACAATCTCTTTATTACACCTACGAGGGAGGTGGAAGTGGGTATGCCAATCAATGACAACACCTACTAGATGATCACAGCAACCTGCAGCAGCTCTTGCACCTGTGGCACTATGTGGGTACCATGCTACCTCTTTTGCCTTTGCTCAATGTGACAAGGCCATTAATTTGACTTTGTCAAGAGGGGATGGAAAAACCTCTCAGCTGGAGTTCGGAGCTCTACTAGGGAGGAATATATGCCAGTCCTACCACTGAGGTGGATTTTGGCAGTTGAGAGGGCCCCAATTCCTGCTCCACCTTTTACCAGCATGTTTCTGTGCAGACCACTGTTATCTCAAGCCTTACTTCCATAACAGATACTTGCCAGTTTCTTTGTGTTGCTTTCAGAGACCCAGAAGCAGAGCAAGAAAAACCATTAGAGAGTAAACCCAGAGAGGAGGACGTAGTTGCTGTTGGTCTGCAACAGTGCTCGGCCACAGAGAGAAAGCGATATACCAATAAGAAGAAAATAAGAAGGAAAGTTGTGATTTCAATGCAGACACACACTGGACACTGCTGTGATCCATGATGGGGAGAGAGAAAGCGACATGGAGTGGTCACCCCTGTATGTGTCAGACAACAGGACGTCACAGAGCTGAAGAATGACACTGGTAAGCTCACGCCATAAACTACAAGGCCCATGAGCCACCTGGGGCAAAAAGGGGCACAGTACTCATTCTCTCTCAGAAAAAGTACCTTGGTGGGGACCCAGAATAGGGCCCTGGAACTCAAACTCCAACACTTTTCTTCTCAGGCTACCATCTCCATTTCGCAGTGGAACAGAGAAACATTTTGCGTTACACTTACTGTGTGGGGAAGACAGGTCCAGATAGGCCAGGAAAAGTGGTCCGTCATGGCAGATTGGGATTGATATATGCAGGAAGAAGGAAATGTGGGTTATTCGAGTGAGGTTGTAGGTGAAGGTTGTGAGAAACCTGAAGGTGTTTCCCTGTCTAAACCTTAAGGATCTGTCATTCTGGTGGCCAGGACACAGCCATCGCTATTGGATCCAGTTACTGGGGTTGGAACCAGTGCGGGAGGATCAGCTGGATGGGGGGTCCTCAGGGAGTGGGATACCGACGGGTGAGATGCAGTATTCCCCTTCCTTAACAACTTTTCCCCATTCTATCACCTAGGACATTCCAAACCACTGCCCCCCACCCCTTCTAACACTTAACACTTTTGTACAACACAAAGGACAACAGACTAACACCAAAGCCGTTTGCCTGACATGCCCCAATACAAAGGCAAAGCAAAGTCAGTCAATTGATCAGAATCACACACACCTGACAGCCCTTTCCTTTCTCCACAGGGCAAAAAGGTGGAGCCAGAGAGCACAGTACGAGAAAGGTGAGTAAAGTAGACAGCACGACAAGACGGCAACCACATGTCAGTTCAAAAGATGGAGGAAGGCAGCAGGGATCCAGAGGGTGGTGAGGAGAGCAGTGACCTTGCCCTTTTCGCCCCAGGCCCTCAGAACCTTTGTGGTATTGAGCCTAAGACCGCAAATAATAGTACAAGTGTCCTACAGCAGATGTCAACGGTGCAAAGGGCAAACCTATGCGATAACCTGGAGTGAGGGAGGTTCACGCACCCGTGGTACCAGACTTTAGTCCGGAGAAGCCAACAGCCAAGCGCTTCATCACAGCGAGTGAGTCGATGGGAGAACTGATAAGAACCGGACTGTGATGAATGAGAATTGCAAAGTGGTAGGTTCTGAACCAAAGCTGATGAACCTGTTAAAACTGTGAAGGGGGACCAGCTGCAGAGGGAAAGTGGCACCCGTGGGTGCTAACTCGAGAGACTCGAGTCGAGCCCCATATGAGAGAAACTACAAGTACCAGAAGGCCGTCAGAGGGCCAACGAAATAGGTCAAAGTGGTCATGCAGAGGGTCAAGTAGAACCCCCGTACAATCGAAAGACATTGATCTACAAGCAGTGTGAAAAAAAGGGTAGTGAATCCCACAGCGAAAGAGAACATTGAGAAACCAAGGGAATTGAATCCTGTTAAAGGCAAGAGTGGTCTGATCCCGACTGGGGGAGATCCAGGCGTGAAGCTATCACCCAAAATTTACTGATAAAGGAACTGTGGTGTATTTAGGAATATGATTGAGAAGGGTCAGCACCCAGAAGAAGGCACCCAGGGGTGAAATTGTCACCCTACGTAAAAACTGTGATAAACAATTGAGAAGGGTCAAAAGCCCAAACAAGGGAGAATCAGGGGTAAACACAACACCCAGAAAACCTTAGAAAAGGAATTTAATTTGTTAAAGGAACTTTTGGATTTTGTTGTTTGAACATGTCAGGTTCTTAAAGGCAAGACACTTTCAAGTGAAACGAGACTTGGCCATCGACGGGCCTAATAACTGAACGCTTGAGGGTTAAAAGCTGAACTATCATCACGTGCTAGAAAAGCCAGAGTGTGTGTCCTGAGAGCTGCCATTGAAACTGTCATCTCATACACAAGAACTGCCTCATACACAAGTATTGGGGCGAGGAAGAATAGGGCTAGGAGTAATGAAGATTGCCAATAAGTAATCGAGGTATTACACACAAGTAGTGACACAACACCATTGAGCTAACTGGCCTTCACCACTCCCTCCTGAAAATGTGGGCTGTGTTGACTCGACCTGGCTGACCTATGTAGCAGTTGCCAGACAGAACAGGACACAGATGTTAAACAGCACCTGGGTTTCGCTGTTAACAAGGGTCCAGCAATTACTAACGTAAAGCATTTCACTGTTAGTGCCTGTATTCAAATGCCAATTTATTTAGGCAATTGAAATTGTGATGTGGGTTTAGTACTTGCATGCGAGGGGAGTGATTGGAAGGGTAGAGTGGGAACAGGAGACCGTTCATTCTCACAGTAGTCCATACGTGGGTGCTTTCAGACTTAAAGGAGAGAGTTAACTGCTTGTAACATTGAAGCTGCACTAGAATAGTCTCATGAAAATGCGTAAAGAAATTAGATGCCACCAAATAAGTTTACCCCTCCTGCACCACTGCTGAAGGTAGCGCTTCTCACAACATTTTTTGCTGCCCCGAATTGGGGGTTTGGTTGCGCCCTTGAACACAAGCCCACACACACCATTAATCATGTACACACACACACACACACACACACACACAGCCATCCATACATTTGAGTGTGCACCCTTTCACCATACAGGCACACACACCCAGACACCCACCCATACATTTAAGTGTGCACCCTTTCACCAAACTCTCACACAGGCACATGTCAGGGGGTTGAGGGGAGCTCTATTACTTCATAAAGACATTATTTCCGTTAAGGACCAAACCATAACAGACATATTTTTTTATGAAGGCAGAGTGACATCAAAAATATACTATTTCTTTTTGAAGTCATAGGGCTCCCTCCAAAAGATGTCATTGAGGCCTCCAGCCTAGGGTCTTCCTTGTAATATGGTTGGGGGAGCCCTTGGGCTTCAAAAAGAAAGTTTCTTGTTGCAGTCAGGTTGCCTTCGTAAAAGAAATTATTTCTGTTGCAAAAATAATTTCTTTCTGAATGCAGAGTCAATTCAAAATTTTTTATTTTCTTTATTTTTCACTTTGTTTTACTCCGGGTGGGGCCCCCTGCCAGGACATGTGGTGGTGGGATCCTTCAATGTGGGGGATGTGGGGTCCCCTGTTTACACCAGTGGTCTCCAGCTTTGAACAGGTTTGGCCACAAGTACGATGGGAGGGGACCATGGACTAGAGGAAGGCTCAATGATGTTAGCATTGAGTATCTGCTCCACCTCTTGAATATCAATTTGCCAATGGGCTTCTGGCAAGCAATATGCTCTTAAATGTACCACTTGACTTGGTGAGGTATGGATGTGATGGTTCGCGCCCTTAACTTTTCCTGGTTTATCACAGAATACATTGGGGAACTGACATATGAGATCACTCAGGTCTTGTTTCTGATTATTTGTGAGCTCAGGGGAAATTGGTAATGTTTCCTCTACTTCACTTGGCTGTAAACATGATAGAATGGCAGCCTTGGATTCTGAGGGTCTCTCCCTCCACTCTTTTAATAGGTTCACATTATATAGTTGGGTCTTTTGCTGATGATCCGGCTAGGATATTTTATAATTACAAGGAAACATTTTTCTACTATTGAGCAAGGCCAATGCCACTTTGAGACTAGTTTATTATGTGAAGTGGGTAAAAGGAACAACACTTTCTGTCCAACAGAGAACATTCTGAGGGACACCTTTTTATCATAGGCCAGTTTTTGGTGTTGTTCTGTACCAAAGTTCTAACTGTAGCCATATGCTCATTAAGCTTAAGGGCAGTCTGCAAAAGTGGTATTGATGCTTCCTGCCATTACTCCCAGGTTTCCTGGAGCATGTCTAAGACATGACAGGGTTCAGTGTTCCCTTCCATATATTAATTAAAAAGGGGAAAACCCAGTGGAAGTTTGGAGGGCTTCTGACTGCAAAGTGGGCCTCGGGCATCATTTGATCACATATTTTCCTGTCCTCATTTACCAGCTTCCGTAGTATGGCCTTCAGAGTCTTATTGAAGCATTCCACAAGACCATCTGTTTGGGGATGATGCACAGAGGCTTTCAATGTGGAAATATTTAGTAAAGTCTTTACTTCTGCCATAAATTTACTCATAAAATGAGTGCCTTGATTGGTCAGAATTTTGTTAGCGAACACTAATCATGAGAGAAAAGGTGCAGGTTTTTAGGATCTATTGGGTGGTGTTGTTTTTGAAAGAGTAGGCCTTAGGATACCTCGTGGAGTAGTCCACAATCACCAATGCATACTTATTACTGAGTTTCAAAATTTCAAAGTGGCCCAATAATATCCATTCCTATCCCAAAGTACAGAAACTCAATAATGGGTGAGGGAGTCAAAGGTGCTGGAGGTGGGGTATGGCTGCTAGTGTGTTGACAGATCTTGCATGCCTGCACAAAGAATTTAATATCTCTGTAGATTCCTGGCTAATACAATGTATTACTCACATCGGCATGTGTTTTTGTTTGTCCTAGATGGCCCCCGATGAGATGGGAATTGGTAATCTCAAGCACAATGGATTTATGGCTTCTGGAAACTACCAGCAGTGTTTTTCTCTTCCCTTCTTCAGTAACTTTTCTCCTGCATAATAGTCGTTGTTTTAGATAAAAGAAAGGACTTCCCTGCTCTCTTCCTCCTTGTTCCGATGTTACTTGCAAAAAGGCCTCAGCTAATAAGGGGTTGTTCCTTTGTGCAAAGGCTAAGTCAGGAAGGACACATAAATCTTCTTCACTGATCTTTGGGTGTTTGGCTGGCTGAGATCTTTCATCACCTTCTCCAAAACCTAGATTCCCTCTTTCTGTTACCCCTTTATCAGATTCCTCTTGAAGGATAGGTAGCACTGCTCTTTCGAGTATCCCTTGTGCTATTTCCTCCCCACGTCATATGTTGAATGTTGTTTCCCCATGGTTCTGTAAAAGGATTTTAATATCTCTTCTAAAGTCTGGTTCAATAACCCCTACTAGAACATTGATTCCAAATTTCCAAGCGAGTCACAATTTGGGGGCAAGTCTAATATAACACCGAGGGGGGATCAGGACTAGATCTGTTGGTATTAACCCTCACTCCTCTGGAGGGTTAGTTGTTTCTCTGATACTACAGAGGTCAAATCCAATGGACCCTTTTGTGGCCACTGTTCCAGCTGACACTCTTACTCAACTTTTCATATTTCAAGGTCCCCCAACCTGTTTTGGTTGCGCTACATCCCACCTCTGACATCATATGTGTGAAAGGCATGTTGCTCTGAGGTAGACACAGACACAAGGATCCAAGTTTCAAAAACCTTTATTTATAAATGTGGGCTTTGAAGAATGCCTAACTTGCCCTATTTCTAAATGGGAGCAGTTACGAAGAAAGAATAGGCCAAAAGTCTGTTTGTCAAAAGTAAATAATCTTTTTGTGTCAAACCTGGCTTTCCCTAATATTCTAACTTAACCATGTGTAGGCTATTTGATCAAATATATAAGTGTCTCAAACAAATATCAGGATGGTCATAGAGTTTCTTGTCAACTTCCTTCCCCATGTTTAAGTCACTCAGGAACTCCAAAAGTTCAGTTAATTAAAAATAGTTCATAAAAAGGCAGTTAAATGTTTTTTGTTTGTTCATCACAGCTCATGTACTTCTCTCAGGTGTCCCTTGCCTGATTTAATGCTCTCTAGTATAACACAGTTCTGCTTTAACAATGTTCTCTTTCTCACGCTTCCCTCACCTGAGGTTTCCTCACCAGAGCTTAGACTATCTTTACTCATTACTTGCAACTCTTTTGCATTTTACATTACAATATTTCATCATCTTGATACACAGGATTCCCTTCCCCAATCTGCCTGCTTTCCTCAAGCGAATTATGTTCAAGACTTTCGAAATGACCCAGCTTTACTTATTCTCATGCCTGACCACTCTGACAATGTTGCATTCCGGTTATCGTATTCCTTATTCTCTGTTAGTTTTTCATCAAGTGTGGCTTCTAGCACCACAACAAGTTCTACTCCCTTGTCTCCATCTCAAATGTGCTACTTAGCACCCTAACAAATTCCACTTTCTTGTCAGTTCATTTAATCACTCAGTTCTGTTTCATCCGATCCCCATCTGGATTTTGCTTCATTCAATATTCTCATCCGTAGCCTTTCCCATCAACTTTCACTTTCATTAACTTTATTTATCTCACTTTTCACCTCAGTGATACTTTGTTTAACTTTCATATTTCACAGAGACTTTCGACAATGCAGTATTCCACAGGACCACTCTATTACTTTGTTTAATCATAGTTCAAAATGATGGACGCTTTCTTTCAACGCATGTTGCTTCTTACGCATGAGCTTGCTTGCAACATGTTAATCATTTGATCATTACAAACCGGGCTCTCATAACTTTGAACTCACCGGTTGTATTTTAACAATGCATCCTTCACAGATCTTTTATCCGAGGTCAGGGCATCTCCCCCCCCTGCCCCTCAGAGCTCCCTGGGCAGCTAGGCTGTCTCAGCGAAATGAGCAATCTCTTGGCACAGCATTTAGAGTGAATAACCAGCTTCTCTGCTTCCTTTGATGTCCCGGGGGAAATGAGCAATCTCTTGGCAAAGCGTTTGGAGATATTAACCAGCTTCTCTGCTTCCTTTGATGAACCCTTTCTGCTTCTTGGAGACACGGCTCCCTCACCACGCTTTCTCCTGCTTCAACATGCAACCTTGTAATGTCCCGGTATCTCGTTGACTCAAGCCTGGTTCGCAGTAGCATCTGCCCAGCTGCTCACCATCATGCCTGCTCTCCTTCTCGAACTCACCTTTGCCTTCCTGCCATTTCATGCTCCCTTTGTCAATCTGGTTTCCACCTTTTATACTTAGTTTGGATCTCAATTGGATTCAATTGTTTGTCATCATAGCTAAGTGCCTAACTTCACTTGACCTCATTAGATTGACATTCATAGAAAGAGAAAAGTCCTTTTGAGTGTAGGTGTTCCATCTTAATGTTATTAGGACGTGAGAAGCATTGAGGGCTCTGGGGAAATCAGGGATCTGGCTGACGGTAGGCTGAGGGGATGTCAGGGTATTTGAAAGGGGGGCTACTGTCGGGGAGTTTCTCCCGGGGTCGGCTGGGCCTTCCGCGGACCTCCTGGCTGGGAGGCCCCAACTCCTCCCTTGTTTCCCAAAAATGAGTATGAGACACACACAAGAAGCAAGGTGGTTCTGCTGTTTATTGAGAAACGGCAGGGATGGGTCTAGGATCGTACGCGTCCGTCCAGACTCTCGTAATTCGTGGGGCTCGCAGGCCCCTTTTTGCCTCAGTATGACGCGCTACTTACGTCACCTGGGAAAGTTAGCGAAAAACCTATCGCCACTCTGGATTGGTTCCTCGAGTGGTAGAGTTAGTATAGTATACATATAGAGAACATTGTTAGTGGTTAAGGGTCAGTCAGGTGGTATACTTGGGCTGTCCCTTCGATTAGATACTTGAAAATTGTTACACGAAGACCCCTAATGATTGGCTAATGTTAGTGGCGTCAGTGATGAGTGCCCCCATGTTCTGATTGGTCCACTCGCGAGCCCCCCAGCCTGGGACCATCGTCGTTCCCAGCTCGCGGTGTACCTGTCATTAGCAACAATATGTAACTATGTGTTCGTGCAGACAATGCGAGGATTTGCTCGTAGGCCTGAGAGCAGACCTTTCCCATCGCTGTAGGTGTCCACTGGGTCATTTCATTGTTGCAGCCTGTGTCCCAGACATGGGACCCAGGCGACTTCTCCCTCATGGGTCTGGCTCTTTGTCAGGTTTGGCTTGGTCACGTGAGGAGAGGCCGTGGCTGAGGCAGAATTCTGCACATTTAAAGTTGTATTTGCCTTTGCGTGCCTGGTTTTGCTTACAGGTGTGACCTTGGCGTCGGCTGGTAGCATACGAGTTGCAACATCGCTCCCTTGGCTGCCAGCTCTCGCTGGGCTCGTTCTGCATGGTCAGCACTTGTACTCTTGCTCGTTCAGTGTCCATGGCGGCTCTTGCTTGCGGCCTACTTGGGCCTGGTTCATAGGTGGAGGGTGGAGATGTATAATGCACGGCACTTATGTTGCGGTGTCACATGGCTTCATAGGCAGTATCATGTCTTCGTCGTATTTTCATCACGATGCAAGGGTCGGGAGAAGCGTCAGCAAGCATGTAAACGAGTGCTTTGTGCGTCTTGCGTTTCTGCATTTCGGAGAACCTATGTGAAAAATAATTAAGATGCGCATCAGTGGGTGTGTCCGTCACCTACGTCATAGCACTGAGTATATTCTTTGTGTGGATTGGTGTGGGAGTGTTCAGTGTGCATGGTTGCACGGGTGTTCTGACAGTTGGCTAGGTCGTCATGGCATCTCTAACGATGTAGGTCCTTATTGTGGAAGGGCTTAGTTGAGTTAATCCATGCCGCAGGTGTCGGCTTGAGTAGGGCAGGCTGGCGGGCAGGCTGGTGGGCACATCCGTATGTTCTTGTACCAGGGTATTTGGTCGTCTGGGCCACGATCCTCTGGGCCAGGGGCGCGAGGAGATTGGGGGGAGTCTTTTCTCCCATTCTCCCACTTCAGTCCCCCCTCTGGTCGACTTGTCGACCACAAACATATCCTTTTCTCTATCTCCTCTTACTCTCCATATTTTAGTCACTACTCCCAGGTGTCCGTAGTGGTTGACATGGTCCTCAAATGACCAATACATATATACACAACTTCCTCCTGGTTTGCAGTATACCCACCTTCCGATGTAGCTCCTCGGGTTTCTTGGGTTTTCGAGCTTTACGGATGGTGGGTCTAGGTGGTTGGTGATGATCTGTCTGCGCAGTTTTTCTCTTTCCTTTATTATGGTGTCTGTGTGCTGGTCATCATCAGTTGGCATCAAGGGGTGCATACCAACCATTTCGATCATTTTGTCTGTAGTGCGTGCCTTCCTGGCCTTCCAAAACCTTATTATAATCAATGCAGCTCCAGCCAGTATTATGCATCCAACTATAATCTTCAGCCCGTCCGTCAGCCATGATGGCATCCATGACCATAACAATGAAAACCAGCTATCATCGTTCTTCACTACTTTACTTTCTTCCATCATTTTGGAGTGCATCTGGGCCAGCTGTGATACTGCTTCGGTGAGTGTGCCATTGTCGGCATTGTTAGCAGGAATAAATGTGCAGCATGATTGTCCTATCTTTGCGCAAACTCCTCCTTCCATCGCTGTGAGGAGATCCAATACATATCTGTTCTGTAGTGCTACCATTCTCACCGCTCGTAGTTCCTCTTTTATTGCGTTGAATCCATTTACTGTTGAATTAATGGTCATCATTAGTTCCCATCGGGTTATCTGGAGCCATTTAGCGTTTGCATAAGCTTGTAGTCCACGGTGTATTGTTGACGAGAAGAACATTGCAGCTCTGTTAAATAACCGGTGTTCTGGTGGGATAGAAGTGAGTGCTGTTTCCGACCTTCCCCACAGGTAGTTTCCTGTCAGGGGTTCTCCTTGTCTCTTTTTCCTGTTCAGGACATTATTGTCGTTATTGTTGTTGTCCTCCCCCCTCTGTGATTGTACCGATCTCTTTTTCCTCTTGTTCCCTTCATCCATTTTGGGGAAGTTGGCCATGTGAACATGTTTTTGGGGCACCACTAGTGATGGTACATTGATGTGTACCATTGTGCATATACCATTCCACAACAGGGGCAGGGTGTGATATGCCTTATTTCCGCAGGCCCAGTAGTGATCCATTATCACTGCCGTTCCTGCACCCCCCTCTGGTAGCATAACTTGGGCGCGGTCAGCGGTAGTATGCTTATTGGGTCTTCATCTTTTTCCATCCATGTCAGCAGGGGTACGTACTTGCCCCATGTCGTCCAACATCTGTCATTGTGTTCCTTTATGGTGGTAGTATTTTCTCTTGTTACCATGTTGCTACCTACCACTCCTATGTCCCATTCATTGTTCATGTATACCTTCCCTGTTATCGTTACCAGTGGCCTTTCCCAACAGCCTTGTGTACCAGGAACTTCAGTGGCGTACCAATCACAGGGTAGGTATTGTAGTGTTACTTTCTCCGTTTCTCCCTTTTCAGGGCCACTTGTCATGTACCTGAATGCTTCGGTATGCAAACTGCTCTTGTGTTAACTCAAATATGATTTGAGGAAATTGTTTTCGTACGGGTATGTGTCTCTTGTTTTCCACTCCATTCTCATCACTGTTCCTTGAAATCGCCCTCTCGTTTGGTATAGTGCCAGATATATTATACATCTTGCGGTCTTTTCTTCTATTTTTGTGGCTACGAATGTCCGAGAAGCACTCATGGCGTATGGGATCAATGAGCAAACATAACAGCTGTCTTCTGTTGTCTGCTTACCTATTTGGGTAATGTGCTGGTACCACATGTTGTTCGAGACGTGTGCTGAATCTGTTATGTAATTATCAATACCCTTATTATCTGAGTATGTGCTGCGTTTAACTCTACTTCCCTTATGCGGAGGGTTGCTAGTACCACCTGACGTCACACCTGTTGCAGCCGTGGGAGGGGGTACGTTAGGTTTGGGTGCAGCCATAATATTGATAGCATAACTTTTCTGCCATACAGAGGCAGCCAATAGACCAGTGATCACCAATACTCCTATCATTTTTATCACAAAAGCTAGTCTCACCGGCATTTGCTCTTACCTTGCTGCATTCCGGCAGCTTATTCTTGCAACGTTAAAGTTGCCCGCCTGAAAATTCTCAATACGCTTGTTATTATGGTTAGTTGTTATTATCAAGCTCTCCCTATCATGTAGTCGTTCAGTGCCCAGGCGAAGAGCTGTTCCCACGCCAACCTTAGTGATCTATCTCTTAGAGCAGGTAAGTGCTGGTGAAGATGGGGAAATGATTGTTCTATTGCCAAAACAAATGCGGTGTAATAGATGCGTACCCTCCTTCTTTTCAGGTACCTTGGCCTTCTTATATGATATACAAATTGGTGTGATAGGGCTTCAGGGTAGTTATCATCCGTAGGTAGCATCTACTCCTGGGCAATGCACACTGTTAGTTACTTATTTTCTCGACAATACAATTACACACGGTACCTGCATGTGCGAGAGAGAAAAAGAGAAAACATACAAGTGTTTACATGTGTGTGTGCACAAAACAATGTCCTTCAATTGGGGGTTACCTTAGTGGGCAAGGGGGTGGGGGGAAGTCTGTTTACTTTTCGATCTCGTGACCATGGGATGGGCTGTGGGCAAGTGTCCAGAGTCTATTTCAGTACTTGTCTCTGGGTACTCTGGGGGGTGATCGGGTGTATTCACACTAATGTCTTCAGCTGTGGTCGACGTCTCCTTCTCTGTAGTCAATGCTGTCGTTGTTCTTCCAACGGCCCTGTCGGTCTGGAGTTTGTAGATCTTCAAGTCGTGCAGGTGATTCCAAGCACGCTTATCCTGCAACTTCACCGCTCTCGTAGCTACCTCCTCTACTAAATGAGGACCAGTAAAGCGTGGGCCGTTCCACTTTCCATTGAAGTTGCGGAGTAGCACATGGTCACCTTTAGCTATTTTGCTTAGTCCTTCCTTTTCTAGTTCTTTGTTGGTGTCTTCTTGTTGAGAACTCTTTGACCCGCCCCGCGTGCGCTCGAGCTGTTGAGATACAAACGCTACACTAGTAATCAAGGAAGACACATATTGATACATTTCGTCACCAAGAACAGTTGCAGTGTTTTCATAATCTGTGAATGCTCTTGATGTAGGCGTTAGAGGAAGGCGCATTTGACGTCCTGTCACCACCTCGTGAGGAGTGAGGTGGTGATCAGACCCTGGCCTATTCCTTAGCTCAAATAGAGCTAGCAGAAGACAGTACAACCAGCTCTTCTTTGTTGTTTGCTGTATCTTTGCTATTTCTTCCTTCAATAGGCTGTTCAGGCGTTCACAAATACCGTTGGCCTGCGGGTGATATGCACATGCAAATTTATGCTTAATGCCCAGCAAGGACGTGATGTGCTGAAACATTTCATTAGCAAAGTGTGGGCCGTTATCTGACCGCAACACTTCACACACACCCCACCTGGGGAAAACCTCTCTCACTAGAAATGTAGCTGCTCTGAACGCATCTGCATGTGAGCATGGTCCAGCCTCGATCCACCTGGAGAATGGGCATACTACTACAATCGTATACCTATTTCCTTGACATACATTGATCATATCAACGTAGTCAATGTGAATGTGCAGGAAGGGTCCTTCTGGCCGGGGTATAGTACCTTTTATCACTTGCAGCATGTGACCGGCCATAAACTGTTGACATGTAAGGCAATTGCTGATAAAATGTGTTACATGAGAATTTAACTCGGGGCAGAACCAGTCTTCCCTAATTCGTGCTGCAATCACTTCCTTTCCTGTATGAGCTGGGTGATGGAGCTGGGCCAAGGCGGTGTTCAACAGTGCCAATGGCATGACCACCTTTCCAGTGTTATTTTGACGCCACAGTGCGTCAGTTGGGGACATCGTACATCCTCTTTTTACCGATAGTTCCTTTTCTGCCATTGGTGCGGCTGCCTGTAATTCCATTATCTGTATGGCTGGGAGATGGGTGTACCCTTCTTTCATCAACATCTGTTTAGCCATCCCCCTTCCTCTCCCTCTCTCTGACTCTGGGGGGTTCCATATTTCACCAAAATACGCCGCATGTTTGGCATGTGCGTCTGCTGTTTCATTCCCTTTTGAGATATGGTCTTCTCCATTAGTGTGTGCGGGACATTTAACCAAAGCTATTTCTTGGGGATCATTAACTACTTCAATCAATTCAGCTAGCAAGAGAGCATGTTGCACTGGGGTGCCATCAGCTCTCCTGAACCCCCTTCTCTGCCATTTTATCAACCCCGAATGGACAGTTGACGTGACATATGCGCTATCAGAATATATAGTAACTCTTTTGTCAACGCTTTCCTTCAACGCCAAGATCAGTGCAACCAATTCTGCTGCTTGAGCCGAATAATGCTGTGGTAACTGTACACATTTCACCGGGACACACATCAAATCTTCTGTCATTTTTACAACTGCTGCCCCAGTTCTCCTTATCCCATCACTCTGGTCTATTGTTGATGACCCATCAATGAACAAAATGTCTCCACCTTTGAGTGCATCCTCTTCAACTTTTCTAGTGCATGAGTACATTTCGATAGTCTGTGTACAATCATGAGCATAATCGCCTTCCTCAATAACTTCCGCTATAAACCTTGCTGGGTTAACTGTACTACATCTGACAATTGACAGTTCAGGTTTAGACAAAATGATCTCATAACCTGACGCCCTCTGAGTGGTTAGTGTGGACTTAGGCTTATTCAATATTGCAAACAGCGCATGCTCCACAAATAGTGTGGTTGGGCACCCCATTGTAATCGATGATGATTTCTCTACCGCAAATGCAGCTGCGGCGAGACTCTGTTCGCAAGGGAAATTACCTAACATAACAGGGTCCAAGTGACCACTGTAGAACGCTATTGGCTTGTGTCCCATGCTGGTTTTTTGAGCCAATACTGCTTTCATTACCGCTGAATCACAATGTGAAAAGATAAAGAACTGCCGTTCATAATCTGGAGTGGCCAGTACCGGAGCAGTTGATATTGCGTTCTTCAACTCGTCAAATGCTTCCTTCATTTCCCTTGTCCACCCCAATGTTTTGTCCCCTTTGTTTGCTTCTCTCAATGCTTCAAGTAGCGGTCCTATGTATGAGCTGTAATCAAAAAGCCATGCCCTACAGTAGTTGCACAATCCCAGGAACTGCTGCAGCTCCCTCACTGTTTGTGGTAGTGGCGTGTTTGATATAGCTTGTGCTCTTTGTGGTGCAATCTTTCTTCCGTGTTGGGATATTAGTTGGCCAATGTATAATACCTGTTCCTGACAGTACTGTAACTTTTCTTTGTCTACCTCGTAACCTTTTTCGGCCAATATGGTCAGCATTTTCAATGAGTCCTCCCTGCACCTTTTCTCACTCGTGCTGCAAATTATTATGTTGTCAACATATTGCAGCACCGTACTTTCCAATTCAACGTTTCCCAAGTCCATCTGTATTACTCTGTTGAAAATTGAGGGTGACTTGCAGTGCCCTTGTGGTAACCTGGTGTGTTTCCATTTTGTGTTTCTGTATGTAAAGCTTGTCAAGTCTTGTGAATCTGGATGTAGGGGTATTGAGAAAAAGGCATTTTTGAGGTCAATCACTGTGAACCGTGAGGCCTCTGCTGGAATTCCACATAATATTGTGGCCGGGTTTGCTGCTATGGGGTATTCTGCTTCCACAATGTTGTTCAAGGGTCTGAGGTCCTGGATAAAATGCCAAGACCCCCCTTTAGCTTTGTGCACTGGGTACACCGCTGTGTTACATGGTGATTCTGATGGTACTAGTATGCCATTATTTATTAGGGCCGTTATTGTTTCGTATATGCCCTCATCTGCCTCTTTTGATAGTGGGTATTGCTTCACTCTAGGGAGTATTGCACCCTTTTTCAGCTTTATTCTTACTCCCCCGATACTCTTTATGCAGCCCACATCATAGGGACTGGTGGTCCTCATAAAAGGGAACTGGAGTAGAGGCGGGTGCTTCAAGTGCCATTGCAATTTTCTGTGCCACTTGCTTATATGTCACTCTTAGCCATATATCCACACTCATCATAAATACCAGTTCACCCTCATCCTTCTCTTCTGAAAAGAGCTCCTCATCGGATACTTGGGTGAGCCTGCATCCCTCAGCCAGTGCTATCACTGCCCTCCATGCTCTCCCTTCCCGGTCTTGGGCATCTACTGCGATATAATCAGCATTCGCTATAATACTCTCGATGCTCACCGAAATCACCTTCCCTTCTGGTTCATTGGCTGGTGTTTCAAGCCTGAACAAATATGCTGCTGGTCTCCTCCAGATCGTCCCTTCTATTCCTGGCATCCAGGCGAATGCCATGTCCGTTCCGTACTGGAACAGTTCGCCGTCCACTGGCTCAGCCCTAGTTACTGTCTGTCCACAATATGCTTGCAGTATTTGTCTTGCAGTGAGCATGTTTATTCCTGGGGTGGAACAATTTATGCCATCCTCCGTGAAGGAGATTGTCATATTTAGCCTGCTCATTATGTCCCTCCCGAGTATGTTCACTGGTGACTCCCTTGAATACAGGAGCGGGACGGACATGTCATAATCCCCTATTGATAAGGAGATGTTATCAGTAAAGGGAACCAACCCCCTAGCCCCAGAGAATCCTTGGGTGTTCATGGCCTCACCTGACATCTTAAATTTACCTTCCCTTATGCAAGACCGGGTTGCCCCAGTATCAACAAGGAATGATAACTTTTTGTCGCCTATCGTTACCTCAATGCGTGGTTCCTCCGCACTATTAGGTGTTACCGACAGGATGGGACACACCAAGGACGTCTGTGGGCTGTCCTATTGTGGGTATAATGATTGACCACTTCCTGTGTAAGGGTTGTGTCCCAGGACAGTCACCCTTCCCAGTTGTGTTTGTTGTAGCTGTGTATCGGTGGAGGTTACCTTATGGTCCTGTATTTGAGTGGGCTGCTGCACTGGCTGCACTTGGTGTTGTTGTGTTATTGATACCTGTTGTTGTGGTAGTGAATATGTCTGTGGCTGTTGTTGTGTTACTAACTGTTGCTGCGTGCTGCCCTGTGGCAGCCCCTGCGGTTGTTGGTAACCTTGCTGCTCCCTTGTAGGCCCTTGTTGTCCTTGTTCCCCCCATGCTGGTGTGGAGGGTCTCATTCTACATGTACGTGACATGTGTCCTAACATTACACAAATCCAACATACAGGTGGTTCCCTGGTCTGCCATGGGAAACTTCCTGAATTGTCCTGGTATACTGGTTGCCCAGTGGGGTAGAAGCTTCTGAATCCTCCCCCTTGCTGTTGTGCATGATAGCCATATCCCCTCACCCTCATCATTCCTCCCCTTCCCCTGTTGTTATTATAATAGCCACTTCCTGATGTCATGTATCCTCCTCCCATGTTAGCCGTGTATGGTGGGGGTGGTGGCAGCTGTTGTGTTATTTGTGGTGATTGTATTTGGGAGGGAGCTTGTGCGGCCACTACTTGCGTGTGGTTTCGTGTCATTGTTGTAGGTGTGGTTATTAGTGCACCTTCCATCATGTACTTAGTCAGTTTTTTCTGCACTAATTTAGCCTCTTCCGCTTTTCTATCTTCTTCCTTTTGTTTCATCTTTTCTTGCCATGTCCTACAATGGTGTACTATTGTCAGTTGTATTTCCGGCCAAGCCTTTGCTTCCATCCCCACTACTTTCTTCAATTGTTTCTGTACTGCCTCCGGGAGCCCTTGTATTAGTATATGATAAAATATTGCCGGTGTCTTGTCCCACTGCTCTCTAGTTTCCATACGCCACTTCTCCTGAATTTCCTGGATATAATCAACAGGATCCTCGTTCTCACGCATCTTGCGTTACGTAATTGCTCCTATGTCTGAGGTGTCTGGGTATTGTACCCTCAGTGCTTGCCATAATGCATGTCTGCAATTCGCAAATGGCGCCCTGTCATGTGATGTGTTCGTTATTGTGACCCCGGGGAAGCCCGCTCTCTTCCAGATGTCATCTGCTGCATCCCCTAATATTGATATTAGTAGGCCCTTCACGTCTCCTACTGCTAGTTTCTGTCCTGCAGTGTGTTTTTCCATCTTATATATCCATTTCCCCACTCCTCCACTTAGTGATGGGAGCCTACACTTTATATTTTCCTTGTTTGCATGCTTCCAAGGGACGTATTGTGGTCTAACCCCTCCTCTCTCCAAAAGTGGCATTAGGTTGTGTCCTATGTGCCCCCCCCGGTGTCGCGGTGTTGAGTCCGTATACCCCTCCTCTTCTTCTGTATCGTCTACGTCATCAGTTATGTCCATATTTCCCCCGCTCATAGCTGCTTCCCCTTCATCTCTTCCCCTTCATTTATTATTTCCTTTATTTGATGTGGGTGTGTGTGTTCGTTCTTCCTGCCTGCGGGTGTCGGTGGACATGTTGGACGGGATGATAAGGGTGTAGCTGCACATGTTTGCCTTCACGCCATTTCTTGCTCTCCTTCCTCACTTCCCCCAGCTCTTCCTTCCTCCTGCAAGCCCATGGTGATTCCCTGTTGGTTCGGGTGATGTACAATTTATCTAAGCTTTCCCTTTCCCCGTTTCTTCCTTCTCCCCCATTCCTTCTTCTTCCTCGCTGCAAAAATCATCCAGGAGCGACAATCCCCAATCTGTCTTTTTCCCCCGAATCGTCACTGTTTTTAAATCTATTAAATCCGTTCCTCCCACTTCTTCTTTACCAATTGCTCCCCTTTGTGCTGATGTTGTTGCTACTTCTGTGTCCCTGCGTACATATTTCCTTATCCCACTCTCCCCTCTCCTATCTCCTCTTTCCCCTTCTCTTTTCTATATTATTTCTCCTCCTATTTCCTCTCTTTTCTTTTTTAATTCCTCCATTACTTCACTACTCATCTTTTCTAATATCCTTTCTTCCTCTCTCCTCCTTTCCCATCTCTCTCTTTCCCTTTCTAATATGCTTTCTATTACCCTCCCTTCCTCATATTTCTTTGTTGTTTCTGATAGTATTTTCCTCTTCCATATTTCCATTTCCTTTTCTTTCTCTTCTTCCTCCCTTTTCCTGTCGCGCTGCGCTGCTCGAGATACCCTTTCTGCTATCGCCTTCATCCTTTCAGCTTCCCTCTTCCGTTCTTCAGTTCGTTCCCTCATTTTTTCTAACTCATTTTTACTTTCTTTCCTTTCTCTCCTTCTCTCTCTTTCCTCCCTCTCAAGCTGTTTGATCAGGGCGTTTTGCTCATTCCTTAACTCCGCCAATCGTTCCTCCAAAATCTCCTCCTCCTCTCTTAACAGCTCCCCTTCCTTCTTTTTTCCCCCCTCCCCTTTTATCTCACTCTTACTCTCATCCTCCTTGTTCATTTTTCTTACTACCTCCTTCTCTTCTCCCGTTAATGTCCCTCGCAATTTTAATAATACCTGCACAGCTACCCACTCGTCGTGTCCTATGGCTGCAATTTGTTCTTCACTAGTCTTCTCTTCCCTTGTGGACATCTTCGTATAAGTTGGCCCTGCCGCACTTGTCACCTCCCCCCCCGTGTAGCCACTTGTAGCTGTATATGGTGGTGGGCTGCTGCTGGGTTCGAATACCCCTCAGCCGCCCTTAGTTGTTGCCTTACCACTTCTCGTACTTCTGTTACAGGATATAAGCCCCCTTCCTCCTTTTTCACTACTTTCGCTAAGGGCATGTCGTCGGTCCGTTCCTTTTTTATTTCTGCTTCATTGACATTGCTAATCTTTCCCCCCCTCTTGCCCTCTTACCGTGCACTGTGTGCTTTCAACCTCCTTTTCCCCATTCTCTTCTTCCTCCTTAATCTTCTTTTCCTCCTTTATTTCCCCCACATTGAACATTCCAGTGGGTCCTGGTCGGCACCCCTGGAACATCCTCCATAAGTTAAACACCTCCACATGGTGTGTCAACTTCTTCCCTTTGTATGTGTTATGTAGATGTGTCAGTAGTGAGTGCTGGACATAAGGGTCGAAACTGCCGTTAGGCGGCCAAGGTGTCGTCATTTTGTTGTCCGTCCCCTGTGTCCATTCAATGCTGTATTTAATTAGTTTCTCCCTATGGGGTGACAGTGTTTTACATATATGCTGTAGCGGGGTAGTGAGGGTGTTCCCCCACCCTCCCGATCCTATCCCGTATGACATGGTAGCACTGTGTCCTTAGCTCTCCTCAATATAGTAGTCGTTACTTGGCTAAAAATAAACTCTATCGAATTTGCCAATTGCAGACGTTTTACCTGGCCCCGTAGTTTGGGGACTTGCGATTGTCCGCTAAAAAGAAAACAGTCAAATATAACTCTTGCAAGTATGTAGTCCTTTCTCTGTCTTTGTTCCTCTCTCTTAATAACGTTACGGCCCCCTACGGCTAAGGCTCACGTAGCCCCCTGCGGCTGCGTGCCCTGTGTGACGTGCTTAAACAGCCGTCCCACTTTTCTTCACCCTTCCTCCTCCTCCCTCACTCGTCGTGGCCGGCGTTCTCCGTGCGCGGTCACGTCCTCCTCTCCACTTCGCCCCGATCTAATCATTGCCGTTGACCTCCGTCCCCTCCCCCTTACCACTATTCGCTTCCCCACCACTCTTCAACAATGCTGTGTGGTCGAGGTATCCTATGAAGGCCCTACGGGTGACGTCACCGACCTCTTCCAAAACTACCGGTAAGTTCCTTTCACACTTCGGAATGCTCGAAATATGTTTTGCTATTTATCCCCGTTAACCCCACAGCTGTCCTCTTGCCACGCCTGGAACAAGGTAACCAATAATATAATCAGACTGCGCGCGCTGCGTCGCCTCGTGTGTGATACGCCCCTCAACAGGAGGGCTTAACCAGCCAATTATCTTCTGTATAAGGCAACCAGTTAGCTACCGCCTACAGGGAAACGTCATCTATCTATCGAGTTTCGCTGCTCGATCAATAGGGATCCTCATCTACTCATTGATCAATAATCGCCAATGCGTAGGAAACCGCACACACACACACACACACAAACACACCCTTACAGGTGTTCGCGACCTAGGCCAATCAGTGTCTACGAGCGGTCGCACGTGATGTTTTCGTGCTCCGCCCACTCTTCTTCGTAGCGTAGCGGACTGCTCTCGCACTCGTCCAGCTACCAATCACTTCACTACCAACACTAATTTATCAAATCTTCGCCGCACACCTTGGTAACACCTCCCACCTGTCTTATTCCATTCCTCCCCCCTCCCTCACAATTTCACATTGCTTGTTGGGTGTGGCATACTCACCAAGTTCTCTTGATGCGGGGCCGCTCGACTGCGTGCACCCCTCCAAGCGGCTCGCCACCTCCCCTCATCTGGACCACGTCTGGCCACTCGCCAACCGCGGGCGGGATACTTCTCAACCGGCTCCCGAGGGCCAATATCCGGTTTGTGCTGTCCGGTCTTCTCGCAGTCCCGCGATGGTCCTGTAGTCCTCAAAAAGGGGGCAGCGGCAGAGGGGGCCGTGCCGCCGGGCCTCCTCGCAACGAGAGTACTCGGAAAAATAAAAGGGTAGATCGAAACCAGATCTCAGCAGTGCCTCCAACTTGTCGGGGAGTTTCTCCCGGGGTCGGCTGGGCCTTCCGCGGACCTCCGGGCTGGGAGGCCCCAACTCCTCCCGTGTTTCCCAAAAATGATTATGAGACACACACAAGAAGCAAGGTGGTTCTGCTGTTTATTGAGCAACGGCAGGGATGGGTCTAGGATCGTACGCGTCCGTCCAGACTCTCGAAATTCGTGGGGCTCGCAGGCCCCTTTTTGCCTCAGTATGACGCGCTACTTGCGTCACCTGGGAAAGTTAGCGAAAAACCTATTGCCACTCTGGATTGGTTCCTCGAGTGGTAGGGTTAGTATAGTATACATATAGTGAACATTGTTAGTGGTTAAGGGTCAGTCAGGTGGTATACTTGGGCTGTCCATGATTGGCTAATGTTAGTGGCGTCAGTGATGAGTGCCCCCATGTTCTGATTGGTCCACTTGCGAGCCCCCCAGCCTGGGACCATCGTTGTTCCCAGCTCGCGGTGTACCTGTCATTTGCAACAACATGTAACTATGTGTTCGTGCCGACAATGCGAGGATTTGCTCATAGGCCTGAGTGCAGACCTTTCCCATTGCTGTAGGTGTCCACTGGGTCATTTCATTGTTGCAGCCTGTGTCCCAGACGTGGGACCCAGGCGACTTCTCCCTCATGGGTCTGGCTCTTTGTCAGGTTTGGCTTGGTCACGTGAGGAGAGGCCGTGGCTGAGGCAGAATTCTGCACATTTAAAGTTGTATTTGCCTTTGCGTGCCTGGTTTTGCTTACAGGTGTGAACTTGGCGTCGGCTGGTAGCATACGAGTTGCAACATCACTCCCTTGGCTGCCAGCTCTCGCTGGGCTCGTTCTGCATGGTCAGCACTTGTACTCTTGCTCGTCCAGTGTCCATGGCGGCTCTTGCTTGCGGCCTACTTGGGCCTGGTTCATAGGTGGGGATGTATAATGCACTGCACTTATGTTGCGGTGTCACATGGCTTCATAGGCAGTATCATGTCTTCGTCGTATTTTCATCACGATGCAAGGGTCGGGAGAAGCGTCAGCAAGCATGTAAACGAGTGCTTTGTGCGTCTTGCGTTTCTGCATTTCGGAGAACCTATGTGAAAAATAATAAAGATGCGCGTCAGTGGGTGTGTCCATCACCTACGTCATAGCACTGAGTATATTCTTCGTGTGGATTGGTGTGGGAGTGTCCAGTGTGCATGGTTGCACGGGTGTTCTGACAGTTGGCTAGGTCGTCATGGCATCTCTAACGAAGTAGGTCCTTATTGTGGAAGGGCTTAGTCGAGTTCATCCATGCCGCAGGTGTCGGCTTGAGTAGGGCAGGCTGGCGGGCAGGCTGGTGGGCACATCCGTATGTTCTTGTACCAGGGTATTTGGTCGTCTGGTAGATAGACGAATTCATCTCGTGGCGGGTGTCTGGGCCGCAATCCTCTGGGCCAGGGGTGCGAGGAGATTGGGGGGAGTCTTTTCTCCCATTCTCCCACTTCACTACCATGTCTCACCCTCTGTTGATCCCTCCCCAATCCCAAAGGACACTCCACCCAGGTGATCCTCCCTTGCTAGTACACCCCCAGGGTCAGGATTCAAAAGCAAGGCCCTCCCCACGCCACCTGTTTGGAAGATTCCACGGGAGTGGGAAGGATAAACCCCTTAGGGTTTTCACAGGTGGTACGTGAGGAGGCAACCAACATGGCACCTTGGTGGGTGGAAATATTGGGCTGTACACTGTATTCTTCACTGCTGTTCCAGCCACCTTATTAGTTGAGCACCCTTCCCCAGGTGCAAATGTTTATTCTTCAACACCAAAAACATTGCACCCAAAATTAAACACTGTTTAAAATGTCAATTCTTGCTTTTTTTTCATAATTTCTTTAGAGGTAATTTTCTAAGTCCCCCAGATCAAAAAGGAATGTGTTACCTATTAGAAACTGTATGTACACCTTTTTGATCAAACCAGGATTTTTTTATTTTTTTTATTTTGCAGAGGAGTGGGGTCACGGAATGGTCTAGCTTTGTATTATATACTTGCCTGATTCACTTGAAACACCATATGGTTGAACTTCACCATGTGTCTGCATGTTGGCATTAAATCGACGGATTCTTAAGGAATTTGCTTGACATTTACACTTTGTGAAAGCAGATGGATCAATTCTAACTGCCTCCCACAGTCCGTATTTGAGGGAGCGTGGCAAATAAAGGTGTACAACCTGTAACAGGCAGGTTTAATGTGATTGTTTTCCACTTTCTTTAAGACATGATGCATATTGCATGGATCGGGACTTTTTGCAGTTAAGTGCAAATGGAGCAGGTCTCTTTTATGCAGTATGCACTTTGTGGAAAATAAACCCTTTTTCTTGTCCATGCATCTCTCTCCCTTATCATCCTTCTCACTAACAGCATTTGATTACAAATATCTCCCTCCTTCCCTCCCTCCCTCTCCTTTACTTTGTCTCCCTCTCGGATGATTGTGGATCCTTAAATCTGTATTTCCCGATTCTTGCAGCTACTTGAAACTCCACATGTGCATTGTATTAACAGGATAACTGTAGAATTGTCCCTATGTTATGTATACATACAAATTGGAAAGATTCCCTTCGTACAAGGGATGAAGAAAATAGATCCGTATTATATTTGTGTTCCTTCAAAAAACGACAGCAGCAATTAGATCAAAAAGAGAAAAACAAAGTTGTTTATGCTGCATCAGCTCAGTGAGTGTAGGGTAATGTAGGATGTAGAAAGTATGGGTTCTCAGGTTGGAATGCAAGTGTGGGAGTGTGACGCCCTTCTTTCCGAGCTGGAAGATTTAGAAAAAGACCCCTAAAGCCAGTATGGTGGTTGAGGAACACAGTGTGCTACATAACATTACTTAGACCTACAACTGCAATACAAATAAAAACATAAGGGGGGCAATCTCCTTACCTCAGTGCCAGCTTTGGTGTCCAGATGATGATTTCAGGCAGCACCATAATAAACATTTTGAGACCTGACATATATGTATTTATTTTGTATATCCTACAGCGTAAGCACTGAGCAACATTTTCCAAAGGTTATAGTTTTACCAATGTCAGTAGATTCTATGTATCACTGTAAAATGTCTTGTGACTCGATGCCGAAAATTCCTTCAGTCCAACCCTCCCAACCCCCAACGCTGCTTTTTGTTTCCTTTCATCGTATAAATTCCGCACAGAAGACATTTCAATTATGCACTTTTTTTAATGGATTGCTTCCGAGTTCTGCAAATGAGGGCCCTCCAGCCCAGGTTTAATCAGCATCATATGGTCCTTTTGAAATGCTAAGGCTCTCCGCCTGTGTTTTACTTTGCACCCATATGGCTTCCCGTCTGTCCTTTTCAAAACCTCTTTCGTCTGACTTGCCATTGGCTTCAATCTGCAAGACAGCACATTTAATGTATGTGTGTATTTATCCAAGAACTTGTGAAAATGTGAGGGCTTTTAATTTATTCACCAAATCTGTTGTTTTAATTTTTTTAAATACGAGAGGAATGTTCATTGAAAAAGGTGATTTTAATTTAACGATAACACCGACTAAATCCTGAGAATGTTCTGGAATGGTTTTCCTTGCAAGTGGAAATGTGTTATGAAACACTTAACTGAATATTATTATCACTCTTTTTTTAAGTTAGGGTTTTGATTAGAATAAAATATTGATAGGTCTGTTCTATGAAGATCTGTTTATTTTAAGCAGCAATGTAAGTGAACCTTGACCATGGATTCAGTTTAACACTAAAATGAGGAACTTGTAAGTGATTGTGCTGTTTATGGTTAGCCACCCTGCCTGAGCGGTACAATGGGAGATGTGACCAATCTGAGATCATCATCTCCTCTCCTATAAGGGAAGACCTTTCCAAGGGGGTCAGGGCGGTGTGTCCACAGTACAATAATCCCCCTTGTGGGTGGTGCACCATGGAAGGATAACCTCGGAAGGGAAAACCCTTATGGGATTGGGGACAATAACTTTCTGGAGACACAATATGAAACCCATGAGAGCACTTATACCTCTTTCCAAGATTTAAATTCTCCTTCCATCTGCCCTCACATAACTGGGAAATTTAGCCGTGAAACCAGTACAGATGACTCATTCCTGCAGAGTAAGCAACACATCAGTGTTGACTTACCATGTTTTAAACAAAATACTGAGATGAGAAAGATGACTGCAAGAATAAAGATCATTCTGGTAAGTGAGCAGTTTAGTTTAACAAGGAATCTGATTGGTCCAGGAGACCACCCTTTCCCAACGTGGGAGTTCGAATCTGTCACATCTGTGAGGCCATGTAGAAGCCCTCTGAGTATCTGCCATCAGAGACACAAGCCGATCAGCTGCGTTTATAAGACTGATGTTGCACATTCCTACATCTATAACATGTTTGTGTGCCTAATACTGAATTCACACTCTCCCTGTCTACAAAATCCATGTCTACCTACAAATGCCTTCACATACTCCCTCGCCTAAAACGTTAACATGTGGCTAACACTTATTTTGGATATTGTCAGACTTACCAAATGTATGTGTGCCTAACACTTCATCCATCCTCTCTCCCCAGCAAAAAGCAGATGTGTTGAAGACTCTTTCCTCACACACACCTGCCTTCAAAATTCAACTGAGCATAAAAGTGTTTTGGTCTTTACCTAATTTTACCTAAGCACTATTATTGATATACGTTTATAGCATGCACTGAAACTAATCTTAACTACCCCGGGCCTACCTACACATAGGGCCTCATTATGACCCTTGCGGAATGGGTTTACCGGTAATGGTGCCGGTAAACCCATTCCGCCCTATTACGAGGTTCCCTCGCGAGACCCGGAACAACCAGACGTCCTTTCGGGGTCCCACGAGGGGACCAAGGAGCTAATAACGGGCCCGTTATTAGCTCCATCCCCATTCCCATTGAGCCCTATGGGGGCTCAAATTGGAATGGGGAATGGTTATGTGAATGAGGAATTACCGGGCCTTCCAAGGTTGGAATGACCCGGTAATTCCTCATTCACAGACCACGGACCCGGACACTATTTTGGAGGCAGCCATGGCGCTAATAGCACCATGGCTACCTCCAAACTCGTAATGAGGCCCATATTCTCTTACGTAACTATCCAGATTCTGATCTTCATAGTATTGCTACTGCCTCTTCCAGCACCAGGTTTCTATTAATGTTTAGAACAATACAAGCACAATGTTCCTTCAGCAGAAATTTGAAATTAGCAGTCTATACGTTGCCACTATGCATTTGGTGCATTTTGGATTATCCATGCCCTTCACTATCAGCGCGTTCCTATTGGAAGATGCCTTCAAAGTAACCACTATCACTCTCAGCAGCTGCTCGTGGTCAGGAATCAGACTTTCAAAGACGCCCAAGAGAAGTGTACTCTTTTCCTTGAAATTTTGCTACAAGTGACTTCACAAAACAATAAGGGCCTCATTACGACCATGCCGGTCCCGTAATGAATGGTGCCGGTACGGGACCGGCACCCTTCATTACGGGATGCCTAATTACAAGGCCCCTAGCGGGACCCGGAACAGTCGTCTGGTAAAACCAGACGTCCTTTTCGGGTCCCGCGAGGGGACCAAGGAGCTAATAACGGGCCCGTTATTAACGGGCCCGTTATTAGCTCCATCCCCGTTGAGCTCTATGGGGGCTCAAATGGGAATGGGGAATGGTTTTGTGCATGAGGAATTACCGGGTCCTCCATGGTCAGAATGACCCGGTAATTCCTCGTTCACAGAACCTGGTATTGGAGCATGGTATGGAGGTAGCCATGCCCTTATTAAGGGCATGGCTACCTCCATACTCGTAGGAAGGCCCTAAGAGACATTGTGGGAAAACAAGGCCAATGCCTTTGCATGGACTAGAGGTTCTGAGAGGTGCTACGTTGTACCTGGTCGAACCCGTGGAGGTTCGTGGAGTTTGAGCTTTATGTGAACCACCCTGCCCATGCATGCTCTTGACTCACAGTGATATTGAAACTGATATTGCTGTGATTAATGAGCATTTTAGGAGAGCATATATATATATATATATATATATATATATATATATATATATATATATATATATATATATATATATATATGATCTACTAAATCAAATGCAGCAATGTGATTGCAATGGAAGACATATATTGGTAGAGGTTATAAGGATGAATATGTGCCAATGGTTTTGGTAAAGTGTATTTCATTGAAGGATGATTTCTCCACATATTTGAGGTTCTTGCTGTTGACATGTTGGACAGTTGAAGAAAGGTATGCCCATCCATCGCTTGAGAGAAGAAGAAAAGACAGAAGATGTGATCAGAGTTGAAGGAATAGATATTTTTGAAAATCAACAGTTTGTTGGATTTTATATATAAATAGTACAAATCAGAGAGTGTGGGATCAGGTGACTATGCTGAATAGAAAGTGCACTGTAATTGGTTACTGGGTCAGAAGTCTGGAGAGGCACATTGTCAATTGGCGCACAGCTGATTTTTCTGACTGCAAAGCTGTTTGAGTAATAAAGATTATATAATTGAGGGAGTACAGTTGTTCAGTTGCAAATATATAATGTATATAATGGACGGAATTTGACAGGGAATGTACTGGTGTTAACTATATTAGAAATGTGGGAAGAAGATAGGACTGTATGCAAGGATAATATATAATTTTGCAATGTTGATTTGACGTGATCATGGCCTACATAATGGTTAGGTTATGGGGATGCTGTTGAGTAGGATATGCACGGTGGAAGAAATGCATATCTGAAGAATTTGCTGACGTCCAAGAGTCAAGAGGAAACATGTGCAAGTCAAGCCACTGTCTATATCTTTTGTGGTGCACATTTAGTTCATTGTTCTGCAAATGGCGTGGGAGATCCAGGGTTATGGATAAACTACTGAGTAATTAAAAGTTCTGAGCATGTTCTTTTAAAATGTTTAACATTTGCTGAGTAATAGTTTAAAGTAGTGTCAAAGGGAAGTACTAATCATGACATCTTTCAGAAACCTAAGGGTACTCTCCCAAGTAGAATCCCTTATTCATGTGGCTTGGGAAGATCTGACCCTCTCTTATCCCAATGCTAGGGGAAGATGAGTGGGGAAAGATTACCTAGATAGGGGAACCCAAGGTTGTGCTCGGGGGAATACTCCAGGTGAGGCGCTGTATTATACCAAAGAAAGGGAAGAGGAAGATGAGGTACTTGAGACTTTGATAGGTTATACCAACTCGACCTTCATTCGGCCTAAAGAATCTCCCTTACCCAAATCTCGCTTACCCAAATCCTCTCCAAACCCAAACCACTTTCCACACGAGAACCACAACTCACAGACTCCCTATTTCCCGTTGGTTTTCTACCTGAATATTCACAGTCATTCTCCTTCCTATCCCTTTGATTTTTATTTCCTGCACTCTTAATCTCTTCAGACAACACACTTCCATTCCCACAACCCCCCTGTTCAGGTCACAATAAAAACACTGGTCATTTTTGTTTGTTTCACAAACCCTACCAATCTTATCCTTCTGAGTTTACCAAAACCCCTAGGACGAAGAATATCATTCCTCATGTCACCCCCATCTTTTCCTACCTGAACCCTTTCTCCAGACATGAAAATCAATGAACTAACACTAAAGCTGTTCACCTGACATGTCTCAACACCAGGGTCAGGCAGAGTCAGGCAATTGCCCAGAACCACACACACCTGACAGCTCTTTCCCTTTCCCACTGGGATAAAAGGTAGAACATGAAAGAGCAATACGAGCAAGGCAGACCGCACATCAAGAGAGCTAACTGAGCACGGCAGTTAAAGAGGAGAGAAAGACGGCGCATACCGAGAGGGTGACAAGGGAGATGCAACCTTGCCCTTTCCGACAAAGGCCTGTGAAGCCTCTGCAGAAGGAATCATAAGACTGTGAACAATAGCCAGAGAGTGTTGCAGCAGATGTCAATGGTACACAAGACCCTCCTCCAACCTTGTATCCAAAGAGAAAGAAAGCCAAGCGGTTCATCACAGCCGGTCAGTTGAGGGGAGAGTCGATAAGAAACCGAACTGTGTTGAACGAAATGCAGCAAATGGCTAATTGAACTGTGAAAAGATAAAATAACGATTGATGCTAAGAGGGGGAAAACTAGCAACAGAGGAGTTTGGCACCACGTGGATGCTCACTCAAGAAACTCAGGGTGATTACCCAATTGTTGAAACTACCATAACCAGAAGGCCTTGAGAAAGGCAAGAAGGGGATGAATGTGATCATACAGGGGTCTTGTAAAATCCTCGGTACAGTCGAAAGTCTTTGACCAACAGATAATTGTGAAGCTAAGGGAAATGAATACTGTACTGCATCGTAATAATTAAATGACAAAGGTACGATTGCCAAGATTGGCAAGAGTGAACCCGAACAAGGAATATTGATACAGAGGGGGCAAAGTTTAAAGAAACCCGAAATACAGTGTGTTGACAAGATTGAACCCCAAGCAATGTCCACAGTGAACTGTACAAAAAGACATTATGATTTCTGAAAGTCACCTAAAAAGTTGCATTGAAAGCAATTGTGAACCTGATCAAGGGAGTTGAACAGTCAAGTCAGATCTGAGCCAGGAAGAGGGGGATCCAAGGGTGAAAAGCCAACACCCACCGACCTGTGAGTGCAACAAGGCAAAATACAAGAGGGAAAGCCTTTTTGAATATATGCTATGCCAGAGTGACGCCAAAGAAAAGCTAATATTCGAGAGGGTCTGATCCCTGAAGAGGGTGAACCCAGGGGTGTATTACTATCACCTGAATACAGAGAAGTACTTTTTGTGGAACTTGCGTTTTGATACTTTGATCCTGACAGACCCTCAAGAGCAAAAGAACTTAACTATCAGAGGTCCTGGCATCATTAAGGAATTTTCTAGGGGATCTGCGCCCAGAGGAAGGGTATCCAAAGGTGAAAGACATCAGCCAAAGATTGTGTCAAAAGCCATAGCCAACCCGGTGGAGGGAGGCTAACAAATGAAATGGGTGGAAATATATGTGAAAAGGAAATCTTGGTTTATTTTTGTATACATCAGGCCCACGGTGGCAAGAGGCTTTGTGATAGAAAAGAAACTTAACCACTGAATGCCCAGATTGCTGAATGCGGAACTGTTAGCTCGTGCTGGAAAAGCTCGAGCGTGTGCTGTGCTCCAAAGTCCCACCTTATCCTATGCTGTATTGCATCCTGACTTATTATTTGTGAACACTTTCTTCTTTCTTAAGAACATCATCCCAGACTTATTTTTGTATTTAGCGTAAGGATTGGCAATAGGTTTTTCTTAGTATAGGCCCTTTTATTTGACAAGACGCCAGTTGGACGGCCTTATTATTATTTGATGGTCGAAGCTTGCACCCATCTTAGATTAGATTTAGATTAGGCGTTTTTCCAACCTACCTTTGCAGTTTAGTAAACACCCTTGAACTGTGATCACTTGTGCCTGTCTTTACTGTTGCCACCATGAGTTCCTTACACATCCCAGCAACAAGACAATGGTTTTCCATCTCAAAATATCCAGTAGATGCCTTCCTGCACAAGGAACAGACAGTGCCCACCCTTCACAAGATAATAATGCAACACACAGAGCTCCATGCCAAACGTAGAGATGATAAAGTCACCAATTACAACACTAGAGGTCTTTCCCAGAAGCCCGCAAGCAAACAGACAAAGTAACAGAAACATCCGAGAGTGCGCACAGATCAAACTTTTTATCATAACACACCACCCTACAATAACTTTCAATGGAACCGAGAGGACCAGCCTTGTCCCAAGAAGAACCTCCCCAATCTGTGTGAAGACAAAGGCAACACTTTCGATGATGGAAATATTTGCATTTCCATGGACAGGACAGCCTGGGAAAACCAGATGACACATGGGAGTTCTCAGTGTGGACAATGCAGATCTACTTTTCATCACAAATACCTTTCTCACAGATGATTAATGTGCAGTTACTCTCAATGCCTTGTAACCGGTCTGTTAAGATTAAAGTCATCAAAAGGACAACCAAGAGAGTAGGCGGGACCAAATAAAATACACTTCAAAGTTCTCTCCCTGGCGCAGTATGCAGACTTGCGCATAGGCCCTCCCACACTGCAATTACAGCATTCCCTCCATGGGGGAATGTTCACTCATCCCAAAAGCTGCATCTGTCCATGCTTCATTCTCAGAGAATCAGGATTTTATGGTGGTCATTTTTCAATGTGCCATTCCACATTTGAGACTGCAGTGACTTGCTAATGCGGTTTTCTTCCTGAAACATGTGAATGTTTTTTTATCTCATTCAATCTAAGCTCTCGATCCCATCTTCCTATCAGCTCTGTAACAAGTGTCCATCAATACTTGATTGAGCAGTATAAAAAAAGACACAATATGGGACTCATTACAAGTACTGCAGTGAAGTAACAAATGGCGGTAACGTGGCAGTACCAATGTTACCACTGCATTAATGCACCGCTGGACTATAGGTGTGGCGGTGAGGTGGAAGATATTCCTCATGCAAAAAGCTGGAGGGAGATCTGCCACCTTATTTGCAGAATCGCTGGTGGTAATTCCGCTGGAGTCTCCATGGAGTCCTATGGCATTGTCTGGTTACTGACTCACTGTGATGACATAGGGCCTCATTCCGAGATTGGAGGTAGTCATGGCGCTATTAGCGCCATGACTGCCTCCAACAATGGTACTGAGTCCGCCCTGGTTCAATGGGGACTTACCGGTCTATTCCGACCTTTGCGGGACCGGTAAGTCCCCATTGAAAATGGCAATCCCCATTCCCATTGAGCCCCCATAGGGCTCAATGGGAAAGGGGAGGGTGCAAATAACGGCCCGGCGCATGCCAAGACCGTTATTTGTGCCCTGGTCCCCTAACGGGAACCGTAAGGCACGTTTGGTTTGACCAAACGTGCCTTACGTGTCCCTTTGGGGGACCTCGGAATAGGGTGCAAAGGGATTACCGGCACCGGTGTCCTTACCGGTGCCCGGTATCCCTTTGTGCCCAGGTCGGAATGAGGCCCATAGACTTTGTTTCCCAATTCATTCCTAGCAGCCTGGCTTGTTTACAATGGATGTGTAACAGCGTGCTGTGCACTTGCTGTTAAGGATAAGGATGTCTAACGCACGCTGTCACTGATCTAACCAATAATTGTGCATCTTCCAAAGATGTCAGCTCTCCAAAATGTGTTCACCATGCTATTGGAAGATGGGAGGTAAATGATTTGCCATTATCCATCTTCTCCCCGCTGTAGTCTCACTGCTGTATAGATGTGTTCTGTACGCCGAGCAGAATCCACTTTCTGTGTATGTGTTGCTCCGTAACTTTTTTTAAGCTCATGGTGTGAACATAAGTGATTTCTCTCAAAACACATTGCAGCAAAACCTCAGCATTGTTCTGAAACACAATTTACCTACAGCTGCGAAATGTATCTGACAAAACGTTTGTGTCATTTGCTCCATTTGATTGGAGTGTGTGATCTCAGTCGCTTTTATTTCGTCAGCAAGAAAGATCAGCGAACAATGTTTTCTAATTTAATCTTCTATAAATGCTGCCTCTTAAGAAGCCAACGAAAGCCTCTGTACAATCTGTTCCTATGGGCTTTGTGTTGAATATGGCACCATGCAATGTCTGCTGCATTCACTCCCACAGCTCCTATTCACTGTCCTGGTGTGTCTTGCTACTGAATTATGACCACGTAATCAGACTTGTAAACCTTCACTCCAAGCTTCCTTCTTAACGTTGAGAATAACGTCCACTGTTCACTCTTAACACAAAATAGATGTTAAAAACTTCCACAAGCAGGCCTGTACTATGCCTTACACCCCCAGCTCCCCCTAGCTTCACACCGGAAAGCCTGCCATTGAAAACAAAATCAAGCACATTATTGGGGTCAGTCTTCATTTCCTGTTTTTATAATTTTCTGCTTCAAGTCAGCCATTCTTCTCTTGTTGTACATTACTTTTACATCGTGTTCCACACAAAACTCTGTACAGGGGTGGACTGGGCAATAGGGAACTCTGGAGATTTCCCAGTAGGCCTCTGGACCTTGGTCCTCTTTTATGTGGGAAACTATTTTCTTTCAAAATGTTTTCATGGGAAAAGTGTTGGGCTTGCTGAAAATGTAATTTGGGGCCCTTTCGAGAATTATTTCCAGGGCCTCTTTTGGTTCCCAGTCTACCCCTGTGTACAGTTATTTGCCCCTCTGCTTCTAGGCGCAACCCAGATTCCATGAATTGGCAGGTTCACGTTCTCTCAAACCCTCACTTCTCCTTCTCGGTTTACCATTGTATGGTTTGCTTTGTAATACTACACGCTTGTTTTTAAAACGGTGCCAAGCTCACCCTAGTGGTCTATTAGTGCTTATGCTTGCCCGAAAAGTGGCGTTGTGTGCCGTTGCCAGCTAAGGCATACATAGCATTACATGGCACAGCTGCGTTTGGTGTAAAATTAAAAGAGAGCACATCCACGTCAAGAATTCACGGCAGATTTGAGAATATTCAGTGCCTTGGTAATAATATTTCCGCTCGCTTCAATCCAGACACTATTTTCTGGGTTTAGTTGTTTTAGGTTACTTCTTTAAAACTAGTGCCACTTACTGCTAACATTGCTTTTATTTGAATCTCAATTTAATTTCACTTTTTCCTTTTTTGTCATACAATATCTGTACTCTCTGTCCTTCATTTGTATTGCCCGTCTCCACCTTGTTTTTTCGTTGTTCCAATTCCTCCTTGTCTTTAGCACCCTATAGTCTCGGGAGCATAGCTCAGGGGCAACGTGCTCACCTTGGAAGCAAAATTACATGGAGCAACACAGGTTTGAACCCCGGGACCACACTTAGAAACCTCTGGGTATTAAGCGCGTTATAAATAACCTATCATATCATACATTCTTCAAATAAATGTTTTGCCTTTTTCTCACAGGTGTCACCTAGTGCTACTCATGTGGGAAAACGGATAGGAGTGCCTAGAGGAGAGATGACATATGAGCAGAGACACAGAACGCAGGTGTCTTTTGATTATGAATCCATCATTTAAAAACCCATGGGTATTTCCAACCATCCCTTGTCCATTGTCACCCAGACCACACCCAGGAGTGATTTATGTTGCTTTCTAATCAGATGACAGCATCTTAACTTTGGACCCTTGCAGCAAAGGCAAGGTGGCCCTCTTACATATGCAGAAGTCATGATAGCCTGTGTTGGGAGGGATTCCAGTTGGTGTTCATTGAACAGGTTGCATTTTGGTTTTTATCTGATTACATTTTGGAGCAGTGAATGTGTATCACCCACAAAAGCGCTTTCCCAGACCGAGACCCACTTACCGCAGCCCAACAAGGCAGAGATTATGGACGCAAGGCAGAGCTGTGGCATTGTGAATGGGTGGAGGTTCTGCATCTGTATGACTTGCCTCTAGGTCATGCTACAGTAGTAGCAGCACCACTGTCCAATAGCTAAGGGTGACCTCATCTGTCACGTTATTTCTCCCTCTTGCCCTCTTGCATTTGATCTCCCTGTTCCCCTTGGGTCTTGAGTTACCCGGATCCCCTCATGTCAAGTCTATGGACCTGTCCCACTTGCCCGTATGTCTTGCCTTTCCAACAATGTATGCTTCCCAGAAGCAAGTGCCACCAGTCAGGACATTGATGAATTATTTGCTCTGTCCCCACAGCACCAATTTCTTCAATCCTCCTGTGGGGGAATTAGTTATAACAAAATGTAAAAGCCCTTGCTGGTTCAATTAGAAACAGAAACATAAATACTATGTGTAATGGCACCAGTAGGGTAGTTTCATGAAAGGAACGGATTTGTCTGCAGAGCCAGGTGGGGCTTCCATTCCCGCCCTGGTGGCGGAGGTTTGTGGCTTTAAGAACATTTTATAAGCGTTTTTTTTTGTTTCATTTCACTTGTGTACATAGAATTATTATTATTATTTTTCTATTTCTATCCGCAAAAGCCAAATACAAAATAAATACAACTCAACACACCTATAATTATTTTGTGACTTCTGTAGTGGAAGGGAGACACCAGTGCAACTGATATTTTTACCCAATCCAATCGTTTAAGGGCCTTTCCATTAGAAATAAATACTAATGTGTAGCCGAACATGGCATAATGGCATAGAAAGGCAGCACCTATGAGGCTGCTACGCACATTCACTAACCCATCATACCATGGTATTATTGAGGAATGTCAGACTGCACTTGACATATGATGATACCATCTGTGAGGATATACCATACAAATGGTGTCTTACAGGGCACATTATTGTGCCATGATTGGAGTATTTCCATTCTTGCCACACGATGACTAGCAATAAGTCCCATTTTACATTACGTTACATTACATGGCAGCAATTGCGTGGCTCTATCTGACTTATTAGGTGCATGATGTCATCATTATGGCATTTGAGACTAAACCGGGGATATAATCCCAGCACAGGCACATGTAACGTCAAATAAACTTCCTTGCAGAATTAAATTTGGTCACAAACTGTAAAAATATCTATTGAGGACCACTATTAACATGTGAAGGACCTCCTTCCCCACATTTCCCCACCTCACTAACCAAGAACCAGCCTTGGTTAGTGAGGTAATAGATATTTATATCAACAAATGGTTTTAACAGATCTCTTGAAAACAATTAATGTACACATGCCACCGTCTCTGTGGCATCCAAATCTGCACAAAATAGATTGGACACTTTTGTTTGGGATTTGACAGAATACAAATCAGGTTTACTCTTTTTATCTCCTGTCCCACCAACTCCAAATTATTGAATCACAAAATACACTATTGTTGCAATATTACATTACAATCTGGCAAATTGTCCTTTGTTTATCAGCTTAGAAAAATCACAAGCATTTACATATTCTATTTGAATGCAGGCTTAATCTCTCTGCACCCAAAATACATGCATTTGAAAACACACACAGCTTATTTGGAATCTGCACTTTGGTTCCTTCTTTATCCCAAAGCACTGTCAAACCTTTCTGCTTTGAGTGTCACTTACTCACTCACAGGAGACAGTGTATTTCTATTACTGGAGACTCAGACCTGGCTTGTTTTGTCATGCAGGGGTTGGGACCATGGAATGGATAGGGATTTTTGTTTTTGGGACAATGGAACTTTCAAATGAAAGGCAGAGTTTGGGGATTTTCATTTATAGGAAAACTAGCACATCCAAATGAACAGCAGGGTTACCCTATTGCATTAAAGACTAGCGTAATTTACTGTGCACTGGCGTAATCTTTGTCAATTTAAAATGTTGAGAAAGCATCGCCTTGTGATAAATGATGCTATGTGAACTCATTAAATTATATATGTAGTTAAATATGCTAAGGGTATACATGCTCTTACCCTCCCTCCACTAGTGGAAGAGAAACCCCTTCAGAAATGGAATGGGTTAAAACGGCTAGATGTTCCTCACACTTCAGTTTAGAATGGTTATGGTGTTTTACTAGAGGGGAATTAATTGAGTTTTATTTTTTGTCAAATATGGCCAGGGTCTACACAGTCCCCCTGGCCCCCACCCAATTTGCAGGAAAGAGAGTTTGGCGGTAACCCTTAAATCCGGCAGTCGCGCTATTACTGCCTGATTTAAGGGTCCGCCAAATCAGGGCTTCGGCGGATTTCTCCCCAGCTCTGAGCTGGGGGAAGTCCACCAAAAATTCATGCTATTACTGCCGGCGGGAAATCCGCCGGTGGTAAGAGCACGAAAATTCCCCATTGAGCCCAATGGGGAATGGGGCATTCCCGAATGGGCTCAGTGGGGAATGGGGAATTCCATTACCGCCAAACACGTGATCCGTTGCTAATAGCGGCGGGGGTTTGGCGGTAGGGATAATACCGCTGGCGGTAATACCGCTGGCATTAACGCCCAACTCGCGATAAGGCGCTAAGGCTGGTAGATTCCCCCCACAATCTGCCAGCCGATAGGGCAAGGGTTTTAGGAGGTCCAGATTATGGATAATGACTGGAGGAGAGAAATGCATTTTTTTTAAATGACAATTAAAGTCGCATTTTTCTTTCCCAGAAAGGCACATCATGACAACTTTTTTGATTTACAGATAACCACCCTAAACTGTATATGTTCCGATTCATTGAAACCTGCAATGCAGATTAAAATTAGTTTAGTCTTGGCACGACCTTCCTGGAGTGAGCTATCATTTTCTGCAGTTTATTCATACACCCAAATAGTTATGAACAACAAACTGCACAAATAAATGCATTAATGTTATTTTCTATCCACTCGCCAAGTTTGGATTTCTGTCATTTATAAGAGTGTCAGAAACCCATGTTCATGTCAAGCTCAAATTACACACATTGGGCCTCATTACGACTCAGGCGGTAAGGGGTTTACGGCGGCGTAAACAGCGCCGACCCTTACCGCCTGATTCCGAGGTCCCTTAGCGCCATGGAGGTTTTAACACCTGCTTTTAGCAGGTGTTAAAATCCATGGCGCTAAGGGACCTTGATGTTAATTACGCCACCGTAATTTACGGTGGCGTAATTAACGCCTTCCCCACTCCCATTATGCCCTATGGGGCAAAAATGGGAATGGGGAAGGGTAAATGGGGATTGGGGACTTACCGCCCCGCCAACCTCGGAATGGGGCGATAAGTCCGCCAACCACCATGGCGTAAACATAGTTTACGCCATGGTGGTAAAGGTACGACCCAGGCGGTAAGTTACCGCCTGGGTCGTAATGAGGCCCATTGCATGTTGTTGATGTTTACATAGAACTGACAGGCTTTTGCTGGTCCTCAAAGCGAGTCCTGCATAAGCCCTTAAAGATGCACAGTTCTCCTATTATTAATGAAAAAGTGTCCCATGTTATTTGATTGGCCAGACATTAATATAGAACCCTCAGTTTCACATTCAGATCAATCCCTAACAGTTTAATTTTCTCTGAGAGGCAGTTTATTGGGCAACGACAGTCCTGAAAGGTCAGCTCTGTTGGCTGCCTTATCTGCCCCTTCAACATTTTTGATCTAAAAACTGTTGTATTTCTTTGGATTTAACAGAAACAGACCTATTGTCCTACCGGACCTCAGCCAAAGGTCTCTGAGGTCAGAAATCCAAATACACAACCCGGCAATTCAGTGGGGATGCTGCAAAAACAAACTACAATCGCATTTGCAAGCTGAATGGATGTGTTTACATGTCATACATTTTATTTCCATACATTGCATTTGGGATTTCTTTACATGTGTAAAGATATTTATTTGATCTGACGGTTGAAAAGACATGAGAATGTTGGGAGGGGAGCTAACCCATCCCACCCTCCTAAGCTCTTTAGAGTGAGGTGAGCCCCATTAGGAGACCTGTAATAGAGAAGCGGGCAGGGGGGCTTCCTAAGGGTCCACACATGATCATAATATTATACATAATTCAGATGTTTAGACATAGTGCAAGTACATAAGCAGATGCCATTTTGTAGTCAGAATCAAAGCATGAGTCCTGCACGGCCATGCTGTATTTAGTACATTATAACCAAGCCACTAGTCTGAAGGGGAAATCTGAACAGGCCCAAGTGCTTATGAGAGAGGCCCATGTTGCTAACTTCCACAGAAACTCTCCTTTTTTCTAAAATGGTTGCCAATATGTTAGTTCTAAGAAAGAATGTGCCCTGCAAGGCATCGAGACAGCATTGGGTGCCTTGGTGCACAAGTTATCACAAACAGGCTAATGAGGGCCTCCGACCCACACCAAGCCAACTGCAAGTTAAAGCCCCTTCAAATGTCCAACTCCCAAGACCCCTGAATTCTGATAAACCAGCTGTCCCCAGACAACCTACCATAAAACAATCAGCCCTACAATGATCTAAGAGTATGGTCACCCTACCTTCATTTTATAATGACATGATTTGTAATGGGAGGTACAGGCAGGCCCAAATTATAGTTTCAAAGCAATGAAGGATGCCTTGGAAGCTGAAAGATGCGATTGGGATGAATGCAATGTGTGTGTGGGTCAGTGAGACCTCAAGACTCCCCATGTGCCAGTCTGCACGCATGCCAGGTGCACTGTATAATGATAGAGTAACATTGTTAGCTATTGTATCTTATTCTTTCTTCAACCTTGGTGAAGGTGATACCTTTGAACTGCTCCCGCACCGGTAGGTTTCAGAAGCAGAGGCTCCCATGTGAGTAAAGCCCTTGGCTGGTTTAATTTTTTTGTGACCCCAGTCCCTCCTTGATGCTGCATAGGAGAGCCCATCTGTGACTGCTGTGGTGATTGCCTTGAGACTTGAGACTTGGGATTCACAGTCCTTTTGATCTTTGGTACGCCACAGTAGCACAGGTATCTTTCTCGATTCCCTTTATTCTTGATCGACAGGATCGGGTCCATTGGTTGAGGCCAGTGAATGTGGTTCTAGATACTTTGAGCTATCCCTCTAATATTCTCATTATAACTTGCTGGGAGTTTCTTATGCTACCTATTTGACTTATGATCAATCCCAGTCACCCCTGCTTTCACTCTTATTTATTTATTTAAAAAGGGCCTACCGCTATATCCCTGACATGAACAATGTTTGATGCATAGTTGAGTTTAACTTTGATGGACAAAGGTGACATGTTTTATGGGCATACATTGCATATTGTCCTGTTTTGTGCTCTGCTGTGTGGAGGCCCAAATAGGGACAAAGTCCTTAACCTATTTTAGGCAGAAAGATATTCATCAACATGTTTGATGTCTGAAAGGACACATATGGGTTTGTTGGATGGTGACAAGCCCTTGTTTTAACTCGACAACCATTTTTATATGAACATTGATTATGTTTTTTACTGCTTTTATCTGTATTTTACAGATTTCGCCTTTTTAGATAACATTTATTGTATTGTACTACTGCATTACTTGTAATATTTGCACTACTTTGCACTATTGCACTACTGTTTAAAGGTGGTGGTAGAGGTTCTTGATTTGCTTACCAAATATCTGCTCATAAAAGCTATAGAAGCAAGATAGTAAATTAAATCCCCCTGCCTTTGGGGCTCTTTCCCGTTTCGATCTTTCTCCACCCGGGTCGCCTGATATGGCATCAAGCTTGAGAAGCAAATCTACCAGGGAGGAGTTGGGTGTGACTACTATAGTAAAAAGCCATTAGTCCAATGCAATTGTTGGTTGGGGAAAAAGCCCTGGTAATAACGATGGCGCAAGTTCATGCTCCTAAAATGTGGATTCTCTCACAACAATCTGCTAAGGAAGCCTTCCTTGACCCTATGAGGAAGGCTTGTTTACGCCGCTATGGCATCGGGGAGGAATCCCGGATTTCGCCATGCTCCTCTACTCTAATTCCTCTAAGGGAGGTGGCTGTGGCCTCAAATAAGGCCCCAATTCCCATTGATGACAAGGGAGCCACGGCCTTTCGCAGATAGTTTTGATCCCGGGTGTCGAGGGGGTCAGGGGGTGGGGCAGGTCAGGTCTCATCTGGGATGTGATAACTTAAGAGGGCAAACTCAGTGGCATGAAGAAATTACAGATCGGGAGCTGTTAGCCTATAGGGAAATATTTTTTTCATGCAGTCTGGCAGAGAAGGGGCCTGGCTGGGCTCCTTTGCAGGGGGGTGGCTCTGGGGAAAGCAAACCTCTTGGTTCTAATCAACCTGCTAATGTTTGTGAGGGAGTGGAGCAGATGAAAAGCCCTATTGGACGGTTCATGTCTCCAAAGCGTGTCCCCCCGAGTGGAGGTATGAAAAATGGAGACATGGATACCAAAGGCATGGCAGAGGTTTCGGGGCCATCAAGTCTCACTGATGATCGTCATAGCCCTGGGGTCCAGGAGGCTAATTTAGATGCTTTTTCCTCTCAGTTGGAGGCCCGGCGGCAGGGTGTACCCCACCCTCTTTTTAATTATGAGGCAAATTTAGGGGGTGGGAGTTTTACTTTCCCCAAAGAATTATCTTTGAGGACAGATGCCCCTAACCAATCGTCTCCGGTGGGGACTGACATCCGTAAAGTTATATGGCACTTTGTGGCTAGACCTCTGTTGTCTGCCACCCAAAAGGAAGCCCAAATACCCGTTCACCCACTTGATGGTACACCAAAGGATCACATAAAATCTAGTCACAATTTATTGAATAAAAATGTACATCATATCTTACAATCACCAGCCAAGGGGCAGAATGAAATAATGCAGACCATGTGTTCGGTGGTTAGGGCTTTAGAACTTGCCGTCTCTGTTATGACGAACTCCCAGATGGATCTAATAGGGGTGGTAGTGAATCAAGAAAGTAGCCTAGCTGCCATGATGTCGACAATAATCTCCATCTATGTTTACTTAAGGTCTGGGGAGTACAAACCTCCATTAATCGAGGGGCAGGTGTAGTCGCTTTGAAACCAAACCCATGGTACCATGGTTTTGAGCGCATTGTCTATAGTATCCTCTCGGTTGGAGGAGGGTCCTAATACTGGTAGTGTTCAGGAGGAAGGAGTCCCAATTATTGAACTGGAGGAGGATGGTCAAATTAGTGAGGGTGGGGAAGGGCTTTTTTCCCCGTTTTCAGGTGTCTCCGGCCACTCTTCAGGTGGCGGAAGACCTGATTAATGAGATGAGCCTGATGATCCCTACGTGGAAGAGGTGGTTCCCGACCATTGTAAATATCAGATATTCCACCAAGGTAAATCAAAGAAAAGACAGTGTTGGTTAAATCATAACACAAGGGGTCCAAAACCCAAGAATAAAAAGGGTGTGAAGAAAAATGGTCAGAAGGGGGTAAACCAGTTTATACAAAGGCTATCCATGCCTCAAACCCCGAAACAGTGTGGCAGGATGGTGGCTAGCAGATCTGTGTGGGGACCCTCCGAACTTGTATAACCTCACAAATGTCAAGAGGTTACCAACCTTGTGGAGTCCATGGTTTCCCTGTAAGATGTGTACGTTAACATTATAGACTCATTTGGCTCGGATAGCATCACAGGCAACAAGGGGGAACGTGAACCTGTGAGAAAAAATGGACTTTCTAAGGTGGCCCAAGAGGTTATGGCTAGAGCAGGTCATGTGCAATTTGTGGGTAACCCAGCAGTGAGTATTCCTCCACAAGAATCTAGGGAAGACCGTGTATAATTAGACCACATGATTAAGGCTAAAGTTTGCAAGCTAAATCCCGGAGTGTTGGCCTCCAGATGTGTGGATTGGCCATCCGGTAAAGTGCTCTCAGGCCCCAATAGGAGTAGTAGAGCTAGGGGCAGGGTATATGGTGATTTCATGGAGGAATGGGGGTTAATGATCCTTAATGGGAACATTAAGGGGGATGAAGTGCCACAAAACACATGGAAGAGGGGTATTCAAGGTAATATTTTACATTATCTATATGTTCCTGAGGACATCTATTCAGAGTGTGAATCACTAATTATAGTGGAAACCTTGGTGAGTGATCATCTGCCTCTTAATATCAAATGGTTAGTACCTGCCCTGAAACAGAACCACAGAGGTTATATCTTTGAATTAGAGGTGAACACGGGGACTAATAAAATACGATGGAATTACTCTAGAATGACAGCCTTTAATAGAATCCTGGCCAGAGCGGAATTGTGTGGTGTTTTTGAGGAGCAGTTTGAAGGGAATGGTGTGTGTTTTGTTTGGGAACAGATCCTCAAATGTCTCCCGAAAAGGAAGTTGGGTGAAGTTTTGCATAAACACAAATTTGATAGTTCCATTTTATTTAAAAAGAGAGCGCTATGGAAAGCCCTAAAAGTACTTGCTAAAGATGATGGGCCTCATTACGACCCAGGCGGTAAGTTACCGCCTGGGTCGTACCTTTACCACCATGGCGTAAACTATGTTTACGCCATGGTGGTTGGCGGACTTACCGCCCCATTCCGAGGTGAGTGGGGCGGTAAGTCCCCATTAACCAATTTACCCTTCCCCATTCCCATTTTTGCCCCATAGGGCATAATGGGAGTGGGGAAGGCGTTAATTACGCCACCGTAAATTACGGTGGTGTAATTAACAACAAGGTCCCTTAGCGCCATGGATTTTAACACCTGCTGAAAGCAGGTGTTAAAACCTCCATGGCGCTAAGGGACCTCGGAATCAGGCGGTAAGGGTCAGCGCTGTTTACGCCGCCGTAAACCCCTTACTGCCTGGGTCCTAATGAGGCCCGATAAGTCCTCCAGGTCACGTTTGAAGGCGACCCACAAGTTGTGGTTATGCCACTACTGTCACCAATTACTCCTACAGGACGCCCACAACATGCTGGAGGTCATGGCTACCAAGAACTCGCATGACTTCTGGAAATTATTGAAAGATGTTAAATTTCAAATGGCGGGTCCAAATAAATCTGATAACAGAAACTAGTTGGAGGTCCAACTTCACTGAGATCTATAAATGAGAGTGTGCCAATATGCAGACCTGGAAGGGAGATTCAGTAGCAAGGGTAGATTGGGATCGAACTTGGGATTTAAATGACTTATCCTACTTAATATCCAGGAGTAAAAAATCAATGGCCCCCGGGCTAAATGGGCTGGTCATGTGTGTTTTAAAAAATAGCCCGGAATACGTGGGTGGCAGTCCTTGATAGAATGCTTATAACCATTCTTATGGAGAAACTGTTTCCATTTTCCTGGCAAACAGCTATTGTAGTCCAAATTTCTAAAAAGGGGTCAAGTTTCGGTACTCTGAACTACAGACCAATCTATGTTATGGATTGCTCAGGGAAGAGCTTCACATGCCAAGTCATTAGAGACCTTGAAAAAATGGGAATAAATGAGAATGGAAAAATTGATATCTTCTAAACAGGGTTTTGCCATGGAGTTTGTACCGAGATGAACAGTTTTATTCTAGAACTTTTGAAAAAGGGGGCGATGAAAAATAACAATCCACTCTATGCAGCGATTATTGATTTTTCTATGGCCTTTGACACCGTGCCGAGAAATAGGTTATGGGCTAAACTAGACAAATGGGCTTGCCCGTCTTCTTTACTGGCAATTTTTATTGCGCTACATACAGATACCACTCTGTGTGTCCGTTTGGATAGAGATGGGAGCGAATCTGCACCAATCTATACAGCCAGAGGATTAAAGCAAGGCTGTTTATTGTCCCATATTGTATTCCTCCTTTCATTTCTAATATTAAGTCTTTCCCCCCAAAACTGCACAACCTACTGATTAATTATTTACTGTACGCTGATGACCTGATTCTATTGGAACATACGCCTATAGGGTTGCAGCGTCAGTTGAAGGTCCTGGAGGAATACACTGATAAGAACATGCTAACAGTAAGTGTCCCTACATCAAAAATCTTAAACCTGCATAAAGGCCCCGGAAAGGTAGGTGAACACTTTAAATGGTTTATTGGAGGGTTGGCCCTTGAGAAAGTGGATTCCTTTGTGTATCTGAGTTTTCAAATTTTCCCAAAGGGAAATAAAACTCGGCTGCTGGCGGTGTAGAATTGAAGATTGAGGTTTTAGCCACCCAGGGTATTACTCTGAATAAGAAACTTGGTGCATTTTTTGGTTACTCCAGCTCGAGAGTTCTATTGTAAAAAGGTGGTGCCAGTGATAACATATGGGGCAGCGACGTTATTTTTTGCCCTTAAAGGGCAATGGTCTAAGTTCGAGGGAGCTTTTCAGAGGAGAGTGTTGGGATTGCCATCTGGTGTCCCAGCACCTGTTGTACGGTATAAATTAGGCCTGATTTTGTAGGAAGCTATTGTTAATTGGAAACACTTAAACTTCCTCCGAACGATTTACCTGGCGAAAGAGGGAAAAAGTGGGCTAGATTCAAGCTCCCCGGTTGGGCTCATAGAATGGTCGATCCAGTGTCACGAAATATTGACAGGGGTTGACTCCAATGTGGAATACCTCCTAAAGTATCCATTGAGGGTATAAAAGAGGATGTGAGAGGTCGACTGTCGACTGTATCAACCCTATAGACCATGTCCGGAAGTATAATTTATTCAGGGACATACTCCTGGATGACAGGCCCTATAATTCTTTGCCTTATTACTTGATGAAATGCCCAGGACACCACTGGTGTGTGCAGTGTTTGCGACTCTGTTTAAATCTGCCCAACACCAATGAAATTTTAGGCGCACGTGGGGGTATAGCTCATAACTTAAGGTGCTGCAGATTCTGCAGACTGGAGAATTCCACGGAAACACTTCAGCACCTTCTGTTGCACTGCTGTAAATTACCTACGACCCATAAGACTTTTTTCCTGCACCTTCTAAAGGATTTTACTGTAGTTGAACCGGGCTGGGTCTGGCAACGTATTTTTACAGACACATCTGTTAAATGGTCTCTGGCCACTATACCCTTTATGAAAGAGGTTTTGGTTCTTAAGGAAGATTATTATGCAGTAAGTTCTGTTTCTAATGTGTACATGTGTTTCTTTCCAAGAGACGTCTTTCAGTATGTTTGCAGTGTTTTGTTTTTTTGTGAAAGCTTTCATAAATTTTAATGTAATTCTTTTTCTCAGTGAGATTTTGTGTATTTGTGAAAAGTTCCTTGTGAAATATAACAGAATAAATGATAAAGTAATGAATATTCAATAGCTGTACAAACAGCATCAGCAACATTAAAAAGGTCTAAGAAGGAACACATTCTGTTTTTTTAGTGTAAATATATTGAGGGGCAGGGTAAAGAAAGGTGCAATGCCATTGGTGATGTAGAATTTGGCATGATCTGTGGTGTGATTTTTCATCAGACTTGGGTGGTATTTTTCTTTTAGTTATTCTTGGCTTAACATATCTGAATCTGTAGATTTTGTTACAAAACATTTGGGAACTGTCAATTAACAACGTCTCGCATATTGGCCTTATTTAAAAAAGGTGAAAGTGCGTGTGATATATCTTAATAACTATTTTAAGAATGTTTAAACATGCAAACTGTTTCAAAATGTGCTATTTGATTTTACTGGATCTTGATTCGCATGTCTCTTGGAAACGCATTATCTGATAGATCAAATGTGTAGTCATCTACCAATGATGTCAAAGCAAAGCAAAGCAAAACGTATCCGCGCCGTGAGTAGAGTACAGCTTTAACCCCTAAATCAATGGCACATGTTGATTCCTCGGTAGAGAGCCTCCTCTCATACTGGTAATATTTCTCGGGAAATCTATTGAAAATTTAGAGGCAGTGGATTCTGAACTTTCAAAAGGGGATGCGTGATTATTTATGTTCCTCATTGAAGTTTTTTTTTTCTCCAGAAGCTCGGAGTTGCATGGGTTCAAGTTTCATATTGTGAATGTTCTGGTATGAAAAGAAGAGAGTGAACACTTGCTAAACTGACTTTAACTCTGGCTCTGTGTGGTCCAACCAGGTACACTCTGGAGAAATTCTGAATCCTACCAGTGTGACATTGTTTGTTCCATTGTTTTACTAAACCACTTCAAGCCCAGCATAGGAGGTGTCTATGAACAATTCCATCACAGTTAATTGAATTCACAAGTGCACAGGGTTATTTAGTTATAGGGTTTAAAGTGCCCAATAATATTAGGTCATCGCATTTTATGTTATCATACACATATTTAAACATTTTAAAATCACCAATCTATATAGGTAATCACTCAACCGTGGGTGTTTCAATATGCAGTGAATATGCACAAGCTATTTATCTACGTTTTAAGTAACGTAATTGCACAATTTGAATAGTTATCGATTTGCAAATTTGATACATAGTTAGTTAAACATCACCATATGGGTCATAGGCCAGGGGGTTTTTCTGCACATAAATCTAATACAAATGTATACATGCAAAGTGGACAACTAATGTCCTGTTACCCCAATTATTCCGTATGCACCTCCCTAACTTGCCCATGTCACTTCCCTGATCTGCACCCCTCATCTTATCCTAGAAGATCTTGGATAAACAATCACATCACACATCCCAAGGCACCTCAATGATATGACAGTAAATTACTTTGCACCACCTTTAACTTCGATAACAGGTCTTTGTTAGTGCCTGTTTTATTTAAAGGTTTGTTAAATTACAGTTTGCAGCCTGATCAACCCAGATTGATCAAAGTTACAAACACACAGCTATGCAAACTAGCTGAAAACAAATTGGGCCTGCTTTACAAAGATGTTTTAACTTGGGGAATGTAACAGTATATTGAGAGGCTACTCTCAACACAGGTAGTTCCAAGGTGTCACCCAACATACTGTTTAATGTCAGTTCTTTGTTAAGCCCCATCTTAGATGCAACTCATACACCTGTGATCCCATCCCCTAAGCTACTGATGAGCTGAGAACCAGAACTGTGTACATGAAATATATGTGTATGTATGTGCATTATAGATAATGGAGATCATACTAAAACGACACACGCCACCCTCTTTGTGGCTAACAAGTAAAATTCTTGTTACACAAATAAATCACACAACACAAATAAATCACACAAGTTGGTTGGGAAAACACAAATCACAATTCTTTAATTTATATAGATTTCACTTCAAGAAATGATCAACACTGGTCAATGTGCAACATCAATTACATATGCAATGCTATGCAATTTCGATTTTTGTGCACACTTTAAAGCTAACAGCTTGGTTTACAGATATGTACAAATGCATATTGCATTTCTGATTTCACCTACACCAGACCCCCATTATCCCCACTTTGGCCTGTGTCGGAGAGAAACAATTGGGATGATTTTGAGAATTTTGGATTTCAGACCCCCCCCCCCACTTAAAGGCCTGTGTTGGGGAAGTCGGACAGAAACAATTTGGATTATTTGAGAATTCTGGATTTCAGACCCCCACCCCCCCCACTTAAAGGCCTGTGTTGGGGAAGCTGGCAGTTTAGGGATTTTGGAAGCAAGACAACACAGAGAAACACAGGTTCGAGCCCCGGGTCCGCGCTTAGAAACCTCTGGGTGTTAAGCACATTATAAATAACCTATCATATCATATCATTATAAAGGCACGATGCAGCAGTAACCAAGCTGTCGGTGGAAGTAGGAGTTGAAACAAAATAAATGGAACAGCACAGATGGACTTTAAACTCAACTTCCGTATTCACAGCTTTATGCAGATGTGCTCCTGCAGTGGAGCACGTGATTGGTGATCATTCAGGGAGAGTAGTGAACACGCTCTGAGACTGAAGGGTATTGTTCTTGGAGAGAATGTGGTTGTTACGTTCTTTCTTGATGTCAGGCACTGTTTAAATATCCTTCTCTCTGGGGGTATTGAACACTAGTGATGGGACACATTTAAGTCGAAGGAACAAGAGGCCGGACATGGCACAGTTAGGTTGTAGACAACTTTGGAGTTTAGTGGGTGAGTAGCAGAATGAATTGGGTAAAGAGATGAATGTGAATTGGGTGCTATTTTACTTGGCGGACCACTTTGGATAGAGGTAATGTAAGTGACCTTGTAAGGAAACTTCTGGAAGTAATGTGTCCTTGCTGCACTATCTCTGTTTTACCGGCACTGTTATATCCAGACCAGTTAACTTGTAATGAGGGCCACTGTGTTTTTTGGGAGAGTGTAAATACTGGGGCAGTTTAGCCATGAAGACAGCCATTTGTTGCGAAGCAGTGGCTTTTGGTGCTGTTGATAAAAGATGAGTTTGGCAGGGGTATTTTTAGTACATTAGACCTAGTGTGGGAAACGAGTGGCATGCACAATTTTAATAGTGAAGAGTTGGTTTGGGGATGAAAGTGGTGGGTGGAGGTGGTGATTAAAGGTTTTGATCACTTCCTGTGCTTAGATTGTAGAGTTTTTCCTTGATTGAGGGATCGAAGCCTGGAAGTCTGGTCCAATGTGTCATTGCAGGGTGATCCACAATGCGATGTGTGCCTTATCAGTGGATGTCTTCAGCAGTTCACATGGCTTGATGACATGGGTATACAACTTCAGATTATCAAGCATTGCACACCTCATCCATTGCGAGAAATACCCACAAGGAAATCATGTAGGTGAGGTTTTACAGCAACGACATACAATCGTGAATTTACATGGTCATAGTACTGTACATCTCAGAACAGAAACACTAGTGGGTAACCCCTTTGCACGAGACAGGCACACAATTCAGGACCTGACATGATAGTATTGAAAAGTGGAGTATCAAATACAAGACAACAAATAATGCACGAGCACTTGAAAATGTTCAATGTCAAAATATGATTTATGAACTCTGGACTAACAAGGTAGGCACAACAACTGTGCCAGAATGTGGCTGGGACATTTAGTGGCTTTGCCTGTACCATGGATCTGCCGCACAGAACCTGTGCGTGGTGAGAACATAAGACATCAACAACGATATTCGCAGTGCTTAATTTGTAAAAAAATAAGTGCCAGTCCCCAAAAAATATTGGCCCCATAATACTGGGCACGGTGCCGCCCGCAGTGCGGGCGCGGCGCTGGCACGCCGCCCAGACCAGTTCAGTGCTAGACCTAGATCGGCCCACCACCAGCCCATCACACTGCTGCTGCTTCATGTCACATGTTTGGCGCTGCATGAGCAACTGCTGGCACAGGCTAGTAGTGGGATGGATGGGGAAGGGCACACATGGTTTGAGAAAGTATAATGCTTTAAAGTTGGAAAACACATGTTATGGTAGGTGTAGTAGTTCCAGCAGTCCGGCAACCCCAGAGGAAAAAGAGTGCCAAAAAATGCCAGAGGCAAAAGAGTGGGGTTATAGCCCCCTCGATCAATCCCCCCTTCTGCAACGCCTGCTCCTCCTCACCCCCGCCCACAGACTCAACTGTCCCAAATGTCAATAAGGTAATGCCCCAAGGCCTGGCCCAACAGGGAAACAGGGGTCTCTTTTGTATGCTACCGTGGGCATGTTTCATCACTTAGTGTTAGTGCAACGTGCTGTCGGCAGTATTGACCAATTTTACTTTCACAGTGTACGTGAAAAAGCAACATTAAACACGCACTTTCCCCAAACTAAAATCTCAGTTACTATGAATTAACGTATACATTATTATATGTATTGGTGAATTATACAGATTAACTATTCAAACGCGCCACTGGCATCCAAAGTGCACAAACTGAACATTATTCGGTGTTCCATGAAGTAAATGTTGCTATCGATAAATTGTTCATTGTGTTTGAAAAGGCATTTTAAGTCCCGGTGCCTATTTGAGTCCCCCCTTCTGGCCTTTCTGATCATTGCCGGCAGGGGGCCAAATTAGTGCAACTGCACCAGTGTCACAAACTCACAAATGAAGAATGCGGTGCTGCATTGCATTTTTTGGCTATTCTGCTCCACTGGTGCTAAACTGCACTGTGCACAAGGCAATATTGTGGATGATGGGGATGAATTGCACTGGGTGACATGTTCAACTGTTTCATTTTCATTTTTTCTAAAAATATTAATGCGTCATTGATGCCGGCTCACATCCACCACACATTAAAAAGAAAGCCACATACCAAGATGAACGTCTGAACCACTGACATATACCATCACAATGTTTAATAATGGCCTGGTCGAATTAGTGGCACCTGACAAGAGTATAATAACACAGAATGGCCATTTAGTGCTATTATTGTTTGTATATATTTGCTTGCATAATGACGTGAACGGTAGGGTAGCCACCTAACTTGCAGGCATGGAGCCCTACTGCCTTCCCCCTTCAGACTGCGCCCTCTCTCTAAGCAGACCAAGACAATAAATAGGAGGTTTCTGGCTGATTGAACCCTTTATATACCTCCCTCGCAGTGTCGGTAGAACGGACCGTGATAAAAACCACCTCTTAAAACTAAATTCGTCACACACACACACGCTGTTGCCATAACTGGGCCACCCCGTAAGGCAATTCCTGTTTGGACCTGTGACAGACATGGCACGTCCCTTTTGGCACAGCGGGCGCTCAACTCACTGAGCTATCTTACCAGCCGAAGCCCCTTAAGCACAAAAACTCGTGGCAAATAAAATTGTTGTTCCTGTGCACTGCATTGGATGGAACAACGAGCAAAGCAAATCACAATCCATGCATGTATTGTAACGCAGCACATAAACCCCTCTCATTCCACTTCCTGGCAATAACCCCCCTGGCGTAATCCATATGGCTAAATGGTCTTAAAACGAGTTTGGCTTGGTGGCCATCCACATAGTGCTATGCTGGCGTGCTCCCCACCCCCACTTAGGCATCCACACCAGCTGGGGAAAACAAGCTTGAATAAATCACACCAAGACATAGTGACGCATATGGGGAACAAACTCTCTGCCCCACGCGTGTAATCCTACCAAAGAAGGGATCTTTAACACTGAATGAAAAATGGGAGCAGGTGCAAAGCCATCCGAATGAAACATCGTAACTTAAAGTGTCCTGGCCATCACTACAGTGATTGTAATAACACACCCCATGCCCAAATGAATTCAAAAGAAACTACGGTTACGTCGCCCATTTCCCATATGACCTTACTCGAGGTGACGGATATTAATGCGTTAATATTAATTAATTTGCAATGCTAGACTGCAGTCCCACAACATTATTTGTTTCCTCTTGCTAGAGAGCCTAATTAAAAACGCCTGTCTTGTTCATGGCCACTAGTAGCCAGTATGGCGATCGGTCTGCAAAAAAAAAAATAAAAATCGATTCCAAGTTTATTCCTGCAATGGCTGTTGCAGCATGGAGAAAATGCGCAGCTGAGCTTAACTGCCAACAGATAATTGTCAAGATACATATGTGGGGGGAGAGGGGCTAAACCCACATGTGCACTTTTTATAAAAGATTTTCAGAACACTGAAAAGGCATGCGTCCCAGAGGCCAAATGCGACATGCCTGATGATAGGTAGCTCGAACCCTGCATGTGGTTTCTGATAGACTGATGCTCTACACGTTGAGCTATTGATGTCCCATGCGCAACTAGCCATCAGCTTTACAGTAAAATAAATAATCAAATGCAAAGCGCGGCTGCGCCAGCCATGCCCGACTGCCCATGTACGGCCAATTCACAACATGGCTTTCAATTAACGCGGTTAACGCGCTAGCCCAATTAATTCCCACGGAAGCAGATGTCACGGGTTATCCAAATAACACCCGCGGCCCCCTCACCATCACCCAGGGCGTAACTAATGTTTAACCCTTCGTCGCAACTGCCTGCCGAGCCACCTTTTGAGCAGGGCAGGCCCATCGGCAAGCCGAGAAAACATTTGCACACACCCAGCTGCCGTACCATCCCACTGCTAGGACTATGCTAAGAGCAGCAGCCATAACACTGCTCCGCTCGCATTGCCCCGCGGCCTGCCTGCCAGCTCGGGTCAAATCCTGAGCCTGCGGCGGCCGCGGACACACGACCAGCGGAGCAGGCAAGCAGCTGCCTGCCCCCTGCATGCGCCAGTCTCCACAGCGTGCCACACCGGCCGGCCGCAGTCAAGGTTGGGGGCGGTGGGGGGGCTTAGTTCTTACCGTTACGTTACTGAGTTGAGTTGAATTTACACCGCACACTAAGCCAGCCAGCCAGGCCTTCTTGAGCTACCTGCAAGTAGGCTGCGCACAGGACCACACGTGCAGGGGCAGGCTTTCCTTCCTCACGAGTCACGCCACTCCTTAACAAAGCAAGTGTGCCTCGTGAGGTGAAGGTGGCCTGCCTCGACAACAACAACAGACCCACGTGATCCACCCCCACACAACATCCTGTCATTTCACTGGCTGGAGACTCAGATGAACAGCCAATGAAAACTGTACATTCTGTGTTACTATACAGAATTTATCAAATACTGCATAGTAACAACAGAATGTTGGTTTCCATTGGCTGTTTGTTGCTATACTCCCAGGCCCAGCAGCCAGCCATGGCCTGCAACTGCAAGCAGAGCCACAGAGCAGACTCGTAATGATTTATGATCTTGGAACTTTGGAAACTGAACAAACAAAGTAATTGCACGTGCCCCAGCCATGTTCCGGTCCCCAAAAAAGAGTGCCGGTGTTGGGCACCGGCAACCACCCCCACAAATTAAGCACTGGATATTCGTATATGTCTAAACACAAAGGTTTAGCGCCTATTGTCATGCACGAGGCACACAGGAATAGCATTTAACATTGCAGCATTTAAATATTGGAAACGCGTTCCGTGTTTGTCGCTGTATGCATGTCAGGAAGCCATTATCGAGCATGTGCCACACTTCGATAACATTGGACAGTGCACCATTAAAATATCGGTAGCATATTTTGTTTTTGACACATTATAGGCAAGACCGTAAGCACAGGCAGTTAAATCATTATGAACCCCTATGGATGCATCGAGCTGCAACTTTTCAGATGTTTTCAAGGATGACTTCCGTGGTCCATCACCATTAGGGTTGCCAGCTAGTGCTAATGGGAGCTGTCGTCCCACACATTTGACAGCCAAAAGGGGCAGGGCCCTGGCATAGAGGATATCCATCACATGAACCTACTTTGGGCTTACTCCTTTATTTTTGCACAGTGGTGATAAGGAATATACTTGGGATTATTTGGTCATTGAAATTACTTCACAAACTTGCAGAATTGGCATTCATTTTTTGGCATGGCTTCTATTCAGTTATTAGCACTGGGCAGAGGTGTGCTGACCAATAAGAAGGCTACAAATGTGGGCAAGAACTCACAATCACCGCTCTGAGGCTCTCCTGACCGCTGGGGACCACTTGCATAGGTCTGCCTTCTTTTTTGTCTGCTCACCACTCTGTGAGGTCCTTCTTCTACATCCCACGAGTCTCCTCAACCCCCTGCCAGTGAAGCCATTCTGGAACCCTCACCACTAAATTAGCTTTTCCGCCTCCGCTGTCTTTGCACTCCCTCGCAGTTGCTGCTATGGAAACAGAAAAGGGTCTTACTCCCTGTTCTATTTTCCATGATGGGTATTGTTTAATTTCAAGAGAAATTGGGCACACACAGCATGCATGGATAGCGTCTCCTTTAAAAAATGTAAAATGTGATTAAAACACCAAAGGTTGCCCGGGACTAGCAATAACCCCTGCATTCAGGCGAGTATACGGCTGTTAATGGCCCAGAGCATTCACAGAGGTTTTCCTATTTCACTCTGGCTTAGTTAGTTTCAGGCATATAGGCTGTTGAATGCTCTGTCCACCCTGAACACAGGAGTAATCACTATATGGTTCAGTAGGATTGCAATTCGCTACAAGATGAAGGAAAACGCTATTTAAAAGCATAAACGATCAGGAAAGAAAAAGAGAGCACCACTGAAAATGAAATTCAAAAATCACGTGGTGCTTGCCCCACGAGAGGAATCAAGGTAGTATAAGTCGAGCACACAACACAGGCATCCCGCGCACCTACAGGCCACAATTAAATGATGGTCTTTGCCTGCTGAGAAGGAAGTGACCACAGAGCACGTTAGAGTGTTCTATGTTTCCTGAAGAAGACGTGGTGAAATTGTACCCTTTACGTCAAAACCGGTCGGTCCTGTAATACCTGGAAATGTGATTGTGTGTTACTAAAAATCAATTAAGATCCATTCTAGACGAAAGAGAAAAGCATACATGTTTTTAATATTGTTTATGTTATGGTGATGATCTGTAATTGTAAATGATGAGTTTTATGAATGTGAGTTGTAGATGCGGACATGAATGTTGGGATGAGGCCAGACTACCCAGCCCGTAAGTGAGAATGATTTGTGTTGTTTTCACTATGTATATGTTGTCTTACCTGAATGTAAGTATTGTTCTTTAGGATTTATTCATGAGTTAGTTCATATATATTTTTGTATCAATCAAAATAATTAACTTTTGATACCTTTTTTATAAATTATGTCTTCTGGATTATTTTTAGAATACATTGGCCCTCTCTCTTAAAGATCAAATCCAAAAGATATGGATGGCAATTTAAATAAGAACACACAAATGCACAGTTTCTTGATAACCTCCCAATAACCTGGGTGATTTCCCTTCCCCAAGATTCAATGTGAATTGAGCTCCAATGTTCAATAAAATAAAGAAGGCAATCCCTGTAGGTAAAATAGTCTCACATTAGTTCTTGATGTTTCAATGTTCATATAATGTTTTGTAAAGAAAGAACCAACAATAGCAATTATGTTATTATTGGTGTAATATGGACTTTCCACTTCCTCAAAACAGCACCAATGGTATTCCCAGCCACAATGCTTGACATCTGCTTCCCATAATCCAAGAAGACTTGCCACATTTTAAATGAAATGCAACTTCCACAATTGTTAGTGAAACACAGTTCTAGGTTAACAGTTTGTATGTCACTATTTAAAACGTAGGGTGACTTCATAGTACTGCTCCTTCAACTTCAACAACTTCATTTCTACTAAAGTGTACCATGAGGACATTCTCCTTTGTCTCACAGTACTGCACTTCACTTGTGGAGCCGGTTCCTTGGCCTAGTTCAGTGTTTTCCGGCAAGCCACAGCTTTCTGTGGCTCAGCGATCCTATATATGTTGTCCTCAGTGGGCTGCTGTGCCTTTCGGCTGCTGTTCTCCTCAGCTGGTCTTTGAATGACTTTGCCAACAGGATTGTCCAACCAGCAAGCCAGTCACCCATCAACCATGGACAGCTAAGAATCAATTTAGCCTTGAAAAAGACCCTGATGGGCCAAAACACGTGTAACCTGACCTACTTAAATCACTAATTAAATCCTGTATATGAAAAAAATAGCTTTTCAAACACAGTGACGTTTATGTGTCAGAGTGATGTTATAATTGTATATTTTGCCAAGCTACCCCTGGGCCTAGAGAACAATGTACAGTTTATGTGTTGGAAAAGGCCCTACAATCCTATATTGTAACAGATTCCATGTTCAAATGTATCACTTAAAATACAGGTCAAGCCCTTCTCAGGACCACACGCATCCCTTGTACTTCAAAGAGTACAAAACCTGAAACTAAACATGACCACCCAGTGGTTTACCAGCGTCAATCCTACCTTTTGAACACCATCCCACTCTTCATCCACCACATGAGATATCCCAAATATCCAAGCAAACGTACGCATGCAAGCTATCGTTCATATCAACCTAATTAACTCACCCTACATTGGTAATTGAACCTACTCGACTTCCCATTCTCTCCTCTCCTTCCCCATTTTCCTTTTTTCCACATCAAAACTGGGAGGCCATGGTGATGGTCACTTGCAAAGTAAACATGCCTATTTACTTATGTAAACGCACACACTTGCTACAAACCAAGAGCACAGCTGTATTTTTATATCACATGCCTCTATCTCCGCTTGATTTCAAAATTCTCTTACAGATAGGTACTCTATAAGTAACTCTTCCTCTAAGCAGAGGCCACATTGGCTACCACACATATCTGAAATGCACCGAGCACTTCACACTTCCCCTCCTGCCCCATACGCAACCTGTAGGCACGCCAACTCAGTTTCAGCTCTGTTGAACTAGTACTACTAGCACAACTCAGGGAGGATGCATAAGAACCAATGTTAAACACTGGGTGTGCACTGAACTCGGACTGCATGCACTATTCTCCTTAGTGTGTATGATATGATATGGTAGGTTATTTATAACGCGCTTAATACCCAGAAGTTTCTAAGCGCAGACCTGTGTCTCGAACCTGTGTTGTTCCTTGTCATCTTGCTTTCAAGGCGAGCACGTTGTCGCTGACATATCCTCCCGAGACAAAGCAATAGCTGGCTGCAGGAAACACGCTTTCATCACCAGTTGGAATGTCCCCGCCTTACACGTAGGAGGCACAACGTACAATCAATAAACACCACAATCAAAGTGTAATCCTGAATATTAACTCCCGTCTGTCAGATACCGGAGCTTTGCATTGACTGCATTTTTGGGCATTCTTATTGTGTTGCAAATCATGTGAATAGCAGCACGAAAAAAAAATCATTGCCATTGATAATTAGTTATTTATCTGTCCTATTGGTGAACAATTGTCCGTATTAGCTTTGAGTGCCCACTGTCTTGTAGAATGTGAATAAAATACACATTAATTTCGGAAGTGAGTTTTAATAAACAGCAGCATACTTGAAGGAAGATATCTGCTTCCTTTCTGCTCCTTTGCAGTAGTCAGGAGGGCCCACTGACTGCACCCAACATACCTACTTCTCAACTCATGTGACTGTATGCGCCGTAAAACATGTTTATTTAATGTATTCATGTGTTTTTATGAATGGAAACACTGGGGCAGATGCCTGTAGTCGTAGAGCTTGCCCAACCACGTGAATTTGTATTAGGTGGTTGATGTGCATTTTATTTCAAGGAGTGCATTTACCCGGCACAAAATCCAACCCTGTAGGTGTGCTGCTCCTGTTATGACTGTGCCAAGCAATTAGAGCTGGGCGAGCCCAGCGGTAGGGCTCTGGCCTGACCCCCCCCCCTCTCGGGCCAGTGCCAGCCCAAAGCAGGGGCCGGCCACGAGCCCCACAGGGTGCTCGCCCAGTCCGTTCATTAAGAAAAAGAAAAAGGTGTCTGCCTGCATCCTGTGTGCCTGACTCGAACTTACCCTGACCGCAGAGCACGTCCTTCTCCACCACTCTCCTGTCTTCCTGCATCCGACAGCACATGTTGCATGTTCACCTATTCTGCCAAAGCATCTCTCAGCGCAGCTATTTTGCAGTGGCCACACAGTGATGCCGCGTACTGCATTCTGTCCTTTTTTCTTAGGTTATTCATGATGTTAAAAACATTTAATTAGTGACTTAAAGCAATTTTGTTTTGCATATCAAGATAGTAGACATTATGGGCCCAATTCATGGACTAGTGCGCATATATCCGTCAAAGCCTGCGCGCCGAGAATGGCACTGAGCGAGCATGTGCGCAGAATAAAAAATGCACAGTGTGCGTATTGAAGAGGGAAAATAGAATGACCCCTTCCCCCGATTCTCATCCAGACCATGGCCTATGATGTCACGACCCAAGCACCCACCGTGGGAGGGGTTCGACCCGCTCACTGCCGCCCCAGACATCAAGATCCACCGCAGCCACGCTCCGCACACCCAGGCAAGCTGCATGCCATTCCAACCTCAGGCTGGGACCTCGGGTGGAGCAGACACCAACTCGATTAGACATCACCCATCAATATTGCCATCGTTAGAGATGCCATGACGACATAGCCAGCGGACAAGAACACACCTGACACCAAGAACATGGACCAGACACACGCCAACCTACATGAAGAAGATACTCAGTTCTATGACATAGAGGACTATTCACACTCACATATGCATCATTGTTATTTTTCACATAGGCCAACTACAGCACTGCAGAAATGCAAGACGCCAGAAGAGCTTGTGTATATGCTTGCAGGCGCTTCCTTGCTACTAAAACCATGAAGATGTAGCCCTGTATGTGGACCAGTACCTAAGAACCCTTGTCGCCCCTCGCAAACCCCCGTATTATGGATTGTATACTGCCACCCATGAGCTAGGCCAAAGTAGGCCGCAAACCAGAGTCCCCAGGCCGGAGCAGCTCAGACGAAGCTGCAAGACGCTGATCATGCGGAACGAACCCTGACGAGAGCCCCAGAGTCAAGGCCGCCAAGTTGCAATTTACACGCGGCCCTCCTCACGCCAATGTTACACCTGCTACTGCTAAACGCTCCACAGAGCCGAAACACAAATCAAATACCCATAATTCTGCTCCAGCCATGGTCTCTCAACATGTGACCAGGCCGACCGACAGTATTCATGGAATTGTCTACGCAAAGAAACCGTATGAGGAAGTCGCAGCCGGAACGCCCCCGACACGCCCTCATGCAAAGCAAAATCAGCCAGAACAGCTACCTTTGAATGCTCCCCCAGATGCAAATACACACACCCTTCAAACAGTGTGTGGGGTCACACGCAAGCAGGCCTGCATCTCGGGAACTTTGTGGGATCCCCCATAACTGTTACTGGCACCACAACATGTGTATGAAATGTTGTTACTCGGGTAAAAATTGGAAAATCTGCATGTGAACCCGAGTAAACCAAACCCGCACCCCTATGTCAGATCGGAACCACAGCTGTGTACACGCACCCCTAAATCCGACAACCGGTCTTACTCCTGTTCAGTGAATCCTATGCACAAGTGTCTGTACGCCTGCCTTCGGGTGGCAGATATTATGAGGCCTTTGCATGGCCATTTCTCCGCCTAGAGGTTGTGCGCTTGGATCCATGAACATCTATCATTCCACGCAATAGTGGGCATGTCTTGGACTGCCTGTGGCCCGTCCCTCGTAACACCCACCTTTTCCCTTGTTCTTCCCCATTTTCCATGTTCCACCCCTTACCCTGCCCTATGTGCAAGCCACGCTCACGCTCTGCGTGGTGACTCGCACAAGGCACAGAGCCTCTCGTAGTGACGTGCCAAGCCTGCACAAAGTCAATGCAAAGTACAAAAAGCAAGAAAAAGTGCCACGCAATTGATTCCATAAATCGACAAATAGGATTTTGCACACAGTTTGGCACGCAAAGTTCCAATTTTACACACTAATAATTCCATGAATCGGGCCCCTTATAAACCAATCTTTAAATGGCCACATTGTGTTGCTCACTTTAAATAGCACAGATTTTGCAAGGTAACTGGTGCTTTGCCAGTTCTTTGAATTCGAAATGGCCCTTCATACATATGAAAGGCTCTGCCACAGACAAAAAAAATGTGTTTGCAACCTGACCACCTTAACAGACTGCAGACCCACACTCTGTGAGTGTGTCTGCCTAACTGAGACTTAGGAAACTGGCAGTGCTTGAATGTCTGGCCCTAGCCGATTCTATATATGGCTCGGGAGAAAGAAAACGCGGCCAGGATGCGTTCCTTGAGCCTTTGAAATAAAGGTATGCTCTGTAAAAATAAAAAATAAAATAGCGGTACGGCGCTCAATGACGTACACTAAACTTCCATCTCTGAATGTCAGTGAATTGCTGCCCCCGCTCCCACTTTTTGCAGGAACAAAGGCTACATTTACACTGTCCATGAAAATGTAGTGGATGGCACAACATGCATGTCCTGCTAACGTTCTTAGTAATAGTTAAGGTCACCATCACTCCATACTAGAGAATAACAGGGAGTGTCCTAATTGTATACCATAGCTGGTAAGATAGGTCAGTGCGTTGAGCACTCACTGCTGCAATCTGTGTTTGGTATGCAGGTTGCAGGTTCTCATCCCAGCAAGACTAACTCAGCCTTTCATCCTTCAGAGTTAGATAAATGGGTACCAACTTTGGTACATATTTATCGACATGCAAATATGCTGTATGTACAGCGCATTGCAGAAAGCGTTTTGTGCAGCCATTTCCTGGGCTCGGCCCGTGGTGGGCTCATAGAGCCAGGCCTGACCCCCGGGCTCTGCCCTGGCTCGGGCCTACCCATGAAACCTCTGGCTCCCCCACCTCTATACGCGGTTCCCTCTCATTTGCTTACCAGTGATAGAGTGAATTGATTAAATGATACCTACCTCTTCTAAAGACAGAAGGTACCATTGCAAAAGTTCCATGATTTTCTTTATAAAGTGTCGAAATGTTTGGCATTGGCTAGGCAGCATGAGCATAGCAATACCACCGGCGATGCCTCCGGCATCAGCCAGGAAAAAGCAGCCCTTGCAATTACAGTGGCACCACTATTTCTGGCTGTTTGATCTTGAAACATGTATGGGGTGGTGTATACATGCTTGCAATATGTTCCCACCAACTCGCGCCAAATGTACTCCTTTGAGCTAAGAAAAGTATTCAGATGGCGATAAGGCATTGGAGGTAAAATAATGAATTAGAAGCAAAATTGACATCAGAATACTTTTTTTTTTAGAAACATTGTTTTAAGATTGGCGTTTCAAATTCCCTAAATCTTAAAAAAGGGCTCCTGCAGAAAGTTCTTGGGTTCATCCTTTGAGCGCAGTGTGGGAGTGCATGACCGCTTTAGAATGTTACCGTAATGGAAATATGATTAATAGTATCATGTTCCATGTGCCCGACCTCTGGACCTCGTGGGCTGCTTGCAATCTCTGAGTGTCGCTGCCGGAAGCAAGGACACATCTTCATGTCTCTCGCTTGGGACACAGGCACCTGTCACTTTCTTTTCAAGGGAAGACCAGTTTGCAACGCCTGACAGGAGCATTTTCAGGAGTTCCCCCAACAACGAAGCAGGGGATTAAACACTGGCAACCGAGAGCTGTTTTCGGAATAAGAAGGGTGAGAACGTGTGTCTGGTTCCTGAACTCTCAAACAGTCATCCTTTTCATTTATTGTTACCTTTAGTTTTTGGCTGCCTGCTTTGAGGCTGCTGTGGTGTGGAAATAGATCGGTTTAGCTGAACAGGTTTTTCTTGAATCTGATATCCTAGAAAGAATTATAGCAATGAGTGGCGGCCTGACAAGGCGCACATTAAATGGAAAATGTTTAGGAAGTGAATGGAGTGCCGGAGCAAGAACGGGCGGCGCTCCGGCAACCCTGTCTCCAGACCCAGGAGCAGTCGGCTTTCAAATTGCTGATAACCCAGCTTCAGAACAGGATCCACCCTGAGAGATCTGTCCTGAAGCTGAGTTATCACATGCACAAACAACCCATGTCTCAGTAAGCAACCACTTTCAGTAGACGCAGCACAAGACACTGCATACAGAAAGATCCAAAGCCTCAAATACTGATTGCAGCTGTCCCAACTGATATACATGTCCTGCAATGTACAGATATATATTTTTTCTTAGGGTGAGTAGTGTGAGCTATCAAAACTGCAGAGTCAAACTTCCATTCATTTGCTCAAAACGGTTTCCTACTGAATAACTTTTAGATTAAAATTGTGTACATTAGTATGTTGCCATAATGATCTTTTCTTTTTATGCAAATCAGCAGGATTTGGGTTCTATGAAGAGATACTGTGTGATGAGTCTGGAGTCATGCCCCTCGGCCCCACCCCATCCTGGGATGAGACAGATCCCCAGGGAAATCCTTTCCATTTCCAGCACTGGGTGGACCTTTACTTTATGTTTCTCCTAATAACGAAGACTTGAACATAGATAACAGCATAGAAAACACCCTTCACAATTCTATGCAGTAAAATTCCACTATGATTGCAGTGTAGCATTTCTTTCAATATATGTTTCGGGTACTTCAAGAACAACTGTAATGCAAATGCTTCCCGATTGTAACCGCGAAAATATGCACATTATTTGATACAATGTGAAAGCTGGCGTCGTTTTAGCCGCCGAAATGTCAGCTAAATTGAACAAGCAGCACGTTCTATGTACTGTGCTTCAGAAGGGGGTCAGTGCTGTGCTGGGTTGATGCGTGACTCTGTGTACGACTACTAAACGCTCGCTTTCATTGGCTCGTCCCCAGCTAACTAGATGGAGGCTTTTGTCAAATCAAAGTGTACAGGGTGTAATTGACTTGCATTACTGTAGCCGGCATGACACTAAGGTAAACAAATGGGGTGACATCAGTCCGACAACTACAACAACCCTCATTATAACACAAGTCTGTAAATCCCTGCTACAAACCTGCAGTACACTCTTGCATTGTAATGCTCCAAAATCTTGAAAATAAAAAGTGATTCAGAGTAGCATTTGTGACTAATGGAAGAAATATATTTGCGTCTGCATAACAGATATTTTGCCAGGATACCAATACAAGTTAACTTAATGGGCCTCATTCTGAGGTGGGTGCAAAGGGATACTGGGCACCGATAATGACACCGGTGGCGGTAATCCCTTTGCGCCCTATTCCGAGATCCCTTAGCGGGTCCCTCCCTTAACGCCTGGTTTTACCAGGCGTTATGGACGGAACCCGTTAAGGGATACCGGGGTCAACAACGGTAGGGATACCTATGGGGGCTCAAATGGGAATGGGGAATGGCTTTTACAATGGGGATTTACCGGTCCCGCCAAGGTCGGACTGGACCGGTAAGTCCCCATTGAACGAGGGTGGACACAGTCCCATTATTGGTAATGAGGCCCAATGTCTCTATATTGAACGTTATCTTCTTTTCTGTGTCCAAGCTGAGGTAGCTAAAATAAACAGGCATGTATTGCATGGTTTTCCACCAACGCATAAGCAATTACTTCAGTAGCAAAGATGAAATCCTAATCCGATAGCTGCGCCCTAAATTACGATTGCTCAGATCACGTTATCATGGAAATGAAAGAAGGCCACACCTCAGTCCTCTCTCTTCCAAGGGCTTCCCTACAGGTGCTTACCTGACTTAGAAGACCCATTTGATTCCGAAAGTGGCATGCTAGGCTAAGGACTGTAGCAAATCGTGATATTGCTCCCACCTCTGGATTCTGCTTTGCCTCACATTTTATCAGCGTGTCACATTCAAGGACCCTTCCCTGATGCACCATAGGTTCTACGTTAACAATGTGATTGCCTTTTCAGCAGGTTCAATTACTGTAGCCATAGGGCCAGACGTTTAGGCACAAGGGATTTGAAGTTCGTGTACTACCCCTATAAATGGAATTGCTGCATCCTTTGACAAAACCATTTGGTAGACTCTGAGAGTGGTGTAAAGTGACTGCCTTTCAATTACTGCCAAGCTTAGGACTTGTGTGAAATGGCCCCTTTGCAGCATTAACACAACCCTTTACATTCCCCCCTACTTCCAAAGTGCAGTGACATATGTTTCGGAGAGAGTTCAGTTATTATGTCTGCGTGGTTTCTTTTTACAGGAATATGAAATTAATTGATCATGCTTGTTCTGATACAATGCGTCTATAGGTCCTAAGACACATTGAGATGTTTTCTTGCTGGACATGTTTGGTGGTAATTAAACTGATTTTTCCCACACATCTCAGCTCATAGAAATGTATGCTTAAAATGCCATGCTAAAGATGTACTTATCCCCTTAGTATGCATGTGCACGTTCTCTCTAATTAATGAGCAGGGTCAGAACAGCTGAGCAGAAAAGGCTAGTGATGGTCTCCGCCAGTTGATGCGTGTCTTACATACTCTGGTGTTAGGAGAAGATCTGTGGTTGTCTATCATGTGGGTCGAAGTGTATTACTCCTGCACACTAACATGTGATCACAGATTACACATTATCCCAACTGTCACTTTCTGTGGTATTAAGGCATGCCCCTATTGACTCGAACTAGTTATGCCACACCAATTAAGGGGAATGCCTTATGGGAGTTGTGTCTGTTAATACTAACTTCAAGGTTCACTGATGGCTGTTTACATTATCCAGATAAACAGGAGTGTGCATGTTGACAATGCCTGTTTGGCCAACTCTATACAATCTTAAAGGCATTGGGGCTACAAAACAGCTCTCAGCCTAAGCCAACTGTAAGCAACTCTTTGCTTGTTAGATTATGCCGGCAAGAAACAGGCTATGTCTATGAAAACATAACACACACACACACACCCACCTACACCTTTTTCTTCATTTTACACAGGCATATTTACTTGTGACCCAGGTGGTGGCTTCTGTGTTTAACTTGATACTGATTGTGATCATCAAGGCCACATTATTTTTATTTTGTTTTTGGGCATCAGCCTGTAGGAGCCTCGACTTCTCATGCAGCACCTCCAGCACATGTATCTTCTATCATGCATCATAGAATACCAGCTTTGTCTTCTCTCAGACAGGGACGTTTTGTCAATTTCTTTGGTAATGTTCTACGGTTAGCTGCTGCCGTGGCCTACTATACTGTTTGTGTGTGACAATATCTGCCAAACCTTCTGCCATACATTGCAGCTTTTTTCAATTATGGCCAAAATATACAGTGTTGTAGGAGCCCCTCTAATGAGGGCGAAAAGGGTTCAAATAATCTCTGATGTGTGGTGTACCTCACTCAATTTCACTGCACCCTTCACAGAGGAGAAATGGCCATTTGCATATCAATGTGGTCCCACCCAAAAGGGCGTCTGGCACTGAAATGCTAGGAAATCCGCCTGTGCATGTGGGAGAAGACTGATATGCACATTGGCATTTCTCCTATGTGAACGGTGCAGTGAGCTAAACCGTGGTTGTAGACCCTCCTGAGTATAAGACATTCCATAGAACAGGGTATTTGACCCATGTTCGTTCTCAGTAGAGGGGCTCGCACATGCTTGTTTATTTTGTAAACCTTGGGGATTCACCCTAAGTAACTGAGGGTAATCCATATGTGGACACCTTGAGGCAGAGCTTCACCTCACTGAGGAGGCTCACAAACACTGAAACATGTCTGGGATGTGAATGGAGCGCTTGTTTAGAGTAGAATTGCCTAGCATTTCGTGTTGGATTGTCGTTGCATGTGGGGCCAGACTGATATTCAAATGGGTAGTTCATCTGTTTGATGGGTGAGCAAAAACGTAGTTGTAGAACCTCCTGCGTAGAAGAAATTCCACAGAACGTGTCATTTGAACCATGTTAGTTCTCAATAGAGGGCCTCACACACTCTTGTTGAGTCACTTATATCCCTGACTTTCTTGTTGACCCTGACACACATTGCAAAACCTCCTCTTCTGCTCTGCCACCTAGTTGCTGAGATATAAATATCTTCAAGTGTAGTCAATGTCCATCGACACTTTTACTAATGACCCCCTTATACAGCCTGCTCTAATCGCACTCTGAGTACTTTGTGTTAATGCCTGAGGGTCCACTATCGGGCTCTAATGATGCATTTTATTTGTAACATCCTTTCTGTCCACACTAACCTGTGTAAAATGGATATCAAATTACGGGTAAAGTGGTCTTATAACGTACAGTTGCACACTGCATCTGAAAAATGACACGTGCAAGGGAATGTGCAATGTTTGCAGCCCATCTATAATAAGTATATATCTCCAAAGTGACGGATACATTTAAGAACATAAGTCATTTCAGTAAACAAGGAGCATCAAGCAACTTTTATTAAAATTGAAAAACAGTCAAATCAGATACAAAACCGAATTTGGGTGCTGCACTGTGTATATTTTCCTTTACAAATCTGGGAATCCGCTTTGTAGAAAGAAACCTACAGGTACTCAAAAATGTCAAGTCTTTGACAAGACTTTGACATTCACATACAATGTTATAATGTTGCCCATTTAAAGTAACAATTGCAACGTGACAAAAGCCTAAATACTACATTTGTGAATGAAACCCAAGCTAGGCCTGTACTGCCAAATGGCCTTCTATCCCCCAACAACCTACAGGAAGAGGGGCTTGCCTTCCATTGAGAAAAGCGTGAAGACATGTCTTTGAAACTGTGATTTTTGCCTGGAGTTCATTTTAATGAAGACAGGCCCTGCTGAGCAAAACAAATGGTATTCATTTACAAATTACATTTGTCTCCAAGTTTAGGCTTATCCCCCTTAGAAATGCAATTTATTTGCACTCAGATGGGGTAAGCAACAGCCGCCTCTCAAGTAATCAAATGTACAAAGGGGAAAAGAACATTGCATTTTTGGAGGGTGGATGTCTCACATAAGGGGCAGAGAAATCCTGGAATTATTCATTTAAGCGGCACTAAAGTGGTAAATGTTCCTGCCAGCTCTGTACTTCTAAGACCCTTTGCCATGGTCACCAGGCATTTCTTTGCTGTAAATGCCCCAGCCCTGAGTTCCAAAATGAACTTACACTTCTATATACACTTCTATATGGAAGGTTGTGGAGAGTTTTTTTTATTTTTTATATACAATGTTCAGTGTGAAATCTCTGTATGCTCAGCTGAATGTAACATCTTTTTGTAAATGTTTATGTAATTATGTAAATTAGGCAAATGTGGATAGTTTTTTGTGCAGTAATAGCACACATTAATCAGTCACATATCCTAGCGTTTGTGCTAGTGAGCCTGTTATTATGAGCAGGAAATTGAATTGATGTGTGAAGCATTAGTTGGAAAGAGACAAAAATGTATATCAGACCCACCACACGTTGTGACGATATGAGAATGATGTCATTTGATTTGCTTGAGAGACAGCAATCTAATGAATAGATTAGTAACATGTTCACATGAGAGGAATATGATGTTTGAGAAAGTTACAATTGTTTAATGCAAACATCTCCAAAATGTCATCATAGTAAATGGGAGGGAAGTTGGGCATAGAAGTTACTCCCATTAGACTGCCCTCTACGTTCAAATAACCAATGAGTATGAAGTGGGTGTTTTAGTGTGATGTCACCTTTGGAATCCTGTCAAATTGCATACATTAACAAATTAGATTAGATACATTACACATATACCTACATGTAGTGGTTTCTGCTCCATAAACGTTCCAACCCATAGATTAAGGGGACTCACTAACTAACTGGCTGACTGATGGATTGGAGGGTGAAGAGGAAGGATAATTGATAATAACAGAAAGGGGAATGCAATAGATTGCTTTCCTTTGGACGCATTTTTCATTGCTTGCAGGTGCCGTAAAGGAGGCCTACTGGTAGTTAAAGACCCAGGGTTTCCTAAGTGAAAGGACGGCAGACAGGCCCAAAGACGGAAAGAAGGATAACAGACTGGAGGGAAGCTGGCATGATGTTGTTGACTGTTCCTGAGGGTGAGAATTGAACAAATTCTGAAGAGGTTGCCCATCTGTCTGAGACAGCCAAAAGAAATTCCTATGCAAGTGTAATATTTCATTCATTTATAAAAAGTTTTTTGTTATAATGCACCTAATACCGTACCTGAGTTTGGTTTCTAAGTGCAGGTCTGGGATTCAAACCTCTGTTGCTCTGCATGGTCTTGCTTCCCAGACCAGCTTGTTGCCCACTGTGCTATCCCCGTTCAGGAGATATAATCTTGAGGGGAGTGATACTAAAGGGGGGAATAGGTTAAATCTCATTCCTTTTTTGTGTGAAAGTAGTGGGAGGGTGGAGGTACATAAATTGACCTGCCATCCTGAGAAATTGATAATTATTTCAGAGGCATAAAGGCTTTTGTAGACTCTAGATCTGATAGAATAGACCGCAAGGGATGAGTGCAGTTGGAAATCCCTGACTCCTTCTCTGTGCAATGGTCAAGTGCAGACTACAAGCTTATTCTGTACCCTTATGCCTTTTCCAATCCATGGTGCATGTGTACGCAGGGTAAAGGAAATGTATTCATGCTGATGTGTGTTTGTTACAAAAGTGTTAGATTCATGTAAACATAGCCCAGAAGAGTGATGTGACCTCTGTGTTGATTATTCTTCATTGAAGTCTTTATCAACATTGGAATTTGTATAGATGTATAAATAATGTACATGTAAATTGAACTTCTCCGCAACTCTGTATATTTCTGAGATTCTGATAATGTAGGGAATCAATATTGTTAAATTGGGGGCCCAGATTTTAAAAAGAACTGTATTAAATAAATTGTCACCCAAATAAAGCATCCTACAGTGTGTGGTGCCTTTGTATGTTGACACACACAGACATATCTTGGTAAGGGCCAGTAAGTCCTGTACCTCACCACAATTCTGTGAATCCCCCTATTTTTTAAATGTGTCCCTCATCTTTGTGCCCTGGTTGGAGAGGGGCAGGTTCTCAAATTTTTAAAGAGCTGACACTCGCTTCTTTCCCTCTTAGCTCAGAATCCTTAAACATACCCTGAGAAGAAGCTGCCACCAGTTACCATTTACCAAGATAATTGGCTCACAAATGCCTTACAACTAAAATGAATGAATTAATATTGGTGTTCATGGAAGTAATCAAAAATGGTGATTATGTAAGTGGTTTCTTTCACCGGGAAGGCATATTTTGAGCAGGCACATCAGTTCAATGAAATTCACTGCTGATTATTCAAATGGATCAACCATAAATTAACTCCAATTAAATGAAATATGTGGCATAACTTATTCCAATGAAAGTGTTATTTTGAACTGCTGTTTGTGAAATATATATTAATGCAAATCGGGCATGTTGAGTCATGCTTTGTCTGTAATATTTTCTATTCAACTCTTAGAAACGTCAAAGTATGAATTGTGTTTGTTGCCACCACTCTGGAAACCTACACAGATTACACTTTTTATGCACACAGATCTTTGTGTCATCAGTACTTTTTGTGAATTGAAACATTTTATATTGATTGAAACAGGCCAAATAGGAAGGGCTGCTGGCTTCTGAGAGAGACTTCTTGCTGGTGAAGCCTTCCAATTCATGCATGCACAATTATGAAATAAAATTCTGTAAGACATGCCAATTCACTGGGAGTGCCAACACTTATATAACAGGCATTGCTGCACATCCCTTCCCATTATGCATAGACCACCACTATATTTTACATTTTTATTTATTAGATTTTTTAAACACAAAGAAAATATCGAACATAAAATAAAATATACATCCCACACTTTAAATAACAATTTGGATTTGTCTGGAGCTAATGGTTGTCACCATTTATGGCCAACTGCTATTCTGACTGCCCTTAGGAGAGTTTCTCACATCCTAGGAAATACATCCAATAACTTCCCAAATTATCTTTTAATTCTCAATTTATATCCCTGAAAAATAAATATATAAATCATAATGATGTCCTCTGCCACTGCCTCACCACCTCCTTCTACTTCTCCCTAAAAGCGACCAAATGGGTCAAATCCTTCCTGATTGACCGACCCTCTAGGGTCATTACTGACACGAAAGCAGCAGATCCTATCCCAGTGCCCTATGGAGTCCCACAGGGCTCCTGCGTCTCCCCCATGCTCTATAACACATACACCAAAAACCTGTGTGATTGCCTCAAGAACCTCAATATCTCCTACACGAATTTTGCAGGTGACGCCCAGATCCTCCTCAATCTCTCTGGCTCCTATGAGCTTGACTGTGCAAACATCAACCACATCTACAACATCATACATGCCTCCCCTCATCATCTCAAAAGCCTTGACCCTTCCTACTCCTCTATCATCATCAACAGTAACAGTATCCCTGTCTCTCCGCATGTCAAAACACTAGGAGTCTACCTGGATGCTGAACTCAGCCTGAACTCAACCTGAACAAACATGTGAAGGCCATGGACTCCTCCACAGCATATTCATCTAAACTCCTCAATTCCTCACCCCTAGCAAATGCCTCACTCTAGCCAGAGCAACCATTGGCAGCAGACTTGACTATTGCAATGCCATCCTAGCAGGGACCGCCACCAAAACCTTAATAAACTACAACTCACACATAACATGCCCTTATAGCAGCTTGGAGGACTCAAAAGCTCAGAGCACATCTCCAAAATCAGACGTGAAGACCATTGGCTTCCTCTCAAAGCACGCATTGAATTTAAAATGCTATCCACCACTCACCACTGCCTCTACAACACAGCCCCCCCTATCTCACCCACAGCATCTCCAAAAAACCCAACTTGCAAATGTACGCTCAACCTCCTCCATCTCACTTACTACCCCTCGATTCACCAGAAAACAATCAGGGGGCTCCTGCTTCACTGTCATCGCTCCCACATTATGTAACGCGCTCCCACCCTCAATCAGGAATTAACCATGCTACCTTGTGTTCCGCAAACAAATCAAAACACACTATTTAACAAATATACATAAGTATCTCTGAAACCACTGTGAACCAAAACTCTGTACTGAAAGTACCTATGCCTTACTTTGTATGTAATCTAGCACTGCGATACCTCTGACATACAGCTTTCTAAAGGTGGGCATAATTTAGAGTGTGAATGCCTGCACGATCTCTAGTAACTGTAATCTAAATGTATACCATTGTATGTTTTTCTATAGTAATACCTAATCATTCTTTGTCCTGTTTGCATTCATTGCCAATATTACTTAATGGCATGATCCTAAACTGTATTAAATTGTTCTTAAGTCCCACCAATCTTCCATAGTCTGCAATGGTTGACATCAATTTTGAAGCAACTCTCTCGAATTATCCAAATATTTGCAACTAGGAAGAGTTTAAACTCTACTCCACAGCATTCAATTCCCTTAATGTTCGGGTTTGCTCTAATGACCACTGCCAGAGGCTCTATAACAAGAGCATAAAGCGACAGGCATATGGAGCAACTCTACCTAGTAACCATGGACAGTTGTAGGGGTTCTGACATCATTCCATGGACCACAATCTGGGCCATGGGGTTAAAAAGACGTGCTATCCACCTTTGTAGATTTCCCCAAAACCATTTCTCTCCAGAAGTACTGACATAAACTGCCACTCCACTCAATCAAATACTTTTACTGAATCCAAAGCAAGTAGACACACACTATCCATTGTTTGTTGGCCAAACCAAATCAAAGTTAGAGTATTTCTCAGGTTATATGAATCATGTCCTCTCCTAATAAACCTCACCTGATCCCCATGAATTTAGAGAAGGAAGACCACCATCCAGCCTAAGGGGCGTATATGTGAATCATTGTGCTATATGGTTTCCCTCTTTCGCTATTACTGTGATTATTGCACCAAACATTGTTTTCTAACACAAAGAAAAAGGGGGGTAATTATCCCATAAGCAGTGAGGAAAGGGATTAAGAACTAGACTAAAACAAGAGGGTCCGCACTGCTGTGGGTTTAATTAATAATTAGTTCGAGTAACAAGTTATTTGTCAGGGTATACTACAAAGGTATCACTCACATTTTTAGGCTGTAACAGACTCTGAAAGCAAACAGGGTAGTCTGATGATTGAAAAACCATAAAAAATGTTTATTTAACAAAGAAATAGTTGTGTAAATAATACATAAACAACTAAACATAAAGCAATATAACAAACATATGAATGCATTTGTTCGATGGTTAGAAGGTTGATAGTCAAGAGACACCAAACACAAAAACTTAAATGTGGGTTTTTCTTCAAACTTTTGAACAAAGTAGACAAAAGAGAATTCTAAAAGAAACTGGACAACAAACTGCCAACTGTATGGTGGCCTAGATCCCAGCCAATATTCTTATTTATGGCTTGTATTGGGCCACTGCACAAGTTGTTCTCAAAAGAGTTGGCAGGAGTAAAATTTGTTCTATGTTCTACGATTTGCTGACAGGTCTGCATACATGTGCGTGTCAAAAGTTAGTGACATAAACAGTAAATTTAAATTGTCATCATTAGACCACGTTTCGGCAAAAGTGCCACCTGTCTGGCCAATAGTTCCATGACATAAAGTTGCCTTCCTCAGGGCGAAATACCATACAGCAACTGGACCCTGTGGGGAAGCAGACATAAACAAAGTAAATAATATGAAAGAGATGAACTCTTTCTATTCAACTACCCATATTGCTTAAAGAGAAAATAAAACGCACAAATGCATAAAAATTACCAAGTCAATTTGCTGTGGGTGAGTGGAGATAGCCAGGCACGAAGTGAGCCAGGAATCCCAGCGCAGAGCGTCTGGATGGGTGGAAGCGGGGTGACACACGGCAGGGCTGCATCAACAGACAAGCGGCCACATCGGAGAAAACACGCTCTCTGGCAATTAAATAATTAAATAAAAGAAGTTTCAGAAACAAGGGTGCATAAATAATGCTACACAGGTAATATATTGTTGAAAAGTGGGTGACTACCTTTCACAAAAGTGCTTAATAGGGAACGCTGGAGTACATGAATTCCTAATGTTGCGTTCCGCGGAGTACCTGGGATGACTCCTAAGGTCCGTCAGTTGACATCAAATGAATTGACCTACAAATTAAATGTGCATGTGAATATGCATGGTTTTATAGAACCCCTTTTAAGTGCAACGTGTCTCAGTGAAAAAATGGCATATGCCTACCTTAAAGGGAAAAGGGATGCATCCAGCTAGCGGTTAGCTGTGTTGCTTGCTGCGGAGGGCAGATAACCTCTTGCCTGCAGAGAGGAAAGCAAAATGTGCTGCCCCTGAACAGAGAGGGAGAAAAGAAGGCAAATGGAGGCATAAATAGTACTCACTGGGACCGTATCGAAACAAATAGATGCAGAGATAAACAGAATTACGTGCGGGACTAGTCGCAGTTACGCGGAGACAGGTACTCCTTACCTTGAGTTTGCTTCGGGGTGCCGGCTAGTTGGTGACTTTACTTCGTCCAACAATGCAAGACGCACAGAAAGCGTCTGCTTGCAAGTGGCGAAGAAAGCGAACAAGCGAGTGAAACTAAGGAAGGGGCGTTGATTTGAAAGGTCTCTTCCTGTTGGGTTGCATCTAGGAGGAACTGGATTGGTTGGAGGCTGATGTGCCTCCTAATTCAATGAATCTCATTGGTTAATGGGCAGCCCAGCATCTAGGAGAGGCTGATTGGTTGGAGGCTGACGTGCCTCCTGATTCAATGTATTTAATTGGTAAATGGGCCGTTCAGCCCCTGGAAGGCATCTCAAGCTTGGCTCCTCATTCACGGAAGCAGCAAAATGAAAAGGAGGTGAGGACGCCAAACCACAGGAAAGGTCGGCGACTAGACCAGCTGCACTGAATGACATTGGCGATAGTTAGGCCAACCACAAAGCGGGAACAAATCCCCAAAAAATGTGAAATGATGTGAATCACGGATGAAAAAAGATGAAAAAAGGGATGCTACAGGTAGGCGAGCAATATGCAGCAACGGGCACATGCACATGAATGCGAATAGCACAATTTAAAAAGGCAGCGGGCTGACAGTGGTTTTTTGTTGTTGCAGGAACTATATAGAAACTGCAATCTCAGTCTAATGATGATAGATAATAGATAATATGGGTGATGGAAACCGCAGAGAGACTCAGAAAACCAAAGCAGGAAGAAGGAAAAGGTTAGGATGAGGAGCAGGAAAAGGTTCTCAGGATATTGGAAGAAAATCCTCATTCAAACCGTTGATATGAGTAGATAGGGTCACATTAGGAGTATTTTTCACTACATCTAGAATCCACCAGAAAATATCTTTGGCAGAGTGCTGTAGTTCAATGTAGTGACTAACAAGGGGTGCGGAATCTGTCCGGCACCAGATTCTTGAGCGATGCTCCGAAATCCTAATGAGAACTGGTCGAGACGTTTGTCCGATATAGTGAAGCCCACAAGGACATTGGATGCAGTTCGTCATGGAGGAAAGGGTCCAGGTTTTTGGCCCAATTTTGAATTCCTTAAGTTTTTTAGTGAATTGGCAGACTGAACAGGATCCACACGGGAAATGGCCAGTGGTAGTTCTGAGGTCCCATAGGCCTAATCTCAAGGGGTCCTTTTTGAAATTGGAGTGAACAAGTTTGTCACAGATATTTTTGGCCCCTTTCAACGCAAACCGTGGTAAGGGTGCGGTGGGCAGACTAAGTTTAACAATTGGCCAATATTTGGAAATCATTTTTTTGATCGCAAAGGTTTGTGGCCCATGGGTTATGACGCACGTCATTTTAGTGATGTCAGTACTAGGTTGGGAATGAAGGTCGGGTTTTGGGGCAAGCAGTATGCCCCTGTCTGTAAAGCGTGCCCTTTTTAAGGCCTTGTTGATCAGTCTCTTGGGATAGCCTCTCTCAATCAAGCGAGTGCTCAAATTCTCAGATTGTTCATAGAAATCATTCAAATTAGAGCAGTTCCTCCATATACGGAGAAACTGTCCATACGGTAGGTTATCACGAAGATGGCTAGGGTGATTACTAGAGTAATGTAACAAAGTATTACGGGCAGTGGTTTTTCGATATAGAGAGCACATCAATTTGCCTGATTCCTCTTTGAAGACCAAGTTTAAAAATACAATTTGTGTTTTGCTAAATTCCATTGTGAATTTGATATTTATATCCACATTGTTCAACCAGTTCAGAAAAATTACCAGGTCAGGTATAGATCCAGTCCAGATAAAGATGATGTCATCAATGTACCTTTTCCATTTTGTTATATAGTAACGGAAAGGATTGGTATGAGATAGAATGTGTAGTGATTCAAATTTGAACATGAAAATTATCGCTAGGCTGGGTGCAAATGCAGCCCCCATAACCGTGCCTTTCGTCTGTAAATAGAATTGACCATTGAATTCAAAATAGTTTCTGTTGAGTGCTATAGTCATCAGTTCCAGAATAAAATTATGCAGAACCCGATTCTGAGTGTCATACTCCAGGAGGAGTTCTCACATACAGTCAATGGCTTGGTCTTGTGGTATACTGGTATATAGCAATTGAATGTCCATTGTAACCAGTATCTGAGTGGATCGGTCAAAGTCAAGATTCTCAAAGATTGTGATAGTGTGAGTGGTGTCCCTCAGGTAAGTTTCTGTTTTTACACTAATCGGTTTCAAAAACATATCGATGAATTTGCACAAGGGTTCCAATATTGACCCGCAACCGGACACGATAGGTCTCCCTGGAGGTTTTTCCAAATTTGTATATATCTTAGGGAGGGCATACATGGTCGGTATGTGATTTTGACTTGTTATTAAAAATTTGGATTCCTTATCTGTGATCCATTTGCAGTCATGAGCAAATTGTATTGCACTCTCAATTTCAGTTCTGATGTCGCCTGTGGGATCTTTTCAAAGTTTTTTATAACTTGCTTGATCTAGTAATAGATCATTCATCATGACTAAATACTGTGTTTTGGACATCACAACGATCCCGCCACCCGTATCGGCTGGTTTGATAAAGATGGAAGAATTCTTAGATAATTCAATTAGAGCTTGATTTTCTGACAAGGAAAGTTTATTTCTGATGGGCTTGTGCTTGGCTTTGAGTTTATCAAGGTCTCGAAGGATACATTTTTCAAATGTTAGGATTTCTTTCAGAATTTCATTATCTGATGGTTTAAAGGTTGAAGGGACATGTAACCCGGTATCCAACTCTGGCTCATTCTCAGAGAGCTCATTGAAAAAAACTTTTCACCGCACTGTTCTCAAGAACCGGCGGATCTCTAGTTCAGTTTCAAACCAATCTGTTGGTTGCGAGGGTACAAATGAAAGCCCTTTTGAAAGAACTTTAATCTGAGGAGACGTTAATTCGATTTTGGCTAGATTGAAAATCGGCATATCTGTCTGATGGTCAATTATTTGTTCGGGCGGCGCCGTCCCCGTAATTGGCGGCGTGGCGTTTGGTATGGGGAAAACATTGTTGTTCCCAAAATGGGCCTCCTGGCCCTCCTCTGCCTAAAAAAGGTTGGGGCGGTAAAAAGTTCCCGAAAGCTAGTTGTCGTTGCCGATTTTGCCTGTCTTGATCATCTGAGCTACTGCTGCTTGAACTTGAGAAAGATACCCAACGACGTCTTCCTTTATTCCTAGGTTGGGATGTAGCCTGTTTTTTAGCGACGTCAATATATTCGTCAGTAGTGTAAGGGAAAAAAAAATCCAATTTAAATTCCTGAATGTCGAACTGTAGCTTCTTAGTCTTTTTGCTTATGATGGTTGACTTAAAGTCTTCAAACGTTTTGTTGGTTTTTAAAAGCTGATCACGAGCATTGGAAATGGCTGTGTTTTCTAAGAAAAGTTTTTCTTCCTTTTCTAGTTCCTTCTGTATTTTGGCACTGAGTCTCTGAGCAGTTGTAATGGTAAGGACCATCAGGTCCCTACTACATTTAATGGCAATATGACTGAAAGTAGTAGTGTATTTTTTGTCCGTTAGAAAAAGACAGGGTTCATTACGAACAATTAAGCCTGCGGGGATGGTGTCTGCTCTGAGGTATTCATGGAGAAAATGTCCATGCAATTCTGTCCTAAAGTGTTTCTTTTTGAGTTATAACAGATCATCACAGAGTGGGCCACACCAGCATTGGATCCTGATTGATCAAATATTGATGGGCCTCTAATGATTTCTGCGGTTTGTTCGGGTGAGTAGCAGAAGGTTTGTGCTTCAGCCATTCCGTGTTTTATCCAGCAGACCCCTGCTAAGGATGCAGCAGCCATGAGAGGGACACCCGGAAATCACCCTCCACAGTCTAAGGCTGAAAGAAAGGTCCAATAGCTAAAAGGAACACAATGAAGGTGTATCCTCAAAAATCCTAATTGTAAAGGAGCTATAACTGAAATTCCCCAAGCAAACCGGTTGCTGACATATACTAACACAAAGAAAAAGGGGGAAATTATCCCATAAGCAGTGAGGAAAGGGATTAAGAACTAGACTAAAACAAGAAGGTCCGCACTGCTGTGAGTTTAATTAATAATTAGTTCGAGTAACAAGTTATTTGTCAGGGTGTACTACAAAGGTATCACTCACATTTTTAGGCTGTAACAGACTCTGAAAGCAAACAGGGTAGTCTGATGATTGAAAAACCATAAACAATGTTTATTTAACAAAGAAATATTTGTGTAAATAATACATAAACAACTAAACATAAAGCAATATAACAAACATATAAATGCATTTGTTCGATGGTTAGAAGGTTAATAGTCAAGAGACATCAAACACAAAAACTTAAATGTGGGTTTTTCTTCAAACTTTTGAACAAAGTAGACAAAAGAGAATTCTAAATGAAACTGGACAACAAACTGCCAACTGTATGGTGGCCTAGATCCCAGCCAATATTCTTATTTATGGCTTGTATTGGGCCACTGCACAAGTTGTTCTCAAAAGAGTTGGCAGAGTAGCCATTATCAGGATTTCATCGAAAGTCTGGTTAGCACAGAAGCTAGAAGGGATCATAAGAATTTATAAAATCTTAAAGGAAATCTGTCATTGATAGTTTTTTTTTCACTCTTCATATTTTCGATAGTTGTAATTATCATGACCTCCGTTATTAGCAAATCTAAAGGGAAAGCAATCTCTGGAGAAAATTTAGGAAGATCCAGGATGTCTAAGAAGGCACATATCTGCCCGACATCACCTTGACTGACTTGACTTATACAGAATCTCATAAAGTGTCCTAAGCTCTTCTCATATTTCCCTATATTCACATCATATTTGGCCTATATCATTACCAAAGGCATTCACTATTTTAGATTTACGCTGCTCTCTCAGTCTCAATGCCAGAATTTTATCTGCCATATCACCCCTTTTCATGGTATTTTTGTTTAAGAAATGTCAGTTTCCAGCGCATTTCATGCACCAAAAGGGCCCTCAATTGAGTCTGAGTTGCTTAGATATTGCTGAATTCACATAATTCCTACGCAGCCCACCCGGTTATATTTTTCAATCTGAGGCTAAGCTAGTTCCATTTCCACTCCTTTTTTCAGATACAAGACCATTCTTATTAAAGCTCCTCATATGTTTACTTCAAACCCATCCCAGAGGGTTAGTAGGTGGATCATCATTAGTCTCGAAATATTCTTTCATTTTTGACACGAGTTCCATGGCCACCTCTTTATCTTTTAATATACAATCATTGCAGATCCACGTCTCTCTGGTAGATTCCCCCCTCCGATTTCCCATTGTTGCAATGATCAAATCATGATCCGACCATGGAATGGCACATATATAAACTTCTTGAACTAAATTCACTGCTGATATGCAAATTAAAACCAAGCCAATTTGAGAATAGGTGTCATGGGCAGCGTGTAATAAGTAAAGGGGTGTGTGAATACCACATCTTTATCCCAGGCATCAACCCCACACAGATCTTGATTAAGCTCACAAAATCTATTCAAATCCATCACCTGATCCTTTGGGATTTGAAAATCATTTGTTCGAAAACTGTGCCTTCTAGGGGCCAACACCATATTTAAATCCCCACCTATCACTAGGGTTCCTTCCACAAAGATCTTCCGACAAAGTACCACATTTTCTCAGAAACGTTATTTGCCTTGAATTTCGACAATATGTTGACTCTATTGTGACCTTAACTCCATGTATTAGTCACTTTAGTAAATGGTAATACCCATCCGATCACACAAAGGCCCTGATTCATGGAAGTGTTTTATAATGGCGCAATCCCATAGGAAAATGTTCCATGAATCAGGCCTAAAGTCTTCTCAACATTACAATTACCCTTCCCTCGAATCAAAATTGCCCCTTTTTCTTTTTCATGTCTCCTGAGGCAAAATATGCCCCTTATACACGACTCTCCGCATAGATTGCACCAGCCCCTCAAAGGATGTGTTTCCTGCAAACATCAGCCTCTTAAATTCTCTTCTGACAAAAGATCTTTTCGGTGGTATATCAAGACCCTGAACATTCAGCATACCTACATGAGGGCCTTGCAATAGTCCCATAATAACACTCTAAAAAGGTTCTCTACAATTGCTCAACTGCATCCTGTGAACAAAACATCCCTCAAGTGGTACCTCGTCAGTTTATGACAAACATTAGCATTTCTGGTAAAAGACACATAGAAAATAAAGAACAAACATAAAATAAGCATTCAAATAAACACTAAAAAATCCACAGCTCAACCCAAAATTATCCCTCACCCTCCACACGTTCCCATCCCTCACCTCCCTTTTCATAGGCATTCGATTCTGCACACCCTCCATCCTACTGCCAGAGTCGAACCACCCTCCCTTAAAACCCCAGTAGATGGACTTGGAATAATGACCCTAAATGCCAGACCAAGGCAAACTCTGTCAAGAACAAGTACCATATTAAAACCAGATAGGGCTTCTTCACCTATCCCTTCTGGAAGTAGCTGGATCAACCCAAATTTTAACAGTCAACAGCAGAACCTTCTCCAACGAAAATGTCCAGAAACGTGAACAAAAATGTGCACAATCCACACTTGAATATGAAGGGCCATCAAAGTGGCCTTGGCAGGGTACCTCCCTCTTCCTATTAACTAATCATTGCTAGAGACCCCATTCTACCATTGGGAATCAGACAATTACTATCTCATATTCATTTCCTAGTTGAAAGAGTGTTAAGTTTCTTGAATTTCCTTGCCCCAACATCTTTCTTCTCCAGAGGCTTCTCTCAGAGTCCGTGAGGGTGTTCTCCTGTTGAAGATCAGAATGCACCAAAATGCCTTCACCGTCAATTAATTATTCTGTTACTCTCTGGATATCATCCTCCATACCCCAGGAGTATTTCAGGCCCTTCCATTCAAACACAATGGAGGACAGGTACCCCCTCTATACTTCACCCCATGCGTTCTCAGCCATTGAGTTAAGTTTGTGCACTGTTTTCATTGTGCAAGAGTGTGCATGGACAGGCACTGGTATATGGACACTTTGGATGTCCCAATCTCCATCGTGCCATAAGTCTTTGCTGTATTAAGGATCCTGATCCTCTGAGAATATAGTGTAATCTTACCAGGACAGAACAAGGGCCTTTCTCCCATCCACCGGCTCTGTGGGCCGTTTCTATAGGCAATGTGGTGCCATTTTATTCTTTAAATGCAATGTTCAATATGTCCTGTATTGACATGTCAATATCCTTAGGAGATTCACCAACTTACCCTGGAATTTCCAAAAACCTAAGTGTATTATGACTCTCTCTATTTTCTAAGTCATTGAGTTTTAATAACATGTATTTATTTTGCATTTATAAAGTGCCCAAAACCGATGGGCATAAAGGCGCTGGTTACAGAGCCCAGTTATCAGGAAGATAGATGGGGGGAGTAGGCATAACAAAGGGTGCAGTGGACGGAGAAGGAGAGTTAATTGAAAAGTTATATTTGTAGTTGCTTCCTGAATGGCCAGTAGGATGTTTCAGCACACAGCTGTAGTGGCAGAGTGTTCCAGAGACGGGTGGCGGTAGATAGGAAACTGGAGCCCCCTGTCTTTCCAATTATGAAATCCAGACATCGAACTGAGTTTCCAGAATATCCACAAAGGTTTGGTTAGCCTCATGACCTTGCAATCTCTCCTCCATACCCTCTATTTCCTAGTAAATTCCATGAAGTCTTAACCTAATATCCATAGAGATTGCTCTTAATTCTTCCAACACCGCCAATATGTCACTTTTGGTAGCACCTTTATCCTCCATTCCCAATTGAATGATGTGCTTGTGCAGAACATTTTCACCTTCCACCCCTTGCGCGATTTGTCTCTTAAACTGCTGAAGATCATTTTTCCAACTCAGACCCTTCAGAACAGAGGACAATCTGGACACTCCACAACACAGTCTCCCCTCATTCCTCTCAAAACATTAAAAGAACCATATCGGATGTTTAATCATCACTTGGTGATTTCCCATGTTGGCAATTGTCATGTTTCCCAAATGAACCCTTCCAATCACAGGCCCATGGTTTCCTGCTCTAAACAGTTCACTATTTTGCGACAGATCAGCTTCCTGTGGCCTCAATGTTAAGCTGAACTTGCTCAGGGCCCTCACCATTTGCATGCAAAGGAAGGAACGTCCGGCGGTCATTCACGCAGTACCAGGGAACCTCCGGCGATCATTCATGCAGTACCACTGCAGGCACTCATCGTAAGGCCTTATCCATTCAAAGCGGGAGGGCCTGGTCCTCGGTAGAACCCTCAACAATAGATTGGTACTGTTTGTTCCAACGGGTCAACTCCTCACACTAATTACACCTTCACATACAGTCAGGACATAGCCCCTTCGATGTTACCAAATGCCACGGCAGTCATACGTGTCATTCCCCAACTTCATCATGTCCTCCATTCTCAGTTTGCTTTGTAGTCTCTTATTCTACGGGGCAACCTTGGTCCTCTAATCCTAACCACTAACACCAGCACATGTGTGATTGTTCAAGTAGCCGGGATCCATACTGGTATGGAGACATTCCAATCCCCCAGAAATCATATTGGAAGGGGAAAGTGTAACAGAAGAATCATCAAGAAGTGGCCATATTATCTGTCCCCCCTGGAGGCGTCGGACTATCACTTTTCAACCAGTTCAGGAAGTCTGGGCAAGCCAGAGCAATCACCTACTGCCTGCAGGGACAGAGACACTGCAGGCTTCATTTGGTGTGCTTTCCCAGGTGGAGGCCTGCAAGGACTCTTGCCATGCAGGCAAGGGAACTAGGAAGGGAGCTCAGCCTATGGGATGCCATTAGGGCATATGTTAAGGTGCTCTCTTATTGTTATTATGTGGGCCTAGTGGAGGCTAGACTAAGGGGTGGAAGTGTCTGTCATTGTCCCTCCCTGCTTCTGTTTGCTTCTCAGCTATTATCAACATTCATAGTGAGGGGGCAGGCAATAGAAGAGCAGAGCAACGTGTACGTGAAACAAAAACTGTGTGTGTATGAGTTTTGAGAGAATGGGTTCTCTCCTAGAGAACATTTTTAAAATATGGGTTGAAATGGCGAATTTTACAACCCACATTTTGTAAAAACGTTGTATCTGTGTGATTGTGTGTGTCATATTGATGAGCCAGGTAATAGACAAGCAAAACAAAATGTATCTGTAACACAAACTGTGTGTGTATGAGTTTTGTGTGAATGAGTTCTCTCCGAGAGAACATGTTTTAAATAATTGGTTGAAATGGTGAATTTTACAACCCACTTTTTGTGAATAATGTGTGTCTGTGTGATTGTGTGTATATGCATGTGTGCTAGATGGTGTATTTGCATTCATGTGTATGCTAGGTTTGGCTTTTTGAGTACATTGTTGTGTCTTGACTGTCGTGTAGCCGAAGAGTCCTCTGTTCACAAGTGCCGCACAGAGAGAATCAAAGTCACTCTCTGTGCCGCCTTTGAGGCCACAGGTGGGAGATGTTCTTTCCGGAACTGCGGTACTCGTGGAACCCCGAACCACTGTAAAGGAAACACCGGTTAAGTGTCATGCCAAAACAGTATCAACAACCAATCAACAAGTAAGTGGAACTGTCTTACCAAAAGGTGTCTGTGGAGTGGCGGTTTTAACCTATGGGAAGGTTCCGAGACCCAGCAAGGCTGTTCTTCTAGAATGTAATTATCCCAGCAAGGTTGCAAATGCCAGGCCCACCTGATGCCAGAATCCGCACAAGAAGGGCGGAACGTAGTAAGAGTCCATGAAGCAGTCCGTGGTCGTAATAATGATCCAAAAGCAAGTACCAAAGCCAAAGGTTATCCGTTGCCAGTCCGTGAAACAAATCCGAGGTCAAGATCCAAAAGGTGTGAAACAAAAGGGATGTAGCGCCGTACAGGAATCCGAAGAAACAGCTGTGAAGCACCGAATCCCTGCAACAGAGCCGTTTAAATACTGCTGCTGCTATTTCCTCCCAGTCACATGACCCGCGAGCGCATCACGTGAGTGTAGTCCAGAAACACGTGAGCGGAAGGCGGCGGTCATGTGACGCGGAAGAAGTCAGTCTTGCAGCCGCCACGGAAGACGCCAGGGAGGTAGACGTCTCCACGTGCAAAGAGCATGCCGACCCAAGCTTTGTGGCAGTCGGTGCCATGGCAACTGGGGCGAAGAGACAACCTGTGAGTCCCGGAACCGGGCAAGAGGGCAAGGGGTGTTCGGGGCACGGGGATGAAGAATGGGACCCCCAGAGGGAGTGGAGTGCATGACATACATATAGAAGGCAGTACATGTGGGTGTCAGCATAGTGCTTTTCGATGGCACTCCATTCACATTTGGTTAATTGTTGCGAGCCATGTTAGAGCAATAATGGCACATGTTTGAACCTCCAGCATGAATCTGAGTTCCTAAAGTGGCAATACTAGCATTAATGGGAACAGACAACATGACTGTTCTTACAATCTATTACTATCACATATTGGCACAACCAGCATTACAATGTCTGCTGTATACGGAAATACTGCCATTATTGGGTGCAGGCCACATTCATGTTTTGTTAAAATAGTAAGATAGTAAAAGTGACACTTATTGGAAAACCCAGCACGTAAGTGTCTGCTTAACGTGAAACAATAGTGCCATTATTGTCCATAAGCAAAATCAGTGTTCTCTTACAACAGAAATACTTGTTAATATTGCCTCAGTCAACTTTAACATACGTGCTTACATTGGCACAATACTGAAATAAACTTTGGGACACTAACCTCATGAAAGTGTTTTAAAGTGAGAATTATGGCATATGTGATGCAGGGACAGGCATCAAACACGTGTTATGTACAGTGGCAGTGCTGGAATATATGGTGGGCACAAGCACCATGCACATGTGCTTTACACTGGTAGTGTTGGCATGTCTTCTGGCTACAGATTATGAAGTGTGTTTTAAAGCAGAAGTGGTGTTATGCTGGATTTTTTTTCATGCTACGTCACAAACAACTTTCAATTGTATAGTGTTTTACTCAAGTTCTCACACAAAAGGGTGCTGTAAAAAACATTATTTCAAAAATGGTTTCTGGCAGAGAACCCAATGAAACTCTCATTTAAAAACTAAAGTGCATGGGCCTGATTTACAAAGGTATTTTTTCAATGAGAAAGTCCCGTTTAAAAATGTTTTGCAAATCAGGCCCATACGTGTACTCACAGATTATTTAAAAGGACAACCTTGGAGTGTTTTGCAAATCTGCAGCTAATTAGCTGCATTTTCATGCAGCGTCCCCGTGGACGTGTTGTTGTTTCATTATTGTTAATCTTCACGACACCGAGCGAGCGTGTGATCTGATCCCACACAGGCAGCACTCAGTTGTAAGTGCAGGCCTCCTCCTCGCTGCCACCTTTATTTGAACTTTCACTGTTCACGGTTGCATGTTCACAGAGCATACATCATATTGTGCGCTTTATGTCAGAATTGAAAGCCCGAGAAGAAGCTGCGATATTCTGGGTTCCTCTGTGGGAATGTAAATTGAACTGGCTCCAGAGTGCAAAGTTAAACTGTCAGGACTTCTCCGGAGTAAATGTGGGAGACGGGGGCTGCGCAGAAATAAACTGTTTTATTCCAATGAGCTGGGTGCAAAGGGAATGAGTGTGTCTAACACTGCAGAATAGTATAGCAATAAAGCCTGATGGAGTGGGCTATTGCCAGTAAGCTAGGGACTAGAGGAGGGGGGGTCACCTTGGACTTTTATAGTCGACAGAGTGAAGTTATGCATCCCACGTGGAGACTTTACTGTATTTACTGAGAAGCAAATGCTTTATTTGTTTTTCCCAAAGATCATCTCGCGTGATCCCATCAGGTGCAAATTCAGATTAGCTTCTGCTGAACGGCCGTAACTTGTATTTGTTTTTCATCTCCTGGAAGGAGATGTTTGGCAAATCATTCCCATCTTGAATGTTAACGTGCCAGCCAGCGGCCATTTTCAGACAGGCATCGTCTGACCTTCAGGTCGATTCTCCGATGTTAAAGCCTTTCAAATAGAATGTAAACAGCATGTATGTCTTCAATGTTTTCCCTGTCCTTTTCTGACACTTATTGGCATGTGGATTCTCTGAGAGAAGCCCTTTTTTCTGTGTCTTGCTTTGCTGGTAGTTCCGTGAGAATTTCCAGCCACAAACCACACCTTGGACAAGCGATCTAAAGAGCTAGCCTGCCTTTCCACAAATGTACAATCTAGTATTGAAAAACTGTGGCTTTGAAAAACCTTGCTCTACCAGGGCGACTCCTTACAATCCCGATAGTTATACGTGCAAGATTAAAAGTTTCAAAATCCGGTCAATGAAGTCGCAGGTCAACTGTATAAGGACGGTAAAAAGCCTAACCGTCCCATACGTTGAAGAAATTTATTAATGAAAATACAGGACTCTGCGCCAACAACTCAAGTTGAGTTAAATCTTAGGTTATGCTTTATTGATCATCCATGACCATTGAGCCCATAATTGATAACATGTTTCGGCTCCACTGAGCCTTTTTCAAATCCGGGCTACCCATAATTGTAATATAGGACATACAATATATCATTGTCAAAAAAACAATTTGTATGAACAACATCATAAAGTAAAACATAATACCAGTTTTCAAATGTCGTGACCACAAATTGTGCATAATAACATGAAAGAAATTAGACAGAAAAACAAGGATGGGCAAAAGGGAAGGTTTCATGGGTGTAGAAAAATAGGCAAACATATCATAATACATTGTTATGTTTGAGTAAACAAAAAAAGAGCACAAAAAACAGAAACAAAAACACAAACAGAAAGAAAAAAGAACCCATTAGTAATCATTATTCTTCAATTCATTGAATAATATAACCAAATTCTGCAATGGTCCCTTGAGACAAACTAACAACTTGGTGGATGTCCTTACCCGAAATTTGATGTAACCAGTTCTTATGACTATTTGTCCATGTAGTAGTAACGGGGTACAATCCCCAATATCAATCTAAACAAAAAATGTAAGTAGCGAAGGTAAATAGAACTGATTGTCCAATTTAGAATATACATTAATTTTGTATATCAAGGTTGCCTATGGCAACTAAGCATTTTCACTTATGAGAATAAATCCCGCCCTCCACCACACGGGCAAAACAACTCTACTTAATGGTCACAGGCCATTTCTGCCTTATTCAAAACAATTCATTATAAATTCCGTAGTGAAGACAATTTTAATTAACCATCATTACGTAACATGATGACGCATTTCAAATATAGAACACGTATTTCAAGTACGGAAAGCACAACATATAGCTTATTTGGTTGCTACTCGTCAAGTACCATTAAAGCTAAATCTCATTGAAAAGTAAACCATGAGATAAGCGGTCCTCTCTTACCAGTTCCTGGAACACAAACAGTCACACGCGTCGGCAGGTAAGCCGAACGCTTACCAGGTATGTCTTCTTATACTAGGCGTCATCACTGTGCGCGGTTACCACGGCGACGCAAGGAAAGGCATCGTCATTGAAAACCGCATTCTATCCCCCAGCATTCTACAAATTCAAATGTAGAATGGTAAGTGAGGACCGCTTATCTCATGGTTTACTTTTCAATGAGATTTAGCTTTAATGGTACTTGACGAGTAGCAACCAAATAAGCTATCTGTTGTGCTTTCCGTACTTGAAATACGTGTTGTATATTTGAAATGCGTCATCATGTTACGTAATGATGGTTAATTAAAATTGTCTTCACTACGGAATTTATAATGAATTGTTTTGAATAAGGCAGAAATGGCCTGTGACCATTAAGTAGAGTTGTTTTGCCCGTGTGGTGGAGGGCGGGATTTATTCTCATAAGTGAAAATGCTTAGTTGCCATAGGCAACCTTGATATACAAAATTAATGTATATTCTAAATTGGACAATCAGTTCTATTTACCTTCGCTACTTACATTTTTTGTTTAGATTGATATTGGGGATTGTACCCCGTTACTACTACATGGACAAATAGTCATAAGAACTGGTTACATCAAATTTCGGGTAAGGACATCCACCAAGTTGTTAGTTTGTCTCAAGGGACCATTGCAGAATTTGGTTATATTATTCAATGAATTGAAGAATAATGATTACTAATGGGTTCTTTTTTCTTTCTGTTTGTGTTTTTGTTTCTGTTTTTTGTGCTCTTTTTTTGTTTACTCAAACATAACAATGTATTATGATATGTTTGCCTATTTTTCTACACCCATGAAACCTTCCCTTTTGCCCATCCTTGTTTTTCTGTCTAATTTCTTTCATGTTATTATGCACAATTTGTGGTCACGACATTTGAAAACTGGTATTATGTTTTACTTTATGATGTTGTTCATACAAATTGTTTTTTTGACAATGATATATTGTATGTCCTATATTACAATTATGGGTAGCCCGGATTTGAAAAAGGCTCAGTGGAGCCGAAACATGTTATCAATTATGGGCTCAATGGTCATGGATGATCAATAAAGCATAATCTAAGATTTAACTCAACTTGAGTTGTTGGCGCAGAGTCCTGTATTTTCATTAATAAATTTCTACAATCTAGTATGATTGTTTGGGTTCACACCACAGCGGTATCACTACACAAAAGAAGGATCAGGCTTTTAATGTTCATGTAGGGGAACATGCGTTTCACGTTGCTAGTACCCCTGCACCATGTGAATCCAATTTGCTTGTAATGGCACCCACATGGGGTGTGACCCATTTATTTATAATGGCGTTTTATACGGCACCAGTCTATCACTTTCGGCGGTGTCTCGTTGCTCCCAGAAGTAGAACATAGAAACATCGATATGTACAGTCACAGGAATCAAAGCACATATGTGCATGTTGCACATGAGTAAGTGTAGGCACATAACATGGGAAGGCATTGTGTGTTCTTTGATGCACTTAGAATGCACATAGTTTGTCATAATGTGATGTCAGAGAAAGCACAGCAACTTCATCTAGTCTTCCCCGCCTCCACTTATTTCAAGGCATGCTTTGTTTCCATGTTAACCTGACTCTCCAAGTTGCATTGTCATTTTTGGGTGAAGACATTTGCACACCAGATTTCTTTATGAACCATTATGTTTGTATATATATATATATATATATATATTATTTTGACCTTCATACGTCACTTTAAAGGACTCTTCTAGGCCCCAGTTCCGGCAGCGTGCTGTCACTCTTTGGGGTAGGAAAGCCATTTCATTTAATGATCCCGGTTGGAGTGTGCTTCCAGACAGAATGCCTCGTTATATGCAGTTTCATATCAATTCACTGTGTTTAGCATTCATGCAGTGCACAATTAGGCAAACAGCATTCTCGGTGCTGCCTGTTACGGTCTTGCCTATCCTCCTGGTTCCAAGGGAAGAGTCAGAGTTTTGTTTGGGCCGAAGTGTAGGGTAGTCAGTGTGCTTCCACCAGCCATAAGACGATTAGAGTGAAACTCTGAATTGCACTACCCATTTGTCAGTCTAGAAAAATGGATACCTCTACTTTGTGACCACAAACGTATTTTGGTGGCTGTGGGCCAACCGTCTCATGCACGATATGACAGAATATACGTTTTCGAGCTTGCCAATGAACGGCCACTTTGATGTAACAAGAATCGCCATTTTGTTTTCTAACCATTGCTCATTGCTTTCTGTTACTATTGCTTCGCAGTATATTTTCCGCTTACACTGCTCGACTGTAAAACATTGTTGTCTGTAAGTGAAAAGGACAAGGCCGCAGGGATGAGAGGATAACAAGAGTTTGTTGAAACACAAACGTAGTCAGCGCCAGGAAGAATGCCTCCTTCCCGAATGTAGCCTTGAAGCAGAGCTGCAGGGCATTTAATCATTTCGCAGCTGCCAGCCAGTCTCGTTATATGGTAGAATATGTTAGAATAATACCGCTAAAGGCTTGAATTATGCTTTTCTTATGGCCCCCCTTTGCTGAGCCCGCTAGAGCGTGTCGGCTCCCAGGACGCGAATAGCACCTAATAGATAGCAAGGTCCGGAATGCAACTTTCCCCCCCCCATATGAAGCTCACTTCCAAGAACAGAAGCACTGTGTTCTATTCAACAACTGAAAGATGCCTTCGCACTCACAAATTGCAAATTGTTACTAGAATAGATGTTTGAAGGTGTCATAGTTGTCGGAGATGTCCATCATCACACCAAGTTCAAAGAAACCCAATAAAAGGGGGGTGTTAGACATGTCATAGCTGATTGTTTGATATGCATTTTGTATATATGTTACTGATGCACGTAATTCACTCTCTTGCGTCCCTCGAGGTCTAGAGATACACTTCGCGGGGCGTGAGACCGAGTTGGCCAACTGAGACTTTTGCTTTGCAATAAACCCTAGCTTTGGGAATACAACCTCATGTCTGGCGTATCTATCATGTGTGGTGACTCGCCTTGTTTCCATAGATGTCAGGGTCCCCTAGGGGCCCCTTTCACATTTGCTCCATCCTCCAAATTCTTCCCCTCCTCAGTCTGGGCCTTTCACTCCCCTGCCTACTAGGTCTTGTGAGTATTTTTATATATTTTAATATTGGCTCATGTAGATGTGACACGACAATCTAATACTCCGATTTATATATCCCACCCCACAATTCTGGGCAAGAAACAGACAGTGAGGTAGTCAAAAATAAAACTTTATTTATAAGAAGAGTTCAGTTTAGACAACTGATTTTCTAGCTTTACCATTTATACCACTACAATATGGTACATATACAAAACAAATACTTAAACCAAGTGTGTGTGTGTGTGTGTGTGTGTGTGTGTGTGTGTGTGTGTGTGGGTGCGCGCGCGCGCCTTTACTTTACAAGTTAATGTATTTATTTCAATGTTGATGTATGCACACTTTTAAAAAAGCCTGCATGTAATGCATTCAGTCTCTTTATATTTCTGGGATGGAGATGTACTATACTCCATTAACAGATATGTACTCAAAGACCCCTTCCTTCCAGATTGCACCTGACTCTGGCTATGTATTGAAAGACTGGGGAATTGCTAAGATTTTCAGTTTTCAAAGTTTTTATTGAACAGATGAAATTCTTTTAGCATGCATTTTGTTGCACAATCATCCAGTTGACACTATGGTCTTCAACAGCAACATTAACTACATGGGGCCTCATTATGACTCTGGCAGTAGCCATGCTGGTAAATACCAGCACAGCTCCCGCCGGAGTCATTTTTTTACTGGCATCCGGCAATAGGGATGTACCGGGGCATTCCAGCCCTGGCAGACCTGGTAATACCCCTTCGCCGGGTGCCGGTTAAATTTACTCCCCATTCCCATCTGAGTCTTTTAGGAATCAATGGTAATGGGGAGGCTGGTAGCACCAGCACCGTTAATAATGGTGCTACTGTGTAGGTCTGTTCGTGGGTGCCGGTCCACCCGGCATGTCAGACCTGCCGGGCTGCAAGGCACCTGCTGGCAGACCTCATAGTTTGCTGGTCCAGTAACAACGGTACCGGAAAGCTTACCGGTACCGTTATTACTGGACCGCCAACCTTGTAATGAGGCCCAAGATGTCTCTAGGCAATAGTGGATCATGATTCCACTATGATCTAAATGACTCAGCACCGGCTTCCACCACAAATTATATTCAGAAATATTACTTAACTTTGCTAAGGCAATTTCACCTTATAGTGGAACCAAAATGTATTCCGTTTTGATTTTCCTTATTTAATACAAAGTCAATTAGGCCAGCAAGAGCAATATCTCACTTTGTATTGGATATACAAGCAAAAAACACAGCTTGGAATATTAGCACCAGTGTTCCTGTTTTTAAATGGAAACTACCTGCATTCCCAGTGATTTTATTTTTCAAGATTTTACATTAATCAAATTGGACAATTTGGGGGTTGGGGTTGATTTACATTTCTAGATGTAACTACTTTTTGTGGCAGAACCAGCAACCAACCCATACAGTTGGACATCATTTGTACATCAAACCCTCAATTCAGTTAGCATTTTTGGAAATAAATCCCCTACACTGACTGGTCTTCCTTCGATGGGCTCCTGCGGCACTTTTCTCGCAGTGTATAGGTTTTCCCTGTGGGCAATGATTGTTCTCCTGCTCCTAAATCTGCAGTTTATTCCCCTTCTGAAACTTCATTGCCAAATATTCCATAATACTCCCATCTGTCCTTATGTCATTATATCGCCCTTTAGCCACAAACCTGGCTTGTCAGAGGTATGGTTTTCCAGCCACTTGACTAGAAAAGGTAGGGGAGAATTGCTCTTTTTGAAGAGATGCTAATTAGTTTTTACACTCTAAGTTCTGCCTAGAGGGGGATGAAACTTACATTTTCAGATTCTGCAACTTGGGGCGAACATTTAGAGATGTTGAATGATTCACTTCTTATAATGATCGACAAATGTACACATTTTAGCATTTTTTACTAATTTGATACATGATAACATGAAGTTTATATTACTGCTTGTTATATAAGTTACTCATATACATAAACTGTCCAAATATGGTGTCAATAAGATCTTGCATGGCAATGCACTGATTAATTTTATGATTATACATTTTATTGTATGTTTTCCTCATGTTAAATGTATTTATTTATTTTTGGTGTGCAATTGGAGCTATTTTCCACCGAAAGGCAGAGATGATACCTCACCCAAATATCCCCCTTTCCATGTTACTACTTATCCAAAGCAGAATTCTCGTAGTGTGCATATTCTCCATGACTAATCCAAGGCAGTTGTCTGGTGCCATGCTTCTGAATGTTAGTCACATTTCCCTAGATCTCTTAAAACTGTAGTGTTTATGACAGGCTTACACTTTGACAGATTATGATGAGGCCCATCAGAGTCTTATATCTGAAGACCTATTAAAAGGTCTGGAAGAGGGTGGGTTGATACAATCTCGGGGGCAATGTGCTTGTCTTGGAAGCAAGACGATGCGGCGCAATACAGGTTCGATCCCCGGGTCCACACTTACAAACCTCTTGGTATTAAGCGTCATATAAATAAGCAATTATACTTACAAAAACTGGTCTGAATAAAGCCATTATGTAGGCTTTTCATGTGCATTGAGACAATGTCAGGCCGAGAAAGGTAAATATCAAAGTGTTTCAATTTTGTTCTCAGCATTTGCTGGGCTTCCCCCTTCCAACTTGCTTTTCAAAGCAGACATGAAAGCTAAAAGCTGCTTCAGTTGTATTCTTGTATTTAATATCCTCATTATTAAATTAACCCTGTGCACTTTTAATTAAAGCACTGTATAATCAGGTATCACATAATGCTACAATTTAGTTTATACTTTTTTATTAATTTGTTTTACACTCTGAACAAGGGCAGTCACTTAAAACAAATGCATTTAACTCTGTTTAAAGCTACGCTAGACATACTTAAAAATATAAGACAAATGACAGGTTTTGACATTTTTTTCTGGGATTCACATGCGGCAGAAGGAAAATATGTAATAGCATTATTTTGACATAATAATGAGCAGAATGAGCAGTCATAAAAGTGTCATTTTGATTGAGTCAACAATAAAGAGGCAGAAATCTCCAATAATGTATAGAGGCCAAGCATATTGGTACTCTTGCTTTGCCAGGAAGGCCTTTCATGCTATATTGTATTTTTGACATAATGTTTACTGTACAACTCCTGACAGTCTCTTGCTCCCTGGAGCTCATGCCAGTCTTCTGGGTGTTCCTCATCCCAGCCCCTTGTGTTTACCTTCCCCACCCACTTTATGTTTTACTATCCTAACTCTTTTGTTTTCTACTTACCCCAGCATGCTGCTTCCTCCTTTTCTTAGCCTCCTGGAGATCTCCTCTGGCTGCATGCCTTATGCTCATTCTGATCTCTTTGCCAGCTGACACCAAATCAGCTCCTTCAACAAACACCCACTGACCTCTGCTAGAAGTGCTTATTCATGCAAAGGACAGGGTCCACCCACCAGCCTCCTTCTGGCCTAAGGGATCGCAGGGATGTCTCCTTTAGCAGCCAAGATAGGGTTGGATGATGGGTATATGCAGCTTGGTTATGGGAGTTGGAGTTGGCTAGTCTGTCTCCATGGGCTGTCCTCTCTCTACTTGCCACATTCTGGCTTGAAATCCTTAAGCCTAACCAGTCTTAATTCTTTGAGTGTAAAGACCGTGTGTAGTGACTGGTTGACTGCTTCTTGAGTTTACTGTCCTAGCTCAGGATCCACCCATTAACCACCTACTGTTATATTGATTTGTGCACCTGCAAGAGCAGAGTCATGTGTGCTGGCTCTTCGGTGCTGCCCATTTGTGATACTTTTGGAGAATCAGGAGCTTCATAGATGATACATTGATGAATCCTTGCTTACTATGTGTTGCATGGTGGGAGCAGCCAAGGTATCCAAATAATGCCACAGTGAGTTCCAGCATCACTTATCTTGTGTTTGCACCTGCCCCCATGCATCGCCACCATCCACTAGTAGGGTCATGATGGGGACTTTGCATATGTCACAGCTATAAAAATAAAAGTTCATGTTACACAGTTATATTTAATCTCAAGGCAAGCATACAGTCAAAACCAACCACACAGAATTTCTTAATTTCCATCCAAAATGAAACATAACTATTTTGTCTCAGAAAACAAGAAGAGTATGTGGCAAGCCAACTACTGCTAGGCTGTCAAGACAATAGTGTACACGACCACAACCAATCAGGATTTCATCATTATGACCATTAGTACCATGCCTAGTAAGATCGTTTGACGTGTCTTCCCTACGTCTTCCCCCCATGCATGGTTGCACTTTGAAACACTTGTGTATAACACATGATAAATAAACAATCAACCAAGCAATCAATATATGTCTCCTGCCATCCACAGAAGAGTATCTAATGTGTCAATGTTACATTACCCAACCGCTCTGCTTCCTTTGATAATATGGATCGCAACCCCATCCTTAAACAGTATAGGAGTGAGCTAATTATAGAGGCATGGTTGAAGTGCATTATTTCTGGATGCTATTCAACAGTCAGTGTGAGAGACAAATATTCATTGGAAATTGAAGTTTTAAAAGTGAGGTCCACTGAGAGTAGGCCCTTTCTCTTATCCATGTTATCCTCCTTTGAGAACAATGTAAACTGTCCAATGTGATTGCCTACAAACATGTAAGGCCCAAAATGTTGAGATGAAAAATAACCACATGTCTAGTTTACTGCATTTAAGACAAAACACACATATTAAGGGGATTATTAAACATAATTGTCATGTACTGAACACAGGGGGAGAAAATGGCGGTTGATATTACTTGCTTTAAAAAGCAGCACAAATCTAAGACAAGCATTCTGTATATGCTAACCACATTGACAGGACATCATCAATGTGGACATTGAAAACAAGCTGTGTCTGCTCCCAATCCATGAATGTGAAAGAGATAAGAGTGAACAACATACACATTTAGGTTAGAGAATGTAGTAATTGCAATAAACAGACAGTAATATATATAGTATGCAATATATGTGTAGTCTTATATGCAGTGGCAAGAAATGATGGATATAAAAAATCATGATCATCTAACAACAATGTTGTGTGAAGTGACAAATTAACAATGATCCCCTGTTAAAAACACTTAACTTGATTGTGACACATCAAAACAGGCTTCCACTGGTTTGTGATTGGAAAGGCAAAACTGGCTTCTAGGGATTGTGATTTTGATTCTGTCTTTAGAAAGTAGGGTATTGTATTGGGCTTTTAGATCCTGGACACTGAGAAAGTTCTTGAGGAAGTATATGCATACAATACATAATACATCTTGTCATAAGTGCTCAATATTTTCAACAGTGAATTATACAAACAACAACCATTGCTACACTTATAATTTCATGATACTGATAGGAAATATAAGGGAACAGTATAAGATTGAGCATTGTTGACTGAAGTGACATCAAAGAAAATGGGGGCAGTTGGGGGAGAACCCCCCATTTCGAACAAAAAACAACCAAAAAAAATGTTTTTTTTTTCGACTTTTTGTTTTAGACATTATGACTTTCGATATTATTTCATTCGACTTTATGACTATAAACCGTAACAAGAATGTACAATATTTAGAATATATCACTTTCATTTGAGAGATGAGAGGTGTGCCTTTCTGATTGAATATTTCTTTCAATTTAGAGATAGAAGTGGAATTAAACAAAGTATAACCAAAGTATTTGATACTTAGTGGTTGAAGTATATGAATGCCTTCAATCAACCACCTAAAAGGCTTTAATTTCCTACCTGCAGAAAAGATCATAATTTGAGATTTCATAGGGTTGGAAGTTAGATTATAATCAAATGCATATAATGAAAAGGAATTAAGTTTATTCTGATGTCCGAAAGGAGTGGGGTTGAGAAGTAAAATATCATCGGCAAAGGCTATCCAGTGTAGCCGCATCTTTCCCATTCTGCCAGGGAAAGGCCATAGCTTTTGGATCCCAACCCTGGGGGTGGACAAGTGAGGGAGGATCACCTGGGTAGGAGGTCCACAGGGAGTGGTGGAGAAGCACTCAACGGAGAGACATAGTCCTGCCCTCTTTCCACAACCCACCTAACCCCTAAGCCCGATTATTTTTGGGGAAATTGCAGCTACCATAATTCCTCCCACATTACATTGACAACACTACTGAGTGGAGGATGATGATGAATGAGGACAGGCAGGTCATATCTACTGACTTGCAATGGCTCTGTCCCTGTAATGAGGCCAGACAGAGTCAGGCACATAATCTTTACTATATAGACCTGCCACTATTTAACACTCCTTGTCAAATGAATAAAAGGTGGCATGCACAGACACACTTTGAGCGAGGCTGGCTACAAGAAGGAACAGCTCTTCTGGGGCTGACGCGAACTAGGCGATGGAAGTCGGAAGGCCAAGGGGCGGATCTGCAGTTGGAAAGTGAGTGAGCGGAAGAAAGAAACCTTTGTGGTATAAGACAGTGGCCTGCAACCCTCACGGGTGAGTGGTGAAGTTGGGAGGAGCAGAGGAGGTGTTGGAAAGGGCCTTGACTGCTGCATGAAGAGTGAAATGGCCTTGAGTGCTGCATGAACACAACCAGTGAGATATTGAAGGCAACAAAGCCTGGTTTGTGTTAATTAGTCTTCCTTCATCAAAGCTCTTCATGCAGCAGTAAGGGCCATTTCCAACACCTCCTCTGCTCCTCCCCAACTCTGCCACTCACCTGTGAGTGTTGTGGGCTACTTTGTGTTAAAAGCACAAGTAATTTTAACTCAAAAGTTGAAGGTTGTGTGTGATAAAAAAACATAATGGAGAGGACAATTGCTGAATTGTAAAAGGAATGCAAACAAAGTAGCAGTGTGGTCCTGCAAGGTGAAGTCACACTTTCGAAAGTCTCTGTGAAATGTCCTGAGTTGAATGGAAATCAAAGGCAAGAAAATAATTGCGATCACGAAAGAAAGTTGAATGATTGAAAGCAAAGTATGTGAACCCTGAATATGCCAACAGTGCAAAATATATGAACCGTGAAGGAGGCCAGGAAGGCAAACTAAAACGGATAAGAAACTACAAATACCAAGATGCCTTTTTTGTATGTATGAATTTTGAAAGAGACCAAGAAGGCAAATTAAAGAGGATAAGAAACTATGAATACCAAGAACTATTGTGTTACATATGGATTTTGAAAGTGGCTAAGAAGGCAAACAAAAAGGAATATGAAACTACAAGTACCAAGACTCATTTGTGTTCTAAGAGGAGGAAGATTGTGGATTAAGAATTATTGAAAGAAAGGTTGAAGTTGTCATGCAGAGGTCAATGTAAAATTCTTGCAGTTTTTGAAAGTTTTCGTTAGTAAAAAGACACCTGATACAAAACGTGTGCAAGGGAACCCCTAAGAAGTGAAAGTGAGTAAACAGTCTCGAGCCCAGCAGAAGGAAGCCTTTGCAGAACTGTTGGACAATCTGGGAAAGGAAATGTGAAAGGAGAGACAGGCACGAGCCCGGCAGAGGGAAGCCTGTGATGAATTGTGAAAAGTTAAGGGTCAAAAGTGGAACTGTATATTTATGGGGAAGGCAGAAGAAGCCTAAGGAAGTGATTGAACTACCAAAAGCTTGAAGCCCACTATTGAACAGTTAATTTGTACCAGTAAACCAAAGTGTTAAGACTGAAAGAACTGCGCCATTCACCTATTCCTATTAGGACACTCTCTAGATCCTGTGAGGCTGCACATGGGGAAGGGAGTTGTTATTTAAGCCATTCTGACATTTCTTTTGAGACACTATTTTCCTTTTTTGTTCCCTTATCACATTTGTCATTTGAGAAGGAGGGCAAGGTTAGTTTTTTAATTTTTTATTTTTAGTATATGCCTTGTTGTTTTGACTAGATTGACTTGGACTTGTTTGTTATTCATTTAATGGTCGAGATTACTCCCATTCTCGAATTAGGGCTAGTTAGGAATTCTACCAAACCAACCAAAATACCTAAAAAAAGTTTTCAAAACTTGTATACATTATGTCTACAGCACCATATTGTTGCTTGAATGTTATGTTTTAGCTGGTTGGTAGATAGTAATTTTTCTCTTTAGATATTCTGGGGCAGTGTCATGAGTGAGGACCGCTATTTTAAATTGGATTATTCCTTTAACAGGGAGCCAATGAAGATGCTTTTGATGTAACGTAATATGTTTACCATGAGGTACTTGTTTTATAATGAGAACAACATTATTTAGAACCACTTGTAGGGTGTGCAGATTCTTTTTAGACATGCCTCCCAATAGGGATTACAGTCATTCATTCTGGAAAGAATGGTGACCCTAGCTAGTGTTTCGCATTTTTTTCTGAGATGAAAGGTCCAATTTTTCAAAGAAGCTTCAGATGAGATTGTGTGTTATGGGCGATGTTATTCACTTGTGCATCTGTGCTAACATTACAATCCACAACTGTGCCCAGAGTTTTGACTTTAAACTCTGTTTTAATCACACATCCTTCAAGCATAAATTCGTTGTATCTTTGATCCATATAGCAACAATTAACATTTAGCATCATTCAGATGTTCCACTGCTTTACATTGATGGTCATTTTAATGGAAAGTCTGCCTTCAAAGTACCAGTTTCCAGCGGGTCCCCCCAAACCCTCAGGGAGTGTTCCTTGGAGGATTTGGCCATTCTTGTATGAGGCATGCAAGTGGTTTATTCCCTGGTGGTACCCACATGTGTGTTATCATTGTAGCTATCCGAAGAGAGCTTTAAAAAGACTAGGCATTGTCTTTTGAAATAGGACACGTTTTGATAGTTTTTTTGTGGAATATTTGACATTACAGTTGCAATAATTTTCAAAGTAAACATACAAACACGTTAGGTAAATAGCTCCATAATTTTAAATATGGCATGATTTCTCCCATATGAGATATAGGGCCTGATTTACAAAATCCTTTTACAATGGCACAATACCATTGAAGAATGCTTTGTAAATCAGGCCCATAGGGTGCTGAAAAAATATGTGTTTGCTACTTTTCGCTGTGATGTTGTTGTGTTGCCGTGAATGGCAGACTGTATTTCCTAAGACTGTGACAAGGGCACCTGATACCCTTAGGTATGATAACTGTAATGTGTTTTCCCTCTTCTAATGTTCATTAAAATGGAAATGACTGCACAACCCATACGAATGAATGGCTGTGAGTAAGTCACTGAACATCGTGATATGAATAAGTAGGTAAATGCCTCCATACGCTGTACCCCACAGAATTAAAACTCATCTATTCAAAATAAGGCATACCTCTTCAAGATCGTATATAGTATGCACAAAGCAGCATGCATACCCGAAAACAGTTACAACATTGTTTTTTTTTAAATAAAATATATTTATCTTAGGAGAACACATACAGTTACTGAGATAAAAGTGAGTGGAATCACAGGCATAAAAGCACCACAAACCTATGATAGAAAATACATAAAAAAAATATTGGGGCCATCTAAGAATACTGTGATGGAAAGTTATTTGGGAACGTAGCTTCAAGTGTGGGTTATTGTGGCTGGACGACGTTGAGAGGTGAAACTGGTACCAAGGACACTAGCTAGTGTGCACTAATTACTTAAGAAGCTGAGCAACGCACTTGTCTTTCTCACAGAGCAACCTTTTCTCCAACATGCGCCCACTCCAGGCTACAACCTTGGTGTCCTATGCACAGTCAAAGGCCAAGCAGTGATATCAGGCCTGGCATTAATTCGTGTGCCTGTCTCATTTTGCCCTTTGTGCATGCTTGAGCTGACAGTGGCCATCCAGTAGTGCTGCAATGTCTATGGCTGCCCTTATGAGAAGCAGTTGGTTATAGTAATTGAAGGTTGCGAAATTACATCTCGTAGAGCCAAAGGGGCATCAGCATTAAAAGGTGTGCAATGCCAATCTGTGAGAGCTTGGTATTTGCCACCTAGAGGTAATCTCATATACTGAAGAGACTATAGATAGGTTATGGTTCCTGGTCCTAATTGTGTACATTGTTTCTCTCAGTCAGCGCTCAGAGTTAACTCACATTATGTTTGTTTTAGCACTTTATATGAAAATCAGTCTGACATGTTTGGGAAAGTTTGTCACCCTTCAAAAACCTGCTAAACCCCGAAAGGTTTCATTTTGAAATATATTTTAATAAGAATGCAAGTGCGTTGGCTTCTAATTGTCATATTACATGCATAGAGACGTTGAATGGCATTGACATGTATAAACTTGGATGTATGCAAAGAAATAGCACGATGATTGAGTGCATTTTAGTGCTATTCAACATCCACTGTCCATTCAATGTTACCTTCTAGCTTCAGGACAGCATGTCCTGCTACAGGACTAATGACATTCAGGAGCGATCTGTGATCTGAGGCTATTCAGTTAATGTAATTGTTTTTAATTGCCTTTTAATACTTAAGAGTGAAACAACTGAACATCACAAGGCATATATTGGGGGTCCTAGTCGGTTATCATCAGGTGTTAGCATGCTCGCCTGCACTTTTAAATCTATCTATGGTTCATTTAGACATTGGACCTCATTACAAGTTTGGAGGTAGCCTCGCCTGTAATAAAGGCAGGCTAGCTCAAAACTTGCAAAAAAATCCGGCACCCGCGAATGGGCAATTACTGGGTCATTACGGCCCAGTCAGACCCGGTAATTGCCCACCCGTGGGTTCCGGAATGGATTGCTCTGCATTCCCATTGAGCCCTATAGGAGGACGGATGCTCCGGCACCATTTATAACGGTGCCGGTATTCCGACATGCTGTGCTCATGGGTCCCTTTCATTCCGCCAGGTCAGACCTGTCGAAATGAAAGGCACCCGCAAGCACAACTCAGAGTTTGCCGGTCCGGATACAACGGTACCGGTAAGCTTACCAGTACCGTTGTATCTGGACCGGCAAGCTCGTAATGAGGCCCAGTGTGTCCTCCCAATATTGGAAAATGTGCCACAGGGATCACTGAGGTGTAGCGTCATGTTTATAACACATTCAGGGGGGATTACAACCAAAGGCCTCTCCTTCAGTGTGTCAAAAGCACACAACATACACGCTGGCCTGATTACCCTGCCATTGCTACCTTTTAGGTGGTCATCTCCCTTGGGTCCTTCTCCAGTATCAAATCAGCAGCACAGAAACCTTGGACAATGCAGTTCCCAAATTGAAATTCTTTCGTCCATAAAGGGAATATGCCCCTTTTTTATAACCTCATAGCAACTCGACAAGATCTCCATTATGGTGTCACTTGCAATGTCCAGGTTTGAACTGCAAGTAGATATATATCTACCTCCTTTCTAAGACAATGGGCCTCATTACGAGCATGGCGGTAGCCGTGCCTGTATGGCAGGCACAGCTACCGCCATGCTCGCTACCGGCCCCGCCACCCGGGATTGGGCAATAACCGGCCCATTACGAGTTGAATGGGCCGGTAATTGCCCATTCGCGGGTGGCGGTATTGCCGGGCTCCCGATCCCCATTCTGCCCAATAGGGCAGGATGGGGGTGGGGAGCATGGTTGCACCGTTAATAACGGTGCTGGTGCAATCACGAGTTCTGCTTGCGGGTGCCGCACAGCCCGCCAAGTAAGATCTGACGGGCTGTCAGGAACCCGTGAGCAGAACTCGTAATGTGGCGGGACGGTATAAACGGTGCTGGTGCTTTACCGGCACCATCCATACCATCACCACCAGGGTCGTAATGAGGCCCAATGTAAAGTTGTCAAAATATTACGGCCAAACTCTTATTCAGTCTGAAGCACACAAAACATAATAAACCTGGCACCAACTTCAGTCCCCAAAATTCTCCTGCTCTACTAGCTATGAAGATAACTTTGCGATACCAGGGGCCAGATTACAGAAATGTTGCACCAGTGAAAGTACAAATTTGCACAGTATTAGCACTAGGGCAAAGATTGCCCTATTTTTTGAAAACATTGGGACACATTATAAAACCGTTCCAGCACGACAATTGCAGTATGGCATACTTAAAAGCAACGGGTCAAAAATTGCCACAATGCAAAAAAGATACACGGTTGATGCATTTTTGCACCAGGGCAAGGTTTGCACAAGTGCTAATACCATTCGGTATTAGCACTAGGGCAAACTTTGCCCTGGAACAAATATGTAGTGAAAATGCATCTGTTTTGCACTAGCGACATTTTTGCACAGGGGTTTTTAATATGCTAAACTGCACGTGTTGCAGTGCAATGGTTTTCTAATGTGTCCCTGTGTTTTAAAAAATAGGGCAAACTTTGTCCTAGTGCTAATACTGTGCAATTTTGCACTTTCACTTGCACCAGAGCAAAGTTTCTGTAATCTGGCCCCAGGTTGCCAGCAGAAGTACACAATGTTTGGGGATCCATGTCTTCATTACTGAGACACTCACATTTGGAAGTGTGTTCTGATGTCACTCAGAAAGGATCCTGACTGCCTGCATTTCAGGAAGTAATCCACTATTTACTATGGTCCTTGATATTGCACCTTGAAAGATGCATTTTAAAAACCCAATAAATAAACCCATAAGCAAATAAATAAATAAATGATATGTATCAACACGGGCCATAGCGTCAGCGAAAATTCCACCCAAAAGCAAGTTGCCTGCAACCCTATCTCATTGTTTTGCGAAGTTTCCTTGCAGCATGTGTTGTCTCACACAAGCCTCTAATAAACAAAATGATACCCACATTTTAGGAAATATAGACACAACAAAGCCAATATTGTGAACCACGTAATACTTGATTCTTAAACTTTCAACTAGAATATGTGGTAGTAAGTAGCAAAAATTCGAATTAAATATAAAAAATATCGGTTTTAGCCAGACGGTGTCTCGCCAAGAACATAACTGTTGTCCACGCGGTTCTCTCCGGAGCATCACTGACAATGGGAACATGCTGTCGATTTGGAGGAATTATGTAAAGCAATCGCTATAGCAGGAACTGTCCCATGTATCGCCCTTATTTCCCGTTGCTTCCGGTCAGGGTGTCATATTTTCACTTCAAGACGTAAGATGGTGGGTTTCTTTCTACTTTTTGGGACACCAAACTGTCTTTGGAATCATTCAGAACATGTGGGAATGTTTTGACATGATGTATCTAATTTCAACTGAGCTTCACTTGGGTGTTTACATCTCTCGAGTGTCTGATTCCGAACTGAATATTGCAGTGGTATTCGGCAAGGCAAAGTATCTTCCAGATTAGCCTTACGGATGTGGCCATCAGGAGATGGGGCACCACTTCAGGTGAGCCCGAAGAAGCAGTGCAAAGGTCTACTGATTATGCCCCTAGTCAGCAAGAGACGGAAAGAGGAGATTTCTGCCCCGTGATGCTGTTCTTTGTTATGTTCACATTTAATTAAATGATGCTGTGTTGAGTTACCGTAAATTATGACATGGTATATATGCATATGTTAATTGCCATTTTAAGCACACATTTGTCAGTGAGCGACAGAGCACTGAGGTCTTGTACTAGAACGTGTCATGCTTGTTACTGTGTCTAAGTCATGCCCATGTACGCATGAAAAGGAGTAGGAACATGATAGATTATGCATGCCGGTTGTATGTTGTGCATTCCCTGGCATCCCAGTTGGGAAGTCATTTCCTAAAGTCAGGCGTTGTGAAGACAGGTTTGGCTAGTGGGATCCATATGAGCTGTGGACCATTGAATGCCAAATGATATTTCTTTAAGTGTTACTTCAGAGGAGTAGTCACATTTAAAGACATCTTGAAACTGTTGAATCGAAAATGTAATAGAGTTCCAGAGCTTGGTGTTTCCTCCAGAATAGAAAGCACCAGCAAGTTGAGATTTTTTTAATTTATTTTATTTTTTATTGATTTAGTTGATGACATCAACTTTTCAATATAAAACATTTAACATAGAAAAACAATTACAATCATAAAAATAATTCATAATAGGATATTACACATTTTGTTTAAAAAAGAAAAAAAAACTCTTAATTGAAGAAGTTAGGTTAAGAACAACTATGTTAACAAATGTCAAAGCTGAATGATTAGAGTATGGAACATAAAGAATGTTGGAACAACGATCTTGTAAACTTTCAGCTAAACAATGGTCATTTGTTAGCAAGTTTATGTATAACTACTCGCAAGAGTATCTGTAGTATCTAGCTGTAATGAACATAAGAAATGTACTGTTGCAAGTTGTACTGCCATTGACTGAGAGCCATAAATAAGAGCCCAAAAATGTTGTTGTTCACAAAATACATATGTAGCACAATATTTATGAAAATGTATTTGTCTTGTAAGAGGATTCAATTCAACACTACAGCTAAGTCAACGCCTAGTCTATAATACTGAATGAAAACCCTTATTGATATATCTTTATGTCCAGTTCATGCGTTCTGGATGACTACCCCTATATAACACCCCTCTCTTGGAATCCCCCTGACCCCACTGAGCCAAGAAGTAGTTCTGTTTTGCAAGTTAAAAGGTTTATTTGATAATTTAAACAAGAGATGTATATATCACACCTTATAATAAATTAATAATTGAATAGCACACTTAATCTGATATGATAAAGATTAACAACGGAGAATCTGGCACTAACACGCTTCTCTATAATCAATAAGGAGTTGACATGAAATGGATAAGGTAGCACACAGGTGAATAGGAACAAAAGAAGAAGGTGGTACAAAATGCTTTATAGAGTTCAAATGGATGCAAGGTTGAATGAATGAAATGCAGTATAGAAATACTCAATATGATTTCAACAAAACAATGTAATCACTTTTCTCTGGCAATCCCCTCCCCCCCTTGATGCAATGCAAGGAAATGGAAGGAAGCACACAGTTCTCAGAAATGCAATCAACTGTAATTCAGTTCACCCCAGCAAGCTTACACTACAGAAAACAGATAGGAGTTTTGAAAACACAGGCCCAAATTGCTTTGATATGTGCTGGCAATGAATTAAAAAATATGCTAAAATGCTTTTAATTCCCTTTCAGAGGTTCAGGGTGAGTGGTATCTAGTTAATATTAGTCCCGGCTCACACTAGCAATGATGCAGGGATAGTTAGCAGGTTAAACGAATTTCTGGCAAATGGAAGGCAAGCAGCAGTCGATTTTTTACACGTGAAGAAATTTGCAAATCGCGGCAAAATTCGCGGATGCGCCGAGCGCTATTACAGAGGAACCGCAAGGACTATCACGATCGTTTTGGGGTACTAGGAAAGCCTAGGATCTCAGCTTCCAAATGAAAGTTACTGCAAGTCTCTAAGACAAACGGTCGCGGAGATATGAGCGATTTTGTGAAGGTCGTTTTTCAGATTTGAAATGTTAAAAGCTCAAAATGACAAGTGACAGATTTTGCAGCTAGAATGACAGGTGACAGATTTGGAGCTATCAGGCAGTCCTACTTAGGTTAAATAGATTGAATTAGATGAATTTAAACTAAGAGATTGGTTCTACACAGTTCTGCTGGGTACTCACACTATATTCTTGAATTAAATGGGCCTCATCACGGATCTGGTCAGGGTTTTAGACTGGGCTCTGGTCTCTCTCTGGGCACAGCGTCTGGTCTCTGGAACTGCTCGCTCTCTGGTCTGGTCTCTTAGTTCTGGATAGATTGAAGTCTCTAGTTTGGCTTTCTGGAGGTTGATGAATTTGAAGTCTGGATCTCTGGATGTTGTATGGTCCGGCAGAGCGCGTTGCAGCAAATGGAATTGAAGGTCCCTATCTGTCCTGTCTGTCTGCTTTTATGTGTTTTGAGAGTGGGTGGGTATGTTGGTCATAACTAAACTTGCCCCTCTCACTTGTCATTGGTCAAATTTCCATTCCTCACTTGATTGGCGAAGCTAAGTTGTGTCAGAGTGATGTCATTTTATGGCTTGCAGATAGGACACTCCTCTGTCAGATTGCACACATTCTATATTTGATAACAAAAGACATATTTCACAGTTACACAGTTGCTTGAAATTACATATACATGGTGTGGCTGAATTTAGCCATGTCTCTGTCCAAATCTGTTGTTTCTAAGAGCTTGCATTCAGAAATGGCACATAATTGACTTTTTAACTGATTTTTCAATTTCTGACATTGACCCAACTTTACATGCATGTGCGCAGGGAGTATGGACATTAACTGATGAAGTTTCAGATTTTTAACATGCATACATTTAGAGTAATATCCACTTTTCCGCTGACACCCCCCTGAACATACCACCGGTTCTAAAAACCTCTTAAACTGTGGGCAGAAAAATCACAAGAATTATGGTATCATTTATAAAATTTTCACATGTCCGCTCTATGAATGATCCATCTTTTTAAAGTTATGTTCTGGCTCCAAAGGGGTGTGGTTTCCTCTCAGCACAAGGTAGAAATACTGGTTTATCCAGTTCTGCCAAGCCAGCTTCTGTCTCCAGTTTCTCCCCCTCCCAGTTTCTGCCAAGAGTAAGCCACTTTTACGACCCCTGCAATATAAGATTTGCTTGGGTCCTGAAAGGCTCATTGTTCAAGAGGAAGCCATTTATGATCCTCTCAATAAACCCTCTGCCTGGGTGAAGGGAGTTGCATTGTTCACTCTCCTGCAGAGCACAGGTAATTCAATTATCAGATAGATGGTATATTCTTAGTGTGGCCAGCAAAAAGGCAGATAGTCCTGGGAACACAGCTGTGACTCAAGTTTCACTCCTGATGGGGGTAGTTGTCAAGCAAAATCAAGTTCCTTAAGCCAGACTTTCAGCTAACTGTCATGTTTTTTTGTTGCTTTTTAAATTAACTTGCAATTTTACACATGCAGCTAGAATGCTGATTCTAAGTGCAAAACTATGACATTTCAACAGTTACAAAGGCATGTGACACCAAACATAGGTCACTCATTTAATCTAAACATTTTCGATTTTAGTGTCTTTAAATCCAGTGCAACTTAAACTGCTGACTCCATAGCTCAGCCAGTTTTGTTATAAGCATTGTTCTGGGCTCTTCATTTGCCAGATTTTGTAGGCACACAAAACTCCATTCTGCCAAATGTCTGCTGGTGTTCAGTGAATATTTTGCACATATTGTAATGTTTGAAAATAGGCATTTTGAGCCTGCCTTCAGAGAAACACAGGGTGGTTTTAAAACGCCGGCTTTTGGATAGTGGTGAGTACTGGTACTGCACCCATTTTTGGGATTTAACAAATGAATTCCCCACAATTCTAAGTTGCATTTGGCAATCAGCATTGCCATTCCCAATGGTTTCAGACTACTGTGCGGGTAGTCCAATGGTGGTTTTAAAGCGCTTTGAAGCTAACCGGCACTACTGTTTTTCCTTTGGCAACCCATTTCCCTCATGGCAACCCGGCCTTTCATTCTCGCACTGGTGGGTGGCAAGTGAGGCAACCATTTTGGTGGGCGCACAAACTGCGCAGCTTTCCTGGATTTCGGCGCACATGTGGGTTTTCCGCCATCTTGAATTTTCTAAGCCCACAGCACCAAATGTTGCAGCATGATTACTTGCACGTGGGTCAAGACACCCAACAGTCTTTTAGAGAGTAACATAGGACATTGTGTAATAAGGTGCTCTAAAGTTTCAGGAATCTCTGATACATTGCAAAAGCGACATATATGTTGGTTTCGAGCTAAAAGTTTCCTGGTGCATAAGAGGTCTCTCGTTTGCCAAATGTGAAAGCGAAAGCGCAAAATCTGCTGTCGATAGTATGTAGATGGAGCCTTACACAGGTAGCTTTCCATGATTCCACCAGAGTTTGATGGAAAACGATGGGTAGTTGCATGTTTGTATCTAAGGCATTGCTGGTGATTATCAATCCAGGCTATTTGACCAGTTTTTTGTTTTGCCTTATCAGGATTTGTTACAAGCAGTTCAATACTAACATCAGCATGTATCAAAATCTTATATGTTGATGTAAGCCAATCTCGAACAAATGTGTGTTCTGTATTGAACATATAAGAGGAGAGCATTTTGAGTAACGTGTCTAACTGTGTGGATATGAGACACTTTCTCAGAAGAGCACATTGTTTCCAATGACACATTGAATATAAAGGATTAATTCCTAGTTCATTACGTATCCAAGAAATGGGGATACATTGTGGTAAACAAAGTATGTTGCGCCAAAATTTGGCTTCCCACTTATTTAAAGTATGTGAAGATATAGGAGGGCCTGTTTCTAGTCCATATAAGATGGCTGGTATAACTTTCATTTTCCAGAAAGTGATGGTCGGAGAGATGGAGAATTTGCCATATTTAGCCAAAAGAATACGAGTTTGAGAAGTAAATAACAAAAGTCTGGAATCTATGAGGTCAAAATGTTTAGTTGGTTTAAGAACCGGTTAAAAAATCATGCCGAGATAAGTATAGGCAGTTTTGATAGATAGATTAACATTGTCAATGGACCAATGCTTAAGTGTATGAATTCCACAATGTGGATTATGCATAAGCACTTGTGTTTTTACAGTGTTTACTTTGAGTTCATTTTCAAGGATATATGAATGAAAAGTGGTCAGTAACATTTGAAGCCCTGCGGGTGTCTTAGATACTAAGACAATAACGTCAGCATACATGAGTGCTTTTATTGAAATGCCATTAATTCTCGGAGAGTCCGAGTTGATCGCTCCAAAGTTGGTTTAACATCTTGAATGAAATAATTAAAAATGGCTGACACCAGAACACAACCCTGTTTTACGCCACGTGCAGTAGGAATGGGTTTCGAAAGTAAGCCATTCAAATTAAGTCTAATTCGCATGGAGGTGACAGAGTGAAAATTATATATTATATCAGATAATGTTGGCGGACAATTGTCTCTGGCTAATTTGGACATCAATTTGATTCTGGAAATCGAATGTAAGTCTACGAACGCAAAGTACATTTGTTGCTTCTGTGCTAAGCATTGTTGTTTTATGGCGTTCAAAAGGAAGAGGTTGACTACTGTGCCCATACCTGCAACGAAACCCGATTGACAAGGGTCTCGGAGATGATGACATTGGCTCCAAGCTGAAAAATCATGTAGGACAAGTTTAGTAAACATTTTTCCAGGGGTATCAAGCAGGGCAATAGGTCTGTAATTATGAGGATTGGAACGGGCACCCTTTTTGTGTATGGGAACAATAACAGATGTTTTCCAAGATAAGGGAAGCCTTTTAGTAGCTAATATATGTTTGAAGAGTTGATCTAAGATTTGAGCCCATAGATGAGGGTTGCTCTTTAGCATGTTATTTGTAAGACCGTCCGGTCCAGCCGCTCTTGAGTTGTTAGACATTTTAATATATGAAGTTAATGTTTCAATGTCATAGTCAAGAGACCATTTACATTTTGTTTGTATATGATATTCCAAAATGTCATATGATGAGTCAGCATATAGTTTAGAGTAATGCGAGGCCCATTGCTCTTCATTCACACCATTGGCTTGAGCATCTAGCTGATGGGTACAATTAGTATGATTTAAATGCTTCCAAATGTCAGCCGAGTTTTTCGTTTTGAGAGTAGACAGCATTTTCTCACTGTCTCGTTGGAAGAGAAACACTCTGTACGATCGTGTCCAGTTATGATATCTGGTTTTGGCCTTTTTAAGGTCATCAAAACGAGATAAATGTGAGGATGCAAGCAGAGTCTTGCGTTCTTTTCTATAACTCGCTCTTCTGAGCTTAAGTGTTTGATCAAAAGTGTGTAGATGAATAATCGTTGTGGATTTGGCAATAATGATGTTATTTTTAAATTTCTGCAAAATATTAGTGAAGTCAGGAGACACACTATCGGAAATCATGTTCATGCTAGCAGAGTTGAAATCATTCAATTTGGAAGGATTCCAAGAAATGCGAGATTTGATCTGATTAATCGTGAGAGATGAAGTGTACCATTGATCCTGGACGTTGTTGGACCAATCTGGTCTCGATATAAGAAGAGATAGTAAATTGTGGTCACTACATGTTTGCGGTATTACAGTGAATTGATTGATATCCCGACACAGATTGGAATCAAGAAACATGTAGTCAATTGTGCTAACAACAGCATCTCTGTGCCAAGTAGTGGCAGCGGGAATATTACCAGGCACAGTCCCATTAATCATTGTGAGATTACATTCAGTCATAAAGGCGGACCATATGCGGGCCTCCTGGACTGCAGCTTCATTTTTAGGATGGATGCAATCCAAATTTAAATCCCCAACGAGAAGAGTGGCTATGATATCCTTAGAAAGGGCCACTATTTCTAACATGTCAGAAAGAGCCTTTAGGAAATCAGAGTTTGAAACTTTCACTGTATTGCAATAAATGTTAAATAGTGCAATATTACCTGCTAGACTGGTGAGTTTCACAAATTGGATAAGGCATTGGAAATTAAGCCATGGTACAAGCGAAAAGTGCGAGGAAGAGGAAGCTGCCACCCAGATGAAGACATTGGTAGTCCCTTATCACCTCGCGAAGCAGGAATTAATGCAACGGTATAATTATCCCAAACTGGTGGGTGCATGAACCACGTTTCCTGGAATGCTAAAATATAAAATGAATAAGGCCACGAAGAAATAGATTTTTGAAGATGAATATGGCCACGTGTTTTCCAGGAACATAAACTGATAGGGCAAGTGTGGGGTATACAGGTTGGTTATGAAGAGCTTGTTTTTTTAATGGGCATGTATGTACGTGCCTTGGTAGTAGGGCATGTGGATTTCGTTAAACAAGGCTTCATAGGGGCAAAAAGAGTTTGTGACCTGTGATCTTGTGTAATGAGGAAGCCCATATCAAAAAGTCGAAATTTCGCATTCCAAATGGTTTTTGCGACTATTGCAGTTGGAATCCACAGACGAACTGAGGTGAAATCATTGCCAGCGATGAATTCCACCAAGTCAGTATCGCGTGTGGTGATGTTTTCTAACTGGTCAACATCATTAAGAATATTCAAAATGCATTGTCTGTTAAGATCATATAGGGCAAAATTGTTTCCTCGACACTTCATGATGTGTGAGTGACTAGTTGGACCTGATGGTTGTGCTGTCTGGGATGGTTTAAAGACGTTAAAGTTTGAAGATGCATTAGCATGCGATAATATAGGCATAGATGGTATGGACAAAGAGGTTCTATCATGTGAGGGAGAAGCTGTTGATCTAGAAACCCAGGAAGTGGGATTGATATGCCTCTGGTTGATATCCTCTGTTTCATATGAATGTGTATTGGTTCATACAGATGAACCATCTTGTCGCAAAGGGTCAAGATTTAGTTTCAAAAGGTGGTCAGCTGAATGTATAGTTGTCGCTTTTGTGAAGAAGGCATCTATCAATGTCTTCATCTGTGCGGCAATAACATTGATATCTGTAAGGTTCATCTGTGGGATATTAGGATCCATAAACTGCGAGTTTCCAATTACAGAAGTGGTTAATGGACAAAAGGGCTCTTGGTTAGAAATAGCCAGCGAAAGGTTAATGACTGTGGATGGTCTAGGTAAATCTTTAGTTGTCTGTGTTACGTGTTTTGTTTTAAGGTATTCTTCAATCATTTCTCTCACATGAACTCGAGAAGCAGCATCTAGGGAGGTGCTGAATGAGGGAGGAAACAAAGGGTCAGAGTTAGTAATTTGTTTGTTATTGCAGAGTGACACCGGTGCCTTAGATACAGGAGCAACCGGCAAATTATCACTAGTTGGAGGAAGAGGAAGACTAGAAGTGGCGTCTTCCATGGCATGGAGTAACTTATTCAGTGGAGAGTACTGGAGATTGGAAATAGATGACAAAGCAACCTCTTGGGCTGCTGCAGCTAGTGGGGGTGCATCATTGGGTTTATGAGGGCAAGGCTCCTTTGATAAAGTGGATGACACTGCTTTAAAAAAGGTTGCCACTGAGTTCTTAGGAATTTTTGGTATGGCCATGTGCTTGGATTTCTTGATCAAAGATTGATGTGGAGTTGGCCTCTTTTTCTTTTGCCTTTTTTCCAGGGCACGAACTAGGGGTAAGGTAGGATTCTCAAGGGCCGGTATGAATGGTGGAGTCAAATTAATAGGAATGGCTTCAGGGATGGTTATAATCTATTGAGGAGACGGCGGTTGATCAGGGGAGACGCTGATCCATGAGGTTTCCACCATTTGAGGGTCTATAACCGGCGTGGGACTAGAAAGGGGCAGTATGATGTTATCAAAAGCTGGTACCATCGGGTAGAGCATTCCATGCTCAGTATTGAGAGGATGCAAAGAGTGTCCTGGGAGTGTTGTTTTTTTAAAGGAAGACATCCATTCATGTAGCAAATTAATCTGGATGGCTTGGAGGGAAGCTTTTTCGTCCAGGCGTTCTAAAAGTTTGAAAACGCTTAGGATTGTGGTGTTGATTGCAGCAAGGGTAATTTCTAACATGGATGGAGAATTGTTGGAAGGGATTTGTTCGAAAGCAAACATGGTTGTATGACGAGGAATGGGGTGTACATATTGCGAAGTCTCTTCCGAAGCACTGCTTATGGAAGAGATATCTTGTTGATCTTCTAGTTGACCATTTTGCTTTTCGCTCGAGATAGAGATGGGTGAGCCTTCTTGCTTCTCGTGCACGGATGTATCATCCTCCTGTACTGTTGTGCAAAGATGGGAGATCAGAGGTAAAATGGAGGGTGATGCATTCAGCGAAATGTGGGTTCTGCGGTTTTCTGAGGCGATTAAAATAGCATCAGAGAGTAATTGCCGCATAGGGGGCACATTTTGCGAATGCAGATTGAAGAAGGCAGGGTGATAGGGACGCGCTGCACCACGGAAAGGGGAAAAGGTAGAGACAGGCAAAGTGTTTGTTTGAGTCGTCCTTTGTATGCATGGAGGCACGGTGGGTAGTATTGCGTGCGTGGAAACATTTGCACGCGTAGTATTATATGTTGTTGAATTGTGAGTAAGATTTGGGGAAAGGGAGTTTAAAGCGTGGGTTTGGCACATCGCGTGGCAGTTACCTGCTGAAGACATTTTGGAAGCAATACTGGCGTGGTCAGGCATGCCTGACTTTAACGTATGAAGATGATTGAACATTGTATACACTTGGGAAAGTCAACAAAGCCTATTCAAGAAATCGAAAAGCAGGACTTTGTCTCAAATAGTCAGCAAGATCTAATTCTAGACAATAAACCGCTGCACTAGCTGCGCTAGGTGAAGCGAGCAAAGCGGTACTTTCCACAAGGTACTTCGCTCAGGGTGCACGCGCGCGGGTGCGCAGGCGAGCACGCTTTTGAGCGTTTAGTGTCAATAGTCCAGCCCTCCTGTGGGCATTGCCAGTATTTGGGAAAAACAAACTTCGAGCACAAAGTAGCAGACAATAAGCAGCGTTCCAAAGCGGGAGAGCGGGCAAAGCGGTACTTTCCACAAGGTACTTCGCTAAGGGTGCGCGCCACGTGTGCGCAGGCGAGCATGCTTTTGAGCGTTTAGTGTCAATAGTCCAGCCCTCCTGTGGGCATTGTCAGTACTTGGGAAAAACAAACTTCGAGGACAAAGTAGCAGACAATAAGCAGCGTTCCAAAGCGGGAGAGCGGGCAAAGCGGTACTTTCCACAAGGTACTTTGCTCAGGGTGCGTTGAGATTTTAAGAATGTGGAGCTTTCAATCGCCATTTGCTATGTGTTGTGCAGGCTGCATTTCGGTCTGTATCTGTGTTGTTTTGACTATGGAGTCTGGGTCCCATTCCTGGGAGAATACATGGTGCAATTAATAGGGCCTTGCATTGAAGGAAGTGCAGCGGGCAAGTCCTTGCTAGCAGACATTAGCCAGAGTTCAAGACGGGAAGAACCTAGGTAAAGGCCGTTGTCAGAGTTGAGAGAGGAGGAAATAAGAGGCAAGTTTCTCTGAACTCAATGGGAGAAGTCTAAGAAAGGACGAGTGAATCTCAGAAGCTAGAGCAAATGAAATGGCGAATTTCCACTGACTGGACAAGAGCTGGTAAAGGCAGTGGAGAGAATGAGACGTTGCCTAGATTCCTATTGCTTAATTGACAGGAGCAAATAATAATAAAAATGTAGCATTTATATAGCACTATGAACCCTGTGGTGTTCCCTTATCGAGCTCAGGAGGATGAAAGGCTGAGTTTGGAGTTTGGCCCTGCCGGGATTCGAACCTGCATCAGTAGGCTCTGCACATATATCAAAGCGAGCATTCCACCCAATGTGCTATCGGACCAGCCAACTGAATCAAGGTTACACAGTGAAGAGTGGCTTTTGCATTCGTTGATAGAAAAATCAGCACGCTGTGTGATATAAATGAAGGATAATCAATAATTTAAAAAGTGTTGGATAAAAGTGCTATAAACAAACAGAAAGTTCTCATTTTACCTTCACAAAATCACACAGGCACACTTTATTATTAAGATTTAATTAAGCGTGAACTAAAGCCGAAGGCATCTTAGCACTAAAGAGAATTGAACCTGCAAGTTCTGTTTTTTCAAGTGGTCTGCAATGTTTTTTATTATTGGTGCAGGGCTCAAGTTGAGGGTATATGCGGGCGGATGGTGCCGCCCCTCTTTTTTCAGAAGGCCCCCATGCCACCTTTTTTTTTAGAGAGCACCTTGATATACTACATTCTGGTGACACCACATTCAATTTCTAGGTTGAAGAGCCCCTCCCCCCCTTGTTTTTCTTTTGTTTAGGACTGGGCCACTGTATAGGTGGTGCCGGTTTCCATGCAGCTGTTTGCGCCTATCGGGCTTCACAGCACTGTTGTTAAGTTAAACTGTTGTTCAAAAGATGTGGCCACCCTCACGTTTCTACAGCAACAAACGGCAAGCTCTAATGTGATGCATATTTCCAAGTGGATACAATCGCACAAGTCTCCTTTAATTTGAATCAGCTCCATGTAAACTATCCATCTGCTTTCCTCGTGTGCAGATTGAAGCTAACGATAAGGTGACGCATTTGCTATTGCTACGAACCGTGGCTCAACCAGACTGTGCGCCACACTGCGGCAACCAATGAGCTAAGACGCCCCTATCGCGCTGCCAAGTGCCTGGATGCTTGAACATACATTAGATAGAAACAAGATAATTTGTATGCAGGTGACAGCATTTGAGAGAGTCTGCATATGCAACATGACACGTTTTCATCGTTGTCAATTGTGCGCATTTATCTTTCTTCCACTATCATAGCGTGCGATTTAAACAACACAATGGAATACGGGTGTTTACCGAATGGCGCATACAGCATGAAGTGCGCGCGCCTGAACTACAAGACAAAGCCAGGCGGGCTGTGCAAATGATAGCCCTCGCGGCCCATTGTTCCCGGGCCCCTAATGCGCTCGTGGGTGAGCGCGCTCTGATTCACTGCAGAGTTTCATGCTTTTCTCATGTGCCAACGATTGCCAGACAATCCCCTCCTGCTCTGTCATTATGCTCGGCTGCCGTGTGCCGTGGATCACGCAAAACCTGCGTAATGTGACATTGGGTTTATTCCCTCATTCGACGCACAGTCATGTGCTGGGAAAAACACGTTTTTTGGCCTCAGAAATTCAGATAGAGAAAAGGGCAAGAGTTTTTATTTTTTTTATTTTTATTTTTTACTATTGCTTTTATTTGAACGTGTCCACTTTACATTGTAAGCGATGCTTCGACATTCGGGCACGTCAAAGCCGCTAGGATGTGTTTGTACGCTAGAGCCTAATAAATGGTAATTGGAGAACAGTGGTCCATATAATTTGGCTTTGGTAATTAATTAGGCCCTGACTTCCCACACCAGCAGCTGAAGACTACTGAACACAATGCTAAGTGACCTTTCCGATAGTGAATTATTAGATGCACTCGGGCGATGTTTGACCATCTGCTACAGTAGGAAAGGTGCTTTCAATCATTTATCGTTTTTTTCAGAAGCCTGTTATCTGGGGAATGCTATGTTCCAGTTCACCTTAATGATTTTACCTATCATAACATAACATCATGTTTTCAGTATTCAATATAGACTCAAAAGGCCAAGTTATATTGCCAAGTCGCTTTATCTTGTAACCAGCCCTTTCTAGTTACTGCTTTCACATGCCCACTCATAGCCGGCTCGGTCATATGAATTGTAGCTGTATTATGCCCAGGCCCACCCACATGGGTCAACTAAAGTCTCCTCTGCCCCGTACAACCACAATTGCCCCATATCTGACGTTTTACTTCATCAGCGATCATTGTGTGTCCATCCAGGCTGAACGCTCACATGGTAATACCCAGCCAGATTCACGTGTCAGTAGATCCCCTGTTCTGAAGAACCCACCTCTCAGGTCAGGGCTCCTGTGCCCTTGCAGAACCCAAGGGGTCAGGTTATTAAAGCTGAGGCTTGGTGATCCAGGAGGCAAAACAGAGATGCAGCTGGTGCTGGCTGGGGAAGTGTGCAGTGCTAGCCTCCCCCGGAGACCATACCCGCACTTCTGCTCAGGTGCAGGGGTATCTGAAGGCCGGGAGCCTCCCCGGTGCATTATCCATGCTACTGAGGATGGAAGACAAGGGACACATTGATTATCTTTCAAAGATGGCGCTGCTGATCGGGTATGGAAATGTCAGTTGAAAAAGCCGTAGAGAACTGTCCAGCCATGCAGTCTTCAGTTGCCTGTTCGGACTATAACATGCTTTCCTTCGCGCAGCGAGTGTAAATGTCCCCACTGCTGACCCACTTTGCATGGACGGTGGCAGTGGGATCCTTCCTCTATTATCACATTTGCTGCTGAGAGTCTGTAGGAGGCAAAGGGGGGGGGCAAAGAAAAGGAGACAGGGGTCACTGAAGGATCTGTCGGCATCCTTTCTCTAGCCCTTAGGCAATGCAAAGGGATGGTCAGGGGAAGCAACTGTAGATCTCCAAATGGTCCACATTTATATTTTGTAAACCGTTGCTACTTTTACGGAATGCAGACAATAGTATTAGAATGTAAAGGTGAGCAGATCCTTCAATAGCCACTTTTCTTTTTTGGCGTTCCCCTGTGCTCTTCATCTTGCTCCTTCTGACTCTTAAACCTAACTGTCTTGCATGCAATCGCCCGTGGCAATCAAGCATTGTATTGGAGTCGTGCATGGCCTAGTGCCCCAGCCCTGCACACGTGCAGGTCCACCTGGTTCCCAGGTTGTATCCTGAAAGATATTGATGAAAGTCATGTATATGGCAATTATTTTGAACAGTCAAACTGAAACCAAAGTGCTTTCATAATCAAGGATACTACCCACTTCAGAAGGAATACACCCTGTGTACTTCAGGTGCATGAAAAAGAATGCTGTCAATTGAAAGGTGCATCCGTTTTTCAAATGCACCCTTCTTTTGGAAGGCAATGGCAAGGTTTCAGTGTTATTGTGGTTTGATTAAACATTTTTAATAAGTAATCACATTTATTAGAAAATCTGTATACAGTTAGCAACTCGAGGTGCACAATGAGGCACCCCTTCCCAAATTGAGTGTGTAGTTGTATATGGTGTCTACATTTCGGTTGCGAGTGAATAAGGGGAACATTACAAAGCAGATCCCACTTTTCTCTCTGAGTTCGAGTGACATCATTATCCAATTTTAGCCAACATTTGGTACCTTTCTTAGCCCTGGAAAAGATCACTGGTCAGTGCCAGCAGTCAAGCACTAGGTAGTAATTTTTCCCCAGACTGCCTGCTATATGAAACCATATGTTTACTTGCTGCATTTAAACATTTACGGTACAGAACATGATGTCAGCTCTTGTGGGCATTAGTGGTATAGAGAATAACACTGAAGGACAGGATGAAGGAAGTAACTCTGTTTTGAGCTAGTGGTGTATAAATGAACAATAGATACATACACATAAATACGTGTTATTGCTAACCTTTCCAACAATCACACATTTTGAGTGGGCAGCCAAGATGCCATTATGTTTATTGTGATTAGTTTTCAAAGTGAAATCTTACACATCAGATACAATGTCATATAATGCCACAATACAAAATAAATACAGTTGCTTAAGATCATATTAAATATTGGGCCTCATTACGAGTAGGGTGGTAAGGGATACCGGGCACAGGTAAGGAGACCGGTGCCGGTAATCCCTTACCGCCCTACTACGAGTTCCATTAGCGGGTCCCTCCTTTAACGCCTGGTCTGACAAGGCGTTATGGACGGGACCTCTTAAGGGAAATCAGAGCCAACAACGGTACCTCAAATTGCGGTACCGTTATGAGCTACTTCCCCATTCCCATTGATCCCTATGGGGGCTCAAATGGGAATGGGCAACGTTTTTTTCAATGGGGATTTACCGGTCCCGCAAAGGTCGGACTACACCGGTAAGTCCCCATTGAATGAGACCGGTGCCGGTTCCGTTATTGGAGGCAGTCATGGCGCAAATAGCGCCATGACTACCTCCAATCTCGGAATGAGGCCCATTGTCATCTGATTAAATATCTACTATTGTAAAGTGAAAATTCCAGTTTTTAAAGTGCTAGATACAGTTCTACATGATCCCAATATCAATTTTCATTTGAATATGCATCATATCAAACAGCTTAATTACAAATCTATGGCGTGCCAACACCAGAGCAATGCTATTACCTTCCATCAGTCTGCTCCAAAGAAAATCACTTGCTTGTTCAAAATGACTATATACAGAACAGTTAAAATACAGTTTCCTCAAATTACCAATTAGGTCACAGTATAGTGTTTGATGTTTCAAAGTTTCAAGAGAGTCACTCTTTTCACATAAGCAACAATATCTTGAAGATCCTTCAAGACCAATTCTAGAACCATTACATTTGGGCATGGTTCAGTTTCAATTACAGATAGATTGGCCAAAGTTGACTGCTAAGAAATAAATATATGTATCTAGATAGTCTGTTTATATTCCTAAAAACGCCATCATATTCTTTATGCATAGAATGCAAGAGCAGTTCATCAATCGTTTTTCTACAATCTATATCATATAATATTTTCTTTGTTTTAGCTATGTTTGCAATTGAATCTATATTGGAACCAATTTTAAGTAGGGTATCAGACGTTTTTTCAGCGAAATGATTGAGAATATGAACTGTTGTAGACAATAAAGCCACATTCATATCCATGTAGAGAGAGTTATCAGGAAAAGTAGTATTTTTGTGTAAATGCACAATTGCTTCCAATTCACTGTTACCTCGAAGGAGATGAAGTCCCATTACAAGCCTAATTATTGAATTAGGAATCGTGAGAGCCAACCCCATGGTTCTTTCCAATCTGTACCTTGGACTGAGTTCAAGTAATCTCCAAACTCCACCAATATAATGTCCAATCCATAGGTTATTGAGGAGACTATGTTGGCTAAGTAAAATCGCAAAAGGGGCCGTAAAGAGTATTTACACATTCTCACATACACTCTTCTGAATTGGGCTAGCATAGGTTGCACGCTTGTTTTCAATCTTTGTTTGATAGCAGTTATCGGAACATTATTAGGTAAGGTATAACCCAAATATCATACGAAAGAAACCATTTCTAGTCTAGAGTCCCCAAGTGACCAATACATGGTTTTTAGATTTCTCTTATTAGAATAAACAATTATTTTTGACTTTGTACCATTGACCAAAATGTTATTATCAGTAGCATAATACGAACAACAGTGTCAGTTTTCTTTGGAGTCCAATGGGGAACTGATAAAATAAAAACAGCAGGTTGTCTGCAAACACGAGCCAATTTAATTTATTTGTGCCCAACTTTATTGGGTATGCATTTCTAGACTTCCAGATTTTGTCAATGTCCAATATATAAATATTAAAAAGAAACAACGCAAGGTCACAGCCAAGTCTCAGCCAAATATGAGTATAAATCAGTCTAGTTAAGAGCCAGTCTCTGGTCAGCGTTATCTTAACCGAAGTATCATGGCAAAGAAGAAATAGCATTTTTACCAAAGGAACTGGGATTTTCCAGTTCAAATGTTTCTCCCACAGTTTCCTGTGATTGATATGATCAAAAGCATTGGTCATGTCTATAGTTGCGATGTATATAGTGCCAATTGCTTCTTTTTTCACTTCAGCCAATTGTGAAATACCTGAGGGTATCTCACATAGCGAACCTCGAGAAACCCTTATTCAGGTGGCCAATGAATGGCTGTTCCACTCAGATCCTAACTCTAGGATTGAAAGAGAGAGAAAGACTCACAAGGATGAGAAAGACCTGGGTTGTACATGAGGGAATAATCCAAGGGAGACACAGTATTGTACCGGAGAAGGAGAGGAGGGCGAGATCCCTGAAACATTCATAGGCTGTATGACTTCTGCCTCCTTTCCGCCCATTAGATCTCTCCTAGCTGAACCCAACATCCCCTCTATGTCTAGAAAAAACGCTGTGAGCACAAACCCCATTAGACTTGAAAACCACATCTCTGAGAAGCCCTGCTTTCCTAATTTCTACACGACTACTCCCAACCATTCTTCTTCCTGGCCCTCTGATTTAAATTTTCTGCACTCCCAACCTGCTCAAATAAAACACTGCCGTTCCCACAAACCCGTCTGTTCATTTTACAATCTTAGCTATTCCTCTTTGCCTCACAAACCCTCATACTCATTTCAAAACCCTTCCAAAACCCACCCTTCCAAGTTCACCAAAAACCCCTGTTGCGTGGTAATTTTATATAGCACTGTTTCCACATCCTAACCCATAGAACAAGCTCACACTCTACCCCCTTTTCTGACCCGAACACCTTTTTGCCCCACGAAAGATAACAGACTCATAGAACTGTTTACCTGACATGTCCCGACACCACGGTCAGGCAGAGTCAGGCAATTAACCAGAATCACACACACCTGACAGTCCTTTCCTGTCCCCACAGGGATAAAGGGTGGATCAAAAGAGCACAGTACGAGCAAGGCAGACCGCACAACGAGAAAGCTATCCAGGCCCGGCAGTTCCAGAGAAGGAGAAATGTGGCAAAAATCGAGAGGGTGCCAAGGAGAGAGCTGATAAGAATCGGGCTGTGGTGAATGAAAGTTGCAAAGTGGCAAAGTGAGAGAAGGTCAAAGAACAGTAAAATTGTAAAGGGCAGACCAGCTGCAGAAAGGGACCAGCACCATGTGGATGCTGTGCCCAGAAACTCTGGTCAAGCCCCATCTGAGTTAAACTACAGATACAAGAAGACCGTAGGAGAACCGCTAAAACAGGTCAAAGTGGTCATACAGGAAGTTTAGCAAAATCCCTGTACAATCGAAAACCTTTGACCTAAGAAATGTAAAGAAAGCAAGGGAAGTGAATCCTGCATTGAGAAAGCAAGGGAAGTGAATCCCATAGACATTGAAAGTGAATGTGAAGGAGAAGTTGGCAAGAGTGTTGACGAAGAGGGGGCAAGGTCTAAAGTCCCAAGAAACAGTGTGTTGACAAAGGTGAACCAGGTAGAGGGATGTCCGCGAGAACGGTTTAAAAAGACATTAAGATTTGTGAAGAAGAAAAACCATAGTGAACCCGGTGGAAGGAGGCTGACAATTGTGAGGGGTCTGCGCCAGGAAAAGGGGGACTCAGAGGTGAAGAGAAGTCACCTCAAGTGCAATCCGAAATGACATTTTTATTTTATTATTTTGAAACCTATCAGGCCCTCGGAACCAGGAGACAGAACCACCAAAGATCCAGATACTGATAGGAACTGTTTCTGGGATCCAAACCCGGAAGAGGAAGATCCAGGGGGTGAAAATGCTATCACCCAACAAAACGAGGAGGAAGGGTCTGCACCCAGAAGAGGGGGACCAAGGGGTGAGAGATTCATAGAGCAAACATTTGGAACTGAACTTATTTTGTTTGTTGAGACTTTGAAATTGAAAGAGACTTGGCCACCGAGGATCCTGATAAACTGGAACAAAACCGTTGACTCATTATGGGAAAGCTCAAATGTGTGCTGTGCTCCAAGTTCCCACCTTACACCATGCTCAAAACGTGGGGAAGGGAGACCCAAGCTACTGTATCCTGACATATTATTTGTGAACATTTCTTTCTTATCTTGAAAATTATCCCACACCCTTTTTGTTTTAGATGTAAGGTTTGGCAATAGGTTTCTTAGTACAGACCATTTTTATTTTGACATAACGCCTCTAGGACTGCCTTATTTTCATTTGATGGCTGACGCTTGCTCCCATCTTAGATTTAGGTTCAGATTAGGCTTTTTTCCAACCTGCATAAAGTTTAATAAACACCTTTGGACTGTGATCACTTTTTTCTGTCTTTACTGTTGCCACCATGAGTTTCTTATACAATATATGGGACATTATGATACCACTAAAGTTTGTCCGTAGATATTTTCTAAAATCCACCTATTATCTTGATAAAATGAAAGATTATTTACCCAAGGTCTCAGATCATTCAAAATGATTGATGCAAATGTCTTGCATTCGCATCTAAAATGGCAAGTGTTCTATAGTTAGCAGGATTTAATCAATATCCTTTTTTAAAAAAAATCGAGATAATAAGCGATTGTTTCAAGGTTAAAGGGACTTGATGCTTATTTAAAATTTCCATAAATAAAGGAAACAACATTTCGTTCCAACGGTCTGTGTACATTTTTATAGTAAAGGGAAAAAGGCTGTCAGGGCCAGGGGCCCTAGAAGGCTTCCCTTTAAAAATAACCAAACAAATATCCTCCTTTGTCCACAAAAAAGAACAGTTATGTAAGGTTTTGTGCTCTAGCACCTTGAAGTGTCTTTTGCACTACATGGAATTACAATAATGATCTTAAGCAAAATAATCAGATAAACTCAAAGAGTGCGGCAAAATACTACTTTATTCTTATTTAATAAAGCGTGGCAAACTGAAAGACATCAGACATCAGACTAATGCATGCTCACTCAAAAACAAACTTAGTTACATTTCGGGGTCTTATACCCCAATATGCATCATCTATGACATCATTCTACATAGCAAATCATATTACCTATCAGGGGACGGGATTGGCTTAAGGGAACATGTCTACATATGTACCATATATGGATTAATGCTTCGTCGGCTGCCCCTTATCTGTAGGACACTCCTTGACCTACATCTAAACATGTATAGTACTGATTATAGTGGACCTAATAACAGTGGATTGGTCTCAGCAACATTGTATGTTAGGTTGCCTCTGAGACCCACTGATTAGTTGGCATGCTACCCCAACCATGGTCCTTTGGCTCTCTGGCAGCATTGTACGTGCAACTTAACTTGGGTGTTTGATTACCATCAGACTACTTCCTGTGTTCCCAATCACGCCATCATCTCTCATCATTCAGATGTAAGCCAAAGTCTTCTGTCTTGTGGGATGTATTGACCCACTAGGCTCTGCCCTGCGACATCATTGTGGGCTACTTTCACCAGAAACAACAGAATGGCCGCCAAAAAGACCTATGCGCGCTAAAAACCTCTGAGAAGTGCACAGGGAACCCGGAAAAATAGGCTGCCAATCTACATTGCCTGTGTCAGTGGTAGAACAGGAGACCACACTGCGAAAAACTGTCATTGGGATGCCCACAGAGTGAAATGGAACTACCTGAAAAGGCAGTGCTTCATTGCCAGGAAAACCCAGAAGTGCTCTAAAATCCATTTTTCCTTGGCTGTTGAAATTGCAAAATAATGGTTCCCAAACATCAGAAAAGATCCGACATCCTTGTTGGGTGTTAACCATCACCTTATCTAAGGAATCCCCATAAGCACAATGTCAGGAGAAGCACATTTCATCACAAGAATATCCACATTAAAAAAGGTGCTTGCTTGGGAAAATCTGTCAGATATGGGCGCAGTACCGCTGGCCGACTGTGTCAAAGCTGTCATTTACTTACACTCAGAGTTTAAACTTGTACATTAAAATCAAATTGTGGAAAAGAAGAGACTTGCCATCAAAAGCAATTAAGGTTGCTACTATTCAATTTCCATCTTTTAAAAAGACTGGAATTAGAGATCTGTGTGTCTACTTTTGAAATGTAAAGTCTATTTTAGCAAAGACAATTTTAAACAAAGTGTTTTAAAGTGAACTGATGCCAGCCACAGAACTTCAAAGGCAAATTCCACAGCGTGCCCCAAACAAAGGCGCCTTCCTTTTGCTCTCTGCCCAGGAACTCTCAGTTAGATGCTAATGAAAGGAGGGGGAGATTTTGCTCTGCTTCTCTGGGGAGAGACAATAGGCTTCCTGGATTGAAAGGGAATGCAAATTCAAGTGTCAACAGAAACTACTGCCAGCAGGAAGAGAGGCCTGGATTGCTCTTGGCCCAGTAAAACCTTGGGGGCTTGACCAGACAGATATGTGTATCTGTAAACCACAAGAAAGTATCTTTTTGAAAAAGACTCACATAGAACTGTGAAAAATGTGTAAAAATCTGTAAAATATAGTGTGTTAACTTGAAAATTCTGCTCACATTATGAAACTACTCTGAACTCTGTGCTAGGTTAAGAGACAGGACTACAGAAACTGTAATTTTTAGCAATTGTGATGATGCTAGAAATATGAAACTTCACAGGATTATGCCCAGATGTCATGTGCATATATGTAGAAAAATGTGGACAGATCTGACATTGGGTACCCAACCAAAAGCGCGAAAAAATGTCAAATCTGAACCAAAGCTCTCACTGAGATGGGACTTGGACGGATACTTGCTCTACTAAATCTGTGATGTAAATATGTATTGCTAGCAAGTTGGTTGTATTGTAAATAGGATTTGTATGAAAAATAGATTCACTGTGCAGGAACCAAGGGGAGGTCCTCCCTGGATTGTAAAATACAGCGTCATCATGGCACCAGAGTTCCTTCTCAAATCAGGAGAGAGGACAGACCCTAACCAATAGGATTCCTAGAGGGTGTGCCTAGTATAATTCAGCTTACCCACCCATTAGGGAAATACATAAATAAAGACAGCTTAGGACCTAGAGACACACACAGATTCACCCATCAACTGATTACTGGTGAAGCACTTTGCAGGAGAAACCCATATCCAAGACTCCAGAACTTTGAAAGCAAAGAGGCCCAATTCCAAAGCTGAACCCTTCTCAGCTTGGCCTTTAAAATCTTGAAACCTGATTTTACCACAGACTTTCAAGGGGCACAACAAAAAGAACAGCTGGATGTGCTGTTTCTGCTTTCTTGCCAGGAAATCTTGCTAGAACCCAGAGATTCAAACCAGTAGAGCAGAGCTGTAACCTGATAGCTGCAACCCAGAACCAACCCGTCAGATCCAGTCCAGATGGCTGTGCTGTGTCCAGAGTGCCGTGCTGAGTGCAAACCTGAGCACCCTGAATCCTGTCCGGCGAGCTAGCAGAATTCCAGTGCAGAAATCCTTGACCAGATCCCTAACGGGCCTTATTCCGAACAGTAGTTGTGAGTATCTATAGCATAGAATTGTCCCTAGCCAACATCTTATCCTTAAGTCATCCTATCCACCCCATTCCATCATATCCAGAACTGCATTTTAGAAACTGTCTTGTTCTCATGAATCTTTCCCTCATCCATATAGTCCTTTGGTAATGGTAGTAATAATAGCATCTTTGCGCTAATATATTTGCTGAAGAAAGACAAGCGTCTCAGCAGGTAGAAACCATCCGGAGACGTCGCTGGATTGGTGGCTGTGCTGTCGTGTACCTTGTGGCTTCATAGACTCCTTAGTGTAAAGAAAATCCTGTTTGTAATTCCAAAGCGCATCTTTCATTTGAAAATATTGACTCTTTCTGAGAAAAAACAACCTCTACTAAAACCTCCATAACGTTGTACAGTGCCTGCTAGAAACACAATTTAAGTGTCAAATTGAAGCTATCTTCCTCAGCTTTCCAGAGAAGCTTTCCAACACCTTCTAGTTTTCCAGCAATCGCATTTCTCGCACACGGAAAAGTTTGCCACAAATTTTTAGTTTGGCTCAATTCCATCACGTGTAAAACAGCTGTTCTTTGCATCCGACCTCAGAATTCAGTTTTCAATCTGCTAGTCATTCAATAATCATTGCTAGTGTTTATCTGATACTTTACAAAGCGGCTCCCACTAGTTTCGAATCCAATTTAGTGAATTAAATCCATTTTTCAGTGTTTTCAACCATTCATTCAAAGCCACATTCAAAAGTATTTGACCTGTTTGCAATCATTCCTGTTTCTCTCTGAGTTTGCTGGGGGAAATTGGGATTGAAACTGTATTTGTTGAGTTTATATTCCTGAAACCTGTTTTCTCTCCTTACATCTCTTTATCTTGCATATTGAGGGATGGAGTAGTGTGCAGGGAGAAAGAGTGACATTGTGTTTGACTGAACCCACACAAAGTTTTATTCTATGCTGCATTATTCTTCCTATCCCTACTCCTTCTGATTAAAGAGATTGTTGATTGTAGCATCACCCTAATGGTGATCCTTGTATAAATATTAAATAGTGTGATATATATATTGTTCAAATTCATAAAATAAATATTTTAACTTTACAAAACAGCCTGCTTCCTGGTTCAGTAAGACTGGGGGGGATTCAAAGAGAGGGGCGTGATATAAGGGTATATAATTCAGAAATAAAAGAACTTATAGACACAAATATATAAATCTATAAATAAGGGTTCCAGCTGAGCATCACACGCTAGGCATTGACTTAGGTGGAGTGCCGGGTTGAAATCACTTACAGTCTGTACTTGGTCTTGTAGCTTGCCCACTGTCCTGGAACATTCAAGGGAGTACAGGCTCACCATTAGCTCTGTCTGAGGCTTTAATGAATAGCCCTTGTCTTGACTTCTGAGTCATGTGTGATTCCACGGATTTGTCAATTTCAGCCTCTTATTTATTGTTATTGCTAACCCCATTTTATATGAGGTTTATGCACCTTTAATTGTTAATTACTTGGCTCTTGCAGATGTTCTTCGTCTTTGTTAATCTAAGAGCAACATGCCATTTGTTCGCTACTTATCCTTAGTTAACTCCCCTCGTGCCTTGCAATTATTCCACCAAATATCCTCCTTGATCTTTAGCCAAGGTAGTCTTGCTGTTATTATGCACACAGAGCTTTTCTGCCTTTCTGGATTCTACACTCTCAATCTGTTTCTGAAGTAGCTTGGTTGAATTCGACATGAGCCAGTGTCCAATTTTTCTTCTCATGGCCATCCTTGCCACGTTATATATACCTCTTCAGCAAGCTTTAATATGTTTACTTTCTTTCCTGCGTTACTGCTTATTTACAGTTATTGACCAGTAAGTTACTTCATCTTCTTTATATTCATAATTACTTCAGGTTTATTACATGTTTCTCTTGATGCTTCAGTTACATTGTTGCTCTTAAGTATTTTCATATGGTTTCAGTGTAGGTTCATACATCCTCTTTATGACATCAGTTTGCCTTCATCCGATTCAAATTAACGTTCCATGATGTCCATAGAGTCATGCTGACATATGTCCATGCAGCATCCTTCCACACTTTCAGTGTGAGCGTACATTCAGTATGGCTGTCTGAGTGCATAGCATCTCTCATACACTCAATGAGGTATTGGAACGATAAACGGGACTCCATTTACTGCTCTTCTTCTGTTGTTCCAATATGATGGCGGTGAGGAGGTGGGAACTAGTGTGAAAGCATCAATCTGCTCCTCTACAGTTTTCAGTTGAAAAAGATATTGGAATCTTGGTCTCTGGTCTAGCAAGCATGTTATTATAAAATTGGACCAAAGTGTGTTCTTCTATGCAACAGGAATCACTGGAAGCACCATTTTCTGTTACCATGTTTGTTCATTCCCACAACTTTGATGAGTTAACATGTTTTGAAAGTACCAGGGTGTTTCGACTATCCTATATGTATCTGGAATTTTCAGACTTTTCACACATTTCCTATATTTATGGCACAGATATTTTTTTTTAAAGTAAGTTAACCATTTCAAAATCCAAACAAGTTTATCGTATAAGGCACATAATCTGTTTTCTCATTTCCCTTCTACCTGACACAATCCAAAAATCACTGATATGTTTAAGTCTCTTGGGGGCTTCCAAGTTCCTTTCCCTGTCAAATTTTTCAAGCATGTAGAAATGGTCTGATTAATACTATTTACATAAAAATGTCTGAAAATTGTCGCAATATTGCTGGGAAAATTGTTGCTTAATCACTTAAACTTATTGCACAAAATTCTATTCCATGTTACTGTCACCCCTCCTCTATGAGAGGTCATGAAAGCTAATCCTGGCAACCGCTCATTTGATGAAACTGGAATAGAGATACACAATTTAACAAGTGAGTGATAGTTAAGCCCTGAATTCTCAACAGTTAGAAGAGAACATAATAATAGCATATTAGACAATACATACACATGGTCAATCCATGAGGACATAAGACCTCTTTACCAAGTGCTAATTTCCTTGGAGAGCAACAAACCATTTGGGACCAAAAGATGAAAGATCGGAGACTGTAAGAATGTAGTCCAGGAGGAAATTACTGCTTCCCAAAATGCTGGCAAATACTACCACAAGTGTTGAAGTATTATAAAGTTCAATGTTCCCCTAACAATTTCTGTCATCATTGGGTTTTTATCTTTGTGGTGTTATCTATGACAACTGACACTCTGTGGGCCCCTGGTATGTGTGCTCCACAAAGTACACCATGCCCACAACTCTGCAGCCATACTACTGATTCATCTTAACCTTTGACACAGCATGTCACCCTCAATGAATATGTGCCCCAGGCTATCTGTAGTCTGCCACATTGTTTTCCAAGACATGTGCATCACTGCCTGGGCATTACAGAGCATTGCCCCCAAGTGTCTACATCGAAAACTGGGTAGCTTCTAAAACACAGCCTCCTCTCTGATCCTGAGCTACAAAGAAAAATGTCATGCTTCAAAATATCTTGTGTGGGGAGAATGCCATTCTCAGTACCTATCACACATATACAAAATGAATTCCTCCTCAAGGTTTGCAAGCTCAAGGCCCACCTCACCTTCAGGAGAGACCTGACTATCTGTCTCTTTCCTACCCTGGAATCTGAATGCTGCAATAATGTTCCCATGGCCTACACTTGTGTCACCCATTAACGTCTGACTCGACCTTCCAAGGAGCAAGTGTGGCTCTTAGAGACGCAATAGTATACTTCAGTGGGATCCTGACTCAGATAACTACTGTTGAACAACCGAACTATGCGTGCTTTACAGTGTTGATCGGCATGCAAGTACAGACACGCAAGAGGAACATCGGCATGCCCTTGAGTCAGGGCCAGAATCGGGCATGTGCACCTCTTCTGCATACTGCAGCTGCAGGGACCTGATCCAGCACCATGATCGGAGCACACCTCTGGTGACACCAGCCAGCCCCCTCATAGGAGACACTTCTACATTCTGCCTTACACAAAGGCTCCCCCCACTGTACCCCCGCAACCATCCACCGATTCAGCTCCTTTTAGAAGGCACAACGTCTTTCACTCTTACATTGACATGAGATAGACTCCTTAACAAGAACTCAGTGCAATGCGAAGAACACCTTCAGTCAATCTCTCGTGCAATGCACAATATTATTAACATAGAACCCATTTGGGGCGCAATATATGCATTTATATTTAAGGAATGTATACTTTTGCCGTCTTACAGTTTCGTTTTAGGATTTCAGTTGTTTGAATTTGTATTGACTGATTTATTTATTGTAATGTTCTATGAGAAAATGAAAATAAAGAAGTAAAAAAAAAAACATAGAACCCATTTAGGACTGTGCATTCAGGCACCAGACAACAAACTAGGAATAGCCCAACAGTGATACAGGGGTGCACATTAGCACATATGTGCTGTTCAATTGCTAATTCACATAAGATTACTGCATTGTTATAAAGTGTCACCCACTGGCACCATAAGCAGCACATGCATGCCGCGACATGATCTCCAAGGACCTGCAATTCAATGAACATCTCTCTGATTGCCGCAACATGATCTCCAAGGACCTGCAATTCAATGAACATCTCTCTGATTGTGGAGATGCTCAGTATAGTTCTAATTTCCTGTGACAACCAAGGTTTGTTTTTTTTTAAATGTGCTGGTGCATACACCTGTTTTTTTTTGTTTCCACTCATAACGTTATAAATATCAGCATATGACCTCCTGGCCATAATTGCAGAACTGATGCACTTGTGCAAGTGCAATTTTGTATGACAATAGCACTAGAGCAAAAAAGAAACCACGTGCAAATATTTTCTCAACTGCTAATACTGTGCACTGTTACCACTAGTGCAAAAATGCCGTAGCACCCTACACATAAAACGCATGCACGTGATACACTACACATAGCCTGTACAGTACCCCCATTGGACCATTTCCTCCTCCAGACATTGTGAGAGGATTAGGCTTGTTATATTTCTCATGTAAATTTGATAAACATGGTTTTCTCTTCATGAGAATATGTTTCTATATGTAAAGGCTAATTTAGCATTTTAGGCAAACATTTTTGTGACTGGGCTGGCAAAACTAAAAGCCTCCGTGTTACCGCAAGTGGAGTGTTGGGTCTTTAGAGGACAGTGTTTCTTACGGTGGCCTTGGTCATTAATTAGGACTGCACATCCTACATGGTTGGTTGAATGAAAACTAAGCACAATGCTCAATGACCTTTCAGGTAGCTCATTACTCTACTCATTTGCCTGCTCCCTCGCCCGGTGTCAGGCGCCCCACTGCTTCCTTTAAGCAGAACTTTTAGGCCTTTTCCAAATGAATGCTGAGGTCAGTAAAGTTTTTATTTTACTCCCCACATGCATATTGTCCTGGATGGAGTCCTTTAAGGTTTTGATTCAGAAAAGACATTAATGTAGCCAATACTTTCATCATTATTTCGTTTTCTGCACATTGATCTATACATACAGTTTGCTGGAGCCTAACTAGCCCTGTGCTCATCGTTTAATGTATTTGGTCCTTATTCAGTAGTTTAATGCTCAGATTAATAATATATTCAGAAAATACATTATTAAACGCCATGGTCTATCAATCAACATGTCATGCGTTTTTCTGCTATTTTTGTATTTTGTAAAATTGGGGCTGGTGTTTCTAATATATGAAATGTGTAGAGTGTAAATACATACATGTGATTTTCTAAGTATGACTCGAGATTTAAAAAATGCATGTGGAAGGCTTATTATCTGTGAGTTCTTTCCCCTGCTCCATACGTCCATGTGTGTGGCTCTATACATAGATTATCTTGCTTTAAATGTCACAGATGTGCTAAAATCTCTTTTATTTTTTTTAGTTTTATCAGATTATATGGCACTTTAGAACCACTTCTAACACAAAACTATAACATTTTCTTCCATATAAGATGCAGATAGGATGTGAGTAAGGACACAAAGCTGGTGGGTGCTTTTCTGCATTTTATCCCCCATTGACTTCCCATGGCCATGCTAATCCTTATGGGCATTTCCACTCATTTCCAGCCCAAAAAATCCTTTTTGGGATTTTTTGGGGCACGTTCTACGATCTTTGCATTGTTTGGGTCTGGCAGTGTTATTTCTGAGCAGTCTTCTTAGAGGTAATAGCTTAATTGCAGGTGAAAACAAGATTGCTGTGTAATACAATTGTCAGACACATGCGTTATAAGCAATATGTATGTCCTTGCATCTATTTCTTACACCATGTGGCTTGCCCCTTAAAACAAGCACTGGCAAAGCCAACAGGTTTGGCTTGCGTTTGGATGTTAGCTAGGCATTTGTGAGACACCGATAACATACGCCGAGGTTCTCACACTATTTTACATTGGGCCACGGTGTGGAAATACGCATCCACTGCCTACACAAGAGCCACATGTACTGGCTTTGTCAATGCTTGATTATGCTGCTCTTGTAATTCTTGGAAACTTGCAGACATCGGGCTGCCTCACCGACAGCATCTGGGCTTATCAACACTAGTGCCTTTTCAGGCTGGGTCAGGGACATTACCAGGGGAGTTGGGTGTCCAGTGTCCCTAGATCAGGCATTCACATTTTTCACACATTTCCCTGGAGGTGTGGTGCACTTGTGCACCCAGCCATGCACATGCCCTAGTGGCCCTTGTGCCTGCATTGATAATGATGGTCCACACATTTGCAAGGGATACAACACATTCAAACCACTGAACAATTGAATTGCAATTCACACCTGCTGATTGTCTGGTTGTGCATTCCGTATTAGAGATGGCTCCCTCAAGTCGCTTCTTAATACCTAATTTCTGCACCTGGAAGATGCAATGTTCTGGTTGCCCAAGCGATATGTGTTGCATTTTCAGGCATCTGAAATGTGTTTCTTGTGTGCACCTCATCTGTGTTTTTTACTAGTTACAGCAGCATGTGTCATGTCTTTCTAAAAATCCTTGGGGGCGGCATAACTTCTACATGATTTAAAGGAATGAAATCCAAATACATAAATAAGCAACTCTTGCAAAAGCATTGTATGGACCATAATAATCTGGAGAATATCCTCAACTCAGATTCTGATTGTCTGTCCTTCCCAAACTGCATTCACTACCCATAACCCTCTGCAGGTTTCACATAGTTTTCTCCTCATGTACAGCCCTTGGTGCTAGTCTACTAGAGATTAAATGTGAAACATTCACCACATTACGCTTAAAGCAACTGTCCAGGCACTGCCATTCCAATAGGCAGACTGCTGCTATAATCGCCACAGAAGATACTGACCGCTCACTGGTTACAATGACCCTGTTAGCTAATGTCACCCACTTCCAGCACAGTTACTGCATTAGGCAGTATTGTAAAATGATCACCTTATCAGACAGAATCATGCACATTTAACTCTGTCTACCAAGAGGTACCATAACTCTCCTCACCACTCCTCAACTCCTCCACCAACTGCAATCAGAAACAGCTGCCCCATGCTGTAGTATCATGGAATAATCACTATATCCTATACTGTAGCTCCACTTCGGTCAACCCATCTGAAACACCCATTCAGGCAAAAACATCCCAACATGCATAATTGTCACTAATCCCAGGAGATTAAATTAGGTTGAACCTGAAATCGTGCACATTTTCACTGTATTTGATGTTTTGGGTTCGGCAGAACGTTTAGTAGGTTCAGGTGACAGAATCGAGATAAGCTCATGACAGTTTGTGCTGATGGAATGTTGCTGCAAACATTGGGCTATAGAGGTGACGCCTTATCCTTCTAGCACATGTTCAAAGCAAACAAAGTTTAAAGTTAATGGATTAGGTCAGACGTTCTGAACCTTTCCCACTAGGGATTTTCAAAGATGGCACCTTGCTGTTTCTTTAATGAAGAAACCAAAATTGACTTTTTCTTTGCAGATGATAAAAATGTGCAAACCTTTATTTAAAAATAGACTCAGACCCACATTCTTAAACAGTAATGCAAATCAAAACTGTACAGAGGATACATTTTGCATGTGCCTTACTTTGAGAAATACACAGGTCTCATTATCCACAAAGGAAGTTGTCACATTTCCAGGTTGCTGTGTGGCAATAAAAACGATGTGCTGGGCACCCCCTTTGCACGCATTAGTGTCAGGATAATGTGTGGAGCTCCCTACTACCACATTGATGCTGGGAGTGAAGTTCATTATGAATGACTGTTAAAGGGTCTGTCATGTTTAAAATGTTTACAAATAAACCAAAAACGCAATTTGATACCTCTTTGGGGGCTCATGCCGCTGCTGTACCACATTTAAATAAAGTGCATGAGCTGATCAGAAATGACTCTGTCATACATTGCACTGATTTCTTTTTGTCTCTGAACATTTCAATGTACATCCTGATTCTAAATTCAGAATGTGCATTACAATGTACATAAATGCCCTCTTATTGTGAAAATATGCAAACAGGATGACAAAGGGAATCGGAATGTGTGCATCCATGAACTTTGTGAATAGGAAACCTCTTTTTTGGGCACAAGTGATGAGATGTGCTAACATTTCACTCGTCCAAACAATATTTTTGGTAATAGGACTCTTGCTGTCAAGATGTTATGTGTTCACAGATATAGTGTTCATATCTGTACAATCCTATCTGACTAAATGGTATTTTGTTTAAGGAATTTCATTGTCTACATGATGAATGCTTGGCAAGTAACTAACCCTGCCTCAGCTCAACTGTCTATAATTAGGTAGTTTACCAGAAGCCATGTGGTCTCCCTGTTTTAAATAGATACAGTGGTCCGAATCAAACTCAGCAGGATGAAACTTCAGGCACTCCTAATGCATGACTGACTCTTCCCCAGCCCGATTGACTTTTCACGGTTCTGTGTCTGTTATGAATGTCCCATTTCCCAGAATTATCTAAAAAAAAAAACAACCGGTTGTATGGTCTTTAGTTTGCCATCGTTTCTATCTGCATTTCTCCTAGATTTATTGTTGCCATTTTTTTTTTGTGTATATCCATATTTTTTTGTCATGTAAAAGGATATCTTTCTTTGAGGTTCATCAGTGAAAAACTAACAAGACTCGAAGAAAAATCTGCTGGAACGCACACAACTTGGCAAATCTCGCTAGATGATTTGCAGGAGGCTGCAGATCTCTTTTGAGAAAGTTCACCACGTCTTAATCGTCACTTAATTACCACACCAGGTACAGTCATCTTCGCATCATACCCATATCCTATTCATTAGTGGTGTACGCTCAACTCATGCTGTTTTGTGTAGGAATCATATCAACCGATAAATTCATCCATCAAATCACGTGCCCATCATCAGTTAGCATCCTCCTTAGCAGGTAAAGATGCTTAGTCACCCAACAGGGCCCTATACTTAATCACCTCTTAAAACAATACTCTTAAATAATCACTGTATCAGACACAGCCTTCCGCCATGAGGTGACAATGGAAAGGAAGAAACAGATAATGCATGTGACAGGGGCCTTAATAACTCACAGTCTCTGGGATAATTCAAGGGGGTTTATTATCAAAAGCAAACAGCACAGGGTTTTATGAGAGATTTCAGAGTATTTAGCATTACAGCGGGCACTTGATTAGATTGTTAGACAAGTGGGCATATTCACTGAAGAGCACCAGGCTGGAAAGAGGTTGGAGTGGTTTGTTTGGGCCATCCCTCTCTCTCTTGTCTCTGTTTCCACCTCCTCCCCAACCGAGGTGTCACTTGGCCCAGGTTAGTCTCTATTGAAACGTTAACTCCTACCGTGCACTAACATGTCTAACTTACTGTGACGCCCTAAAGCAAAATGCTTAATTTATCTTATCTCCCTCAGGGAATTACTAAACTGGCCACACACTGTCAATGTTGTTAGTTCTCTAGGGATGATATATGGATGTGCTGTCTGACCCTCAAACCCCACACTATCTCCTTACTACTCTGCTCCTCCCCCTAATCTCCTCTGTCAAACTCCACCTACCTTCCCAGGTCTCTCTCCTCTGTTGCCTCTCTCATTTCTCTCATCTCTCTCGCTCTCCTTTTTCTAACACCACCTTCTGATGTTACTACAGTCTTCTTAGCACTCTTCCTTCGCAGCTCTACCACTACTACTCCCTCTCCACTCTACTACTACTCTATCTGCACTACTCCTAGTCTATCCTCTCCACACTGCTACTACTATCTCATCACTATGCCTAATCTCACCTCTCTGGACTACAGCTCTCTTCTTCCCCTAAAGATGGTATCCTGCTCACCCATTAAAAACATTCACTCTCATTATTATCACCCCTGCCGTTCCAACTCCTCTCTCCTTGCAACCCACTCCTACACCCTTTCCTACTAACCTTACTTTGTCCTAACTCTCAGTCATTTGCCCTCTAACTACTACTGTCCCATCCCCTACTCCTTTCTCCCATGCTAGCTCTATCTTTCTCTCTTACTCATCTCCTGCGCCCCACAATTCTTACACAAGACTACACAAAACTGATTCCATTCTTTCTCACAAATACCTCACCTGCACTCTGTTTAAATGCTGCCTCCATTTTCCGCACTTTGCTAATCTGTCCATCCTCCGCCTAGTGTCTTGGCCACTCCCCTTTTACAGCAAGAATGTTTTTGTTGATGGTTTCCGTGCTGTTTCTCTGGGGTCCTTTGGGTCTTGAAGTTTGTTGTTCTACCACTATGGCGAGTTAAGCACTTTTCTGAAGTGGTGGCCACTATATGGCTGTAGTGAAGGGTCATACTGCATGTTAGCTGCAGTGCTTCTGTTTTTTCCTCCGTTTGATTCTGTTCTGAGTTTTCTTGATTACTCCCAGCGGTACTATGCATACAAGACAAACGCGAGGTTTTTCCGGGACTGAGGCCTCCCAACTCCCATTTATTGTATCTGGGGCATTGTTGGCTCTGGCTTTTGTCTTAGTGAGTCTTCTGCCCAAGATTGAGATGGTTCCCTCTCCTACTTTGACCGAGTCATGACACTGACCCTGTCACAAGAAGGCCAAACACATAGTGCCTGATTCACAGAACGTTTTTCTATGGAATTTCCCCATTGTAAAGCACTTCCATGAATCAGGATTATAGTGACATGGAAACCAAAAAACAATAAAAGTGGTGAACGAAAAAGAGAGACAAGGAAATAAAGATAAAGGGAAGGCAAAAATACATGAGTAGAAAGAAAACTACAAAATATGAGAGAGCAGTGCCAGTCAATGGGAGAGGGCATTTGTGAAAGGCACGAGGAACAGCCAAGAGGAAAGAAAATTAAAGACCTCCAGACAGATCAATCACTCACTTAGAGAGAGGGACATGCAGAAACAGTGTCATAGCTACAGAGAGCGCTAGATTAAGAGAGAGAGCCAGCAGAAAATAGCGAGAGATCGAAAGACAAAGGGAGAAGGAGACAATAACAGAGGCCGAAACCCATTGGGGAAAGGTAAATGACAGTGACCACCAGAGACAAGAGCAGGCCAAAGATAAATGTACTTTTAGTGTATAACAAGGATTGCCGGAGATCACCCATACATATGATGAACCTCCAGTGAGAATGAAAGGGAGAGAGAGATAAACTTGGGGAAGGAAATTCTCATAAAGGTGATTAAAGAGGTGCATGATCCAGGGTTAATAACGGGAGACCTGGGTAGCATAGCCACAGATAATGTGATGGAGGAGTGGAAAACACAACGGGGAGAAGCTGAGACACGGCCAGTGTCTAAGACAGAGAAGAAGATGCTACCACCACCTTTCATGGTGCAGAGAGCAGCTAATGTATGTGAGGGGCCCATAGTCCTTAGAACAGCGGCACCTTGAGATGATCTTCAGTGATGCTCTGGGCTCAGAGCAGCATCTACTCAACGCTGATCATTCCATAGTATTAGTATTGTGGTCTGACAGCAAGTTGTAAGAGGATTCAATTCAGCACTACAGCTAAGTCAACGACTAGTCTAGAATACTGAATGAAAACCCTTATTGATATATCTTTATGTCCAGTTCATGCGTTCTGGATGACTACCCCTATATAACACTCCTCTGTTGGAATCCCCCTGACCCCACTGAGCCAAGAAGTGGTTCTGTTTTGCAAGTTAAAAGGTTTATTTGATAATTTAAACAATAGATATATATCACACTTTAGAATAAATTAATAATTGAATAGCACACTTAATCTGATATGATAAAGATTAACAACGGAGAATCTGGCACTAGCACACTTCTTTATAATCACTAAGGAGTTGAAATAAAATGGATAAGATAGCACACTGGTAAATAGGGACAGAAGAATAATGTGGAAGAGAATGTTTTATAGGGTTCAAGGAAATGCAAGGTTGACTGAATGAAATGCAGTATAGAAAATACTCAATATGATTTCAACAAAACAATGTAATCACTTTTCTCTGGCAGTCCCCTCCCCCCTTGATGCAATGCAAGGAAATGGAAGGAAACACACAGTTCTCAGAAATGCAATCAAATGTGATTCAGTTCACCCCAGCAGGCTTAGACTACAGAAGTTTAAAACACAGGCCCAAAAATGCTTTTATATGTGCTGGCAATGACGTGAAAAATATGCTAAAATGCTTTTAATTCCCTCTAGAGGTTTAGGGTGAGTGGTATATGCTTTGAATAAGTTCAGGATCACTTTTGCAATGCTCTATAATGGTTGTCAGGTTGCAAACGAATTTTTGGCAACTGAAGGCAAGCAGCAGCAGATTTTTACACGTGGAGAAATTTGCAAATCGCGGCAAAATGTCAAATCGCGGCTAAATTTGCGAATGCGCCGAGCGCGATTACAGAGGAACTACAAGGACTATCACTATCGTTTTGGGGTCCTATGAAAGCCTAGGATCTCAGGTCGTTTTTCAGATTTGAAATTTTAAAGTTCAAAAAGACAAGTGCAGCTTTACAAATGACAGGTGACAGTTAGGAGACAGTTCTACTTAGATTAAAATAGATTGAATTATATTATTTTACCTAATGCACAGTTTTTCTATGTACTCACAATATATTTAGAAATATGCCTTGCCACGGATCTGGTCAGGTTTAGGACTGGACTCTGGTCTCTGCACTTCACAGTGATCTGGGTCAGCTCTCTCTGGTTCTGCTAACAGCGGTCTAGGTCAGCTCTCTCTGGTTCTCTGGATTCTGGAGATTTGATAGATTTGATAGATTTGAAGTCTCTATGTCTGCTCTCTGAAGGTTGATGGAGGTAAAGTATGGATTTTCCAGCAGAGCGTCCCGCAGCAAATGGATTTGAAGGTCCCTATCTGTCCTGTCTGTCTGCTTTTATCTGTTTTTTTTAATGGGTGTGTATGCAGCATCACTAGGCTCTACCCCTCTCCACTTGTCATTGGCCAAGCTTTCATTTCTTCCCTGATTGGGGGAGCTAAGTTGTGTCAGAGTGATGTCATTTTACAGCCTGCAGAAAGTCCACTCCTCCTGTCAACTTGCACACAAATCTAGATTTGAACCAAATACATATTTGCAGAGGTACATATTGTTTTAAAATCATATGCACCCATCATGCATTACAGGAGGTATGCCCTGTTCAAACTCTGCTCTTCCTGGGGGCTTGCATTCAGAAATGGCAATATTTTGCACTTTTTAACTGGTTTGCAATTTCGGACATTAACCCAAATTTACACACATGTGCGCAAGGAGTATGGACATTAGTTGATGAAGTGTCAGATTTTTCACATGCACACATTTTGAGTAATATCCTCTTTTCCGCTAAAACCCACCTGAACATGCCACCGGTTCTAAAAACCTCTTAAAATGTGGGCAGAAAAATCACAAGAATTATGGTATCATTTAAATAATTTTCACAAGTCCGTACTATGAGTTATTCATCTTTTTCTAAAACCATATTCTGGCTATAGAGGTGTGTCTTTTCAGGTCACATGGTACAGAAACCAGTCTTTCCAGTTTCTGCCAAGCTCAGAGACCCTGCCCCTCCCAGCTTCTGCCAAGAGGAAGCTGTTTTACGACATCTGCAATAAACCATCTGCCTGAGTCAGGACAGGGCTTTGTTCAGAGCTCCTGTATTCTGTGGGGGCTCCCCTTAATTCAATTATCCCCTTAATTGATTATCAGAGAGATGGCATATCCTTAGGGTGGCCAGCAAAAGGCAGATAGGCCTGGGAACACAGCTGTGACTCAAGTTTCACTCCTGATGGGGGTGGCTGGTGGGCAGAATTCAGTTCCTTAAACCAGGTTTCAGATAAAATGTCACTTTTTGTTACCCAGTTTAAGTCAAGACATTTTTTTACATATGCAGCTATGATGCTGATTCTAAGTTTAAAACTATGACATTTAAACAAGTGCAACCTATGTGACACTCAAAAGTAGGTCACTCATTTCTTTTAAACATTTAGATGTTGTCTTTCAGTCCAAATTTACTTAAACTGCTGAAATCCACAGCTCAGCCAGTCTTGTTATAAACCTTCAAGTCACTTCAGAATATAACTTTACATTGGATCCACCTCTCAGTAAGTCTTTCTTTGGCATGTTTTGGGCTCAGTTATTCAGTTTTCTACAAAAAGTAAAATCTGGTGTTGTTTTAAAATGCCGGCTTTCTGATAGTGGTGAGTACTGGTACTGCACCCCTTTTTGGGATTTAAGAAAATGAATTCTCCACAGTTATGGGTTTGCTTTTGGCAATCAGCATTGCCATTCCCAATGGTTTCAGACTACTGTGTGGGTAGTCCAATGGTGGTTTTAGGCAGCGTCCTTCTGTGCCCATAACATTGGCAAAAATGAGTGGCAGCCTATTCTTCATGCATTTCCCTGTGCATTTTCTGGGAAGCTCTGGCCATCATGATGTTTTCCATGTCAATACTGCACAGTTTTGAGGTAGGGCTCGGATGCATGGGTAAATACATCCCACAAGCCCCCCTTCTTGCGGTGGCCATCTGATCCTTCACTGGTGGGACCCGTAAGATCTGGGATGTAGTTCTCATCTTCTTCCGGTAGATGGCACAGTCCAGCATCTTTTCCTCCATCCGGTATTGATCGATCGGTTCTCCTCACCGGTCCTGATGGGAATATTGGGCGGTACTCTGGGCCCATCGCGTCTCTGCTCCCGGTCTCCGGATCGTCGTCCTTGTCCCATCTCCAGGTTTTCTTTCTCCTAGGACGACAAAGGAAGAGCGGCAATACCTATTCATAGACATTTTTCCACCACTGTTGAGATAGTGGGGCAGCATCTGCCTTTCATCATAACGAAACATTACATTCTTATTTTGAAAAAAAAAACAGTATAACTAAGAGACAGTTTCATGCAAATCACAATATTTTAGAGACAAGATGTGGTATGTTTTATGGTTGGAACTGAATTAGTCTGAGACAGTACCCGCTAGGATTCCAGAGGATTCCTCCAGTTGTTGCAGAGTTTGCCTGGGATGGCAACATTTCAACTGGTTTATGTGGACCCACTTGTCTTCCCCCGCTGCCAAAGGACCTTTGGGGATGTGGATTTTGTAGGCCACAGGGGAGATCTTGTCGAGGATCTCAAAGGGTCCCTTCCATGTAGGCAAGAATTTACGCTGTTTTGCCTGGTTTCTTTGGAAGTTGTATAGATAGACCCGGTCCCCCACCTGATATTCCTTCCTGGAAGTCTTCAGGTCATAGTGGGTCTTCATGCTATCAGCCGATCTTTCTAGATTCCGCTGAGCGTAAGCAAAAGCATGTTGGAGGTGTTTCCTTAAATTCTCCACATACTCATGAGTAGTGGAGGCATTTATCAGTGTCTGCTCTTGGGTCCTATAGAGCAAATGCTGCGGAAGCACCATCTTGCGTCCAGTCATCAACTCAAATGGTGACATTTTGGTTGCAGATGAAGGGGTAGATCTGATGGCCATTAGGACCAGAGGTAATCGGATATCCCAACTTGGCCCAGAATCTGCCACAAACTTCTTTAATATGCTCACAATGGTTCGGTTATATCTCTCTACTGCCCCAGAAGAAGCTGGTCTATAAGCAATATGCAACTTCCTTTTGACCCCCAGTATCTCCCACATCTTTGTCATTACTTCACTGGTGAAGTGGCTACCCCTGTCTGACTCAATCCTTTGAGGTAGACCAAAACGGGAAAAGATGTGGTTAATCATCAAGGCAGCTGCGGTTTCTGCCTTGCAATTTGGGGCTGGGAGACATTCCACCCACTTGGTAAACAAGCATGTCACAGTCAACATGTACTTATTCCCCCTAGCAGAGCGAATCACGGGGCCTACAAAGTCGATTTGTAAATCTGACCATGGCAGTGTCATCCCCCTCTTTTGGAGAGGCGCACGGTGCGTGAGGGATGATGGCTGAAATTGTGAACACACAAGACACCCCTTCAAATATTGGTCGAGGTCCTGCCCCATGTGTGGCCAGTATGCAACCTCTCTTAAGATTTCCAATGTTGTGTGAAACCCCCTATGACCGGCGGTGGCCGCATCATGGGCGTGACTTAACATCAGGCTTCGGAATTAGGTAGGAACCACCCACTGATCGTGGCCAGCTTTGGATTTCCTTACCAGCAAACCGTCTTGGATCCGGAACATTTTTGGACATTTCATCAACACCCTTAGGTCCTCTTTCCCAATGTAATCGGTATCCGTCAGGGGAAAGTTCTCAGGGTCCTCAAGGTGCTGGTAAAACTTACCAATAATTGGATCCCCCTTCTGAGCTGTAATCAAATCAGCATCAGGGGTCTCCTTACTCCATTGTGCAATTGAAAGGTCGTTGTGAGCATTTGTCTGGGACCTAGTGATAGCAGTGACCTGGATTTCCCCCAACAGGGACTCAATCTCAATTAGATCCCCTTGGATGGCCCCGGCTTTGGCCAGTTGATCAGCTAAGTCATTTCCAGTTTTGTCTGGTCCCTCTACTTTGGAATGACCCTTGATCTTCTTCCAATAGATGGTCATCTCATTCGAGGTGACCAGATCATCAATGTTTTGGATCAACTTCCCATGTTTCAAGGGTTTGTCGTTAGCACATAACATGCCTCTGGTTTTCCAATTAACCAGGTGCTCCACGAACCCGTTCTGTACATAATCCGAATCTGTGATTATGACCAGTTCGTGGAGTTGATGCTGGACAGCAGTGAGGATGGCCTGATGCACAGCCATCAATTCTGCCACCTGACTGCTTCGGGGACCAATTTTGTATCCAGCGGAGGGTTCTGGGGACTCATTCACCCATGCATTCCCTACGCCGGCCACCAGTTCTTTCTCCCCGTTGTTATCAACATGGTAAGAGCATCCATCCACATAGACAGTGGGCATTCCCTCACACCTGTCCTCTTCAAAGACTTTGTGTGGGGAATTAAGGTATGCCTCCGTGTTGTCCTTGATTTTTAGACTTTCGTCCTCGAGACAGTTTTCTCTGGCACAATCATGCAAGTCAGCCAGACCTTGCGCGAGGGGACTCTTCTTGTTTTGGCCATATCTGACCTCCACAGGAAAGCCTTGCATTGACAGAATCCAGGAAGTAATTCGGGAATTACTCACATTTCCGCCCAGATTCTGTCACTTTGGAGATATTGCAGAGGCTGGTGTGGAGTCTCCACTATGATGTGTTCTCCATGGATAAACGGGCGGTAATTCTTCAATGCCCACACCGTCGCCAGGAGTGCCTTCTCACAATCGTTGAATTTTTCCTCCACAGAGGATAAAGTTTTGCTCGCATAGGAGATTACTTTATTGACCTTGTCATGCTTTTGGTATAATACTGCCGTCAAGCACGTATTAGAGAACCCCGTCTCCAGGAAGAACTCCTTGTTTCTGACAGGGTAAGCTAGGCAAGGCGCTTGTGAGAGGCTTCTTTTGAGTTGTCTTACTGCCTCGGATTGTTCTGGACCCCATTCCCACTTGACCCCCCCTTCAGGAGATGAATCAGGGGTCTGGTGATTTCTGCGTAGCCCTCAATGAACTTTCTGCTGTAATTAGTCAGTCCAAGGAGACTCCTTAGTTCCCGCAGAGTTGTGGGGTCTTTCAGTTTCTGAAGTGCTTCCACTTTCTTTTCCTGGGGACAGAGACCCTGAGGAGTAATCTCATGCCCCAAGAAATTAACACGGGTTCTACACCACTGTGCTTTCTGAAAGGAAAGTTTTGCTCCGGCGGCCCTCAACTGCGTCAGAACATAACGGATCTCCGCTATGTGTTCCTCCACAGATGAACTTTTGATGAGGACATCATCTACATAAGCCAGGTTACCCCTCGCACCCAGGTCGGGCATGGCCTTATGTAGGAAAATATTGAACTCATTACCGGAGTTAAGGTATCCGAAGGGAGTCCGGGTCCATGTGTACTGCTGGCCCCCAAAGGTAAAAGCCAGCTTGTATTGGTCCTCCCTACTGACAGGCACGGTCCAGTATCCATTGGTCAGGTCTATTGCTGTGAATACCTGTGACCCCTGGATCTGGGCCAGCCCTTGGTCAATGTAGGGCAGAGGCCATCGGGAAGTATGGACCCGTTTGTTGAGCTCCCTAAGGTCAGCGCAGAGTCTCCACTGGCCGTTGGGCTTTAATATTCCCAGCACCGGATTATTGAAGGTGCTGTGGATGGGACGGATTATTCCCCGGGACTCCATTGATGCGAGAGGCAAGCGATATTGCTTCACAAACACAGGAGTCATGCCAGGGTCCGTGGGGATTGTTGTTGTGTGGATGTCGGTGCGACCACAGTCATATGAGTCTACCGCAAAGAGATCTTGGAAATCCAAGAAAACTTGTTTCAACTTTTGCTTTTGTTCCAGAGTCACACAGGCATCAGCTAGGTTGACTCTCTCTTCCACCATCTGCCTGAAGCCTGGAAAGACTTCTGGTTTGGCTAATTCAGCGGCCTCCTCCAGCTGGGTGGAGAAGTCCCTGGTCAGAGTGCTGATTTGGACTGGAGGCTTCAGGTGGGAAAGGCAGCCCTCATGGACCTGGAAAATCACCTCATCCCTCCTGAAGTCACAAGTCACATCTTCCTTACCATAGGGGCAGGAAGTGTACACCAGGAAGTTCCCCCCATGCCGGGTAAAAATCCTGTCTGGTGTTGTATTGTTCTCACTGTCACTGTCAAAACAGTCCTTGGGGATTGGTCCTAACAGTTCATTTACTAAGTCGATGGAAAAATGTCGGTCATCAACCGCCATTCCAATAATGGTGCCTGCGGCTAGAGTAATACTCTTTAAGTCGCTGTTATCCACCTCTATTAGAATGGTGTCATGTTCTATGTTGACTAATGGAGTTGGGTTTACCCCCAACCCTTGCTGTTGGAGAGAAGCATTTAGATGTATATAAGCATCAGGGTTTTGCAAATATTGTCCTCTTTTAACTTTCACTTCCAGGGAGAATTGTCGGGTCCTTTCTGGGATGGTGACTTCCTCTTTGATCTAAATTTCAACTGCATAAGGTAGCAATTGAGCTGACCTAAATGCTTTTTCTGGATCATCAAAGCCCATGGGATTATCCGCTAATCGGGACCAAGCTTTGAAGTTTATTAGGTCCAAACTAATGGCAAAGCGATTGAGAATGTCACTGCCTAAGTAAAAGGCGGCAGTGACGTCTTGCACGACCCAACAATTATGGACTATGCTCTTGTTGCCAATGGAGATTTTGAGCATACACCTGCTTGGCAGGAGATGTTTGGAATTAGGTGCTTCCAGGTCCATTTCCCATTTGTCTATCAGTTTGAAGGTGGGAATGGCTGGATCTTTTGGGAGTTGGCGAAACATGGCTTCGCTGATGAAGCTCTTACCGTTGTTCACACACACTCGAGCGAGAACAGAGTCCTTCCCATCATTTAACTGAACAGGGATGAACAACTGCTCTCCAATTTGCTGAATATCAGCCAGGCTCGGAGCTGATTTCACATCTTTCTGGACTATAGGAGTGGGAGTGTCTGATTGTGGATTAGTATAGAATCTCAGAGTGTTTCCTTCCAGCGTGGAGTACCACTTTAGACTGGAAGGAAGGTTGATTTTCAGAAATAGAGAGGACCCCCCATCACCAGTCTGTTGTCCTACTGCTATTACTGTCACGTCTGGAATCTGGTTGTTCTGGAAGTGAAATTCTACTTGGTCAGATTTTTGTTCAACCATGTGGCAGGTGCCGTTTAAACTAACATGGTTGACACTCTGTTTTAATTTTATGGGTCGGCTAGTCTGGGTCCAGAGGACCTTGTTTACACAATCTATTAGGGGTGACAACCTTCTCAGGAGGTCATTCCCTAGTAAACAAGGGGTGCCCTCTGGAGACACTACTATGACCGGGTGTTTCAACTTGTGTCGCCTGATCTTAATGTCCAAGTCTGCAGTCCCCTCAACGGGAATTTCCTTCCCGTCAAAGTTCTGCAGTTGTCCAGGAAGAGAGGTGAGAGGAATTTGGTAATTCTCTCCCCTTCCTGCACTCAGTTCATCAAAGGCCCTTCTGGACAGAAGGGTGGCTTGAGATCCCGTGTCCACCAGCGCTGAAATCGTACCCTGCCCCTGTACTTGTACCGGGGCATAGTATCTTCCCTCCTTCTCCTCAAGGGGGCACAGATAATGCACATTTTTGGACAACTGGTGGGCTAACTTTCTGGCTTTGGACATTGCAAGAGAAGAAATTTGGGCAGAATTCTGTGGAGAGCCTTGGGAATCTGAAAGAAAAATTTGGCAACTGGAGATCAGAGCCATTGTGGGTTCCCCTGGCTCCGGTTCTGGGCCGCCCCCCCCTTTTTGGAGGCAGTCACCAGGATGGGTTTGAACCAGGGGAGTTTCTTGCTGTTGGTTCTGGGATGAGATGGTGGGCGGCAGTAGCTCAGTCTCCACATCTCCCCAGTCTGGATTTGCATCCCTAGGGACCCATTTTTCTTTGGGAGGAGTTCCCCCCTCTCTGAAGGAGAAGATCCTTTTCCCAGGATCCTCTGAGGATCCCTCTCCCTCAAATTGGAAAATCTGTACCTCCTCCTCAAACTGTGTCTGTTTGGGTCTATTGTTTCTCCTACCACCCCTCTGCTCCTTAGGAGGCAGACTTTCAGGGGCAAGAGATTTTGTTTCCGGTTCCTGGGTTTCCAGGGGCTGTTTACAAGTGAGGAAGGAAGCTTCCTCCAAGGCTTTACACCCCCCTTCCCTTTGTGCCTCCTCCCTGGGAACCGGTGTGTTATCGGGGTGCTGCCCCCGTCATTGTTCTGGAGCACCAGGTCCAGAGTTGGGTGCGTTCTGCGCCGGCACGCCCATCTGAGGGTTCTGCTGAGCCCTCAGTATGTGACCCAAATCCCGTGCCATGTTTTGAACCTGGCGCTCTAACTGGGAAACCCGCTCCGGCTGATACGGGGCCCTGTTTTCTCCCCTGGGCTGATCCCGGGAAGGGTAGCTGTCCCTTCTTTGGTAGTACCCCGGGTTGGGAAGATTTGGGTACCCCTCCACCCTTGGCCTCCCCTCTCCCGGATTCAGTGGTCTGGGCTCAGGGAATTGGGGAAAGAAGGATGGATGGTTTTGGGGCTGAAAGTTGGGTGGATACCTGGGGAAAAAGTTCTGCCCAGGATTTGGAGAATTTCTGCCCTCCTGTGGGAAGTTAGGAGGGAAGTTCCCTGGGTTAGGTGCTTGGCTGGATCCCCCTCCTTGGGCTGGAGGAGTCCACACATAACCCAGGATGGGTCGATTTCCCTTGTAACGGGGACTTACATAATCAGGAGAGCGAGGGACCCCATTTGTGGGGCTGCCTCCCTGGCTCCCTGTCTGTGACTGGCCCGAGGACCTTCTGGGCCTAGCATTATTAGGTGCAGGTAGGTTTTTAGGCCCCCCCATCTCCAAATCCAAAACGGGGGTGACCTTTACCTCTGCCACCTTGGCAGCAGCAGGGGTGCTGTTGGCTTTGGGGTTTTTCTGGGCATTACTTTTGCTATCTACCGGTTTCTGCACCTCATAGATCCGGGTAGCCTGTTCAATGACCCAGTCTAAAGATCTTTTCTCGTGAAAATCCCTCACGAGCTGTGTCATTATGTATTTGGGCAAGGCATGAAAAAATGTATTAATGAATTCTCTACTGTCTGTGCGCACCCTTCTGGTGGTCTGCGCAAAAGCACGTTTCAGTTCTTGCACAAATTCTTGTGGGGCCTGATCCTCCCCACATTGCAAATTTTAGGCTGCCTTGCGAGCCTCTTGAGGATTTCTATGAATGGAAAAATGTTTCAAGATGGCCGCCTTATAGGTGGACCATCTTAAATGATTTTGGTCTTCCAGCCCCGCAAAGAAACTGGAGTATTCCGGGGAGAAGGTCCACTTTACATATTGAATACAGCTTTGGCTGTCCTTCAAATGGAAAGTCTCCATCATTTGCTCAAACAACTCTAAGTGCTCCCAAACAGAATAATTAGCGTTCTTATGGTAAGGCGTGATGACGCTCCTGATCGCCTTAATCTGCTTTAAGGGGTCCTTAAGCAAGGCCCTTTTTGCCTTATTGGCCTTTTTGGTTCGGGTAACCCTTGTCCATTCATCCTCTGACTCAGAGGCACTGCTCCCAGAGGTTCCTGTCTGTTCTTCCAGGTTTTCCCGGATTCTGCGAGCCTGGGAATGGCTGGCAGAATGTGGGGACCTGGTCTCCTGTGTCCTGTACCGCTCAGAGGAGTCTTCAGATCCCTCCTTGCTGCCAGGATTTGATGGGTACCCCCCCCCCACTGACCTAACTGGGCAGAGGTTTTCAGAATGCCCTTAATGGGCCTACTCTCCTGGGGTTCCCCATTGAACTGTACTGTACTTGGGTGCCCATACCCGGATGCCCGCCCCTCCATACCAGGGTGGTACTGGCCTATGAGCCCCATACTTTTGTCTGGATAGTAGTCTGCCATCCCTGTGGCCCGGTGCTCATGTGCGCCAGGGAACATGGGGGTGGCAGAGTCCAGGGACTGAGAGGTATGAGGGCCTCTGGTACTAGGGCTCCTGAGGTTATGCTCCGGAGCTTCCCTTTCCCAGCGAACCTCATCTCTATCCGCCCCTGCTCCCTGTTGCAATGCAAGAGCCTGCATTTGTGCCTTCAGTTCCTCAGTTGAGGCCTTACTAGACTCTATCAGTCTCTCCTGCATCGCTGCCTGCTGTTGGAGCCTATCATTGTACTGGCAGAGAGCCTCATTCTCTCTCTGCGTTTCCTGATTGGTCCTGGAGCACTGGGCCAGTCTTTGCTGCAGGAGGGTTACCTCCTGAGCTGTGTCCCTATTGGCCTGCTCCTTTCTTGCCAGAGCATCTTCCACCCTTCTGGTGTGCTTTACCAAGTTCCGGTTTTCTTTTTGGAGGTCACCCAGCCCCTGGAGGGCCAGGTGATTTTCTTCAATTTCCTTTTTTAAGTGGCAGACTTCCTGGCCTAAAGTGTCTCTTTCCTGACTGAGAGCCTGCATCTGTGCTGCCAGGTCGTCCCTCTGTCGTTGAAAGGCACCAGCTTTTTGGCGCTCCTCATCAAACTCTGCCTGGGTATCCAGGTCTTTCAGAATCAGTTTATTGCTCTCCTCTTTCTCTCTATCTAGCTGGCTTTGCAGGGTGACTACCTGCTCCGCGCATGCCCTGTTGAAATTGATCTGTTGCTCCAACTTTTTCTGGTTCTGCAGTAAGGAGTCCAAACTGTCTTGGTGCTCCTTCTGCAGGGCCAGAAATCTGGTATCCTGGTCTGTCTTTTCCTGTTGTAGGATGCCCATATCCTCTTTTATTTTACTGATATATTGCCTACTATCATTTTCTGACTCCTGGCTCCTCTGCAGCCTCTGCTCAGAAGAGGCCAGATCAGATCGGGCCTTCTCTACTGCCATCTGTTGCCTATTTGCCAGATCTTGGCTTTCAGTGCATTTATCCTGCATGTCTCCCATATATAGGTACAGGTATGCTGCTATCCTGGCAATCTTATTGTGTTCATCTTTGGCTTTAGGAGCCATATATAGATCCACCGACAAAGGATCTTTTGAATTTGGCGCCGCTTCCCGCCCGCAGCCTCATACGGCTTCCCGCCCTGCCGGCTCCACCCCCCCCACCATAAAGAGAGACGGGGCTCACCGCCACGCGAAGCCGCAAGGAGAAGGCCAGAGGACAAGGCCTGCACTCCTCTTTGCAACTCTTCGCTGCTCGAAGTCTGCCGTTTACCACGGACTCTTGCTGGAATCACAAGGTAAGGAGTCCCGCACTCCGGAACTACCCCACACACTCGCAAAAAGGCGAGACGGTCTACGCACACGTACTCTACCTAGCGTATTGGTCACTCTGCCCATCCCCACAAGTGCACGCAATGCACGCCTACAGTCGAGAACCATAGCTACAACTAACCGAAAGGCCACCTCCCCAGTACTGCATCTATACCACACAACGAAGCTGACCCCACTTATCAAGCACCACCGTGAGCCATTTGCATTGGATACAATGTCTAAGACTCTTGTTAATGTGTCACTCACACGAATGAATGAAATTACCGCTATTTGCAATTCTTCTACCACTGCCTTGCTACCTAATGATGCAAATGCCACTTTATCTGTGTCTATGACCCCAGAAAACATGCCCCCCACTGGTTTGAATGAAATTACCGCTATTTGCAATTCTTCTACCACTGCCTTGCTACCTAATGATGCAAATGCCACTTTATCTGTGTCTATGACCCCAGAAAACATGCCCCCCACTGGTTTGAATGAAATTACCGCTATTTGCAATTCTTCTACCACTGCCTTGCTACCTAATGATGCAAATGCCACTTTATCTGTGTCTATGACCCCAGAAAACATGCCCCCCACTGGTTTGAATGAAATTACCGCTATTTGCAATTCTTCTACCACTGCCTTGCTACCTAATGATGCAAATGCCACTTTATCTGTGTCTATGACCCCAGAAAACATGCCCCCCACTGGCTTGAATGAAATTACCGCTATTTGCAATTCTTCTACCACTGCCTTGCTACCTAATGATGCAAATGCCACTTTATCTGTGTCTATGACCCCAGAAAACATGCCCCCCACTGGTTTGAATGAAATTACCGCTATTTGCAATTCTTCTACCACTGCCTTGCTACCTAATGATGCAAATGCCACTTTATCTGTGTCTATGACCCCAGAAAACATGCCCCCCACTGGCTTGAATGAAATTACCGCTATTTGCAATTCTTCTACCACTGCCTTGCTACCTAATGATGCAAATGCCACTTTATCTGTGTCTATGACCCCAGAAAACATGCCCCCCACTGGCTTGAATGAAATTACCGCTATTTGCAATTCTTCTACCACTGCCTTGCTACCTAATGATGCAAATGCCACTTTATCTGTGTCTATGACCCCAGAAAACATGCCCCCCACTGGTTTGAATGAAATTACCGCTATTTGCAATTCTTCTCCCACTGCCTTGCTACCTAATGATGTAAATGCCACTTTATCTGTGCCTATGACCCCAGAAAACATGCCCCCCACTGGTTTGAATGAAATTACCGCTATTTGCAATTCTTCTACCACTGCCTTGCTACCTAATGATGCAAATGCCACTTTATCTGTGTCTATGACCCCAGGAAACATGCCTCCCACCGGTTCGGATAGGCCACCCCGACCATCAATGTCACCCCTGAAACGCACCTCAAATGTGCCCTCATCAACGCCCGCTCCATCAATGCGCATGCAGTAGACATCCACGACCTTATTACCACCCTAGATCTAGATCTTCTAATGGTCACTGAAACTTGGCTACATGAAGCCTCAGGCCCCGCCCTATCCCTCGCTCTCCCACCTGGCTATGCCATCACGAGACAAGATCGCATGACCACCGGAGGCGGTGTCGCACTCATAGCCAAAGATTCAATCACCATCAGAAGGGCTGACAAAACTATCAACAATAACAGCGACTACCTTCAATTAAAACTCACCATCTCGCACCAATGCACCATCACCCTACACCTCATCTATCGACCACCAGGCCCCCTAGGAGACTTCCAGGCCTCCATCACCCACCTCCTGGCGGACAACCTCAAAAAGTCATCCAAAGCCATTCTCCTTGGAGACATCAACCTTGGCCTGAATGACGCCAAAGACCCTACAGCCAAAGCACTTGACACAGCTCTAGCCACCCTAGGATTCGTCAACACCATCAACAACCCCACACACGCCCTAGGCAGATCACTAGACTGGATCGCCCACCACAACTGCCCCATCACAGTCACGGGCAACACCCCCACCCCATGGTCCGACCACCACACCATCACCTTTAACATCCCCACCACTAAAACCACATCCCACCCCCCTCCTCCCTTGCCTCCTGCCCTTACAAGGAGTGCCCGTCAACTGACCAAAGAAAGACTCCTACCCTTCTTACAGGGACCTGCCTTCACAGCCCCATTCTCCAACGACCCAGAAACTCTGGCAAAAAATTATGATACGGCCATCACAGCAGCAATCAATACCATCGCCCCACTTAAACTTCGGAAAACCAAACCCACTAGACACGCTAATGCGTGGTTCACCCAAGACCTTCTAAAACTACGCTCCGACAAACGGGCAGCATTAGCTCTTTGGCAAACATCACGGGATGAGAAAGACAAACTCAACTTCAAATCCCTTGCAATTAATTACAAGAAAGCCATCATTAAAGCCAAAGCTAAATCCTTCGAAGAGAGAATTGCTGAGGCCAAGTCGAACACCAAGGAAATGTTCGCCATTTTCAGGGAACTTGAGAACCCCACACCCACCCCCCAAAACTTCACTAAGGACAAAGAATGGTGTGACAACATCCAAACAGCCATGCGCAATAAGATCAGCTCTCTCCAAGCCAAAATCTTGAACACCAAACTAACACTCTCCACCCACACTACACCCTCCCCACCACCACTGCCCCCATCACCCACTGAGGCCCCACCCACCTTCTTGTTTAAAACCGTCCAAGAAAACGACATGATCAACATTATGAAAAACATAAAACCCTCCAATTGCAAAGGCGACCCCTGTCCTGCCTCCATCATCAAAGTCTGCGCAGACACCTGGGCCCCTTTTCTAACAGCCTTTGTCAACGCCTCCTTCACCACTGGGAGAGTCCCCGCCTGCCTAAAGGAAGCATGGGTCCGACCCCTCATAAAGAAACCCACACTTGACCCCACCTCCCCTAATAACTACCGCCCCATCACCACTGTCCCTTTCCTCCTCAAGATTCTAGACAAAGCAGCCTACCTGCAGGTCCAGCACTTCCTCGAAGAACAGAACCTCCTTGGACTGAGACAATCCGGCTTTCGCCCTAGGCATGGGACAGAGACCGCCCTACTCGACCTAAAAAACCAAATGGACGACGCAAGGGACCAAGGCAAACCTGTCTTGCTCCTTCTCCTGGATCTCTCGGCAGCTTTTGATCTTGTAGACCACGACATCCTCTGCCACCACCTCTCCTCCACAGCCAACTTCTCTCATGAAGCCATTACATGGATCACCTCCTTCCTCCAAGGCAGGACCATGCAGGTCTTCTCTGACCTAGCCACTGCATCACCCTCTATCATGCTATGTGGGGTGCCCCAAGGCTCCTGCCTCTCCCCCACCCTCTACAACATCTTCACCCGCCCCCTCTTCCTCATCCTTGACGCCATGGGCATCTCTTACACCAACTACGCCGACGACACACAGATCCTTCTCACTCTGACAGGCGACTATGACACGGACTCTGCTACCCTCAACAACATCTACAACACAATTCAAATGTGGATGGCTATCAACGGCCTCTGCCTTAACTCCGACAAAACTGAGCTCCTACTCGTAGGCTCCCCTGACACCATCAAGAAACTTGACGCTCAGTTCAGCCATTTCACCATTGACTCAATCACGATCCCAGTACTTGACACGGTAAAGACACTAGGCGTCTACTTAGACTCCAATCTATCCATGACCAGACAAGTAAACGCCATCGCCTCCTCGGCCGTTTACCATGCAAAACTCCTTAACGCAATCGGACCTTATCTGTCAAAAGACACCTGCACTAACATAGCCAGGGCCATAACCGGCTCGCGACTTGATTACTGCAATATTCTTTTCCTTGGGACCTCCAACAAAAATCTTGAGAAGCTCCAAGTAATACAGAACAGTGCCCTACGCGCTGCACAAGGCATTGCCAAGAGAGAGCACATCACCGCTGCCAGAAAAGCTTCCCACTGGCTCCCCATAAAGGAGAGGACCCTATTCAAGGCTCTAAGCATCACCCACAAATGTGTCCATCTTGCCGCCCCAATGTACCTTTCGCAGAGGATCCACCTGGTCTCCTCCACAAGACCCACTAGATCACCCTATGCCAGCATGCTCTCAGTACCCAGGGTAAAAAGGACCAGAGCAGGGGGCTCCAGTTTCCCGTACCTCGCTGCCGTACACTGGAACACCCTCCCTAGCTCCCTGCGCTCTGAACCTTCACTGACCGCCTTTCGGAAAACCCTGAAAACAACCCTGTTCATCTAACAATTACATGGCCTAGCCCTCATAATTGTATTGTATGATGTATTATGTGATATATCTGATCACAAGTCACTGCCTTACTGTAACCCAAGGCACAACCTGCTCACATAGTAACTAAGTCTTCCTTGCAAGTAACAGTGCCACAATGCCCCTGGGCTGCCTGCGCGCTATGTAAATTTAATAAATAAATAAATAAATAAATAGTTCACTCAGGGCCACATGTAATGGACCCTGATCTCTCCATAGGTCTGACCCTGTTTCAGTGACCTGTCGCGTGATGGCCTGCAACCAGGCATCCTGGCCCTGTTCAGTCCATTCACCTCTCACAAATAGTTTATGTAAGAGGTGCTCTCTGGCTATTTTCATGTCTACTAAGGTCGTCATTCTAGAGATTGGTCTCTGTCCTGACTTACAGAAGTTTGTATTTTATTTTTGCAAAACAGACCTTTTCCTAAGAGCGTTCCTTTGAGGAGTGCTTTACAGCGTAACACAGCGTGGTGATCCGACCGGATATGTGTATCTGGTCAGCTGGCACGCTGTATTAATCTGCACAAATGGTAGATCTAACCCAAACATCCCGGACGAGCCCCCAATTTGTAAGAGGATTCAATTCAGCACTACAGCTAAGTCAACGCCTAGTCTAGAATACTGAATGAAAACCCTTATTGATATATCTTTATGTCCAGTTCATGCGTTCTGGATGACTACCCCTATATAACACTCCTCTGTTGGAATCCCCCTGACCCCACTGAGCCAAGAAGTGGTTCTGTTTTGCAAGTTAAAAGGTTTATTTGATAATTTAAACAATAGATATATATCACAATTTAGAATAAATTAATAATTGAATAGCACACTTAATCTGATATGATAAAGATTAACAACGGAGAATCTGGCACTAGCACACTTCTTTATAATCACTAAGGAGTTGAAATGAAATGGATAAGATAGCACACTGGTAAATAGGGACAGAAGAATAATGTGGAAGAGAATGTTTTATAGGGTTCAAGGAAATGCAAGGTTGAATGAATGAAATGCAGTATAGAAAATACTCAATATGATTTCAACAAAACAATGTAATCACTTTTCTCTGGCAGTCCCCTCCCCCCTTGATGCAATGCAAGGAAATGGAAGGAAACACACAGTTCTCAGAAATGCAATCAAATGTGATTCAGTTCACCCCAGCAGGCTTAGACTACAGAAGTTTAAAACACAGGCCCAAAAATGCTTTTATATGTGCTGGCAATGACGTGAAAAATATGCTAAAATGCTTTTAATTCCCTCTAGAGGTTTAGGGTGAGTGGTATATGCTTTGAATAAGTTCAGGATCACTTTTGCAATGCTCTATAATGGTTGTCAGGTTGCAAACGAATTTTTGGCAACTGAAGGCAAGCAGCAGCAGATTTTTACACGTGGAGAAATTTGCAAATCGCGGCAAAATGTCAAATCGCGGCTAAATTTGCGAATGCGCCGAGCGCGATTACAGAGGAACTACAAGGACTATCACTATCGTTTTGGGGTCCTATGAAAGCCTAGGATCTCAGCTTCCAGATGAAAGTTACTGCAAGTCTCTAGCACAAACGGTCACAGAGATATGAGCGATTAAATAAAGGTCGTTTTTCAGATTTGAAATTTTAAAGTTCAAAAAGACAAGTGCAGCTTGCAACTAGAAATGACAAGTGACAGCTTTACAAATGACAGGTGACAGTTAGGAGACAGTTCTACTTAGATTAAAATAGATTGAATTATATTATTTTAACTAAGAGATTGGTTCTGCACAGTTTTGCTATGTACTCACAATATATTTAGAAATATGCCTTGCCACGGATCTGGTCAGGTTTAGGACTGGACTCTGGTCTCTGCACTTCACAGTGATCTGGGTCAGCTCTCTCTGGTTCTGCTAACAGCGGTCTAGGTCAGCTCTCTCTGTTTCTCTGGATTCTGGAGATTTGATAGATTTGAAGTCTCTATGTCTGCTCTCTGAAGGTTGATGGAGGTAAAGTATGGATTTTCCAGCAGAGCATCCCGCAGCAAATGGATTTGAAGGTCCCTATCTGTCCTGTCTGTCTGCTTTTATCTGTTTTTTTAATGGGTGTGTATGCAGCATCACTAGGCTCTACCCCTCTCCACTTGTCATTGGCCAAGCTTTCATTTCTTCCCTGATTGGGGGAGCTAAGTTGTGTCAGAGCGATGTCATTTTACAGCCTGCAGAAAGTCCACTCCTCCTGTCAACTTGCACACAAATCTAGATTTGAACCAAATACATATTTGCAGAGGTACATATTGTTTTAAAATCATATGCACCCATCATGCATTACAGGAGGTATACCCTGTTCAAACTCTGCTCTTCCTGGGGGCTTGCATTCAGAAATGGCAATATTTTGCACTTTTTAACTGGTTTGCAATTTCGGACATTAACCCAAATTTACATACATGTGCGCAAGGAGTATGGACATTAGTTGATGAAGTGTCAGATTTTTCACATGCACACATTTTGAGTAATATCCTCTTTTCCGCTAAAACCCCCTGAACATGCCACCGGTTCTAAAAACCTCTTAAAATGTGGGCAGAAAAATCACAAGAATTATGGTATCATTTAAATAATTTTCACAAGTCCGTACTATGAGTTATTCATCTTTTTCTGAAACCATATTCTGGCTATAGAGGTGTGTCTTTTCAGGTCACATGGTACAGAAACCAGTCTTTCCAGTTTCTGCCAAGCTCAGAGACCCTGCCCCTCCCAGCTTCTGCCAAGAGGAAGCTGTTTTACGACATCTGCAATAAACCATCTGCCTGAGTCAGGACAGGGCTTTGTTCAGAGCTCCTGTATTCTGTGGGGGCTCCCCTTAATTCAATTATCAGAGAGATGGCATATCCTTAGGGTGGCCAGCAAAAGGCAGATAGGCCTGGGAACACAGCTGTGACTCAAGTTTCACTCCTGATGGGGGTGGCTGGTGGGCAGAATTCAGTTCCTTAAGCCAGGTTTCAAATAAAATGTCACTTTTTGTTACCCAGTTTAAGTGAAGACATTTTTTTTACATATGCAGCTATGATGCTGATTCTAAGTTTAAAACTATTACATTTAAACAATTGCAACCTATGTGACACTCAAAAGTAGGTCACTCATTTCTTTTAAACATTTAGATTTTTAGTGTCTTTCAGTCCAAATTTACTTAAACTGCTGAAATCCACAGCTCAGCCAGTCTTGTTATAAACCTTCAAGTCACTTCAGAATATAACTTTACATTGGATCCACCTCTCAGTAAGTCTTTCTTGGGCATGTTTTGGGCTCAGTTATTCAGTTTTCTACAAAAAGTAAAATCTGGTGTTGTTTTAAAACGCCGGCTTTCTGATAGTGGTGAGTACTGGTACTGCACCCCTTTTTGGGATTTAAGAAAATGAATTCTCCACAGTTATGGGTTTGCTTTTGGCAATCAGCATTGCCATTCCCAATGGTTTCAGACTACTGTGTGGGTAGTCCAATGGTGGTTTTAGGCAGCGTCCTTCTGTGCCCATAACATTGGCAAAAATGAGTGGCAGCCTATTCTTCATGCATTTCCCTGTGCATTTTCTGGGAAGCTCTGGCCATCATGATGTTTTCCATGTCAATACTGCACAGTTTTGAGGTAGGGCTCGGATGCATGGGTAAATACATCCCACAAAGTATTCTCCGGAACTCAAGATTACCAATTCAGAGAAGTGTTGGTACTGAAAGCCTGGTACTACGGGGTCTCTTAAAACACTGATCAATCCCATATTATTATGATCATCAGTAATAAAATAAATGAGTAAACAGTGTCTCCAATGACTAATATGAGCCTCGTATGTGAATCTGGGTAAATATAGAATCACAATAAGACACACTGTAGGAGTTCATCAATGCATGTTCTGATGCTCTCATTGTTACTACCATCGCCTCAGTATGCCATTGTCTCTGATGGGGTTTGGAGCTGGTACGTGGTACCCTCATTTGCTGGCTCGCAGATACCAAAACACTCTGTTCATCCTCTCTATCTGAACTGCGTTGCATTTCTTCTTGACCTGCCTGCTCTCCTACTGCATGTTCAGCCTCAACTCTCTGATCTCCTGCTGATTAGTGAGCTCAACAGACTTTACGACTGCCCATTCTTATTCTATTGTTTAAATCTCTTAAACAGCTATGCGGAGTGCAGGAAATACAATGGTTGCATAACTGATGCAGCAACATTTCCGGTTTTTGTGTGAATTGATTCCCTATGGGTATTCAGCAAAATTAAATGTCAACATGATTGTTATTTTTCTTTTTATTATGTACTGACAGTGGGTTTACTTGAAAAGTACTAACACACTTGTCATCACCATTTCTCTCCCTTGCATCTTCTCTCTTGCATGGAATAGCATGGAAGCAAAACAACAGAGCATAACACAGGTTTGAATCCCGATCCTGCACTTAGAAACCACTCCTGGTATTAAGCGCCTTATACATGAACAATTATAATTTGTCAGGGAACACAACATAAGGGTATGCATCTCTCTCTCTGTGAAAAAAAATCTCCAAGCTTTCAGTTTGTACTTTGTTGAAGTTAGGCAAAGATAAAGGCACTAGGTGTTATGTATGTTAACGGAGGACTGGTTTCTGAATAGAGCGAACAGTTTAACCATACTGCCTTATGCCTGGAGGCATTGTGATAAAGTTGCATCTAGTTTAACCCTCGTTCAGGATGCACTTTTGTCAAAATCTATCCTTCTGTATAAAATGTTAAAACGCAAATAGAAATAATAACTAAGCGTTATTATTCTGGTACTTCTAACTCAAGAAAGGTAGACCACTCGCAGCCAATCCATCCAAAATCTCAGAATTCTACCTGCCTTGACCCCACTGAATGGAAAGCATTTCATTTGTCAGCGTCAATCATCAGCAACGCTCCATGTTCACGTGCGTTCATTTGGGTGTCATGCTAATAGATCAAGTGAAGGTTATGTCGCTAAGAATGTTCAGACAGACAGGGCCCAGCGTTGTGTAAAATACTGAAGTTATACATTCTTTTCTCTTTTGTTTCGTTGCAGTTAATTCGACCTAGTTAAGCAAAAACGTGGAAAACGTTTGATTTACAATTTGATTAGGGGATACAATTATGTCATTTAAAAATATGTAAGCTAATATTGACAGGCCATTTTTTGTTGGGGCCCGCTTCAGCGCCCCACAATTCCATCACGCCACCACCTAACGGAGTTGTAGATATTGCCATCACAATAAACTGCTACTCTAATCTTAGCGTTACCATCCTGAGTCCCACACTCATGCTTACCAATAATGTATAACATTTGATAAACACGCATCCCTACTTTGACAACTATATCCCCTCCCACTCATCCTGATTGCTTTTCCTCTCTGTTTTTGGTCGTTCTATTTTATAGTTTCTCTTTCCTGTCACCTGCTCCCCTAATATCTCATTCCTTTCAAACAGACTAGTGTCTGTTGGCACCCTGGCAGGGTCACAATATGCACCTTTCTGACAAGGCCAGGTGCCGTAAGACCACTATGGGGGAAGGAGTGGGTGATGGGCACAGTTTAAATATGGAATAACATGATATAACATAACTTACAGGGGTGAGACCTGTCCCTTTCACCAACTGCTAATGCATATTCACAACACACTTTTCTAAAAAGAAAAGTAGCTGCATACTTCTGAAAATGTGTGAGATCTTTCTTCTATTAGCCGTCCGCACCAGGGCAGGTTGCATTTTGTTCACAGATACATTGCCACCCTCAGAGAGTTTTGAATGGGAGTGTTCTTGAAGACTTGAAGAGATGGCAATCATATCTTTAGCTTCAGGTGCCAGAAACATGCTTCTCAATAATACTCCTTTTCCGTCAGGGCAAAATACATATGTTGTATTCCCTTGTTCTCCGTTGTTTTGTTCTCCCTTGTTCCCCTCCCTTGCCTCGTTGCGCTCTGAAACTCTTGTGTACGAGCGTTGCACAAATAAAATATCAATATCAATATCACCTGCTATGATTGCCCTAATGTACAACTAATTTCTTCATGGTGGATAGCGACAGATTGATGACCACAAATGATTCCTAGTAAAGCTTTACTTTAATGCAAATTGGAGACACTCTCTGACAGGGTGCAGGTAGGCCTTAATTTGGTCTGTAATTCTACACAGTGGGCCATATTGTCTGTTGTAAATAACCACACTCCCTGCTGCCCCACCACTTTTTACTGTTGTGAACTGGAGTGCAATATCACGGTGTTGGCTCTATTCACTTATGCAAATATTTTGACATTTTGTTGACCTTCATTATGGCTTCCATATTTCGTGAGGAAGTCTGTACAATGGGAATCATCTCAATGCAATCCAGTAGAAATACATTCAGAGTTGATGGCAAATTACAGTGTGTCGGGATTGATCACTAAGTCAGAAATATATCATACTTGTGGAACTCTATGGCCCTCACCAGGCCCCTACCTAATGTTAGTTCCCAGCATAGCCAAGCCTCTAATTCTGCTCTCTGATTCCAGATCTCACCAAACTCCAAAATTAACAAACCCATATGCCTAGCCAATGAGTGTTGCAGTCATAAAATATGCCTACAAAGTGATCATCCTGCAGCAAATCAATCAGAAAGCTGATCTTGAGATGCAGTAACTGCCCCCTATCAAGTTTGTACATTATTAAGAGTTAATATTAGAGTGAGGTATTATCCACCTTAATATGAATGCCCTATTATCTAAAAAGAATAATAGCCAGGTATGCCCCCTTGAGAGATGGCTGACGTGTGTAAAACTGACCCCAGAGGGGTATTTATATTTGGTTACAGCATTCTTTCAAATTGGTCATTTTCTGCACCACCTTTCAGGATGATTTCTGGAAGATTAGTTTGAGAGCAACACAGAAGAACACTGGCTCATCCAAGTTGCAGAGACATATGTCACTACAGCAGCATGAGCAAGTTACACACTGCAAGGGATACCTGTCATGGAACCTCAGAGGGCAACTTGCATCTGTACTTAGCAGATGGAAGGAAGCATGCTTGAACAGTCATTAACCTCGGGAGTTTGGGTGTCAGATAGAATGCTGGATCTCAAGCAGATGGAAGCAAGCTTGAACAGTCATTAACCTCGGGAGTTTGGGTGTCAGATAGAATGCTGGATCTCAAGCAGATGGAAGCAAGCTTGAACAGTCATTAACCTCGGGAGTTTGGGTGTCAGATAGAATGCTGGATCTCAAGCAGATGGAAGCAAGCTTGAACAGTCATTAACCTCGGGAGTCTGGGTGTTAGATGGAGTGTTGGATCTCTACCAGTGTATGTTTATGCATCCATACAAGTCCAGCACATTCAAAAGGACTGTGTGATGTGTGGCATGGCCTTGTCTGGCCAGTTCCATGATAGGCCTCAAGAAAAACGGCATCATTTTCAGATGTAGCTCTGTATCCTGTGGGGTAGTAACTCGATGACTTGACCAGCATCACCTACTACATAGCAATGATCCTTGTGATCTTCATATCGATGCCAGCCCCCGCTTCTCCCCCACCTTATTCAAATAAAAGTATTTAAACCCCCAAATGAACACATTGGGCTGAATTACAGAAACATTGTTCAGAGGGAAAATCAGATTGAAAAACACTCTGTAAACCAAGCCCAATATGTTTTTATAGCCAATGGATAACGTGTCAAATATCGAGGGAGGATAGCTGGTTAGTTTTTTAAATATAAGACGGCATGCAGTAAAAATCAACTGAAAATTAGGTTCTATGTGATTATCTCGAATATTAAAGGCTGCACAAATAAAAGACCAATTTGTTTGGGTTGATTTTGTGCGGCTTCAATATTCAAAATAAATCAATTCCCCTTTTGAAATCAGGGGTTTCACCCCTGAACGACCCTCCAACCTCTGCACCACGCCAACCCCGCCTCACACTCCGATACACTGCTTCTCCCATACCCCTGCCCACCACAAATGCTGTCCCCTTTGATACACACATGCGCGCATGCAAACACACACTTACCAGAAACCCGTCTTCCCATGCCCATCTCGATCAACCTGTCAGCCTCTGCACACACTCGTGTGTGACAGTTAAGATTTAGAAAGTCTGCTCTGAGCGTTCCTCGAGCGGTCTTTCTAAATCAGTCTTTCGGGAAAATAAAATATACTTTTTTACTTAATACCGAAAATTAGTGAGCAAAGATATTCGTAATTTTCGAAAGAAAAAAAACATGTCCAGCTCTGCCTTTTAAAAGCAAAGTCCATTGATCCAACCGTATTTTTGTTTAGTTTAGAAAAAGTTATCCAAGTTACTTTCTGACCCCCTTCTTTCACAGATTATCGTGCACCTCTGGACATCCACCTAGGCCGCTTCACGGCGAGCACACCGCACTCTCTCCAATCCAAATACAGTCACGTTGCGCAATTCCATCTTATAGTTAGGTGGCCACTGTCACGCAGTAAGAGTGCAAGGTCAATTTGAAAGTTGGGATGAACTACAAACCTAAATTATTAGTGGTCGAAGTGAACGAAAAGAAGTAGTGCAACTATGTTCCCTACTGGCCTGCACCACTCCCAACAAACCCCATCACTGCGCCCCCTCCCATGCAAAATACAAACCCCGAAACACATGCACCTGCTGTTTAAGGGCACGTCCAGTGCAGTGCACTGAAAGTGCAAGCTTCAACTTCTTCCTACACTTTTATTTTAATACGAAACCGTTTAGGAACGGTTTCTTTTTAAAATAAAAGTATAGGAACAGTAAAACTTATTTAAAAGAAGTAGAGGAGCACCGTTCCAGACCGCTCCCGCCCACTTCGACCTGGAATTGAAATAAAACAGCGTTCTGGCAAATGCTGGTTGCCTGTGAAGCCGTTTTCTAAAGGGAAATAAAAGACAGACAATGTCACGGAATCAGGTCACCGGGAAGCCAGCATGGCGCAGCAGGTTAGTGACAAATGGGGTTGACCTAAATGAATTACAGCTCTACACACCGGCATTCCAAAAGGAAAAAAGCAAATACATTTTCCATAGGGGGCTCAAGGCCAGGAAAGTGAAATGTTAAACGCCTTTACCTCTCCACATGCGGATAATTACTAATTAGGTCAGTAAATCAATTAAAAGCAGGCACACAGAAGCGGTGGTAGCGTGCCCAGATGAATACAGGAGTCAGAAAGTACAGATATACCATGCGGGCACATTTACCAGGCAGACACATGCTTCTCAAAATTATGTTTTCACTTTTCTATTGTTTTGGGATATCAAGATTTTAAAGTTTTTGACAACGATGGCAATGTCCTGACGAGGTAGGTTTTTCAAGGTAGCCGGTTGGTACTGTATTCAGGTGTTTCGCTCTCATGCGGAACACGGCCACGTCTTTTACACGCAGTGGTCGAAGTGTATGAAAAGAAGTAGTGGAACTATGTTCCCTACTGGCGGCACCACTCCCCACAAACCCCATCACCACGCACCCTCCCATGCACAATACAAACCCCAAAACCCATGCACCTGCTTTTTAAGGGAATGTTAAGTGTAGTCCGCTGAAAGTGCACATTTCAACTGCTTCCTACACTTTTATTTTAAAACGAAATCTTTCTGGAACGGTTTGTTTTTAAAATAAAAGTATAGGAACTGTAAAACTGAATTAAAAGAAGTAGAGGACCACCGCTCCCGACCGCTCCCGCCCTCTTCGATCACTGTTTACACGACACCCAATTGCGATTCATTTCGCAGACCTTCTTGCTGTTGGCTGCCTTTCTGTGCGCGCATCAGAAGCTACGGTCTCTCTCTTCTGAAAAACATGTGTGATCGCAGACCACAGGGCTGCTGGGGCTTTATCATAGACAGGACTGCAGGTAGCGTAGTCAGGGTTCAAGTGGAGGGTACACGCTGGTGAACAGAGTCACCCCCCACCCCCTGCCCTGCTTTCTTTAGAGGGCACCTTGACATGCTAATTTCTGGTGACGCCACATTCAATTGGTATTTTAATGAGGCCCCCAATTTTCTTAGGACTTGACCCTTGCAGCTAATGTTCTACTGGTAGTTACCCCCATGGTTCAGCACAGCTGCAACTTGGTAAAAGCATTGCATCGAGGAGTGCATGCTCCCCTCTTTAAACCAAGTTTGTACATTTGAGTTGGTAGTCGTGTTTCACCAGTGTAAAGATTTCTAGCAATGAAGGTTTGATACATGCCATAACCCCATCACCCCTTTCTCATTGCTTAGTCATAGCCATGGACATCGTGCTAATTCGCTAGCTGAGCATTGCACAATCTCTTTATTCCTTGAAGTCTTCTCTATCTGCTTTGCCTTGTTTGAGGGCAAGTGGCCCCTTATTAAAAAAAAAATGTTATAAAAATAATAAATAAATAAATCAAATAAAAAAGTATATTAAAATAAATAAAGAAAGTTCTTAAAATATATTAAAATAAATGAATGATCTTTCTGAGCATTGCACAATCTCTTTATTCCGTGAAGTCTTCTCTATCTGCTTTGCCTTGTTTGAGTGCAAGTGGTCCTTTATTAAATTACTATATAAGTAAGGCACCGTACATGGTCACCAATGTAAATAGGTTTCTGCAGCACTACATTTGTGAAAGGGCACCTATTATGTGCAGAATCGCTCTTAAACTGTGCAACGTTTACGCAAGAAGGGTTAAAACACAATCCATATGTTTAGTATTGCTGTCTTTTTTTCTAGTGTTTAAACCTCTGTGACAGTGTTTTGGCAAAGCAACTCGTTCCATTTAAACAAGCATTCAATCAAGAAAAAGAAAACGTTAAAGTGACATTAAGGTGCCAGTTTAACACAACAACACCCCTGAATTCGGCATGCATGAAAAGCTACACCACCATACATCTGTCCTGCCATTGAGAACAGACCTTGTGCACAATGATGGCTTCACTGATGGCATCCAATGTGACATAGTTTACACCAACAGATCCATAATACAGTGGCAGCTGCCAGTAAAGGAGCTGCCAGCAAGCCCACAATTAGCATGTTTCTTAAGCACCACCCGATAGGGGTAAAGGTAAGCTTCAGAGTAATGAAATGGATGAGTCACCACTGTGACTGCATTGCATAGTCACAAGGCCGTACATGGGGTCTGCTCCTTAAAGAATCATAACCACTTGCTGGCAAGTGGTTGGTGAAAACGCTTCCGCAGCATGGTGTGAAACCATCACCGATGCATGTGGCAGTGGCGATAGAGAGGGGTAGCGACACATCTTGCACGGAACTCAAGTCCGAGATGACGGCAGCGCAGATGTCCTTCGGAAAACTACATCCAGGACTAAGCTGAGTATCAAGGACCGGCTGTGTGAGGCCATATTATGTAAGGTAATTGCTGTGAAAGAAATCCGTCCGACTTCACCAACCTTCCCAAGAGATGGCATTGCAGCAAGAAGTGTGTCATGGGAAATATTGATGAGCTCAAGTGAGACAGAGAGAGCCAACCACAACTGGCATTGCAGTCCATGGAAAGGTCAGAAGCCTCAATATTATTCAGTTACTTACTCCAACAGCAAAGTAGGAATGCCTCCCAGCCTCTCTTTCACAAGAAGACTAGTCATAGAACCAACATCCACGCTTACTTTTTAAATGTCTATACATGATAGCAGACCACCAGAAAACACAGGTGTGCCATTCATAGGTTTGAGTTTACAAACTGTGCCATAAAGTTTCTTATGTGCTCACTTCTCATTATTGTTCTTTTTGAATTATCCTAAATGAAGTCCTAATCCATCTGTAGTTTGTGTCACAAAGTGAGGAAGGGCATTATGTACTTTGGCACAACTTCTTACTGGTGGCTGCACACACTGGGCCTCATTACAAACCAGGCGTTAAGGGTTTAACGGCGCTGTCGGCGCCGTTAACCCTTAACGCCTGATTACCATTTTAACGCCTGCTTTTAGCAGCCGTTAAAATGCAAGGCGCTAACTCGCCTTGGTGCTAATTACGGCACCGTAATTTACGGTGCCGTAATTAGCGCATTCCCCACTCCCATTATGCCCTATGGGACAAAAATGGGAATGGGGAAGGGTAAATGGGGAATGGGGATTTACCGCCCCACTCACCTTGGAATGGGGCGGTAAATCCGCCATCCACCATGGTGTAAACAGAGTTTACACCATGGTGGTAAAGTAGGGAACTTACCGCCTGGGTTGTAATGAGGCCCACTATGTTTACACTTTCCAAGGAAATGTATTACGAACAACAGCAATCTTTTGTTGTTATCAGATGAAAGGGAAGGATGACTGTCTTGTCCTGGGGCTGGGCTTATTAAAATGTTAATGGCTGACTTGGTCTAAGAAGCTAGCAAACACTCATTTGAAGTGTTATGTTAATGTGTGCCTATGGAGTCAGTGATGCTTGATCGTCCCTGTATGGACTCGGAATGTCCCCACTTTTCTCCAATTCCACAAAGCTCTCAAAAAGTGGCTTTTTCAACAATACCAAACCAATGACTAATCTCGATGGATGCAGAGACCACAACTCACAGTTCTATGCTACTGCTAAAAGACACCAGCCTAGATGCTGGCTACCCCCACCCTGTACAGCGCCCCAGCGCTTTCGAACTTGGTCCCCGGATTAATCAATAAACTAAACAAATACATAAATACATTTGAAAATATTACTGAGTATCTGATCATAGGCTTTAGTAATGTTATTGAATATTAGTTATATTAAAATCTGATCCAACTTTAAAATCCTGCTGTGGTCGCTAAGCTAAAACATTGTTCTGAAAACGAATCTAATGAATCTGTGAAACAATTGCAATACATGTAATTTATGAAACAAATAATGTGACAGCCATTTACATTTTAACCTAAAGATTAGAGAAGGACTTAATCAATAATATCCCCTAACAGTTTTTTGTTTGTTTTAACTTTATTGGTTCCCTGTTATTTTTCATCAGTCCACACATTGTTTTAAACCTTCTGTTTTAAAAAAATATTCTTTATGTATTTAAATGTGTTTCATTCCCAGGCTCCCTCCCTGCTGCCATGTGGGCGCTTTGAAACAGAATGTACTTGCTATTTAAGCACCTAACAAGCAAACAATAAATAAATAAACCTTTGTTTTATAACACACCTGGGTAGTTCAGTTAATGGTGAAATGATGCCAAAACCTGATGGGTCCGTAGCAATAGTGAGTGACACAACAAATACCATTGGATGCTCATAGTCCCTCTGTTGAAATAACAGAAATTGAAATTACGGCGATAATCACCAGTTATGGCAGCAAGGCTGATATCAAATGACCTGCTAGCCTAAGGATTGGCAGGTCCCAGAAAAGTGAAGGCTTTAAAAAAGGACCAACAACCATTCTGCACCGCACACCCCCAAAAACCGAAGAGTGCCTTTAATTGCAACTGCGCACTTAGCCCATGGCGTGAAAAAGCAGAGCAGCCCAGAATAATAGATGCTGGCCTTGCGGAATGAACATGGTCCGCACATGGTCTGCACATCAGAAAGGGGTCATGCCCTAGGAAGCGTTGAGAGAGAGAGGGCAATGTTCAATGACCCACAAAGGGGATGTAGTGCTCAGCAGGCAGGGATGGGAGGCGGGCAGAGGTGGAGAAGAAGTGGAAGGGAGAGCAGAGGGCCGAAGGAAAGCAGGCCTGGCTCCAGGAATTTTCATCTGGGTGGGCCAGGGTTGTGAGCAGGGTTGTGAGCAGGGGGGCCCACATTCCATTGGGTGTGAGTATAGGAGTACCCTAATCAAGATGCTGGCGTTGATCCAGATTTCCCACATCCGCAATCCAGCTATTTTTCCCCAAGAGCTGCAAAAATACATTTGCAATCCTCCATAAAAAAACAGTACATAGCAAAAGAGAAGCAAGGAAAATAGTGTTCTAACATCAGTCTACCTATCGTCCCTTCCCATTTGCTCTCCCCTTTCTGTTATATCTCCTCCTGCTTCACCTTTCACTGCCCAGGCACTTTCCTTCAGTTGCCATAAGCACCATTCTCATTTACCTACCCTTCCACCTATTCACACCAGCACCCATAATGCCTTTCTTGGCCTGGCTTGGGAGAATTGAGGGTGATGCCTCCTCCTCTTTCTCTGAGAGGGCTGAGCAGTGTGGCCTCCAGTCTTTGTACCATCTCATATGGTGTATGCCCAACAATACCTTCCTGAGCACTGTGGATACTCCCAGCAGGCTCCAGGGGAGATGCTTGTGCTCCCTCCATCTTGTTGTGTAAGATTGACCCCCACCCTGCAGAATACTGAAGCAAGGAATAGGAGATTTTGTTTCCTACAAAATTACATTTTTTCCAAACTTCTTTTTATTTCATGAACCGAATATACCATGCCAAATCAATATACATAGGGCCTCATTACACGGACGGCGGTAAGGGTTAACGGTCACCGTTAATGGCAACGGTGACCGTTAACCCTTACCGCCGTACTACGAGGTCCCTTAGCGGGTTGGAGTTTTAACGCCTGCTTTTTGCAGGCGTTAAATACCAACCCGCTAAGGGACCTCGGAGCTAATTACGGCACCGCAAAATTGCGGTGCCGTAATTAGCGCCTTCCCCAGTCCCATAGAGCCCTATGGGGCAGAAATGGGAATGGGGAAGGGCAATGGCGGAAAGGGGATTTACCGCCCCTCCAACCTTGGAATGGGGCGGTAAATCCCCTTTCCGCCAAGGCGGTGCCGGTATTTTACCGGCATGAGCCATGGCGCTAATAGCGCCATGGCTCACCGCCTACCGTGTAATGAGGCCCATAGTCTTGCTGATCTTAAGAATATTTAGAGCACAACAACATATCCTCCAAAAACATACACATGTATACAATCCTCCCTTCACCCACCCATTCCACAACCTAACTCCTTTCCAATGAAACTCCTGCAGTAGCCCCATTCTGAATGTCTCCCATCAATGGTTAAAGTCCAAAATTACATTTTAAAAACAAAATGTTATTTTTTGTTGCATATTTGCAGCACATTTTAATTGATTTGAGAATGCAAGGCAGTGCTAGGGCTGTAAGGGCTGTATCAGGAAGCAGACGGTGCTTGTTGAGGGGTTTCCGGTCTCCTGGTATCACTCCTGGTGGGACGTGGCATGAAGGAGAGGGCCTTGCTCCACTGCCATGCCCCTGTACATCATTGCCTGGTACATACTGTTTACATACTGGTTATAATATGCAATTGTCCATGATGACTCTTTGTTTGATGTGTTTACTTTGATTTGGTATTGAATGACACAATTCTGTTCAATAAATGTGGCCCAGATATTTTCAAAATTAGATGTGTGCGTGTTTCCTAATGCCTGTGCTGCCCATCTATTAAACCATGAGTGAGGCTTTTTGGAATAGCTTATAATGTGAACTGAATCACTTCTAGGGGCACCTAATTTTAACAGGCAAGGCATAGTGAAATTTAAAAAATATACTGAGGATCACACAATTTGGTTAAGTGGTAAAGCCATAATTTCAGCCTAGCCTGAAATTTAGATACTTGACCACACATCTTCCGAGCTCAAGTTGATAGAAAGATGTGTTTAAGTTTGGCTTTGAATACCTAAACTAATACTCAATTTCATGCAGATTACTTTAAAAATGCATAAGACACATGATAAACCAACCTGACAATGTATTCATCATTGTACAAACATGTTGATGAAAAGATTAAGGGGGGGAGGGGGCATTTTGTTTTGAATCCTAAACTGTATACAGCGGAATGCTCCTGTTTGCAAAAGGGGGCATTCATTAATTTTAATTGTTTCCACCAAGTACCGGAAAAGTAAAGAGTAAAACACAGGCAAAAATCGCCTTTGCTCGTTACTTTACCACTACGTGTCTGGAAAAGTGTAAATCACTTCCTCAATTAATGATTGTGCGAGCCATCCACAAAGGATTCCTTTTGACTCTTCCCACTTTTACCAGGTGTAAAAGTCAGGCAGATCCCATAGGAATCCATTGGTTTTCCACCAACATAAAAATACATGCTAATGGAATACCTATTGGATTTGGCAGGGGGACCTTGTTAAGTTTGATCTGCTCTCCAACTTCACCTGTCAAATCCTGCAGCTCATAAAAAGTGGAGCTAAATGCATTTAGCGCCACGTATTCTCTCGGCCTGACCTGGAAAATAATCCCCTATGACTGTAGCTTTATTTTCCCCATCCTGAATGGAAGCCTACAAGCTACAGCATAGCAATGCATGAGAATTTACAAAAAATCTCATACAGACACAAAGTGAAATTAAATGCATGACAAGGTTATTGTTTTACACAGTTTGTTCTGTATCTAAACACCCAACAATCACACTTAAACAGCTTCTTAAAACCCTATTTTTTTTAAGTGCCACAGCAATGGTCACTGCCTTTTTACCTTTTCTCATCTCTAATTTATTTATTTATTTTATTTATTTCTAAAGCACCAGGACAGTGGTCCGGAGGCATTAGAACACTGACATGACATACAATAAAAAACATAAAGCGCAGAGAGGCCAAAGGAGAAACCTGTGAGAAACTAGTGGACGCCAAGGATCCATTCACTCGAAAAGAAAGGTTTTCAGGACACGTTTGAACTTGGGAAGACTGGCACACAGCCTCAAATCAAGCTTAAGAGTATTCCATAAGTGAGGAATTGTGAATGGGAAGCATCCATTTTGGACCTGTACCAGTTTGGCCTTTGGGGTGAAAAGCAACCCTGCGTTATTGGATCTTAGATTACTCCTGCTAGATAGCCACTTCATCTGTGCTGCCATATAAGAAGGGCTTATTCCATACATGTAAGCATGTGCAATGCAAATGGTCCGAAACTTGATTCTCTTTGTAATGGGGAACCAATGTAATGCTCTGTGTGCTGTTGATATATGATCTGTTTTATGCATACCCATAACGACCCTCACTACATTGTTCTGGACAACTTGCAGACAATTGAGTTCTCCTTTGCTTACCCCAAGTAGACTTGCTGGTACAGTAGTCCAGGCAGCTCCCAATGATCGTCCTGGCTACAGTGGCACAACCGGAAGCCTCAAGGAATGGTCTGATTTGTGCCAAAAGTTTAATGTAGTATGTTAGGCAACTGATATGCAACCTCATTGAGAGCTCTTGGTTAATAGTGGCTCCCAATGTTTTTACAATTTTCAAAGTGGGGAGCAGTCTGCGATTTGAAAGAATTATTAGGACTGGTCAAGCTGGCGTAACCTGGGGCCGGTGCCCAGGACAATAATCTCAGTTTTTGAGTTATTCAGGGCAAGGCCATTATTCAGCATGCAGAGCTGGATTTGGTTGTATGTGGCATTAATGACCTCAACGTCTGTGGAGTGGTCACCTGATAAAGGGAAAAGACACTGAGTATCATCAGCATAGTTGGCACTTCCTGTTGTAAATAATCTGCCTCTAAGACATGTTAAAAATATACAATCTCAATGGTAGGACCTGTTCAGCCCTGCTGTTTGTATTTGAGGGGAGAAGGTAGAGCAGGGGGGCATTGGCATTGTCCCTTGTCCAAATGTTAAATCCACTTCTGATTGCACTCTTTAGAAAATATTTAAACACTTTTTTTTTAGTTATAAAAGATTTAAACCTTTTATACTTTGCCCGCAACATTATAGAAAACGCTCTTCTTTTTTGTTATTTCATGGCTGCTCATGTTTCGTTTCCGGCACTGCCTAAACACCCATCACTCAGGATTTACATCATACTTTCCAAACAAATCCCACAACACGCATGACATACTCTGTTTGCATGCAAACTCTGTAAAGCTACTCAAACAGAATGAGGTTATCAAGTAAGTACTTATCAGTTTGAATCATGAAACGTTCTGGCAGAGTAGACTAGGCTTCCAAACAAAGATGCATTCTATTTAGGTTGGTGCCCCACTGGTAAGTATGAATGAGAAGATCTGAAACTGGTCAATACTTGCCAACCTAGCCTTATTTTCAGCTAGGGCCTTGTTGGACCATTTCAGTGAGGTGCAGCTTGATTCCCTAGGCATAGCAAGCAAGACGCCCACATCTGGGTATATACACATTCACTTAGGCAGACAAACGGAAGCCAACATGCATTGGCAAAGCCAGCAGCTTTGTCTTTTGATTAAGCATGGATAGGCATTTGCAAGGCACTGCCATAAGGGTACCACATAAGGGTACCACCTGGCCATAAGATGGGAACAGCTGGAAAATGGTTCCAGTAACTGGGCATATGATGGCATTGCCTGGCAAATGTCTGCTATTTGTCTTGTGAGGATAGCTCAGTGGCAACATGCTCACCTTGGAAGCAAGATGGCATGGAGCAACACACGTTTGATCCCCGGGTCCACGCTTAGAAACCTCTGTGTAATAAGCGTGTTATATAAATAACCTATCATATCATAATACCTATACGCATGCCAAAACTGATGGCATTGTGATTGCTTGTTTAAGACAGGACTTCAGTGCAAGCCACAGAGGCAGTGACACATATATTGTTTATAAAATCAATTGGCTGAAGACACACATTAATAGAATTGTATTACACCAAGAGCTCATTTACAGAGGCAACTAAGTAATTAAACACTCAATGCTTAGATAAAACACTATCAGGCCCCATACAGCAACCCGTTTGTTGTTACTTTGTGATAGAGCCTGCTGAAAGAGTTCTAGAAAGGTTAGGTTTTGGTGGTGAGGCATTAACATAGCCATGGTTAGTCATTAGGTGGGTAAATGAGCAGACACACCCATGGGATGTATGTTTCTCCTCACATTTTATCACCATCCTATCTGTGTTCCACTGCATATGTTCTGGTTGTACCTAATAGGTAAAACGTGTCTGAATCAATTAGAGCCACTGTCGTTGCTCTGGCCAGCCTTCCATACCATTGTTTGCATATCAGCCTTGACCTTGTCACTAATATCAGAAATCCGTCCCAAACTGCTAGACTACAGGGCCTAAAAATTCATGTGGTTACTTGTATTTCAGACCAGATGGAACACGGCTTAGCAATTGAGATTGAACTGCACCTTTTGGTGGCAGCACCAAAAGTGATTTGCTAATGGCTGGTCCCCTTCTCTAATGGCACAGAAATACTATGGAAGTATGACATGGAATATTGCACAGAGCAACGGTAGTTTAATGTCTAATTATCAATTTTTGATTTGACTACACCCTCCCCTCCAGAATAACATTTTTGTTACTACCAACCTTATCTTTTCACTTATACTCAAGTAGTTAATACAGCCCAATATATACTTTGAATGTAATTTGTAAGGGCCCCCAGTCAGTAGACGCACCTTCTGCAGAAATCTGTGTTCAAGCAACTTTACCTGTCATTTATATTGTTTGATATAGTTATCCATTTTATTAAGCATGATGTGAAAAGCCACTATATTCCTACAAAAAATAAACGTACTTTAAATTACAGAAAACAAAATTCTGATTTTAGGTTTGAGAAAACACCACTGACTGTTAAGATGGATTTCTGAACTCCGTCCTGGAGGGGCAGAGGTTCAGAAGACCAGCCTAGTTTCTTGGAACAGGGTAACCTCTGGACAAGCCAGACCAATCAGGGTAGCGATCGCGGCGGTCAAGACTAGGTCTCAAGAGGAGTGAGGGTGACTGAAAGCCCGCAATGAGCACACAAAGCAAGGACACTTACAAATTACTCCAAGCGGTGTTATATTAAAAATGTAGACACATTTATTACAAGGCCTTTGTAACATTGACTGTAGCGAGAAATCACAATAAAACTCAAGTAAACCAACACATACTAATCAAATCCAATATATATACAAATACAAACGAGTCTAACGAGTTAGACGCACGAAATGTGTAGACCACCTAGATGGGGAGGAAAACAGGCAGTGCAAATAATAATTAGACCCAGTCCGCCTTCAGAGGCACCTAACTAAAAGGAAGTCCGAGCCCTACGAAGAGTGGAGCCTTGTGCTCAAAAGTACCTGCACGCGCTGGTGCAAACGGGCAAAGGGGAGTCTCTTCGAGGGAATCAGGCAGTTTAGTTCTATGAACAAATGAAGATGAACAGAGTTCGGCGACTCAAGCGCAGCCTCCACTGGGGGCAGAAGCAGAGCGCGAGTATGGAAAGGTGTGCAGTTAGACACAGCGGGGAAAAGCTATGGGCTACTGCAGGAGGGTGACCAGTTCCTAGCGATGCTACTCACCGGTCCCCGATGCAGGCAGACCCAGGCTTCTCCGCGTCAGTTTCGGTGCTGGCAGGTCTAGATACGAGCAGGGGACGTCTCGGCCTCGTGTAGATTCCGCAGCAGCAGAAGTTGAGTTGAGGATGTCCCAAACGCAGTGAACCCACACAGTTTGTTACCACAGCAGGGCAACGGAGCGGCCGTGTGTATTTCAGACAAATGTACACTACTCACTTCAGACCTGGAAATGCCAAGTGTATGAATCGTGTGAGAGTGACAAGGACTCGTAATACAACACAACCTGACGGCGGTTACAGAGCAAGACTCCTGGGTAGGCTGGTCAGTCTGCTGGATGGCCCAGAGACACTTCCGAAGGCTTACGTGCAGGAGATGGTGAAGATGCCGAGAATAGTTGTTCCCACTATTCCAAGGGGTCGAAGTACCAGTACAGGCCTTCTCGTTCGATCAGAGGTAGAAAGGGTTTCACAAAGCGACAGCATTGCAGAGGAGCAGTCCTTCAGCGGGGCACCAGCGATTCCTCGGTTCAGCCTCGTAGTTGCAGGATACTTGGCTCCTGTATTCCTTCGTTCGTGAGAACTCAGGAGATCAACATGGTAGTGGTGTTTCCAGCCCCCTCTTATCCACGCTTTCCTTCGCGCCAAAACGGAGGGGACCCAATGGGAGATCTGCTCACAAAACACTCACACCATACGTGGACCTATCACGGACCACAGAGGTCCCAGGCATTCACGACACACTATACTCTCTGGCACCCAGGATGTGTATTGGGACCAGACATCCCAGCCCACATCCTGGAGCACACACAAGACCTGTAGAAGTACATGCCCAAATAAGGAAGGCCCCGGGTCGGCTCGACCTGGGGAAGGTGAAGGGGGCAAGACGGTCAGCGGACAGGACATAAAGCCTCGTGGTCTGGTCATTTTGGGAGCCAGGCCACCATTTTGGGCTAAAAGCGAGAAACACGCTTAAACGCCAAAAGGAGCTCAAAAACACAAGAAACGATCGCTGCCACCAGTCCCGTCTGTGATTCACTTGCACCGTTCATTAACAATCCGAAGAGAGTATCTAGGGCCTGTAGAAGACTAGAGACCCAAGAGAGCAGTAACTTAGCTTACAGTGACCTCTTGTGTCATGTTGCGCGAAAGCTGCAACATGATAAAAGAACTATGGAAAACAACGTTTCCCGGTACTGACTGTCTTAAGGGCATGTCAGTTTCCCCGTAAGAATGGAGCGAAAGCCCAGAGGAGTGCGGCAGAAGGCTGCACTTCTCTGGCAAAGTCTAGATCCTGGTGAAAACAACAGCAACAAGTTTAGGGGTTGCCACATGGAAGGAAAATTACCCATAATTAAGAAATCTTTCCTAACACTGACATGGCCTCCGTTCTAGGGGGGCACAGGGGATGGCTCTGGGGGGGCTTGCTCCCCTTTCCCCCCTGCTGGAACCGGGCCTGAGGAAAGGCAGGCAGTGATGAATACGAGAACAGGAAACGCAGAAATACACTGTCAAATGTAGTCCACGGTCATTGCGATCTGATTGGACGGCACCAGTGCTGCTGGCTACTAACACGTATTCTTTTACACCCATATGGACAACGTTGCTTTTACTTTTTTAAAGAAAGTGTATTCATAAGATAGGGCTGCAGTGTGATAGTGAACATTGATTGTTAAAATTAATTCACTGCGGATACCAAAAATAGAAAAATCTGAAGGCATGTTAGGCTTCAATAAAAACTTTTGAGCTTTAAGTCACAGGGGCCGAATCATGGAATTTTGCACAGACATCACGCACGGGCCATGTGCCGAGAAGGATACTGTGCAAGCCTGCGTGCAGAAGAAAAAATGCACACCACACGTATTTATGGAGTTGTCCGCACAAAGTAACCGTATTCACAAGAATATCCCCCAGACACGCCCACATGCAAAGCAGAAAACTGCCAGATCAGCTATGTTTGTGCGCTCCCCCAGACACGAATACACAGACCCTTCAAACAGTGCTTGGGGTCCCATGTAAGCAGGCCTGCTACATGGGGACCCTGCTCAGAGTCCCCTGTAGCTATATCCGGCACCCCAACATCATGTGTATAAATAATCGTAACTCGCCAATAAATTGGGAAAACCCATGTAAAACATTCCTGCAACCCGCTACACTGCTTACGCGCACCCCTTTGTTACATCGGAACCACAATTGAGAATCTGCACCCTAAAATACGACATGCGTCCCCACTTGCTCACTGAAAATGCTACGCGCAAGATATCTGTCCCGGTGACCCTAGACAGTAGGGAATAGTAGGTTTGGCAATAGACCTGTTCAAGGGGTCATTTGTTCCTAATGCACACCATTTTTACATATAGCTACGCGCAAGTGTACTTACACCTGCCTTCAGGTGGCGAGCGTTTGAAGGACTTGCGTGGTCATTTCCAAACCGAGACGTTGCGCTTTTGAATCCATGAATACGTCTCGTTCCACGCAATTGGACATGCAAGTGATGGCCTGCCCCGACAACACCTACTTCTTTGCAAGTTCTTTCCCATTTTCGGTGTTCTGCCCCCTTCCCAGCCCTCTGCGCAAGGCACACCCATGCTCTGCTTGGAGTCTTGCGCAAGGCCCTTGACAGCTCACACAGACATGCCGGTCCAGTGTGAACTCCACGCAAGTCAAGGAAAAGTACTGCGCATTCGATTCCATGAATCGACAAAGGCGGATTTGCGTGCAGTTGAGCGCGCAAGTACCCTATTTTCTGCGCACAATATTCCATGAATCGCCCCACAGTGTAGAAGAGCAAACAACAGGGAATGGTATAGCAACACAGCCCTAGGGATTGCTTCTTCTCCTGGATGCATCGGACAGATACCCGAAATTTAAATTAGATATTGATTACTGATATCATTAGGAAAGAGCATGCCATCCTGCCAGTGCTTCCTGGGCAACGACAATCAGAGCCCTTGACTTAATAACCCGGCTTTCGGGGCAACCTCAGAAGCTGCTCTGATAATTTTGATATTGGATGAAATGATGCCCTGTTTTCATCGTAAACCTGCTACAACACGATTATTTTAGAATGAAAGTAGCAATCCACGTAGTTCTTTACAATTAGTTACAAGCACCGAGATCGTAAACGGTTGCTGAGCCACTAACGAGGTACCATGACTAGCCTTCAGACTGGTTTCTGTTAGGTGCATTTTTTTTAAAAGACATTGCTGATTAAAGTCTTACAAATCAATGTTGTGCATGCAAGGATTTTGCACTGCCCGCCAATCAACAAGCTGCATAGTTTCTTCTGAATCTCCAGAATAACTTAAATATGAAACAAGGAGCTACTTGAATATTGGCAACCGCCTTGCAATGCTGTGGTATATAATTCATGTTACATTATTGCCCGAGGTGGCTAATGAAACATGCAGGCATTCAACACAATATAGGCGAAAGTGGCTGTTTTTTATAATGCGTAACCCACTGTTCAGACGAGCCTCATCTCCTATCTATAGGAATTCCTTTGATATGGAAAAACATGTTTTAAAAAATCATATTTCATGAATTCTCCAGGCCAGGATTTTAATAATGTATATGTGGGGACACCAGAGTACAGTAGTCTCAGAAAAGAGGAAGCCGTTAAGATCACAGAAAGTGCTACAGAGTGCGGAAGGAAATGAAAGATTTAGGACGGCTGGAGACCCAGAGAAGATGCATACACGAGTCAGTGCCAAGGTCAACGGCCTGTTTTGCAGCTCTTGTGACGATACATATCACTTTAAAACTTTTTGCTAATTAGGTTGCCATTGTGTCCATATGCACATTAATATATATTCAATGAAAACACTTTGTTAAGGGGACGTTAAGGTTAAATTGCAGTAATAAAAACCTTTGAAATTCAATGAAAAAATATTGTTCAAGGGATGTTATTGTTACAAGTAAAACCGAAAACCCCCAGAAATAGGCCAGTTATGGTAAACTAAGCAACCATAACTCACCCCACCACCATTCACTGCTAAGAGAAATACCCAGTACATGAAAGAAGACATCACAAATGTCATTGATGACATCACTGATAACATAACATATTGAAATAATGTTCATGAACTGTCCCTACTATGGGTAGTGTTTATAATGTTTATAACACAATGTCAAGGGTGATCCTGAGATCTATCATAAACTACTTAATGTAATAAAGAATATTCCCATCTAAAGAAAACATTATATTCAAGTATTGTTGTTAATGCAAGAACCTAATCATACAAACACATAGGCAATGGCTGCAGCATATAAACAAAAATAACCATGTTTTTAATCTGGTGATTTTCAATAGTAAAATAATACATGCTACTGCATCAAAGGTTTGCGTAATGATAAAGATGGAATAAATAATTAACAATTTCGAAATCACGACACACTTGTGTTAGTATAAACAATACATATAAAAACCCAGAATGCATAAAAATTAGAGGCACGTACAGGGAAACTAAAGTAAAGAAGAAAGAAACAACAGCACCAAAAAATAACAATAACATTAGTGTTGATTATCATATGTACAAATAAATTCTGTGTTTGACTCCTGCTTATTGCCTCGTGTATGTGCTCCATGAGGTCAAATCAAATTCTATGGAAATTACTTTAAGAAGATATAAGGAGGTTAATGTATATATATATATATATACAGCAGCTTTTCAATTTTGAAAATTTTCTTTGTAAGCAAAAAATAAAAACTAGCCTATTTTTCAATTTTTTCTATTTCTATGTGTTTGTAATGCGCCGACAGCCCGCAGGCATCAGGGCGCGGAGACATCCTGGGAGGAAAGGGAAAGACCGAGATTGGCTCAAGAGGGACAGGTCTTATCATATGTATACCTAGGGGAAAGCCTGTGGTATATCAGGAAGTCATTGAAATAAGTGAGTTTTCAGTAGTTTCCTGAAATTACTATAATTTCCTTCCAGTCTTAAATTCCCTGGGAGGCTGTTCCAAAATTTGGTTGCTCTAATCGGGAAGGCTCTGCCGCCCCCTGCTGCTCGTTTAACCATTGGGACAGCCAGGAGGCCTATGTCAGCTGTTCTCACGTTTCTCCTGGGTAGATTGAGAATTTCTCTTTAAAGTATCTTGGCGCCTTGCCATGTAGGCATCTATGGACGATCGTCATGGCCTTGAAATAGACTCTCTCTTCGATTCTGAGCCAGTGAAGATCTTTCCTTGCAGCCGATATGTGTTCTCCATATTTGATTTTCTTAACTATGCGAACCGCATCATTTTGCATAACCTGGCATCTTTGCAACTCCTTCTTGGTGGCACCCACCAGTAGTGCATTGCCGTAGTCCAAACGGGACAAAATGATTTCTCTTGCGATATTTGCTGCGTTTGCTTCACTAATATAGGGTCTGATGGCTCTCAACAAGCGCAAGTAATATGTATTGTGTTTATGTAGATAGTTTACTTATGCTTCGGCCCCCACTGATGCTTCTACCAACATCCCTAGTGTTTTGACTTGGGGTAGCACTGGAATTTTGGCTTCTTTTATCATGGATTCCCTATATTGGTCTCCTAGTTTGGATCTTGCATGCTTATATCCAAAGATCATGATCTCTGTCCTGCTATTGTTGAGACACATCCAGTGCTTCTGCATCCAGATATCGATGATTTTATAGACTTCTTCTATTTTCGCGCTATCTGTAGTGTAATCTCCCGTCATTTCAAAAACCAACTGTGTATCATCGGCGTAGTTAGTAAAAAACACACCGATGCTTTCCAATAAGTCACAGAGGCTGCGCATGTAAATGTTGAATAGCAGAGGGGACAGACTTGCTCCCTGTGGTACTCCAATTAGGATGAGCGCTGCTTCTGAGAAGGTATCTCCCCAATGAATACGTGCCTTCCTATCACTTAGAAAGGACGCTATCCAAGCCAGTGCAGGTGGAGAGCAGCCTACGATTTTATCCAGAGCTTTTTGTGGTAGTTGAAGGTCCACTAGATCGAACGCTGCACTGAGGTCCAGCAGCATAAGCATCCCTGATTTGCCCTGCTCGATCAGCTCTAGCATGTTGGATTGTAGATCGAGCATAGCTGAATCTGTACCTAGACATGTAAGTGAACAAAAACAAGTGGCCTATGTATTTGATGCTGTCAGTGATGTCATCAATGATATTTGTGATGTCATATTTTATGTACTGGGTTTTCGTCTTAGCAGTGCACAGTGGTGGCATGAGTTATGGTTGCTTAGCTTTCCACAACTGGCACATTTCTGGGGGTTTGTGGTTTTACTTGTAACCATAGCGTCCCTTTAACAAGGTTTTTTATTGAACTTTACTGGTTTTTATTAGTGCAACTTAACCATAATGTCCCTTTAACAAAGTTGTTTCATTGAATATATATATATATATATTCTTTATTTGCATATTACTGGTATGTAAATACATAACCTTATATATATTAATCCATACATATAACAATTACATTAACACACTATTTACAAATTTTCTGGGCAGATCATAATGAAAGTATATCAGTAGTCTCAAATGTACCCTTTTGGATTAGCCTGGCTGAAAAGCCTACTATTTACCTGGAGGTTCACGCAATGGAGGGGGCCACTGACCCAATAGTTGCATTGCTCCAGGCTATTGCCACCCTTAGGGTGGATATGACTACAGCAGATGCAACTTCAACCAATGGCTTGACGTTTTGCAAAGCGGCACAAAAACCCTGCTCTCACAAAATAATTTGATTGGGCAGCTGCACCCATGCCAACAGCAGACCCTCCACCATCTGTAGAAAAGGTTCTTATTTTCATACCGTAACCTTTCCCTTTGGCTGCACATGAACATGCTCAGGGGGCCCCAAAACCTATCCTACATTCGTGAACCAATGCTGATTGCACCCTCTCTGTAGACCTGCCCCATTCACTGATGCCATCACCAAAGACGCACTTGTATTGTCTAATTGTAGGGGTCTTGCTGCAACATGAGTCATCCCCCTCTTAGAGACTAATGAGCCAGTCTACATGACTTTGAGGCCCTTTTGGAAGCCGTAAATACAATATTCCATGCAAGATACAAAGCCCAGTCCCATCACCTGAAGCTCAAGGAGATACTACAGGATTCCCAGACCATGCTGCAGGATATGGTTTGTTTTAAGCAGTTACTAGCATGAACCTCAGGGCCTCTGGCCAAAGTTCTACAGGGGACATTTCGCAGATGCCCTCTCCATCGTTCCTCAATAACCTGCCAAACACCCATACTTGCTTCATATTGTCTTGCAATTGGATGTGCTTAGAACCCGACGGTGATGGGAAAGGGGTTTGCCATTTATTTGCAGGCCAAAAGCAAGACACTCTTAGAACTCTGCAAGAAGACTCAGTCCCCATGCATATGGACGTAGTTTGGGAGGAATAACACCATTAAAGTTCAACAGGGTTTTGCCTTTATTGTTTGAAGACCGGCCATTATATTGTTTCCCAAAAAAACAAAAAAGTCAGAGCGAAATGCTTCAACTTGCCAATAGAAGAGACCGATTTGGAGAGTCTTTAACTTAAAAGTCTTCATATTCTGCAAGACAGTACATTTATATACAGGCCTGGTTTCACCATCCTGAAGTATGAACGTTTTCTGCTTGTATTCTGATAGATTCCAGGGCTTCTGGTTATTATATGGACATAGTGTTTGCACAGAGACATGGGATTACCACGGAAGCTCAGTCTTATTCTAAGGAAGTTAGGGCTGTAGATGGGACATCATTGACCTCTGGCCCGATTACACAAGAAACCTGCACATTCTAGATAATCACGTTGGAGGGTTATAGGGAAACTGCCACTACTCATGTCTGTGTGATCCTGTCAGTACTGTGGCTGCATCTTCATAACCGTACTGTCAACTGGGCTGTCCAGGCAGTGACATTGTCCTATTCATACTGCCAGGAAAGATGCCTTCAATCAGTGGAAATGGAACAAATGGCATAACACGTGCTTGTGTTAGGTGACAATGGGGTAATTCTCCAGGAGATACTCCCCGAATACTAAGATTATAGTGTTGCCTTCAGAAAAACCAGTGCTGAACACCTACCGACACATATTGCACTATTGATTTGGTGGAAGGTGCCCAAGTCCCAATTGGACATATATATTCCCTTATGGTGAAGAAAGGCCAAATTCTCAAAGAATAGACCACACCGCTCTGATAAACAGGCACATCAGGCCCTCACGATCTCCCACAGCCACACCCCAATTGTTTGTTCCCAAAAGAGAAGGGCATCTCTGTCCATTCATCGATTGCATGGTTCTTAAAGCTCCTTATTTTGGTTTTTGCTTGATCAAATACCCTCAGGTACTATATTCACATAACTCGATGTACGTGACACATACACTCTTGTGTGCTTAAGAGAAGGTGAGGAGTGGAAAACAGCTTTTTGCACCAAGCAGAGCTTGTTTGAATATCTTGTTATGCCCTTTGGACTGTGCAATGTGACTACTTCCTTCCACTTCTTTATCAATTATGTCTTCTGTGACATATAGACATTTTTTTTAAAACATGCCCTTGCATGTTCAACACGTTTGACCTTTTTTACAGAGACTCAGGGAAACCACTTGTGTGCTTCGAAGTAGAGATGTATTTTTCATGACTCTAAGGTGGAGTTTTTAGGTTTGTTCCAACTACAAAGGGGGCTCAAACGAGTTCAGGTAAAGTACAAGTGATCAAGGACTGGCTGGTCTCCCTTCAACAAAACCCCTTTAACATCTCTAGGATTTGCCAATTACTATCAACGGTTCATGACGCACTTTTCTGGATTGTCAACCCCATTTACCAGACTGATGAAGACCTCTGCCCCTTTTCTTTGGTCCTCTGATGCTCAGGATCCCTTTGATTTGCTGAAGAAATAGTTCAGCACGGCCCCCAAACAGCAAGATCTGATTCTGGAACTACTGTTTACATATTAGGCAGATGGATCAGCCAGGGTGATAGGAACAATCCTATCCCAAAGGAGCCCACACAACCATTAGCTTCATCCCGTGACCTTTTTCCTTATAGAAATCGAATGCAGTGGATCATGATTATGCTGCTACAGAAAGAACTACTGGCTTTGAAAACTGACTTCCAGGAATGGAGGCATCACCTTCATGGGCCGAAGCACCATGTTCTGGTATATTCATATCACTGGAACCTGCATGCCATGGCATCCATGAAATGCACCAAACCATGTCCTGCCAAATGTCAACTGTTTAGGGGCTCCATGGTAAAGCTGATGCTTTATCACAACTTGATGGGGAGGGTGTTGAACCTTCAATAAATGAAGAACTAATTCTGGGCTAATCACACATCATATGCACCTATGGGTCAACTGGAGGTGATAGCAAATATGAACACCTCGGTGGTTGAAGGCGTACCTTTTATAAAGGGATGTCCGTATGTTCCTTCTGAAAAACTGCAGAAGAATTCCATACAGTGGTGTCATGACACAAAAATTGCTGGATGACCTGGACTATAGAAAATCCTGGAATTGTTTTGCCAATGGAGTTGGTGGCCGGCTATGAGATGAGATACAATCAATTATGCACAGATCTGTGTTGTCTGTCTGAAAAAAATAAACATACATTAGAACTTCTACTGGTCATGCCTATTCCACACAGGCTGTGGATTATGATAACCATGGATTTCATAGTTGATTTACCCACAATCAAGTGTTTGACATGATCTATGTATTGATAGAACCCTTACCAAAATGGGCAAATGTATCATATGTGCAGGGATTCCATCTCCTCCCAAACTAGCTTTATTGTTTTTTCGGCATTTGTTTTGTTCTTTTGGACTCCCATCAATTGTCATCATGCACAGGGGCTCACAATTCACAACAATATTTTGGCAAGCTCTGAAAGAGATCCTTGGTATAGACACCCGTTGATCATCAGCCTACCACCCCCAAATGGATAGCCAACCAGAATGATTAAACCAACCATGGAACAGTATTCATGTCATCTGTGTGCTCAGTTTCACAAAGACCAGGCCTCTCTTCTCCATATAGCAGAATTTGGATACATAAGTGTTGTCTATTCAGCAATTGCATGTTCATCTTTCTATGCCCTATATGGGCAACATCCACAAGTGTTTCTGGTAGGGAAAGGATGCTCAGTCTATACTCCATGTATTGCTCATGTCTTGGAAGTCCACTTCTCCGTATTAAGTCACCTTCACGATGCATAAAAAAGAACCTTGCTTCAGGCTAATAAGAATTGCTATCCTTCCCCAGCATATAATCAAGCTACTAGGAAATGTCACCCTCCACCAGTGACTGTGTTTTGTTGTCTACAAACTATTTACATCCCAGAGGGAAAAGATAACTCCTTCCATGATATGTATGATTTTCTGTGTTACCAATTTGGTAACCGTAAAACTGCTTCTCCCACAAGTGTTCCACGTGTCCAATAGGGAGTCCATGAAACAAGGCAATTCAATTATGCCAGAAAACACCACCCATTAAAGTAAAGGGTTATAGTAGAGGGGTTAGAAGAGTACAAAGTCAAAAAGGTATTGGAATCACAAATATTCCAGGTAAAACTTCAATACTTTTTAGATTGGAAGTGCTATGGTCCTGAAAACAGTTCATGGGAACCTGTAGTACAGGACCACGTGCCACAAAGAGTAGACCATTTCATTGACTCCATTAGAGAACCCCCATAGTACACAGAAGTTGAGGAGGGGTTCTTTCACATCTCCCAGACACACATTTCCCATCATCCTGTGGGACCATCAGCAAGCAGCCCATGCCACTTATACAGGGAGCAAATGATGTCACACTTTTGTTAAGAAACAGGCAATGCCAACACTCTCAATGCTTTTGTTCTGGCCAATGAGTAGCTATTCCATTGTGCCCTGTGGGTTCTCTACTGACATTTGGATTCATGTTTGGCCCACTTCTGTGGATCTCCCTCATCGCACTCAGTGCCTGGTATTTCCTGCTGTTCCTTCAGGTACTCAACCCCGTATTGCTTTGACTCTCCCCTCCTTGGATTCTGGCTCAGTGTTAGCGTATTTTGTGGCCTCCGACTGTACTGTGGACTGGCATTTTGGCTTTCCCATAGGATTTGCAGTTCTTCGGATTTCGTGCTTCTGCACCCTTTTGGATTCCCCTGGCATTAAATTGTATCCTTGTGCCATTTTGGACAGGCCCACCGGACTGAATACTTTTCTTCTCCCTGTTTAGTGGGAACACATCTCCTTGTCTATGCACTAATGAAACCTATTTTCACACTCTACAGTAGGTTTCTTATTTTAAGCCTGCTTTCCTAAGGAAAGGTCTGGAAAGAAATGAAGATAGAAGTTTTAAGGAGTGTTCTATAAGGTGGCCTAACCCTTGATTGCTTTTCCATTGTCGATTTGTGCGAACATCGTTGCAGTGGTCTTCCACTGTTCTGCTTGACTCTTCCACATTCGTAGGGCTATATTAGTGATTATGGTGTGGTCATGAGGAAAGGCTGTCGTCTGCCAGGGCATCATCAAAAGGGCATCCTTGACAGTATCCTGATCCTTTGACCTTCAAAACCTGAAAACAGCAAACAAACTAACATTTCTTTGTAACAGTGTGGAAAACAATGCATCTAATTAACAACATGTGCAACATACTCTTCTTGAAGCACATAGACTGTCTCCCAGATGCCTCTGGGTGATCTCCTGAATTGTTTTTGATACAGGTGAGCATTGCCTGCCGGTACTTTTTGAATACCCACTTGCACTGGATACAGTGGATTGTAAAACCATTTTCAAAAACCTTAGCTTTGTGAATGTCAATACATTGCACTTTACATTACTTGTTCTTATTCTTACTCTCTGGCAGAACTCATTTCTTAGAGATTCACTAGAGACATGACTCAAGAGTACTTCTTCTTCCTCACTGTCCAATGCTGCAACACAAGGTTCAAACCTATCCCTCCCTTCTGGGAAAATGTACTCTTGGAATGATTGAAGCAATACTAATGGATGGGAAATATTGAATTGCCAATATGTATGCAATACAAACCTCTACCCAAGATTCTTTTCAGTTGATGAAACCTCCTTCCTGTGCTCGTTAAACACGAAACGTTGCTATTAAATCGTACCTCCTCCAAAATGGAATACCTCAACATGTATGCCTGTTTTTCCCCTTACCTGTTGCATTCTGGCTTCCTTCCCCTAAAGGCATATCTTCTTCCTTGGCTTTCATGGACAAGAATAAAGGTTGCAGGTCGATTAACATCTTCCAGTCAATGTCCACGTGCCAATCACATAAAGTCACCCAATGAAAAACATAGTACTCTTCCTAAAGTAAATCCATTGATTCTCCCTCCAGACATCTAAAAACATTACAAGCTATGGTCATTTCTAAAAAAAAAGAGAGTGTGGGGGAGGGATTTGTCCTTACCAGAGTCCTTAAATCCACTCTAGCAACACTTAGAACGTCCTTACATCCATATGCAGATTGTGTTCTGGGAGCCAAGAAATGTGGCCAGGTAACTCCCTTATCTTCATCTCCCGCCACTTCCTTCACCTGAAGGCAAAGTCCTCTTTAAATCACAGCCATAACCCACAAGGCCCTCATTCTCCAGCATCATGTGTATATCACCAAAGCACCTGTAAAGCATGCACCTCCCCTCCTTGCAAGAACACATCTTATAATGCACTGGGCACACCTCTGGCAGATAACACCCAAACTCTCAAACATTCATTTCTCTGTTGTGCTCTCTGAATGGGGAACTTCAAATGACTGATGACATAGTCTCACGCCAATTCCCCTAACATTCCATAGGAACACAAAGAAAACGATCTGATCCCAACTCATCTACCAATTTACTTCTAATGTGTTTGGGCCTACTTCATGTCTTAGGTGTGTACCCCCTGTGGTTTCTGCTTCATGTAGAGGGAGTCAATGCGCTTGAGTCATTTTCTCGGAATATCTATATCAGTAAATTTAACAATACAAACTAATCTGAGCATCCGATGAAGTTGAGGTGGATGGGCACAAACTGAAACCATTGCAAACAATGTTGGATGTGCACATCTAATCCATCCATGTTTGGTAGAACTCTGTTATTTATTACATGTATACTGTAATAACATTAGATGAAATTACAACATCTTGATTTTTGCTGAAACCGGTATCCTCAGGTGTAGTCTGGGATACACATAATCAACATTTTAGCACCGCACAGCTGCTGGACCTACTGTGGGAAAGGTAACCGGCAGTAAAGAGATTATCTTGCAACCTCGAGCAGGAGCATTCATTTAATGTTTTATGATAGAGGCAATGGACAGGCACTAATGACTACTGCTTACACCTCATACTTAAGCAGGGAAGATGCACATTTTAGCTTCTCCGCCGCATTACGAATGCTGTTCGTGGGTTGCAAACTGCTGAATTGCACATGTGAATCCAGACATGAATAAAACATGGTGATATTTTATTTAATCTCAGAATAATAATTATGTATAGGCTCTGCTTATTGTATAATTTACGCTGTTTTAGCGTGGATTTAGACTACAATTATGCAAGGTTGTCACTTGTCACCGTTACTTTTACCCCACACACGTCCTACCGACTTTTACCAGAGTAAAATCACACAACACGGCACCTTTATTCACTGGAGTTACTGGTAAATGTATTGTATAATTTACGCTGTTTTAGCGTGGATTTAGGCTACAATTATGCAAGGTTGTCACTTCTCACTGTTACCTTGCCCCACACACATCCTACAGACGTTTACCAGAGTAAGATCACACAACACGGCACCTTTATCCACTGGAGTTGCTGGTAAATTTTTGTTTATAATTTGCAGTGCTATCACGGCTAGATGAGCTCTCTTGTTTTCTTCAAATATCTAAATGCGTTTCCTCTTTGAAAGGATGTTAATAATGTTTATATCAGGAAAATAATATAGGCTATATAGGCTATCCTTTCAGAATCCTCGAATGCAGTTTGGTAACAGTTTGGTAACACGGCCGACGATGCTGTCCCAGTTGTGACGTAGCATCTTTAATTTGAATTCTTATTTTCAAATGAAAAAGCATAATTTAGGCATTATTTACATAAGCGTTTTTCAATGCGAAAATTCCATTCAAAACGCTGTGTAAATCAGGCCCTTTGTTGCAATGGTCTTCTAAGAACAAAGTTTTTTGAGCGTGTTCTACTGGCACTGAAAAACAAAACATTTTTTTTTTACAATACGCAAATTTGTACAAACATATTTAGAGGTCTTCCATATGTATGAAGCATGAGAAATGATACATTGAATTGGAGGCCAAAGAAATATAATCAGAAAGCGAAAGCAAGGTAAAGATTATAGGCTGCATTACAAGTGTTAAAATTGGTGGTAACTCCGCAAATGCCACCTTTACCACTACACTCAGGGGGTAATTCATAGAAATCGGTGCACAGGCGGCGCACGCAGCTAGCGTACAGTGTTCACATGCGGCAGTCTGCGCCAGCCGCGTGCGCAAATCCCATTTCAGCGCAGAGCATATTCATGGATTTTAACATCCATAACCAGCCATGGCGCAGAGTGGCGCAGCGACCCTGCAGCAGCGCCAGTAATGCCCCCAATCCCACCTGTGAGCCAAAAACATCACACAAATCTCCTACAAGGCGCAAAAGCCCGGGGACCAGCATACAGCCACCCCAAGCACGAAAACACATGGAAAAGTCCACACGCACCCCTCGGAATACACATAACCCGCACGTGCTATCGAAAACACGTGGAAAAGTCCACACACACCCCACGGAATACACGTACCCCGCTCGCATCAGGTAAAATGCGTGTAGAAATCCAGCCGCACCCCTCGGAATATGCGCAGGCAGCCCATCCTCTCTGCCCATGCCCCACAGGCAGCCCATCCTCCCTCTCCATGCCCCACAGGCAGCCCATCCACCCTCCCCATGTCCCACAGGCAGCCCACACCACAGGGGACTACCCTACACCCCTGACCATGACCCCCAGGCAGCCCACATGGCACCATGCACTTGTGAGCCCCAACACATGTCCCCCATTGATGGGCACCTGCCAGCAGGCCCTGACTCATGTCAACCCAACCACCCACCATTGATGGGCACCTGCCAGCAGGCCCTGACTCATGTCCATAACCCACCCACCATTGACAGGCACCTGCCAGCAGGCCCCGACTCATGTCCCCCCACCCGACACGTCATCACACTCCAGACCCATGGCCCTTATCGCCATCCAAATCCCACCCCACGCCACCCCAGTCCAAACGCCCAACCAAGCATTCCATCCACTCCACATTGAATTCCCAATGTCATGATAGAAAATAAATAACCAGCATGCCCATGAATACATGTCCCTCAGACCCACACAATGGCGACACATGACTGTGAAAAACCACATTGTGACTTGCACAAAACAAATGAGAGATGACCATACAAGTACAGTATAGAAAAAAAGTGTATTGAAGAATAAACCAAATGAATAAAACAAAAGCAGTCAATAATAAAATAAAAAATATTCCAAGTCCGGAAGTCCAAAAAATGAAAATAAAATGAATGCTGTAACCAATAAAATACAGAGTAAATGGCTCCAATGAGTCCGTCCATCAAACAAAAATCGGAGTTCCAAAAAAGAAAAGTATTCCACCATGGGTCCAAGAAAATGAAATCCAGGTCCAAAACTATTTACAAGGAACATCCAAGGATCCATGAGCCCAACAATCCAAAGGAAACCTAACCTAACTCCTACCTAATGAATAACTATATACAAAAAGGCGGGGCATAGTCCATGCGCCCCAAAGGAAATAAAAATTGAAAGGAAACTTACACCTACAGAACTATTTACAAAGGCGGCGGGCAAGTCCAACGGCTCACTTGTTGATGTCCCGGGCCAGGGCATTATTGAACTCCTGCTCAACATCCTGGAGGCGGGCCTCTTCCCTGGCCCGAAGTCTCGCAGGGATAAAGCCATGTCACCTCCAACTGCCTGCAAATTTCCTCAAGGCACTCAGCCCGCCTCAACGCCCTGCACATGGAGTTCTCTGCCCTGACCATAGTGAGCCATGCCTCTTCCGCCCGCCGCCGCTCCGCATCTATTTGCCGGCCCAACCGCTACTACACAGAAGACACTCCCAATCCAGGGTCCTCCTGCCCTCTGGCTGATGCCTGCCCCTGTGATGTTGATGGCCCGAGCCATCATCGCTCCCACCTTGAGCCTGCTGCTGCCGTGCATGTGCCCTGCCTGTAGATGCCTGCACGTCCTCCTCCTGCTGGTGGTCAGTTGTTGGGTTGGCCACCCCTGCTGGACTTCCGACTCCCGACTGTGGCAGGGAAGTGTCCTCCACCAGCCTGGCCGCTGGGTCAGGGGCAGCTCCACAGGGTAGTCAGGTGATACTTGGCCAGGAAGATGGCACGGAGGACGACTGGCGCATAAGGGGTTCAGTTGAGGAGGGGTCAGTAGAAGGTCCAGCATACGGAGGAACCCAGCCCTGGTGACCCATCCTAGTAGGTCAACGCGGTCAATGTGGCATCTGTAAAAACGTGCATTGTCCACACGGGAACCCTGCATGTCTTCACGAATGCCACATTGACGCAACGCCACCCCAGCCAGGACAGGCTCAACACCGTCCTGGATTGCCACGTCCGCAGGGAGAGGAAGGCCAGTTGTTGTTCGCGCATCCCCTCCCTGGGAAACGGTCTGGACGAAGACATCCCTGCTGGTGCCGGATGATGCAGTCACAGGATTGGGGACAGGATTACACACAGGCACCTCCGTGGCCACCTGTGCTGCCTCCTGTCCCTGCCCCTGGACTGCACCACTAGCACCAGCAGAATCCCCCCTCCAGGCCCTGTGCATGGGCCTTCCACGGCCTCCTCCTCAACCAAACCCCACAACAACCTGGATGACTCCGTGCCATCTTCCTCCATAGGCCCCTGTGGGGTCTCAGCTGCCCCTTCTGCTGCCGAGGAGTCCACCTCTGACCTACGCCTCTTGGACTTACCCTTGGCAGCTGCGGCCATGGGTGCGGCACCAGACTCCTCACACCCCGAAGAGATGACAACCTGGGAGGGGAGCTGGGCCTTGCGTCTCTGGCTGGCGGTGGGATCCCTGCCGCTGTGCTCCACAGCACCGTCTCCGCCCTCTTCATCAGTTGACGCTGCAGACAGGGAGAGACAGAACACAGGCATCAGGGCACTGTACAACGGTCTAATACACACATGACAGTTGCACATGAGTGGCAATCTCGAACTTAACAGATGGCATCACACTCCGCAGCACACATATCATTTGTACCCACACACATGCACAAATAACAGGAATGATGCAGCAGGCAGCACCATCCATACAGATACAACAGCATGAGCATCCAAAGGTCAGCCTGACGTCACATGCAACACGGGGAGTGCCGAATACATGCACACACGGCACGAGACATACATGCATCTGTACATCTCCACCACCTGTCAAAGTTAAATCATTGGCAACTATGTCACATCTGCCAATCAGCCTCCTACATGTCGGTGTCACATTCATCCATTGTGTATCACAGCGGCACACATGTCAAATACACACACACACGCACATGTACACCATGCACATACATGAAGGTGGAGCCAGCATCCATGTGTCACACCCCAACCCTGCCATAGTACATACACAGAAATGTAAACATGTGTGCACCCACACATGCATTTGGTCATCATACATTTGAACACATACACCATGGATGTGACTCACACATGACTGGACTCACATGTGGCAGGCTCATGTCCCTGTACATACACATCCATACATGGCCCTTTCTAGACATATGTCCAACCTGCACACTCCTGGCACACCTCAACATGCACTGGATCCAATCAGTACGCATGGACACCTACTGGTTGACTCCAGATGGGTCGGCATCTGAAGGACCTGGAGGTGGAGCTCTGGGTGTATGCATTCCAGGACCCTCATCTGGATGTTGGTGAGGCAGACCCTGCACCCCTCTGCATGCTTTGCCTTCAAGAGGCGCCGGGCCTAGCTGAGGGTCCTGGACCTGAAGTCCTCCCAGCGCTTCCGGACATGTGCCATGTCGCGGGCTGCCACCCCCTCCACGTTGATGGCAGCCATGATGTCCTTCCAGATCCTCTTCCGTCCTTCATTGTCGGCACGTGAACTTCCAAAGATGGTATCATAATTCACCAGGACTTGCTCCACCAGGATACCAACTTCTGCGGCACTGAAGCTGGTAGCCCTCTGCCTTTCTGGTTGGGGGTAACCAGTTGTCTTCGATGGTGTTTCCCCTGACATGGCAACCCCCGAGGCAGGTGTGGGTGGGCAACTGGGTCCTGGTGCTGGGCTGTGGAGCGATGGAAGTTCAGTCGGGAATCTTCTGTTCCAGCAGGGGTGGTCACAGCAACTGGACCCCTGCAAATGGCTGATGTGCAGGCACCAAATAGCAGGGCAAGTGCCCAGCAGGCAGGCAGGCAGGCAGCAGCAGATGGCAGGTGGGAGTTGGCTCAGGGCTCTGTGGGGCAGGAAAATGGCCTTCTGGGCAGGAGCGCGGTCTTCCGTGCGTTGTCGCGTGGCCAGCTTGATATGGAGTGAATTGGCATGTGAAAAATAGCACGTCAACGTGTAATTCGAGGAAAGGAAATTAGCGCGTAAGCGCGTCTGTGACGTGACACGCGCGGGCGTTCCCCTGGCACGGGTTGAAGTCCCACGTGGGTTTCCATCGCTCTGTACGTGCTTTTCGTGGAAAGCGGTGCATGTGTTTTCCAGGCGGTGGGGTTCACACTCGATTACTTCACAGCGGGTGGGTGTTGGCTATGTGTTCTTCTTCTACACGAAAGGCAGACGGTGAGTCGCACACAGTATTTTTCCCACTGCGGGTGTCCCTGTTTGTCGCGTACCCCTTTTTTTACGGGCATACTAGCCTGCGTGTTGATCGCATATGTACTTTTTGTGCCCCTGGCTGCCACAGCGTACTGCGTGTTTTTTTACATGCACGTGGGCAACACGGGTCGCTTATCTCTTTTTCTTGCTTTTATGGGATGCCTGTGTGTTGCGTGACACGTCATTTCTCCTAGGGGGCCACAGAATGGGACATTCATTTTAGCTGTATATGCATGTTTTTTGTTTGCGCACACTTTTGTAATGCGCAGGGACGCTACCACCTGCCTTCGTGTGGTGGACATGTTTAGGCGTTTGCGTGGGTTTCCCCTATTTGATTCCATGAATACGTGGGTCGCGTGCGTTTGGGCATTCCGTGTACTTCCCAGCAGTACATCCCCAGTTCGGCCCTTATTTTTACGCGTTGTTCCCCATTCCGTGCATTACGCCCCGTGTTCTGCCCCCTTTTCGGTGTGTGCGCGAACGTTGTGCACTTTCGCTGTGCGCCTCACGCACGGCGTTCTGGATGTTGCAATGACGTGTGCACCCGTGATTTGGTGCACTTCCCGTGGGAAACACGCGCAGGGCCTTCCACGAATAGCACGCGTGCACGTGCGCTTGCTTTTTCACGCTTGTGCCACGATTTTCGGCACACATTTCTTCCATGAATCGGCACCTCAATCATGACATCCAGAAAAGGGCCCTAATTCAGATGGCAGAATTACCTCTGGCTGAATTACCTTCAGTGCTAATTCCTCGGAGATTTGGCGGAATTAGCACCAGGGCTAATTTGTCCACAGAAGTCCCTCCAGAAACCATCAAGTTATTTCCGCTGTATTACAAGAGGAAACAGCGGAATTACCACAAAAAATCAGCAGTTTTTCAGCCAAAATCACAGCGCAGTTACCTCCACCAAAATGATTGAGTTACATGCATACAGGTGATTGAAATCAAGGCACAGGTGCACCAGATCCACTCTTGCAGGCGAGAAGTCCAAGGCTGTGCAATGAAGGGAAACTAGATAAACAGCATACACTAATATACTGAAACTGCAGTTGTTATTAAGATGCATAATCAAGGGCATACCAGAAGGAAAATTGAGACAAATCACGGTTTAAAGCAAAGGTCCTTGCTAGCCCTATTCCAAATTAATTTAATAAGGAAGCCTTCAGGGGAAAGGGCGCAGGTGTTGGGAATCTCGCACCCTGTTTGAAGTTTGTCCTCTGGGGCCTCCCATTGCACCAGCTAAGCCACGCCCACAAGGAAGGAAAAAGCAGGACCGGAGAGCCCACGAACAAAGGACGTGGGTGTTGCGCACCCTGCAGGGTGTTTGGCACCCGCGGTTGCAGTGGGGCTGCTTGCAATGACACACAGAGTTGTGCTGTATGTATCAGAGAAGAGAGAAATCACTGATTGGCAGAGTTTTTTTTTTTTTTTTTCCATGTGAGAAGTTGTGACAGAGGAGGTGTGGGCTGACCCAGGGAGGCCCATCTGAACTGTATACCTGAATGGAATAGAATTAAACTGACTTGAAATGCTACTGAATTGAACTGCAACTCCATTACTCCGATTTCCCCCTGCTTCCTACTCCATGTTAATCTAGCACGGCAGCAATACTGGCCCTCGTGGCAGAGACGTGTTTGACCTGTGTTTCACCGCACAATCCACCATGCAGCTTCCTGACGTTGGGTCAGGCAAAGCGCAAAATACTGACAGTGCAACGTAAAATGCTCTCTGCACCAGACACCTTTAACAACTCTGGTAGTGCAAACGACCGACCCCGTAACCCCATCAAACTCACTATCAAAGCCTTCAAACTGATGAAGGAGATGACTCAAGTCCTGGAGGGTGACCTGAAGTTTATGGCGCTAAACACTAAAAACAATAAAGCAGGGGAGGCCTTACTCAATAATAACATCACAGAAACCACCGAACGCAGCAAAGTGACTGCCCATAGCCCAGTGAGCCATAGACAAGCCAATAGAGGGCTACATAACTATTTTACCTCAGTGCCAAGATCAAGGATATGCCCTCTCAGAACATGGAAAACCTGCGAGAGAACACGCCGATGCTTTGTGCTCCTGTCACCGTAGCCTGCGAGAACTCCATCGATAATTTTACCCAGGCAATTGATTGCCCAGACAGTGATATAGCTGATATATCTGAAAATAAATCCAGCCACAGTAAGTTTTGTTACAGCCACTCTAGCCAGAGCGATCAACGATACTAAAACACAGAACACAGCAATCACCCCTCTGCCAACAGGGGAGCAAGGGGAGGCATTGGTGATACCCAAGATTAGCATCCCTCTATTACCAATAGCCATCAGAAATGTGGGGGGGGCGGGGGGAGATAGTCATTCAGAAATCAGGTCACAGCGGTGTGTTACCTCTCCCTGTACCCTTGCTTCACCCAGAATGCCCATTAACATGACCATCGAGGGTACAGATATGGATTCTCTGACGGGTTGCAAATGTACCTTAATCCTCGTAGAACTAACAGCCTTAAAAAAAACTGATTTTGCTTATTCTAGAAGGCCAAAGAATGAAAGAATCCCTAAGGGAGGGCCAATCCAATATTTGGGGGCCAGTGGGGAAAGCTTTTAGTGGCTTGATGCACCATCCCAAATCACCTAATTAAATAGGTGCAAACACTGGTCCTATAAACATCCAGCCCTGATGGGGCCCCTGGTATCAGCTAATCTAGGCACTTTCACGGAAACCCTGAATCCCTGGAGTAAAAATGCCCTGACACTATAGATGACAATGTGTGGGCAGGCAGACCGGGCGGTAAGACTATACAGCCGGATGGTGAGCGAAGAAAACGGGTAGCACATGTTGAATCCAAACTAGCCCCCAGTGAAACCAACTATTGGGGGTCAAGACAGCAGTATGGGCATAGGGTAGAACCTGGTAACACAAAAGGGCCAAATAAAGGGGGATTGATTTTCAGCACGAAGCACCCAAAGCAGACCTTTCCTTACCGGAAACACAGGAATTGCTAGTTAATAAGTGCACCCATTTGTTCAGATCGGTGTATGGCTGTGCATTCCTGATATGATATGATATTATATCATGTGACATGGCATTTATAATGCGCCTATACACAACTGTTTTAAGGTGTATCATTCCGAATACGGGATGACACTGTAAATTGCATAAGATTACAACACCAGGAGGGAAGCGCCTTCAATACCATACAAATTGAATGGAGGGAAAACAGAGTGGTCAACGGCATCTTGGGAATTCAAAAGAGACGCTGTACACCAACTGGTAGCATGATTGTTATTAAAGAAAACGGCTTCATATACATGCTTGCTAATCCTAATCTGTAAGGAAATTCCCTACGTAGTCTAAATGCCAAGTGAATAACCAATATTATACATCAACTGACCCTCACACTAAACAACAGAACATTCAATGTGGAACACAAGCAACATGAAAGGGTGAATGACAAATAACCAGTATTTTGGTTCACCTTCACCTGTCCTCGGAAAATCCCTTCCCCGGGATTGTCCAAAGTCAATTTCCCCAAATGTTCATAAGGAAAAGTAGTCTGGAGCCAGTTTGTGTAAATTCCAAGTTAAACAAAAGTTCAGCATACACAAATCCACTAGTAACAGTTCAGTAACAGAAAATATCCCCTTCCAATTCCAGCCAAGAAAATTGCACCAATGTGGTAATCCTAGATATCCTCTCCCGTCTGCTTTACTGACCCAAGTATAACATACCTATGCTTCCAGACTGATCATCTCTCAACTTCTGCAATGTCAGCATTACAGATCATGTGCTCAGTCTTCTAACAAGCACCCTGAAATTCGCCAGTTACAGCAAGCTAAACAAGCATAACTCGCGCCACCACTGTGCACTGCCAAGACTAACACCCAGGACATCAAAGCTGACATCACTTGAATCCATAACATCCCTTTAACAAAGTTTTTTCTTTGCATTTCATAGGTTTTTATTAGTCCAACATAAACATAACGTCCCTTTAACAAAGATTTTTCATTGAATATATTTATATATATAAATAGAAAGTCAGAAATGTAGTAATCATCAGAAATATCACAAAAGACATTTGAGGGTTTCTCGATGCAAGCTACATTACAACTCTATAGTCCCTGTTTGGCTCCAACCATATTATATGGTATAAATGTGGGATTGGAACATTCAACGTATGGAATTGATTGCATGGAAGGTAATATCTGGCGGAAATTGTGGGAATTCCAAATTGTATGCTTGTTGCCCTAATAAGACTTGAGCTAGGAATTGCATCTCTTTTCAGTCAGGCTATTGTATTAAAGGCTGCATTGTACATAAGAATAGGTAAAACACTGACCACCCTGCCTGGTCCCTTTTAGGGCAGGTGTTACACATTGCAAAACGTATGTGCGTGGAAACCATTTGTAATTGGAACCTGAGCTATGATCAGGTTATGTCACAGCTCAAGGTTAAATCTTTTACATGGAACAATATTATCAGCCATTAACAGAAAATGATCCTTACATAAACTAGTGGTTAATATGTATCTAGTCGGTCAAATGCAGCTTTATCTTAAAAACATTCCTTGTCCAGCTCTAAGTAGGTTATTTTAAAACTGTCCATGAACCAGCTACCCTGTCTAGTTGTATTGGGCACTCGAGATACCCAGAGAAGGCCGAATTTGTAGAAGGTAAGAAGGAAGAACTTGAATCATGTGGGCACCTGTTAATTCTCTATGAGAAGCAGCTGGGTACTAGAGTACTGTATTTGAATAGTTTTGTTAATTGGCCCTCCTTTACTAGTGCAGATGGGTTTTGAATGCATTGCCTAGCAGGCAACCAAACATCCTTAGACCTAGCTATCACGAGGCTTTGGAGATATATTGAGACAGAATTGAATAATCATTTTAATAATTAAATTAATCTGTAATAGAGGTATTAAAACTCCAATACGTATCCATATTTGATTGAGTTTTGATATAAGGGTGTTTCTTTTGACGGTTTTAAAATATAATTGATTTTTTGTATAATTAATTTTGATAATGAATGTTTTGTGTGTAAAGTTTAATTTTGAACTGTGATGACACAATTAAAATAATAAAAACAAAATGTACACAGATAAGTGTACTTTCAACTTTTTATAACTTCTGGCGGGTCAGCAAAGGGTAGAGTGTGCGGGAGCACTGTCTTTATGTCTCTTGCAGAGAGAAAGATGTGAGATGCCAGGCCTGTATAATCCAAAGAGTAAACCCACATGTTTGTATAAAATAGCCTGAGCAAGTACAGATATAGTCACTGGTGTGGGCATAACAAGCCTAAATCTGTGATATCATGATGTGAGTAAACTACTTAACCTATATTTCATGCCACTAAGCAGTCTTAGTGGATCCTTTAGTCTTGCATTCTACATGTAAGCCAATGACAACCAGCTAGTTCTTCGGCTAGATAACAGCCAAGGATGTCTCCTAGCAGCATAAGGAAGCTGACTCATTGTATAAATCATCTCAACCTCAGTGCCCCCAAATCAAGGAGGTATACTGCAGTAATTTAAGATATGTCCCTCAGCTTAGAAATTACTGTAAATCTTGCTTGAGGCATGACCTTCAGCACTGGGCATATTCCTTTCAAGGGTAAATTCAGTGTAGAGTGTGCGGCTGATCATCGACTTGGAATTGACTTTAGTTCTACAGGTTAGTCTGCCCTCCCAATCCTGTTTTTTATTCCAGATATGAACCGTACAATGATTTCTGGATTTCTTTTCATTTGCTCACAAGATGAAATTGGTAATAATAGTTAGAATCCTTTCTAGACATTTGCAATTGTATATACTTTGGACTTTGAGGAATTAATCTACATCATTTGCAGAATATATACAATGCAGCTACTAGTATTTTGTCTAGAATTCGATTCTTGGAACATATTGAATCCAGCCATGGGTTCCTGTGAGTTGGCCAGAGAACAGAATTTAGAGGGCATTGTTTGGACCACAATGTTCTTTATAAACAGGGACCAAAATGATTGCAGGATGCATATGGATCCTACATTCCTATAAGACCATTGGGATTGCTTCATGATGGGGTGGCCATCATATTTACATACCATTACATGACATGTGATGGGAGATATTTCATTATTGTCATCAAAACTTTGGAACCCTTTAACTACAATGATATGATCACTAACAGATAATCATGTCTTCCAAAAAGAATTGATGACCCACCCTGGATGTCTTAGTGTTTGGAAAATGTTAACTTTACCCAGCTTTCCGGACACCAAGATATCCTTTTTGGGTGATAGCTCTGCTGTTCACATTGTTTTACAGCACATTTCATTACAATACAAGTGGTGAGGTGGGCATCAGGCAAACGGGCATTCAGGTATGCACTATTGACAACCACCCTGCATCAGCACACACAGTTGCTCTTTCACGTATTTATACTGTAATGTTATGAAAAGAGGTGGGGTCATATGGACTACAGTCAGTGGGTATAAGGTTGCCTTCCTTGGTCACACCTGGGCTGTGATGTAAAGGGTGTTGTAAACACATTGGTATTGGTGGCATAAGAGTTGTTTCATATCTGTCTGCCACATTCAGCCAAGAACAGGAAGTATCCCACTGAATGTGTCCTTTCAGAGAAATGTACCACTTCTCCTTGGTGTTGCACATCTACTACTTCAACTTTAGCAGAAGTTATTGAGTGAGGTGGAACAGGGGGAAACCTGGCAGCATACCTTTGAAAAAGAGTATTTATATGATTTGACACTGCTCAGCGAGTTCATATAATCCAGGGCAGACTTCTACGTCCAGAGCAACTAGTCGAGCAAGCCTTCCAGAGCTTTAGGAGAATCTAGGAACTTGGTATGATTTTTTACAGTATAGTGTTAAGGGCAGAAGAGGCATTTCTTATTCTGGCCTTCATCATTAGTTGATAGCAGGAACATTCCAGTCAATCTTTTTCAGGGAAAGTTCCCAATTCTCCTAAATTTTCCAGATCCCTTCTTTAAGTTTAGAATGTGTTGTTGCATAGTTGAAAAACCCATATATGCGTGTATATATATATTCAATGAAAATTAGTGATGTTAATGATCAGTAAAGGTAAAACATGTACTGCCACAAAACCCTGAAACTCAGTTAAATCCATCTTAACTGTGCCTAGCTTTTGCACAGCCTATGACCGTAATGATGACCTCACAGATAACTTCAAACTGGATTTGAAATTATCCATGTATTAGCAACTCCTTACCCAGATATAGCAGTTCTTTTCATGTGGGCCTAATGGCAGCTTGGCCATTAGAGTGCAATATTGTCAAAATCACGTTTGTATCCGCACCTGAGACTTCAGAAGAAGTGTTCTCAGAATAGTCTGTTGGAATTGGCTTCTTGTTCTTCTTTTACTTCGATGTCTTGTGTTTCTTGTAGAGATATGTCCTGCCATAAGGAGTAACCACTATGCCAGCCTGACAACACATCTAGACAAGAGGCTGACTCCCCAGAACACCCAAACAAGGGGGAAAAGCCAAAGGTGCAAAACAACCCAGAAGATTCTTCTCTGGTGGTAAGGCAAGTAGTTTGGGGAGCGCTGGTAGTTCTAAAAGGAAGGTAGCACAGGTAGCCGGAGTATAGTAATCCTGGCACAGACAGTTTATAAGCTTAGACGTGTGAGTATGACCAAAAGGAGATAAAATGAGCAGCAAGTGAAGCAGGTAGCCAGGCAGGCATGCGGAAAAGCAAAACAGACAAGAGGTATGCTGAGACCTGACAGAAGACGGGATGTGAAGAGGAGGAAGTCTGAGAAGCCAGCAAAGATGACAAGGCAAGAAATCAGCAGGAGACAGAAACAAGGGCCAGAACACAGGCAAAATGACCAGGGCAAGCTGGAGAATATTAATAATGGGGGAGCGTGTTACAGAGGAGGGAGAAAGCGGATTGCAACACACCACTGTAGTGAACAGAACACTGACTTATTCCCTTGGTGGTGGCCATACTGGGGAAAGACTAGTGCTGTCCATACGTTTGTGGAACGAACGTGGCGGCACAACAATGGCAGCCAGTCTACTCCTTCGTATCCTCCAGAACGGTGACACCATGACAGTATGCCCCCTTCTAGTCCCGATCGTTCCTGGTTTACCGCGGTGTAGTCTGTAGAATCGGTGGACAGGTCTGAAATGCATTGATGTTAGTACTCGGCTCCCTAGAATTCTGGATACCCTTTCCTGCTCACAAGGTACTGTAGGACTACTCTCCAATACCAAGAATCGCAAATGTGGGACACTTTGTAGTCTTTGCCATCATGAATAACTGTAGTGTCTTGTCTCTTCTTCTGTCTGGAGTAGGGATCAGGAACCCACGTACGTAGTAGGGAGGCATGAAACATTGGATGACTCTATACATTCTCTCAGGTAGGTGTAATCGGAATGCCACTGGATTGATCTTCACTAAGATCTTGAAGGGTCCAATGTACTGTGGAGAACGTTTAGAGGGATGCGCCCATCTGGGTAGATATTTCATGGATAACCACACGTTGGTTCCAACAGTCCAAATGGATGTTTGGCTGCAATGTTTGTCTGCTTGGTTCTTGTTTCTCTGATTACTATCTTTCAGAACTTGTTTGGCTGTCTTGTGCACCCTTGAGACATTAGGCAATAAATGATCTACAGACGGTATCTTGGTAGAAGGGTATAAAGTTGAGGAAAAGAGAGAGGATGATGTGCATATGTGCAAAAAAAAAGGACTCATCTTGGTGGAGGTATGAATGGCATTATTGCAAGAGAATTCTGCCGTTGGGAGAAGGTCCACCCAGTCCTCTTGTTGGGAATTGGTGAAAAAATGAAGGTATTATTCCATGATAGCGTTCAATCTTTCAGTCTTTCCATTAGTTTGGGGATGATAACCAGAGGACAAGGCCCTTACTATGCCCAAGAGCTTGCAGATATTGCCCCAGAGGTCTGATGTATATTGGGATCCATGATCAGATGTAATACTTTCAGGTAGTCCATGCAACCAGAAAATATCTCAGAGAAACACTTTGCCCATTTGGCTGCTGTGGGAAGACCAGGTAAGGGATTGAAATGGGCTAATTTAGAAAAAGAGTCCACAGTGGCCATGATAGCATTGTTTCCTTGTGAAGGAGGTAAATTGACCATGAAATCGGTGGATAGGTGACTCCAATGTCGGGAAGGTACTGGTGCTTACTCTAAAAAGCCTGTTGGTCTTCAGGTGCTATTTTTATATTGATCACAAACTGGGCAAGCAGCAACAAAGAACTTGACATCCCCAGAAACTCCAGGCCACCAGAGTGTCTGTGCATCTGTTCCAGAGTAGAGGCGACTCCTCGATGATCCGCAGACTTGCTGTCATGGCACCACATAAGCACTTGTCTGTGTAATGACGGTTCTGGAACCACCAAATGTCCCCGATAGAAAAGCAGCCCCTCTTTCCTGGGGAAGGGTTCTCCTCTATAACCATCCTCGGGAAAAGGTAAATGACAATAAGCTGCCTTGACATCCTGAAGAAAGGAGGAAACCAAATAGACAAAGCAGTTCCTATGAAACACTAAGGCCCTCATTACGACCCTGGCGGAAAGTAACTGACCTGACCGCCATAGCGTAAATAGCGTTTCCGCCATTGCACGATGGAGTAAAGTGCGGCTAATTCTGACCCATCGGGCACGAGCATTACGCCATGGCGGAAGTGCAAAGTCCGCGATGGCGGAAATGTCCCCAAAACGCCCCTCACCGCCGTCATACGGCGCCCTAGGTGCAATTCCGCCACCCATCATAGCGGTCACCGTAATGAGCGCTAATCACAAAATACGGTGACCGTAAATATACGGAAACGGAAGTAAAAACATGGGGCCGGAACGGGAAACAGCACGCCGCACACCTATAAAATCAGAATCCCAACACAACCATCAAAAATCCGACCCTGAGACACATCCCAACCCGTTAGCCACCCTAGTTAAAACAAACAAAATGGGAAAAGTTGCTAAAAAAGCGTGCGACCGCAAGCGGCAGGTCCACTTCTCCCATGAGGAACTCACCGTGCTCACAGAGACCCTCCAGGAGAATGCTGCTGTCGTCTTCTCGACGCAAATGACCAGGACGGCACTTGCCACCAAGAAGGCCATATGGGCCCTGGTGGCACAGCGGGTAAGTGCGGTGGGGACCGCACCCCGCAACCCACAGCAATGCAGAAAGCGATGGGACGACTTGCGGATACGCGTACAGAGCATACTATCAGCCAACCGTAACATTGCCACAGCAACCGGGGGAGGATCGGAATCACCCATCAAGTTGACCCCCTGGGAAGAAATCTGTGCCTCCACCATTGGAATGGAGAGTATAGAGGGAGTCGGAGGGATGGAGAAAGGAGTGCAGACAACCGAAGAATCAGGTAGGTGGGCCAAATAAAACAATGCTAAATCCACAATGTCCAATCATGTGAAGTACCATGTGTCCACATAGTGCAACAGAAACACATGTCCAGGAGAACGTCCATATACATTGGCCTGATAGCGCACTCTAAAAGTCACATAAAATACATAAATGATTAAAAATCCTAAAAACACCCTCTACACGTGCAGCATGCACACCCTAACTGCAGGCTGCAAAACAACTGCATCCTCAATCCACACAAAAATGAAACCACCTCCAAGGCCCTGACCCAAATCACCCTCAGGTACCACCCCAATGCATGTGATACATTGCCATTCCAATTTCCACAGACCCATAAATGACGCTCGCCCTCCTTTACTCCACCACAGGGTCCGATTCAAACGACGAGCTTCAGGACACCCCTACCAGCACACCTGCAAAGAGGGCCAAGACCAACGGCCAAAGACCCTCCACCTCAGCTGCACGGACCAAGACACGGCAGCAGCACAAATCAAGTGGCAGCACACAGGAGGGGACTTCAACAGGCACCCCAGCAGCCAGCATGACCACAACAGCAGCACCACAGGTCCCCCCAATGGATGCCACAGAAGGCACTGCTTCTGGTGGCAGCAGCACCATAGGTGACACTGCATTAATGGCAGCATGCTCCGACACAGAAAACGGTGCTGTCGATGTAGGACCCATCCATGACCTGTCTCAATCCCCCTGTTTGTTTCATCCCGTACACCATGAGGATACCACGCAGGGGCACCCACAAGACGACGACTGGCCATTCCCCACAAGCCCTGTGGCAAGGCAACATGAGGTGATCAGCCCCTCTGTGACACCACCGCAAATGGGCATGGCCCAGCAGAGGCAACAGTCCCTCGACCAGGTGATCGTGCAACAGCAGCAACTGGCCACGCTCCTCAAGGAGCATGCTGATGAATGTGGGGGTTCTAAGGCAGCCATAGAAACATCTACTGAGACACTTAGGGCACAAAATTGAGCGAAGTACAGAGACACTAAGGGTACAAATGGAGAGAAGCACCGAGAGCCTGAGGGGGGAACTGCATGCGACGTCCAAAGACGTATGTGGTGAACTTGCCGCTGTGCGCCGTGTGCTCACTGAGCTCTCACAAACCCTTAGGGACATGCATGGACGTGAGCAGGCAGAGACATCATCCGTTGCAAGTTCCGTCCAGGGCAGCCCCCAACGTAGATCTGGGAGGAACCTGCGCTCCACAGGCAGGGGTTCCCCTGATACCCGGAGAGGGGGCTTGCAATAGCGTCTGCCCACTGACAATGAGCATCTTTGGACACTGGTGTTCGGGGGGGAGGTAGGAGGGTGGAGGGGGGGTGTTGGGCTTTCTTGGGTGGCGGGTCGATGGGGTGTGTAATATAATTTCACATATGCAATGAACATTTCATAATCATCCAATGAGATGTGTGGACATTGATCTTTGTGTACGAGGCCTTTATAGGCGTACAGTCCACATTGTGCATGTTCCAGACACACACAGTGCCACAAGTCCCGTGTCCATGTATCAGCCACCAGGCGTGAGTGCTAGAAGCATGAATCTATGATATTCTGACGAATTTCACGGGCCTTTTGTGCCTCGCGGACTCCTTGAGGTGCTGCCACATCCCCACCCTCATCATGACCATCTTCAGGTGCTTGCAGTTCTGCGTCAGGGGGCATGGGCACATTTCTACGTACGCACATGTTGTGTAGCATGACACATGCCATGACCATCTTTGCAACCTTCTCATGGTGGTACAGGAGTGCCCCGCCAGACCTGCTGAGGCAGCGGAAACGAGCCTTCAGTAGGCCGAATGCCTGTTCTATGACTACACGGGTACGTGAGTGGGCATGGTTGTAGTCCTCCTCATGCTGGTTCTGTGGGTTCCGGAGTGGTGTAAGGAGCCATCTCTTCAGTGGATACCCGGCATCACCTGTATGTGGACAATAAAGGATGTTTGTGGAATGACATTGCTACGTACGCACCCCCCCCTTCCTGCCAGGTCATTGCCGCATCACATACCCCACATTATCATGCATGAAATGAGACTCACCGAGTAGCCAGGATCTGTTCCCTGCGTGTCGCTCCATGTAGCGTGGTATTGTAGAGTTCCTCAAGACCATAGAATCATTGGTTGATCCAGGAAATCGGGCACAACAATGTGTAAAGATCCTGTTGGAGTCACACACCATTTGTACATTAAGAGAATGATATTGTTTCCGGTTGCGGTACTGGACCTTCATGGCATGTGGGACAACCAATTCCACATGGGTGCAGTCGATGGCACCAATGCAACCCGGTATGCCGGCAAGTGCATGGAATCCCACTTTTGTGTTTGTAATCTCATGCTCCGAGCGTGGTAAAGAGATGTAGTCGTCTGCGTGCTTCAGGAGGGCATCGAGCACTTGCAATAGTGTCCGTGACAACAGTGGCTGTGAAATGCCATGCAACTGTCCGACTGTGTGCTGGTAGGTGCCTGTGGCCAGGAAGTGGAGTACAGACACCACCTTCAGTAGGGGTGGGATGGCGGTTGGGCTATCTATCATGCTGACAAGGTCAGCGTGTGTCATGTTCACAATGGCGATTATGGTGTCCCGGTCCAAACGGTAGAGGGTGTGGATCTGCTCAGCAGTGAGGTTGAACGGATGAGCTCGGAGGCGTGGGATTGCGGGCTGCCTGCGTGGTGGTAGTGGCTGTGCTGGTGGGCCTTGCTGGCCCTGCCTTGCCCTCCTCCTCCTCCTGCGTCTCCTCTGTGCGGCCGGTTGTTGTAGTAGTTGGTGTTCGTCTTCTTCTTGAAGTTGGAGTACTTGCAGTGCTATCAGGTCCCCCAGGGCCAACATCGCTAGTCCTGCCGGTAGCATTTTGGAGTGGGTGTGGTTGTGGGAGGGGGTTGGGTGTGCAATATATGTGTTTTCAGGCTGTATAGCCTCCACCTGTGGTGATTCATTCCACCTGTGCCAGCTGCAATCCCCTTTGGGCGAGCACGTCTCGCACACAACGCTGCAATTTGACGCATGGCATCTTGCTATTACAATCATGTATTTAATCCCGATGGCAGTGAAATATTGGTTTATATGTTCATTCTGCTATGGTCCCATTGTTTCACATACAATCTTTGCAGTCACGAACAAACTTGTGAAGGGTCAGTGGAATGTAGTACTCGATTAACGGTGGACCCTCATGCAGCACTGTACCGAGGTTCACAGACGGGCGGGGCGTCCCATTTGTGAGTGAAGCCAGTTGCCATTTTCACACACTGCCGCACAACATGGATGAATTTGTGATTTCGAGCGGTCACAGATGCCTTTTCGACGTGATGTTGCAAATGAGGAATTCGAAGGACAGCGCTTTTGGTTTTCAGCTAGCGGCGAGGAGACGCCCACAGGTCTGACTGCAAATATAACGTTCTATTGTTTAAAGTCCTTGGGACAGGGGCCATGGCGAAAATGCAATGATTGATATGAATAGTATGGGATGCGCAATAGCGTAGTGGACGATAAGGCAGGACGTTCCCAAATACATGTTACTTCACATCACTAGAATTCCGGGCTGGAGCACAGTGGATTTTGCAGACTGCATTACGCACAGACTCAATGGAAATTTCAAATGTTATGTGAGTAAATAATCAGGCGTTTTTATACCGGGATGAGGGAATGATGTATGGATGCATGGACAGATGATTTAATTGAGAGTTTGCCATGTACATGGCTTTTTGGAATCTATCCCCTTCCCCTGCGCTATGTGATGCAGAGCTGCCATAGTGGGACCATCGTCTATCTGCCCTTGTTGAACCCTCCCTGTCTCGACGCGCCTTCAAACACTTGTGTCTATGCACGTTACTAATCCCATCTAATGGATTCTGTTTTAACAGACGCATGCACACAAACACTCGTTTGTAATAGTATTTTCACCTCGATTTATATGGTTATGATTCGCAAGTGATTTTAGGGTGGAAATAATCCTTTTGAGTGGGCTAGCATGCATATGCCTGTAGATTTAGTGTGATCATTGAAGTGAGTAATACAAATGAAGTTCTGATGCCCATACTATTCTTTTTCATTTCATTTGGGTGACAGGTATCTCCTCCCCTTTTGCCGCTGCCATCTGTATGCCACTCCTGCAGATGGCTTTTACTCCCGACACCTGCTGCTTCGAGTTAATCAGTGGAGCAGCATTACGATCTTATGGGACGATCGCCAATGGGCCACATGCCCTTACGCTGTACTAGTGGCTAGGAGCAACATATCAACCTTTCAGCTGGACTAGTGCCTACCTAATGGGACGGCCCTGCGGTTCTAGGTGCTTCCATGTTGCCTTTTTGAACGTGGATGTAGCCCCTGTGTACCATGAAGGAACAGGGCGTCACACAAGAAGAAGCTGGTCATTTATTGCGGATGCAGCCCACAGTAATGAAAAATATTTTGGAGTTTATGACCTAATAGCTGTATGGGCTTGGTGAATTTGATGTGCATTAATATTTTATTCAGATATTAACCGTGTAGCGTTATTCTTTGCAAGTAATGTAGCATATTCCTATTTGTGGAGCGATGTATTGTGAGAAGATCTGCATTGGGTTCCGGCTTCTGAGTATAGTTGCGTGGTACTGTACTGGCTGCGTTTGCCTACGATGCCCAGTAAGGTCAGGGATAGGGGCAGCCATTTTGACTGTTTTAATGATGTCATGCTCAGGGGCGGGGGATTAGCTTTTGTGTAACAGATGCCGGTCAGCCAGGTGGATTGGTGGATTGATGTGATTATCAGAATATGGCTGGTCACAGGTGCCTGTGTTTGCGTGCGTTTCTTGGAGGGAGACTGAGGTCATGTCCATTGGAATAGCTTCTGTATTCGTGCCATCTGTGCCCTGCAGCTCCCATTGGCCCCTCTTGGGGTGAGCCTGGCTGCTCAGTCACTCTGCCAACTTGTGTGGTACATGCTTATGCTGATGGTTGGTTTGCTTACTGGCAAGAGTACAGGGCTGGTGCAGTCTCCCTCAGGGTACTGCTTTGAATGTTGCCTTCCACTGGTGTCAAGCGATGGGGGCCTGTTGTTGTTTTGTCTCATATTTCAGTTCATATTGCTGTACTTGAACCTTCACATGCCTGTGCTGCATCGGTACGGCAATGGTGACATGCCAAATATGGATGGCCACTCACAAGGCACTTGGAGCCCCTACATTCATTTGTTCGTTGGCATGCATGGGTGACTTGTACATTTCACTGGTTGCATTGTGTGACTTCATTGCACCTACGGGGAGTTGTGCAATGTGGGCAGGGAGTGGTGTACAGGCACTCAGTAGGGCCATTTACGGTTGGTTCACGATGCCGTAATTCTCACCATGGCGGAATGGTACTTTCTGCCATGCTTGATGGCGTTAAGTAAATGTCCGCTAGGGTCAGAATTCGCGTACCGTTGCGCCATGGTGGTAATTACGGTTTTGCATGGCGCGCGTGCGCGTACTTGGTGCAGTTAGCGTTGGCGTTCACTACGGTGTCGCTAATGGCATCGTACTTTGCGGTGACGGGTCATGATCGCACCGAGCGGTATTCGATGGCGGTATTACATTTCCGCCATCGTTTTTCGATTTCCGCCAGGGTCGTAATGAGGGCCTAAGTCACTAAATGCGATGGTTGGGGATTCTAACTCATGATAACGTGACAGAGCTGGGTTATTGCATTCCATTTGTTATAAGATCCTGCGGTTTCGTGATCAGTTTGTACATCAAATGGGTATTTGGCTCCTTGCAAAAGATGCCACCATTCTTCACAGGCTAGTTTGATTGCCAAGAGTTCCCTCTCGATGACCGAGTAATTACACTCACTGGAGGAAAGTGTCTTGGACAAGCAAGCAATGGGGTGCTCCTGTTTGTCGACTTCTTGCTTGAACACAGCCCATAATGCCCCTGCTGAGACATCGGCTTCTATGATGAAAGGTAGATCTTGATTGGGTTGTAGTAAAAGAGGAGCTGTACAGAATAATTCCTTGAGGCAACGGAAGGCCTCATCAGCAGATATATTCCAAAGACATGGAAGGTTCTTGAGAAGAGCAGTGATGGGGAGCACCAGCTCTGAAAATCCAGGTATAAACTTATGTTAAAAGTTTGCAAGACCAAGCAACCATTGAATATCCATCACAGTCTCGGGCACCAGCCATTCAAGAATCACAGACACCTTCCGTTGATCCACCTCAATTCCTTGGTCAGAAAGAATGAAGCCCTAATAAGGTACTGAGGACACACCAACCAGGCACTTTTTGGGTTTCACCAGAAGATGATGGTCACATAGCCTGGATAGTACTTCTCTAAGTTGTTCTGAGTGTTGCTGACGAGAAATAGAAAACACCAAAATAGCATCACAATAGATCACGACTGAATGAAACAACAGAACATAAAATAGTCTATCCATGAACCGTTGAAAGACAGACTAGTCCAAAGGGCATCACCTTTTATTTTATTTATTTTATTTGCATTTTTAAAGCGCACAGCTGCCTTCAGGCATCGTGGCGCTGTTACAAGAGAGTTTGCTTGTCATGGTAAATATAACGAGAACAGACATGGAGACATGGTTACAGGCATGGCTACAGTTACATGGAAACAGTGAGTCTAGTACAGTTGTAATTTACAGACATGGTAACGTGCAGTAGTATTATGAGTGAGATTCACTTAAATAGGGTAGTTTTCAGAGCTTTTCTGAAAGCTATGAGGGATGTTTAAGCTCTGAGTTTAGGCGGTAAGGAGTTCCAGGCTTTTGGCGCTAGGACTTCGAAACTTGAGCTGCCAGCTTTAACTCTAGTGAAGTTGGGGATTGCTAGTTGGTTGGCGTACAAGTCCCTTTTGGGTCTGAGTGACTGGACTGGTTGTATCTGTTCCGTGAGGTCGTTAGGGGCAGATTGGGATATGCATCTGTGGGTAATGGTGAGAGTCTTAAACTGAATGCGCTCTTTGACTGGGAGCCAATGGGCATTTTGTCTTGCTGGGGAGATGTGTTCCCTCTTTGGAATATTGAGGGCTGCTCTCAGAGCGTTGTTCTGTGCGATCTGAAGTCTATTAATGTTTTTGGAGGAGGTGCCTAGCAGCAGGACGTTGCAGTAGTCCAGTTTAGCGCCTATGGTGGCCCTAGCGATGTTGAGGCGGTTTGTAGTGGATAGATGGGGCTTTACTGCGTTGATTATTTTGGTTGTTAGGGCTGCTGAGGAGGAGATGTAACTGACATGTCTGTCCATGGACAGGGTAGAATCTAGGCATACTCCCAGTGTTTTTACCGCAGAGGAGACGGAGATTACCGAGTTCTCAATTAAGAAGGTACTGTATTTGCTGTCTAGTTTGCCGAGGGTTTCTTTGGGGCCCACCAGTAAGATCTCTGTCTTGTCTCCATTGAGACAGAGGCCATTGGCTGCCATCCATGCCTGGATGATGGCATAAGTGCTTTGTAGGGTTTTTAGGTCTTGCTCGTAATCACCAGTTAGTGGGAGAAGGATTTGAGTATCGTCGGCATAATTGGTGAACGTTATGCCGAAATCTTCTAGGTCATTGAATAACGGCAGTGTGAATAAGTTGTATAGTTTGGGGGAGGTGCAGGACCCTTGTGGTACACCACAGTTGATAGGGGAGGGAGTGGCTGATGCTTGGTCTGAGTAGACCCTCATAGCTCTGCCCTCCAAGAAGGATGAGATCCATGTTGTGGCTTCATCCGAAAAGTGAGCTGTGTTGGTGAGGTGTGTCTTTAAGGTTTTGTGGTCGACTAGGTCGAACGCCGCCGATAGGTCAAGGAGTAAGAGGATGGCACATTTGCCTTTATCCATATTGTTTAGGAGTTGGTTCTTTAGGTCGAGTAACGCTGACTCTGTGCCATGGCGTGGGCGAAAACCGGACTGTCTCTTACCTAGGATGTTGTGAGATTCAAGGTAGGCTTGTATCTGTAGGTAAGCGGCCTTGTCCAGGATTTTCAGCAAGAATGGCACTCTTGTAATGGGTCTGTAGTTGTTGGGTGAGTCAGGGTCTAGAGTGGGCTTTTTTAGTAGTGGGCAAACCCAGGCTTCCTTGAGGGAGGAGGGTACTAAGCCAGTGGCGAAAGAGGCATTAATAAAGGTAGCAATGAAGTGGGCTAGGGGCTCGGCGCAGTCTTTGATTAAGTTTGCTGGACCGATGTCCCCCTTGCAGAGTGAGGGTTTTATTTGTTTCATGATGCGTAGGACCTCAGGAGCGGTTACCTTTCTAAAGGTAAATGGCGGTGGGGGATTGCTGTTTTGTTGGGTATGGTGTTTGGGGCTGGAGGCAATCCGCGTTTTGTGAGGAGACTTGGGTAGACTGTCAAGGTTGGCTTTGATTTTCTTTTGCAGTAGGTCTATTTTGTCAAGCATAGCTTTCTGGATGTCATTACACCATTTCTCGTATTTGACTGTTTGATGTTTGGATGCGGGTGGTATGACTAGTTCGTTGAAGATAGTGAATAGTTCTTTTGAGTATGATTGGGCATTGTCGATTCTAGTGTTGTATGAGTCAGCTTTAGCTTTGGCTATGGTGCTTTTGTATTGTTTAACAATACTTAGGTATGTGTCGCGTAGTGGGGTGCAGCGGCAGGATTGCCATTTTTTGAGTGCTTGTCTTTTGAGTGTTTTTAGGTCACGCAGGTCTTGGTTGAACCATGAGTTGACGTGGAAGAATTATTTCTCTTTTTTTGTCTCTAATGGGGAAATTGTGTCGATGATCTCTTTGATGGTGGTGTCGTAAAGTTCGACTAGTTCTTCGGGGTTGTTGGAGGAGGGTGATGCTAATGCTGAGACTTCTAGGAGTGGACACATTCTCTCTTTGGTGAGTAGCTTTTTAGATCTGGCTAGGGCAGCTGGCATAGGATTGTTCTGACTAATAGCTGTCTTAGTTGGGATGTAAAAGTGGATGAGGTGGTGGTCGGTCCATGGTTGTGGTGTGTTTGAGCTGATGTCTACACTGCAGTTGTGGTCGACTAGCCAGTCTAGTATGCGACCTTTAGTGTGAGTGGCAGAGTCAACTCTCTGGATGAATTGTAGGTCTAGAAGGGCTTTAGCAAAGGTTTTGCTGTGTTTGTCTTTAGTGTCATTGAGTCCGAGGTTCATGTCTCCTAGGAGTATGGCTTTAGTGTTGGGTTTGAGGTTGTTCCCTAGGAGGTGTAGGATGTCGGCTTGGAAGTTCAGGAGTGGGCCTGGCGGCCGGTAGATGAGGTGCATTGTCATGGTGTCGTTGGGAGAGAGGGAGATTTTCACTGATAGGGCATCAAAGTTCTCAGACGTGATGGGTTTAATTTGTCTAGCCTTCAATGTTTCTTTGACTATTAGGGCCACACCTCCGCCTTTGTGTGTTGGTCTATCTTGACGGAGGATGATGTACCCAGGGGGGAGGGACTGGCATATGGCTGTCCCAGAGGCTTCATGCAGCCAAGTTTCTGTAATGGCTAGAGCGTCGAGCTCGAGGTCAGCGATTAAGTCGTGTATTTCAGTGGTGTGTGCTTGAAGAGATCTAACGTTAATGAGAGCCAGTTGGATTTGGGATGGTTCGAGTGTGCTTGGTTTGGCGGGGTTAGTGTGGTGTTTGGTAGTGTTGGTATGGAGTTTAGAGGCGGGAGTTGGGGTGTGGGAGAGGGAGTGATAGTAGAGGGTGTAGGGAGTGACTGCAGTGTGGGTTTGTGAGTATTAGTGTGAGCTGTGGAGGTGCGGGCTCTTAGTCTGGTGTTTCTTATGTGCACTGGTAACGTGTGAGATGTGCTTCTGGCAGTGGATTTGGGGTTGGGGACAGTGTTAATGGGTATGGATTGGTGGATGTGGCGCTTGTGTGCAAGTAAAGCTGGTAGGAATGGAGTAGGGCGAATGGAGTCAGACCATGGAGGCCTGTTGTGGTGGACGGAGGCCATGTTAAGTGTGGTGGGCGTTGCCTAGGGCGTTGCCTGGGGTATGGGTGAGGGGTATAGTTAAGTCCAAAAATAGGCAAGATTTGACTTTAGGCTAGGTGTATACAAATACTATAGGCTGGGTGCATACAGGTAAGCAGATTCGACCATAGGATAGGTGCATACAGATACTATAGACTAGGTGCATACAGGTAGGCAGATTCGACCATAAGCTAGGAGCATACGAATAGGCAGATTCGACTTTAGGCTAGGTGCATACAAATAGGCGGATTTGACTTTAGGCTAGGTGCATACAAATAGGCAGATTCGACTATAGGCTAGGTGCATAGGCTGGTATATACACGTTGGCGTGGAGCTGGGTGGCTAGGCACAGTCACATGGCAGATGTGGGCAGTGCGCATAGATGGTGGGGAGTATGCATAGAAGTATGAGGACTGACTATCAAGCGATAGGCTTGCAGTTTCGATGGTCAGGTATGGCTACAAGGTGGAGGATACAGTACAATGCTTGTGGCGCACTGAGGAGTACCAGAGAGGTTAATGTCAGTGTTGAGTTGGCAGATTTAACAGTTAGCGAGGCGCAGTATGCTTACGGGTGGTTGCGGGTACCGTACAGGTCCTGACATGGCATGTATTCCACTGGAGGCAGGGCACAGGTGCGGCGATGTAGGTGGCTTTGTGGGCACCAGTTGAGGAGCAGTAGGCAGGTGCTTGTCCGCGTGCACTGAGTGCTTGGGGTTTTTATCGATGGAGGTGGCGACGGGCATGGGTTAGCGACTCGCGGCTCGTGCGGCGAGACAGGCAGAGACAGGCTCTGGCCTTATCGTGGCGGGCCTTGTAGTGGGCGGGCCGGCTCTCGCCTTCCGGTGCTGCTGGCCGGAGAAAAAGGGCCTGCAGAGCCAATCAGAGCGCTCTGCTCGAGAGATCAGCTGAGGAGGTTGCTTAGCAACCAAGGAAGCCAAATGGAGCGGCGGCCATTTTAGGGGCGCTCGCACGCTTCTTGCACGGACTGGATTTCATAACTTTCAGCAGGAAAGGAGGTGGCGCTGCGTGGGCACTTCAGTGGCATGAGGGCAGGGCACAGGCAGGGGGATGCAATGCTGTACACACGGCCCTAGTACCTTCGATGTAGCTTCGTCGTGGCGAGGTGCTGCATTCCTGATGTAGGCCGGGTGATGAGGGGCAGGGCTCCAGCCCTCCCGATGGCGTCGCTGCAGTGTAGGGGAATGAGGAAAGAGACAGGCTCTGGCCTTATCGTGGCGGGCCTTGTAGTGGGCGGGCCGGCTCTCGCCTTCCGGTGCTGCTGGCCGGAGGAAAAGGGCCTGCAGAGCCAATCAGAGCGCTCTGCTCGAGAGATCAGCTGAGGAGGTTGCTTAGCAACCAAGGAAGCCAAATGGAGCGGTGGCGATCTTAGGGGCGCTCGCACGCTTCTTGCACGGACTGGATTTCATAACTTTCAGCAGGAAAGGAGGTGGCGCTGCGTGGGCACTTCAGTGGCATGAGGGCAGGGCACAGGCAGGGGGGTGCAATGCTATACACACGGCCCTAGTACCTTCGATGTAGCTTTGTCGTGGCGAGGTGCTGCATTCCTGATGTAGGCCGGGTGAATAGGGGCAGAGCTCCAGCCCTCCCGATGGCGTCGCTGCAGTGTAGGGGAATGTAGTACTCAAAATGGCCAAACAGCATTTGGAAGGCCGTATTTCATTTGTCTCCAGATCTTATGCGCAAGAGAATGCAGACACAGCGTAGATCCAATTTGTAAACACCACTGATATTTGCACTGCTTCCAGGATATCTTTAATGAGAGGCATGGGATACCAGTTTGTAAGCACCACTGATCTGTGTACTGCTTCCAGGATATCTTTTATGAGAGGGATGGGATACCTGTCTCTAATGGTAACCTTATTGATACCCCCGTAATCTAGGTATGGCCTCAATTCTCGGGTATCTTTCTTTGGTATAAATACAGGGATGCCCCTCCAGTTGACAGAGAGGGTTGTATAAAACCGTTTTGGAGATTGCAGTCAAGATATTCTTGGGCAGACTTTACCGAGACTGACAGAATATACATAAATGTACCAAAGCGTCTGGAACTAGATTGATGGAACAGTCCTCTGGGCAATGAGGAAGTAGGTCCTCAGGTATTTTATCTTGAAATAGGTTGACAAATTCACAAAGATTGTGAGGTAAGCAATGCACCCCTATAGTTAAGATGGATTGATCAGGGCATGCCAACACAGTCTTCTCCTGGATTTCTTCAAGGCAATGCATGGCACAATAGTCAGACATACACAGCTAAGTGTTCTTGGTCCAATCAATGCTGGGATTATGTTGTCTCAACCAGGGTATGCCCAAGATTAATGCAAAATGAGCTGCACGGATGACGTTGAATCTCAAGGTCTCTTGGTGGTTGGATATCTTCATGCTCAAAAGTAAGTACAGTTGTATGTGTAATGGGACCAGATCTTAAAGGAGTACCGTCTGGTTTTCTTACCTCTGTAATAGCGGAATACCTTATTTCACTGTCAACACAATGGCCAGGAAATTCCCAGCTGCACCATGGTTTATGAGGGCTAGAGTATCCACAACCCTTTGTTTAAGGGTAACTTGAACTCAAACCACCATACGTCTAGAGTCGGTCAGGGCGGAACATGATTTGAGTGCATTCGAGAGACCTGCTTTGGAATCCCGTTAATTGGCCCGTCATAGTACCAGGTTTGGTTGTTTCCCGAATGCTGAGGTGGAAATTCAAGACATGAGCAAAAATGATGTTGTCCCAAGCCACAATACATGCATAAGACTTTTTCTGGTCTCTTTTTCCTTTCAGCAGTAGAGAGAGGACCTCAGGCTGCTCCGATCTACATAGGCTCCTCCTTTGCATTTTCAGGTGGAATGGAACTGGAACAGATATTCTGGAAGATGACAATTGGTATCCTCTATACTTCTTCCTCTCAGCCCTCCATTCACTAGTTGGTACTCTATTTGAAGAGAAAAAGTAATTAAAGCTGATAGAGTGTCTGGGTGGTTGGTTCGAGCTAACTCGTCTTTGATTTCCTTGTTCAGTTCATGCCAGAATGTGGTGTATTGTGCTTCTTTTTGCCAACCTGCTTCATGGGCTGTCTTCTGGAACAAATACACATAAGACATGATTTCTGCTGATCATTGCCTTATGTCCAGTAAGGACTTGCAGGTCAAAAACCATATCGGGTCTCTCGAAGGTACGTCTCAGTAGGGCTAGAAAGGCTCCATATTGTTGTAGAACTGGATTAGCTGATGTAACTAACGGTGTGTCCCAAGAAAGAACATTTTGGAAACCATGAACCAGATCCTAGAATGATGTGATGTGTAAGTGCCTGTGCGGAAAATGAAATGTACCACACAAGCATCAATAAACTCCTTGAGTTTCATGGGTGATGCATCAAATTTCCCTGATGCCAAGATCATGGTGGGAAGATCTGTGGGATGATGTTCTCTGGCTGTAACTAGTTGTCTCAGGACGGTGTTTTCGGTCTTGAGGCTCTGGACCTCCAGTGTCAAGCCTTGTACCGCAGCCAAATGTTCCTGTACCTGCACTGAGGAAGCCATAGTCTTCGGGCTTTGCAATCTTCAGAAGAGGTGTGCTCAGAAGAGTCTGTCGGAATTCGCTTCTTGTTCTTTTTCTTTGAAGTATTACTTTCCTTCTAGAGATATGGCCTGCCATGAGGAGTAGCCACTATGCCTGCCTGACAACAGTTTGGGCAAAGGCTGACTCCCCGGAACACCCAAACAAGGGGAAAAAAAAACAAAGGTGAAAAGAAACCTGAAGATTCTTCTCTGGTGGTAAGGCAAGCAGTTTAGGGTGCACAGGTAGTTCCAAAAGGATGGTAGCATATGTATCCTTAGTATAGTAATCCTGGCACGGACTGTTTGGTGGAGCTATGGTCATGGGTGAGCCTTGTGCCGTTGAAAATTCAATGATGGTTTGCATCTGTTGCATGCACTGCTGATAACAATTGACATAAGGGTGATTTCCAAAACATGTGTTTGTTAAAGGAGGTTTATAGTTGTCTCATAAGTATTAAAATAGGAATTATTACTAACTTATAAACAGTGATGTAATATCATGAAAAATGTTCACTTATAAAAACCTATTAAATTAACAGATAAAAACACTGTTAAAGGGATGCTACAGTTAAGATGCACCCCACCCCATGGGACTGCTCTGTCACAGCAGTTATCCAGTGGCCTCGCACCTTGGCATCCCTTGGCACTTCCCTCCTGGGCTCCCATGAACATGTGCCTATCCATGATGCTCTTTCTATTTATGCACTTCTCTCACTGCACAATGCATATGTGCATTTGTTAAGTGGCAGAGTGTGTGTGGAAATGTAATATGTTGATAGGTTTATATGTAGAGTTTTTTGAAGGGATTGGTGGATGGATGTGTGACTGTTTGAAAATAAGCAATGAGGGAGTATTAAAAACATACAAGTAAAAAGGTTAGAAGGGCTGTGCTGCGCAATAGTGTGCACGTGCCATCCTGGTATTTTTATGATGCATGGCCAGGAAATGGGATTGTGGATACCGTCAACAGTTATGAAGGTATGGGTTATGGTCCTCCTTGTAGGCTAGAGAAAAGTGTTTAGGAGAAAAAACTGTTTTTGTTGTTTACCATTTTTCTCTAGTACACAATTTTCCATTATAACCATTAGCATAATACAAAACGCTAATGGAAATGTTGGAGAATTGTATTGAGTCTAACTACTTTTCTGAGAAATGCAAAGTAGACGGAGTCTGTAAGATTATTTTATTTAGTTCTATTTTTAACTGTGAAAGGTTGTTCCTAAAGGAACCTTTTTATTTGGTGTTTTTTGATTTTGTATTCTTTTTTTGTATGTTTTTGTAAGAGAGGCATGGAAGTAAGTTGGGGTAGAGAAGTGAGGGAAGGAGCACCAACCACAGATAAAGAGGGGGAAGGTGCATAGGGCAAGTTGTTGGGCATGCCATTCATGTAATATCGGTGGCAGTGTTTCTCAAGCTCCTTAATTACAGTCTCAAAAGCACTTCGGAACTGCTCCCCGCTGCAGAGTGGTATGTTGCAGTATATGCAGAGTACTGTTGTCTTGGAAAGATATGGATCAACAGCCACTTTTATGGCTTGCAAGGTAGCTGGTTGGATCTTCTGCTCCACAGGAGCCACCAGTGTGGTGCCAGTAGCGATTGAGGAAGATGAGCAAGAGAGCCTACTTCTTCCTGAGAAAGGAACAGCCTTTTTAAGAGTATCCAAGTGGTTGGATTTAATGTGACATTGTATGGAGGATGTCCCATAGGGGTACTGCCCAGGTTGTCTGTGACTGAGTACAAGTGCATTTAAACTTTGTTGTCTTAGCCTTCAGTACATCCCCAAAGATCTTAAATAAAACAACTACACCCATGATTCTCTCTGGGTGCTACAGGTAGGCATTTTCTCTAACTCATCTTCCTGATCGTGTTGATTGTTTTGTGCATGTGCTGGTGGCTCCTGGGGAGGAGGGATGGCCATTATTGGAGTTAAATAGTAGTTGTTCTAATATTGTTCCAACATAGGCTTTCTCCTGGATTGCAGATGGAAAATCAGTAAGAATAGGTCTAGGGGCAGTCCATGGGTACATTTTCAACTTGAAACTGCTTAACTCATCTGAAAATGCAGTTTCAAACTATTCGTGAAGCAGGGACCCGTTCACGAAGCGGCGATCCGTTCCCAAACACATCATCACACAGCACATGCGTGGTCATGTCACACTGTCTGAACAGTCCATGATGATGTCAGATGTCCGTGAATGTCAGCGAACAGGAAACAGTGCTACAAAGTTGCAGACATTTAATAGAAATTATAAACATGTTGCTACGAGGAGGGCAATTGCACAATTTTTACTTGAAACTTTAGAGATTGGCTGAAAATGATGATATATTGGGGATAGGTATGATATCAGGAGCTTTTAGCACATTAGGGTGCACTGGTGAAAACCTATGAAACTCACAGAAAAAACTTTGTTAAAGGGACGTTATGGTTAAGTTGCACTAATAAAAACCCATGAAGTTCAGTGAAAAAACATTTTTAAAGCGACAGTATTGTTGCAAGTAAAACTGAAAACCCCCCGTAATTCACTAGTTATGGTAAGGTAAGCAACCGTAATTCGTGCCACCACCGTGCACTGCTATAACTAACACCCAGGACATAAAAGATGGCATCACAAATGTCATTGATGACATCACCTATCTACGGCACTTGTTTTTGTTCTTTTGTTCACTAACAGTCAGAATATGAACATTGAAAAGGTGCCTTCTATCTAGACGTTAACCTTGTTATATGTTCTTAAAGTACTTTCCTTAGGGTTTGGTGTTAGCCCATGGTGCGCATACACATGCCAATAAGCAGAACTCAAACAGACAATTAATGTGTATGCATAAACATGAACTTTAATGTAAATGTCATTTTCTGGTGCTCTTGTTTTTTTCTTCTTTACTTAAGTTTACCTGCATGTGCCTCTAATCTTAGGCATTGTGGGTCTTCATATGCATTGTTTGTACAAACAAATGTGAGTAGTAATTCTTCATTTGTTAGCTATTTATTACATGTTTAACATTACTGAAAACTCTCATAAAGTAGCATTCATTATTTTACTATGCCAATCTACCAGATTAAAAATATTGTACTACAATGGTGTATGCTGCAGCCATTCTTGGTGTATGTATGATTAGATTCCTGCATTAACACCAACACTCCAATGTAATGTGTTAGTTACATTAGTGCATTCTTTAAAACATTATGTAGTGCATAGCAAGTCTGCCAATTAGCTCAAACATCATGTTGCCAATATTATAAACGCAACCCTTGCATGGACTTTTCATCAAAATTAATTTAACATATGATGTCTTCAATGACATTTTTGATGTCATCTTTGATGTCCTGGGTGTTAGACTTATCAGTGCACGTCGGTGGTGCGAGTTATGGTTGCTTAGCTTACCATAACTGGCGAATTTCTGAGGGTTTTCGGTTTTACTTGTAACCATAACATCCCTTTAACAAAGTTTTTTTTCACTGAATTGCATGGGTGTTGATTAGTGCAACTTAACCATAACGTCCCTTTAACAAACCTTTCTGTGAATATATAAATATATATATCTTCCAAACACAGAGGAACAACTCCCCCATCAATGGACCCGTACTTACAGAATTCCATCTTCACTTATCAAAGATACAACATCAAAAAGAAAATGAGGCTGTACACTGGGTGAGCCATACAAAAAAAGTGTTCTTTATTTATTACATAAATCTGCACAAATAGGTACACAATCTGTCGCTCACGCTTTTCTGTACATTTTATGTTATATATGGTTTGATTAATCAACTGGACGAAATTGTGTTGTTCCATTCCATATGATGAAAAGTTCCTCTATGTAACGTTTCCACGTTATTATCTTCTTTGTGCACTCTTCAAATTCCTCACAGTGTAGCATCTCTTGTTCCCACATTACTGTTATATGGTGGGGGCTGCCCAGGGCCACCACCAGCACTCACACGCAGGCACGCATGCACACGCTAGGGACCACACAGGATGCGTGTGTTCTGCTCGGGTCCCCGGCTCAAACTGCCGGCGGACCGTCTTTATTATCACAGCGCATGCGCGAGCCTCTTTGTCGCTCGCGCATGTGTAGCAATGTGTATACACTACGCAACATCCCTCCTTTTCCCCCAAACAAGAAACAGTTATAACAGGTGCACTCAACAGTAACAGTAAAAAGTTATACTAACAGTCTTCCACCTGTTACGAGGCCATAATAAAGTCTTGGAATCTCTGCGGCGGCTTGCGCCCCGCCCGGCTCGGGTACCTTCGTGCCTCCTCTGGGAGCGTCTCTGGTGTCTCAGGAGCCTCTGGCAGTCCATCGTTCCTTGGTGGAGATCCTGTGTCGACCCCTGGTCCCGGCGGTGTGCTCACTTCGGGGTTGAGTGTCGCCTCAATCTGCTTCAAGAACAACGCATTCCTCGTGACCGTGCCTCGGGCATTGGCTGCTGTGACCATGGACCCCTTGACGTGGGTCACCCGCAATGGCTGCGCTTCATTGGGTAATGATAGCTTCCCTTCCGGCCTCCTGTTCTGAACCAGCACAATGTCACCCACAGCAATCGCCTTATCCGGCAGGTTCCGTCTGACGCTCTCCCGTTCGTTCTGGGCGGCACTTTCCGCTCGCACCCGGTTGTATCAATCACCCCCGGGTAGCGGCCTTTGACTTCGGGCAGTAGACCCCTAGGAGCCTGTTTGAAGAGGGCCTCCGCTGGCGCGACCCCAGTAGACTGATGCGGGGTCGTGCAGTATTCGCGCAGAAAGTCAAACAGGTTGCGTCTGAGTTCTTCTCCTCCATTCAGCGATATTCGAAACACTTTATTCAGCGTCTGCATGAAGTGTTCCACCTCACCATTTGCCCTCGGCCAGAGTGGTGTGACCTTTCGATGTTTGATCCCTCTTTCCTCACAGTACTGCGCAAACCACTGCCCCTGGAACGGCGCTCCGTTATCTGAGCAGATCTCGACGGGGAACCCATGGGTGGCAAACATCTTCTCCAAGGCCAGAATGGTGTGGTCACTGGCCATGGATTCCTCCAGCTCCACCTCAGCATAGCGCGACCACTGGTCCGCCACTGCCAAAAAGTTCATTCCTTGGCCTGTGGACCCGAAGTCCGCATGCACCGTCCCCCACGGGAGTTCACTTCTTTCCATGGCCTGGATGGGCGGCCCTCTCTCCACTGGACTTGCCGCCTGGCAAGGTATGCACGCTCTCACAAATTCGTCCACCCTGCTCTCTAGGTCCGGGAACCACACCTTCAACTTGAGGCGTGCCTTCGTCTTCGCAGTTCCTTGGTGCCCTTTGTGGGTGAGCTGCAATACCTTGCCCACCAGCGCTCGTGGGACAACAATCTGGTGCCTCCTCAACAAAAGACTGTCATCCGCCACCGACAGCTTGTGGCGTACCCTCCAGAGAGCCTGCAGATCCTTCCGTGCCCCCCAGTCCTCCTGGCATTGTTCAAGAGCACTTCATGCCATTCTCCACTGGCCACGGCTTCCTTGATTATCAGGAATATCTCATCCGCAATCTCTTGGCGTGCCAGGGCTACAGGCAGCGCCGTCTCCACCACCAAGTGCACCGCCTCTACGCAGTCTGCCACCTCCACAGAGACTCGGGGGCGCCCCCCCCGGGTGGTGGGACAGATGGTTTGCTGGATTGTGTGTACCGGGACGATACAGCAGCTTGACTCCGTATTCCATGAGCGAGAGCATCCACCTCTCGATTCGCGGCGGGGGCTTGGACGATGCCCCGAACATGATCGGAATTAGGGGCTTGTGGTCTGTTACGATGACTACAGGCTTGCCTAGAATGTAGATCCGAAAATGCTTACAGCCCCATAAGATGGCCAGGGCCTCTCGCTCAATTTGCAAATATTGCCTCTCAGTCTCGGTGAGCGCCTTGCTGGCATAGGCAAATGGTCGCATGGTCCCTTGCGGGTCCGCCTGCATGAGGACCGTCCCCAGTCCCACCAGGCTGGTGTCTACCACAATCTCCAACTCCCGGTCTGGATTCAAATACGCCATCGTCTCTTGCACCGACAGGGCGTTATTGATGTTGGCGAATGCTCTTTGCTCTTTCTCTGTCCAGGTCCAGGCCACATCAGTCCTGGTCAGAGCCTGCAAGGGTTCCGACAGCGAGGCCAAGTCGTAAATAAATCGTCCACAGTAATTGACCATGCCCAGGAAGCTCCTAATTTCCGTGGGTGACTCCGGCGGGGCCGCCTCTTGAATGTCCCGTACCTTCTCCGGGTCAGGTGAGATGCCCCCGGCGTAGAACACGTACCCGAAAAATTCTATCCGGTCTTTCACAAATTCATACTTTTGCTGGTGCAGGGTTAGCCACAGGCTTCGAGGTCTCTCTAGAGTGCTCTCCAGGCGCTTCAGGTGCTCGGCTTCCGACCTTGCAAACACCAGGATGTCGTCCGACATGTTGATCACCCCTTTCAGCCACGACAGAGCTCCCCATATGGCGTTCTGGAAAACTTCCGCTGCCGACGAGACCCTGAAACTGAGCCTCTTAAACTGGTACAGCCCCTCGTGAGTCGTAAAGCTGGTAATGTATCTCGACTCGGAGTGAAGCTCCAGTTGATGGTGGCCGGACCTCAGATCCAGTTTCAAAAAGACTCTAGCCCCCTGTAGCTCACCGACAACGTCATTCAGGGTGGGCGTGAGATGCTGTTCCCTTTTGATTGCCATGTTCAGCAACCTCATCAACCTCATGTCCACGCAGATGCCGACTGCTCCTGGCTGTTTGGGCTTTGGGGCGACCACAATCGGAGAAACCCAAGGAGTCGGGCCTTCCACTCTCTCAATAATGTCTAGGTCAACGAGTTTCTGTAGCTCCTTCTCCACCTGTGCCCTCAGGTGGAACGGGATCCGGCGATGTTTGAGTGCTGTTGGCCTCACCGACCCGTCAATGTGAAGCCTGATGGGATCCCCTTTGAGCTTCCCGATCCCTTGGAAGATGGTGTCAAAACGCTGCAGTAGGCGCTCTATGTCAGTATGATAAACGGCGAGCGTGAAGTGCACTATATTTAGGGCTTCGGAGGCGGCACAGCTTAGGAGAGAGTGCGGGCTCACACTTGTCACGAAGAACCTCACCTTGATCTTACTCTGCCCATGGGACACTGGCACCACAAACACTCCCTGGATTGGGAGCGGCGTGTTTCCCCCAAAAGAATATATCAGCGCCTTGGACTCCGTCAACTCGGGAGGGCCTGGGAGAGCTTCATAATGTTCAGTCGCTAGCACGCAAACTGACACCCCCGTATCTATGAGAACTGGGGTGGGAACCTCCCCGATGTTTAACGTGCATGTCGGTTTTCGGCTTCCTCTGGGACCAGTGGCGATGCGTGAGATGAAGAAGATCTCCTCTTCCTCTTCTTCCTCTTCCGCAATGTTCAGGTCCTGCAGGCCTTGCTTGACTGACGACACACCCCTCACTCTCTGGGTGTTGCTCCCTCTAATTCTCGCTGGTCCCCTCGATGCCACTACCGGGGTGGATGCCCTGCACACCCTCGCGTAATGTCCTGGCGTGCCACACTGGCCACAGATGCGCATCTTTGCTGGGCACTCCCCCACATGTGGCAGGTCATAACCACAATAGGGGCATGACTGTGCGTTGCCAGGCACATGAGGACCATCCCCCCACCTTGGTGTCCATCACGCCCTCCCTGGGGCAGAGCACCCAATAGAGAATGCTTCTTTGCCCTTGCCAGGGTGTGTGGCCACATCCATCTTCACCCCCCTGGCCTCCGCCAGTTCGTAAGCTCTCCCTGTGTCAAGGATTTGCTGTAGGGTCAGACCAGGCTCTCTCAGAACTTGCCTCCTTAGCTTCCCCAAACTGCACCCTTGCAGTAGCTAGTTCCGGACCATCTCCTCCTCATTCACCCGCCTGCATGAGCTTCCTAGGTGCCTCAGCCTCGCACAGAACTGGTCCAGCGACTCCTCTTCTTGCTGTTTTTCCGCACACATGACAAATCTGTCAAAGTCTACATTTGCCATGGGCAGAAAACGATCTCGGAGGGCCTGCTTCACAGCATCATACGTGACTACCGGGATATTGAGAGAGTCATAAATTCTGTGGACCTCCGTGCCTGCATAGTACACCATGATGGCAATTTTTGTGTTGTCATCCTCCTCCCCAGAGGCCCTGAAAAACATTTCAAGTTTCTTGATCGATAGGAGCCATTTCGGCCCCAATTTGGATGGTGGACCAGTAGTGTCAAATTCGGGCATGGGGGCTAATGTGCTGTGCATCCTGCGTGGGCTAGGTGCAGGGGCGCCCTCTCCTTCTTCTTCCTCACCCATGGTGAAGGCCAGGCAGAGTACTCACAGATTGTTGCTTCTTGAATGTGGAGAGATGACCCAGGCACCAGATGAGATAGTGGGAGTCCAACACCAATGGATATACATGGAAAACCCTATGGGTCTAGACATGGAATGTTATAGGCACCCCTTTTTGTTCTTTTTGTTCTTCTTGTCTTCTACAGTGTTTTTTTTGTTGTTTTTTTTATGCCACAGCCCTGCAGTGAGCTAGGGCTGTGGAAAGTTCCACAAATGTGCTTATCAGGCAATGGTGATCACAGCCGGTGCACAAGCACCCTCCTGGGCCACAACTGCTGCGATCCTCGATGGAATCAAAATGGCCACCGGCTATACGCGCAAGTCCGTGTCGACACGGAGCAACGCTTCCGTCTCCGATGCCTTTGGAGCGGTGATGTAATGCTCCGGAGTCATCCTCATCGCCAGTGTTATATGGGGGGGTGCCCAGGGCCCCCACCGGCACTCACACGCAGGCACCCATACACACGCTAGGGACCACACAGGACGCGTGTGTTCTGCTCGGGTACCCCGGTTCGAACTGCCGGCAGACCGTCTTTATTATCACAGCGCATGTGCGAGCCTCTTTGTCGCTCGCACACGCGTAGCAATGCGTATACACTACGCAACAATTACCATTGTTAGGATAGCATATGATGGGTTGAATAATAATCCCATAGCGGACCCACATGTTTGTAGGAAAACATTGTCTTCAAAGAGAAAAGCATTGTGTTCGAGCCGGAAAGTCACCAGTTCAATGATCATTCTAGAGAGGTCTCTGTAACTTGCAGGCCTATTCCGTGCTCTATACTGGTGTAGAGGGAGACTATGTCCATTGTAGTCACTGAGTAGGACTCCTCCCATGGGATGTTTGCTATTTTACGCAATACATCGGTGGAGTCTTGGACATATGATGGGAGTGTTTCCATGAAGGGAAACAAAAACTTGTTGATTAAAGTAGAGGTTTTCTGTAATAGTGACTCTATTGAGGCCACTATTGGTCTGCCGGGAGGGGGGGGGGGGTTGATCAGTTGTTTGTCTACTTTTGGTACAAAATATATAATTGGAATGACTGAGTACTTAACAGTTAAATATCTCTTCTTTTCCCATTCAAGCAATCCCAATTCATACCATCGTTTTAGCTTCTGGTCAAATATGTCCTTATATTGGTTCATTGGATTTTCTTCCAATCTGATGTAATGTGTGATGTCATTTAATTGTCACTTGGCTTCCTGGATATGGTATTTGTGATTCATGATCATGATTTTGCCCCCTTTGCCAGGGGGTTTCATTATTATTGTTGGATCACTCCACAGATCTTGTAGGATTTTATGTTGTTTGTGGTTTACCATATCCCATTTTCCCACAAGGTTTTGTTTTGCTAATCTCTTTAAGTGATCTGTGACCAGGTCAATGAAAATGTCCAGGCAAGCACTGTTGGGCACTGTTGGATTGCAACAGGACTGCAGTTTAAATCCACTGTCCTTCACAAATCGAGTGTTAATGCCACAATGAGTGAGATCAGATTCATCCCACAAATCGTCCATATTGTTTTGGATCAGTTCTTAATTTTCCAATGTCATTTACTCTACAAAATTGAGGCTTATTAGTGTATGCGCCTTATCACTTTCTGATGTCACTGCAGAGGAACTGGGTGGATCTTCAATAGTTTATTGTTTTTGTGTTGCAGAGATCTTTTTTGTGGATGCAATGGCTTTACATGTTTGACCTTATTTTTTGGCAAATGTATATAGCCTCCCCCATTCAATATCTTCTTTGTCGAGTAGGAATTTTTTCTACCTGCGTTCTTTAATGTTCTTTTCATACATCATCAAGTTTTCTTCCATTTGTATTTTCAGAGCCAGTGCTTCTTTACCTTGTTCTCCCATATAGATTCTGTCATCTATTTCTTTTATTTGCTGTAGTATCTTATCCCTGTCTTATTTTTGCGTATCGCACCAGCATTTAAAACCATTGAAAAGAACAGTTATTCGTGGTCTTTGCCCACGCTGCCAATATCTCAGGCTCTGGGGTGGCACATGATGGAATCGTCAAAATTCTTAACCATATCGGTATTCTTCGCATGTCAATGTATTTTTGCAAGGAAGTTGCCTCCCAGCATATGCTAGTTTCTTGCTTCTGTAGTTTCTCTAATGCAAACATCTTCTGTTTAACCCCATTCACCGTTCATAATTACACATCTGTGCGGTCTCTGTGTCTTGAAAACTGTTTCTAAGTGTTCCAAATGTTTCTAAGTGTTTTCCAATTCAAATGTTGGTAAAAACAAACTCGAGCAGTATTGTTGTAGTTAAGCTTTAGAGCTGGACATCTGTAAGAATGTGTGTACGTGTAGTGCGTCCTTGTATCACAAAGTGATTGGAAGAAAAATGTTGTGCAAAGCAGGCTAGTTATCTTGTACTGCCCCTTTACGGGCACACCACACGGTGGAGTGATGTTGCACTCCGCTGCATGCTCTATAAATAAAAGGGGTGTTACCGGCCGTGTCAGAGCAACCGGGGAGCCCGAACCAACTACATCAGTGTCTGCCTGAGTCTGTAGGTGGGAGGGGGCTCACGGGCACTCCGGATAACACCAGAGACTTACAACAGTGGCAACGGAGATTGGATCAGTTACCCGGGCACAGCAGTGAATGTTTTTTTCTTTCCTGAATTAATTTTCACCGTCCTGAATGCTGCGGAGAGGGGACGGACCACACGGTTTGGTGGTCATTTTGTATGTAGGGCTCGGGATGGTCGAGGCTCTATTTTAAAGCCCCTGTGCGCCAACCGGGCTCAATTTCTGGAACATTCATCAATGAACAGCTGATATTGCATGTGATGTGCCTTGTGAAGTTCTTTTCTGCAGAATTTTGTCAAGTTTGAGGTGAGGAGCCAGGGGAGGCCTGCTGTTCTTTTGTTTGATTCCCTGGGGCCAACCAGCTCAATTTCTGGAGCCACTGACTGGTTTGTTGTTCTTGGCTGTGATATCTGCCCATCCTGTGCAGTGTGGACTGGGAACCCTCCAGTTTCTTCTTTTTGGACATTTTGGGGGCGCTCAAGACGGTGCTGCAGCAGACTGGTGAAGTGGTGGGTGCTGAAGCCCAGTGCCATCAAGGCGAGTGAAGATCTACAGCGCAAAGAAGGGTGTGGTGAGTTGCAGCCCCATCTAAATTGGGTGGGGTGCCTGTGCACTCGCCAGCATGAGTGCTGCCGACCAAGCTGCGCTTCAGCAGCCACCTGCGCAGATGGCCCAGCCCCCTGTGCCACAACAACTGCCTGGTATGAGACCACCTGGTGCTTTACAACCAATACCCGAGTTTGATATCTCGGGTGCCCCATCCAGCCTAGGGCCCAGATGGAAGTTGTTGATTGATAGGCTGAAGATGTACTTTCGGGCCACCTTGCAGACCAATGATGATAGAAAGCTGGCAACTCTTCTATACTCTGCTGGGCCTGCAGTGCATGAGGTTTTTCTGTCTCTCCAACCTCTGAATAACTCCTATGATGCAGCGAAGGATGCTCTACATGATGATTTCCTCCCACTTGCCAACGCAGACCACAAACATTTCGTAATGAGTTTGTCTTGCCAGAAGGGTGATGAGACTTTTGACACGTTCTATGGAAGGTTGCACCGGCTAGCTGTGCCATGTGCCTGAAACAATCCTGATACCATGATACGAAACCAGCTAATCCAGGGCTGTGAATCAGGAAAACTGTGCAGGCAAGTACTGCAAGAACCCAGCATTTCTCTGCCTCGTATCCTGGAACTCGGATGGTGTCAGGAGGTGTCATAGGTGAGGGCATCTGTGCAGTGGGCTGTGGCCTGGGTGGCAGAGGGGCTTGGTGTCCAGGTGGAAACCAGCGGGACAGAGGCACCAACTCAGTGCACTCTTGCACGAAGTGTGGGTACGACCTTTCACACCAAGCAGAATGTCAGGTGGTGGGGAAGTCATGCAGCCGCTGTGGCATGGCGGACCACTATGCCTGCATTTGCAGGGCTCCGCTCCCGCTTGCAGTCCCAAGGGGTCCAGTCAGAGCGGGATTCATCCACCAGCAGCACCCGCCTAACATTGCCCAGGCGGATCAAGGGGGTGTCCTATGGTCCAAGAATAGGCGGAAACCAAGGTGCCTAGTGCAAGTGAATGAATCATCGGTTCCAGTGAACGTCATGGCACGGGAGCACTAAAATGCCATGGAGTATCTGCCGAGGCTAACAACACCGAAGGCACGCAATTTTACTTTTGGTGGGGCACAGCCAACCCCATTGTACGGAGCCTTTGTGGCTGATGTGAGGCATGGTGGTTCAGCTATTAGAGCACGTTTCTACATCACCGCTGTTAGCAGTTAGCATTAACACCCTGCTGAGCTGTGAAGCTGTGGAAGCGCTGGGAATCGTCTACTCAACATATGTGGAGGATTTTCAGATGCTGCTGGAAAAGTACGCTCGCCTGTTTGAAGGGATCGGGCGCATGGCTGGGTATCCAGTGAGACTGCATATAGACGAGTCAATCCAACTGGTTGCCCTGAAACATCGCCAGGTACCGTTCCATCTGGGAGACCTGGTCGACCAGGAGCTGGACAACCTTGTCAAACTAGACATCATTGAGAAGGTGGAGGGTCTCTCCGATTGTCATCGCAAGAAAGCCAAAACAGCCTGATTCTGTTAGAATATGTGTGGATATGCGCCTCCCTAACAAAGCGATCAAGAGGGAATGACATCTGATGCCCACATTTGACAATATCCTCACAGAGTTGCAAGGAGACTGGTTCTTTTAAAAGCTGGAATCAGGTGGTGCTGCACCCTGAGTCAAAGTACATTATCATGTTCACCACTCATCGTGGCCTGTATCACTACAAGAGGCTGAGCTTCGGGGTGTTGTCTGAAGCTGAAGTGTTCCAAAACATTATCTGTGGGCCCCTTGCTGACCTGGAAGGTGTCCTTAATATTAGCAATGACATTTTGGTTTTCGCCAAGTCTGAGGCTGAGCATTAGTCGCTGGGTTTAACATTGCACCAAGACAAAATTACCATTGAGTTCTTTGGATTCGTATTCAAAGAGGGGGGTATGTCACCTGACCCAAGAAAGGTTTAGTTAGTTTAATTAGTTTATTTATATAGCGCAGCCAAAACCTCAAGTAGCTGGGCGCATTAGGCTTGAAGCAAACATAAGTTACAGACAGTTGCATATGCGAGATAAAGGCAGTACAATTGGTAGCAACAAGGGCCAGGTTACAGTATGGTCCATGACGTGAGACAGTCTGCCGGTTACAATGTAAGTGAAGAATTCAGTTTAGACAAGCATGCAGGTATCATGTTCTTACTGTGTAGTAAGCCAGGATTTCACCATGGCTCTTAATGAAAAGAATGATTCCTCAGACCTGATAGTCATGGGGAGTGTATTCCAGCACTTTGCAGCTAGCATAGGGAAGCTAGATTCCCCCAGGTGTTTTCCGATTGAATTTGGCAATGTTCAGTAGGTACTTGTAAGGTGTTCTGCTGGGTCTACAAGTACTATGCCTGGGGAATTTGTCTGAAAGGTACCTGGGGGCAGTCAGTGAGAGGCATGAATGTTTGATATCAAGCAATCTTAGTTTAATTCTGTTCTGGATGGGGAGCCATTGGACTTCCTTGCTGAAGGTAGAGATGTGGGCCTTGCACGGGAGGTTGAGGGCACATCTAAGGGCATTGTTCTGTAAGACCTGGAGTCTACTCAGATTGCTGTTGGTGGTACCCAGGAAAAGTGTATTGAAATAGTCCAGTTTAGATAATATCAGAGCTCTGGACAATGTGAGGCAGCTTGCGGTTGAGAGAAAAGGTCTACAGGCATTAATGAGTTTATTCGTATAGGCTGTGGATGAGATGGTGGCATTTATTTGTTTTTTAAGCAATAGTGGGGAGTCAAGATACACGCCCAGCGTTTTGACTTCTTTAGAGACTTTTATGATGTTTCCGTCAATTGTAAACGGTTGATACCTAGTGTATAGTTTGTTGAGGCTGGCCTGGGAACCTACGATGAGCAGTTCCGTCTTGTCATCATTCAAGCAGAGGTTGTGGGTGGCCATCCATGCTTGAATTCAAAGGTAGATTTCATTAAGCTTTACAACATCTGTCTCATAGCACCCAGTGAGTGTAAAGAGGACCTGGGTGTCATCTGCGTAATTGGTATATGTGATGCCCAGTTCATCAAGTCGGTCAAAGAGGAGCTTGGTGAAGATGTTGTAAAACGTAGGTGAAATACAAGAACCTTCGGGTACTCCACATTGGATTGGGACAGGGTCAGTTGCTGCTGAGGGAGTGAAGACCCTCGTCGACCTATCAGACAGGAAGGACTGAATCCAATTGGTGGCATTCTGTGAGAATGCAGCAGCCAATGAGAGGTGCTGAGTGAGAATTTGGTGGTCAACGAAGTTGAAGGCTGCGGATAGATCCAAGAGGAGCAAGATGGCCAAATTACCCTTGTCGTTGGCTTCATCCATTTGGATTTTTAGATCCAGGAGGGCAGTTTCAGTCCCATGCCTGGGTCTAAAGTCAGATTGTCGCAGGCCTTGGAGGTTGTCTTCCAAATGACGTTGTATTTGGACGTATGCCACTCTGTCTAGAATTTTAAGGAGAAAGGGGACAGTTGTGATGGGCCTGTAATTAGTGGGTATGTTGGGGTCTAGGTTGGGTTTTTTAAGGAGGGGAAGGACCCATGCTTCTTTGAGATTATTCGGTACAGGTGAGTTTTTAAAAGAGGAATTAATCAGTGAGGTGATGAAGGGGGCTAGGTCTTTGGCTCTGTCCTTAATGACTGAGGCAGGGCATAGGTCACCTTGGCAATTTGACGGTTTAAGGCTAGCAATTATGTTTACTACTTCGTCCTCAGTGACTGGGGAGAAGTGGAAGGGAGGGTAGTCAGGAATGGTAGAGTTCTGTTTCTTATTTGAATGGTCTTTGGCATCAAGGCTGGCATTTTTGGACTCTACTATTTTAGCTTGTAGGAAGGGAATTTTGTTTGACAGTGCTAGGTGAAGGACATAATGGAGGCCCGACCACCAGAAAATATGTCAGTGGTGCGCAGTTTTCTGGGAATGGTCATGTACTGTGAACTGTTCATCAGGAACCTTGCATCCCAGTCTGAGCCACTGCGCGCCCTTACCAAGAAGGACATCACTTGGCAATTAGGCTGCATTTGAGGACATAAGGGGGGCTCTGACGGCAGAGGATGCCATGGCCTTCTTTGACCCGGCCCTTCAGTCAGAGATAGTGGTGGACGCCAGCCCATTTGGTTTAGGTGCAGTGCTCACCCAGGATGACGCAAACTTGAATGTCCTTCCAGTCACATACGCCAGCAAAGCCTTGTCGGAAACAGAACAAAGGTATTTGCAGATTAATCCGGAAGCCTTGGCGGTCCTGTGGGGCTGTCGACATTTCAGGTTGTATGTGCTGGGGAGACCGGTGATGGTGGTCACGGACCACAAGCCCCTGCTGCCCATCTGTGCAGGGTCTTCCTCCAAGCCACCAGCAAGGATTGAACGATGGATGTTGGCTTTGTTTGAGTATGGGGTCTCCCTGGTGTACCGACATGGCAGTAACAACACGGCTGATTACCTCTCTAGACATCCGAGGGGTGAGCCAGAAGGGCCACATAATGTCTGTGCAGAAAAAGCGGACAAGCATGTTCGGCTCGTGGTGGAAGCGGCTACCCCCAACTCGGTGCCGGTTGGCAAGTTGAAGCAGGTCACAGCACAGCAGAGGATGGATGTTTCCTCATTCTGAAGACGGCCGTTCAGCAGGGTTCGTGGAGGGCGGTACTAGACACTCTGGCCCTGAGAACTCATAAAGCCAAAGTCACACTGAAACAACTGTGGAGGGTGAGGAATGAACTGACATTCTCCAAGACTGGTTTGCTGCTCAGTTGGGACCGGAGAGTGATCCCACAAGGGAGGATACAGCAGTTCATCGAGCTGGCCCGCCAGGGGCACCAGGGCACTGCCAAAACAAAGGCCTGTCTTTGCCAGGAAGTGTGGTTTTGGATCTGGAGAGGCGGGTGGAGGAGTTTGTGGCAGCATGTGTGTGGTGCCAGGCGGTGTCACCAGCGCAGAAGGAGCCTGCAATAGAGACAATGGCGCGGGGCACCAGGCCATGGGAGGTGGTCCACATGGACTTTGGCTCTATGACCCTAGACACGCACTTCTCGGTCACAGAGCAGGAGAACATTTGGAGGGGACTCAGGCCTCAGCATTTTGCCCCTGGCGATAAAGTGTTGGTAAGGAACTGGCACCCACATGGAAATTTGTCACTAAAGTATGAGGCGGGGCCCATGGACGTGGTGGCAGTGAAGGGTTTGATAGTGACCACATCTGATGGGACTGCATCTGTCACTCGCAATGCCAGTTTCTTCAAGAGGCTGGGCGAGTCCAGGGCGGAGGCGGCGCAGAGCAAGGACATGATGGAGGTCCCCAATGAGGGCGGTGGCCCGCTCTTCTGCCAATCTCTCCGGCTCAAGAGGTATCAGGTGAAGGAGTCCCACTCCAGGAGGCTGGCAGGAGGTACCCCCAGAGGACTGGGTGAGGGAAACCTGCCCGCCTCACTGACTATGAGCTGGAGTCCTAAACTGGTAGCAACACCCGGGGGACCGACAGTCATGAGGGGAACCAGGGTGGCTGTCATTAAAGGGACTTCTCTGGGAATGTTGGTGTGCAGTATGCTTATATGTTTGGTAGGTAGTAATCCTTTGTTCATTGTTGTTGTTATGAAGAAGCGGGAGTGTGGTACTGCCCCTTTAAGGGAACATGCATGCGGTGGAGTGAACTTGCATTCTGTCGCGTGCCCTATAAATAAAAGGGTCATTCCTGGCTGCTTCAGAGGGAGTGGGGAGCCCGAACTGACAACATTAGTGTCTTTAGACGGGAGGGGGCTCAGGGGCACTCCGGGGCACTCCGGGTAACACCAGAGACTTACAACAGTTACCAAAACCGCAGAGTCCTCCCACTCACTGTGTCGGCGTTCGAGTGCCAGCTGCACCATTTCTTTCCGTTTCGAACCTGCATCTGCCACAGCGTCCTCTGCCAGGGAAACACTCCCTGCGGACACCTGCATGCTGATGTATCTGCAGATGCTGGTGCATTGACCCGGCTGATGGGTGTACTTCATCGCACTTCTTCCAAACACTGAGGAACAACTCAGCCCATCAATGGCGCCACGCTCACAAAATTCCATCTTCCATCCTCAATGATGCAATGTAAAAAAAACACGCCTGTGCACTGGGTTTGCCATAAAACAATGATTATTTCTTTTTAAGGCACTATCACGTAACAAAATAGAAAAATATAACTGGCGCATTCACCACTCGGGCTTCGTCAGAGTTATAAGCACAGACTAAAAGCACTAATTTTATATTCAGCAGCAATCACGGCTATAAAAGAATTGCCAGGGTTTACATAATATTTTGGGGAATTGCGATGTTGTTTGAAAAAAAAAAAAACAAGCTCAAAACTGACAACACATCCTAAAAATAACCAAAGAAAACGTCTCGGGTACCAGATATACAAATGACACGAAAGTTATGCTAATGATAGTTTTTGGTAAAGAAGTCACAACATAAGTCATATCTTTATAGTTGTGATACATGTTAAGCCAAATTGGAGTACACGGATTTACACGGCAGAAAAATCAAAACATATCAGAGTTATTAATGATAACCCCTTTGACATTGATGTTTGTTGTAAAAGAAATGAAGAAATGTTTTTTCAGGCAACATATTCCAACCCTACCCAGGGCTCTAGATACGAATTTCAATTGTGAACATACTACTCTGAGCCTCATTACGAGTTAGGCTGTAATTCTGCGGAAAATGAATTACCGTTATCATCACTTGGTGAGGCGGAATTTACACCTGATTACTAGTGGTGTAATTCCCATTAATTTTTTGTCCATTGGACCCAATGGGGCTTTTCTGCAGAATTACAGCAGAAGAATTACCACAGCGCTATTTCCATTAATTCTGACAATTATTTGGCGTTGGGTGGGAAGATTTTCCCCCAGGGTTTTGCTGGAGATAAATCCTCCACTCAAAGTCAAAACTCATAATTTGGCATAGTTGTAAAACTGGGGGTAACTCTGTTACCACTAATTTTACCACTTACCACCCAACTCGTAATGTGGCCAAGTTGTTTCTTAAAGATAGGCGTAAACTGTTTTTTTTTAGAATACAAATCAATTCACATCTCCTCTGAAGGTATTTTGTAGGTGAGCAAAAATATATAACCTGTTGTAATCCTTACTTATTTGCACTTAATATGTCACTCAAATTAAAGGGTGCCTTTCTACAATACAAGTACGCTTCAGATCGTGCTGAAATAACATTAGATTATTCCTGTGACACTTCTCTGCTGGTTCCACTTATCCAAAGATAACAGTGCAGCAATGGGACTAAGCTGGTACTCGAATCATGTGTCAGTTGTTTCCTCTTTGTTATTGGGAGCAAGATGTACTCATTTGTTTTATTTTAGGAGTATTTACCTTTTGTTAGGGATTACAAGTGGCTGGTATAGTGCTTATCTGAAGGACTGACCCTTTATCTTCCCAACTTTCACAACAGCTCTGGCTTATTAAAAAATCCCATAAAACGGTCTTCACCATAAGGCGTTCACCATGACTTTGTGTTGCTACTCTTCAGGACGTTTTCATGCCTCTCCTCAGTGTTCTAGGCCTTACATTTTTAAGTTCAGCAGAATGTTTGTTTCAGGTAGAAGGAGAGAAATTTGCCATCTTATTTTTTGTGTTTTATTTAAGCAATAAGCTCCTCGCAGGGGGGTGGGGGCATTACCACTTCAGGTAATTCCCCGGGACCCATAGTTACAGGCCTGAGCTTAGTGAGAACCTTAATGAAGGCCTGGGCATTACCTGAAGTGGTAATGACCCCTCTGCGAGGAGCTTATTGCTATTAGTACCCCAGCCTGCAAGACCGGGGTACTAAGAGCATTGTTTTTCTGTTCCAAAATGATCCAGTGTTTTGGAATAGAAAAAACAAAAAATGGCAAAAAAAAATGGCCACCCGGGAAGGAAAAACAGAGTCTATTTCCTCTTTCCATGGCAGCCATTCAAAATGAATGGAAAAAGGTCAACAAATAAAATGGCCACCATGGAACATGGAAAGGGAGAAGGAACTACGAGTAGTCCCTTCTTCCTTTCCATGACAGTCTGTTGCGTTTCAGGAGCGGACGTGCTGGGGACAGAATTGTTCCCACCCCGTCCGCTCCCGAAATGGACCAAAAAGAAGGTAAGTAGGGTTGGGGGGAGGTGTTTGTTTGGATTTGGGGGGAATCAGATTGACCCTCGCTGGGTACTAATAGACCATATGGTATGCTTTCAACTATTTGAAGTGTCAGCATTTGTATCACAAAGACAAGAAAAAATGTCAAGAAAACCTACTAGAATTCTGGAAACATATATGTTATATTACTAAGATTTGTACTGCACACACACTGTCATTTGTATGGTCTCCGGGTGGTCTGGTGGATCTGGAAGAGGGACGATTGTTTTACTTGGGAGAAGATGGCAAGGGAAGATTTAAGTGCTTTATGTTGAGGTTGAAGACCATAAGTCCATTCAGCTTTCTGAGTTTACAGGTTTTCTTAATGAGAAGTGTAGGAGGCGTTGAAGGCTTTGTGTCCTTTGTGTTATGTTGAGGTTGAAGACCATAAGTCCATTCAGCTTTCTGAGTTTACAGGTTTTCTTGATGAGAAGTGTAGGAGGCGTTGAAGGCTCTGTGTCCTGAGAGGTGATCTTATGCTTATACTGTGGGCATGCAGTGTTGAAGGCCTGAGGATGTCAGTTGTAATATAAGGTGGAATTTACTGATGTTTTAAGTTTTGGCAGAGTTTCTTTTATTAAAAAGCCTTGTGCAAGTGACTGCTTTGCATTTTTGCTTGACAAGTAAAATGGTGGAAACAAGTTCAGGATTAGTCAAAAGGTGGGGAGTGTTCTTGGGGCTTCCATATTTCTTCCAAGTGTATTGGTCGTGCTGTCTGGGATATTATGGTGAGAGGTGTTTGTCTTTAGTGGTGGATGCATGAATATGCCCTGTGCTAAGTTTAAATATTACAGGAGACAGGGAAAGGTGTTCCCCTCATGGTTTGTGCCATGCCCTGATAAAATGTCCTCTAGTCACCATAGGCTCCTGAATGTTGTGCACTGTCTTCCTCATGGAAGGTCGAGAGCTGGTATGCCATTCCCTTACTTTGGTCTGTACATGAAAGTCGAATGTAGGAGTGTTATTTCCACTGATTGACAGATGTAGGTTACACCTTATGTCTGTTAAGCATTGAAGAGACTGTTACTGAATTTAAGTTGGTCCTGTAGGATGTGGATTTCCATTGTTAGATCAATCCAGTGTTTGGCCACAGAAAATGGAAAAAGCAAAACCGTTGTGTCTTTATCTGAAAAATCTTCTGGTCTCCAGTAGTCTTTTGTTTCTTGATCTTAGGTTTCTGGTTGGTTGGTAGTGTGAGAAATTATTTAGGGGGTTGTTTTATCTTGAATTACAAGTGTGGGTGATCCAAAGGACTTGAACCAGATCTTCTTTTGGATTGGGAGGCAAATTTAGTGCTCTGTGAGCCAATGGTATTTGTTCCCCCTTTCTGAGTCTGATAGTATAGTGACTATGTTTTGCATCTGGTAACGTTTTTTGTGAGGTATTCTGTCAATCGTAGGTAAATGTTTGCATAGTTGATTCTTGAAAGGATTGGGGCAATGACAGCCAGCACTCTGAGTTTGAGAGGTAGGCATACTTGTGGACTAGAGCGGAGATGGTAGAAGCCTTTTTTGGCAGCTGAATTTGACGTGGAGTTACAGTGTAAGTCTATTGTAAAGTAAGATGCATAGATTCTTGATCATTTTAGTTTATTTAGTTCAGTTACCCAATTCCGAAGCTAGAGGTGGTTTAGGTGTGGCAATCAGTGAGACTACCAGTATTTCCATCCTGTCTAGTTGCAGTATTACATAGTTTGTCATCACCCATTCACGTATTTATGTGAGGCAGTTGCTGAGGGTTCTGCTTTTTTTTCCATCATCAGTCATGTTGTATTTGAGTGTGTCTTGTACATAGTTGTAACAGGTGAGCCCATATAATTTCATGAGATTCATCAAAGGGGCCATATAGATATTAACAAGTAGCAGCAAGAGACTCCACAGTTAGTGATTTGTGCGTTTGAACTGAAAGAAAGTCAATTTGGCATCTTAAGGAAGATAAATAAAAGGCGTGACCATACTGAATCAGGACAAAAACATAGATGACGTTTGGGAGGGGACCAGACAAACAACTCAATAAGAGGGTCCACTGTTGTCTTCAGAGCAGAATAACCAGTTCAAAAGCATTCCAAATGCTGGTGAGGGCAGAATTCCACAGGTCACCACAAAACAGTACAAAATAATTATACTAAGCAGTCCAAAGGTCATTCCAATATCCAAGTCCAGGAAAACAGGCAAACATCAAGGCAGGGTAACAAAAGGGAATCCAAAGCAGTCCAGAAGGCAGTCCACTACCCAGGCCTGTGTAAAAAGTCAAACACCAAGGAAGGACAATAGAAGGGAATACAAAACAGTTCAAAAACAATCCAGGGTCAAGATCCAAAAATGCACATTAGACATAAACTGGAACACTATTCACAGTATTGATGATGTTGAGACATGTTTTCTTCAAGCCCTTATCAGTTAAATATTTGCATGACTCCTAGTGTGCATCTGTGCAAACTAAATGTGACTTAATCATGAACATGTGGTGATGACATTAAGTTTGGCATGACAGCCCTCTGTGTATGCCAGCAAGTGTGGTATGGCACTATGCTCATAGCGAGCAATGTAATCATGGAAATGTGTTGATGTCATCAGGTTTGGCATGCTAGCACTCTGCGCATGCCTGCGAGTGTGGTCCGGTGCCGTGGTAGCTGCCATGGCAGTTTCCAGATTCCGGGCTTCATGCTTCAGCATGCACATATGCTGACAATTATTAGAATCTATATGCGCCAATATTTGCCTGTTTACGTAGCTCTCTAGATTCTTGGCTTGGTATGATATGGTTTGCGATAGGATGAAAGTTGACCATGTCTCTTGGGTCTCCGACAGTGTTTTAAGTAGTGGTTTGTTGTGAGCTGTCTTAGAATGCTTTTGGTAAATTCGGATTCAAGAGAGCAGTTCATTAAATTGCAAAAGTAGAACGCTGGCGGTTCCTTTTTCAAAATGCTGGCATTGTTGCTAGGATACACTAATTATTTGAATGTCTGGTTTGGACATTGGTTTAAAGCTGTTCATTGGTGTAATTGTAGGCTTAAAAGTCATTGACAGGAGTTTTATTGTTGCTTCCAATTACGTTCCTTATTGAATGGGTTTATGGCTTGCGGGATGCTTAATACTTTACTTCTGAAATAGTTGGGCATTTCTTCATAGTTTTTGGGTCAGTGAATGTAATTTGCTGCTGTTTGATGAGGGGTTTTTCATCTAATGAATGATTTTGTAAACTTCTTTCTCTGTATGAGGTGCATTATTGATTTGTTCCAAAAAGTAACTTTGATTTATGGATTTCTGCTTTGTAGTGACCGATCTGTCTTTGGTAGATTACCTATTCGTGAGGGGTGTAGTGTTTCCTGAATGTTTATTCAAGCATTTCATTTATTTTTTCAATGTTGATTGGTGGTGTGTGGCCCATCTTGCTGAAGTCTTTTTTTCTAAGAGGGTATTGTGATCTAGTGGGCTGTGATGTCTATTGCTTTGGTTGTCCAGTTTTCTAGGGACATTAACATTCTTTCTGATAATATGAGTTCTGGTTTGTGGTGGCCCTGTTTGGTGTCTTCCATAATGTTTCTGAATTACAGCAGGTTTAGAGTTTTGCAGTTTTTCTGGCAGTAGTTGTTTGTCCTTTGTCAGTAGGCAGTTGAATCATGGACTTGTTGTTAGAAGACATCTTTAGATGATCACTCCATTGTACCTGAACGAATGAGTGGGTACTAGTACTTCTTCAAAGATTGCCTCAAGGATGTGGCATACAGTGTTTGTCATTCCTTTACAGGTGTGTTTTAGTTGAAGGCCGGCCATACAGGAGCTCAAGATTTTGGGTGCTGATTCTGGTTGCTCATCAGCAAAATGTTGATGTTCTTGAGAACCCATAGATGTTCGGGTTGTATTGCTAGGTTAGCAATTTGAAGTTATCTGACACCCAGGTTTATGTTATAAAAAGCAAGCTGGTTCCTCATTCACAAGAATTTCATGAATCGCAGTTCTGTGTTTAGAGATAGAGAGGCCCTTGATTAGATGACAGTGTATTGTGTCTACTGCCTCTGGATCATGTGTCAGTGTCATTGAAGCCCTGTGCTGCTTTCATGTTCTAGGTGACAGCCGAGGTCTGAGTTGTCAGATGGTTGATAGGTTGTGGGATGGGCAGCTGCATAGAGTCTGATGTTTCTTTATTTACCAGGTCTAATGGGTTGCAGGTCAGGTTGTTTATTTGATCTGATTCTAGCAGGAATAATGTTGTTAGGTGGTCTGTGTTCATTAAGTGAATGTGAAGGTTGTGGTTTCTTCTGATGATCATGTAGTTGACATCTCTGTGATGAGTTAGTCAAAGTTCCAAACTTGGTGTTCGGAAATTGTTTTCTTGAGTTGGTCACATGTAAGTTTGTCCGTTGGGGGTTTCCTATGTTTATTTTAAGGTTTATGTATTGTGTGCTTAAACATAGGTTTCCCTTATTGGCAACATTCAACAACGCTTCACCCTAACTTACATAGAGCGCTTGCTTCTAAAAAATGAAAATGGCTTATCTAATAACAAATGCTTAGAGCCAACTGCATCCAAAATGTATTAGGATCGATGGAGATCTTTACATGTTAATTACCAATATCACATAAAATGTACAGCGCTTTTCACCTTGTATAATGACCACCTCGTAGATATGGCACTTTTAGCGATAAAATCACATACCTGCTCTCACCTGCTTCAGACATCATCTCTGCCAACATTTTGCTCTGGAACTTTAACCTACCCAGGACTCAGGCAACTGAAAACATCAGATATAGTCTCATTGGTCTACCACAATCTCTGTACATAATGCAACATTCTTCTCTTCCCCCTCATCAAATGCTTGGTTACGATTCTACTCACTCTGAGAGACAATGCCACGATCCATTCAAACTATCACACACACTTCCTTCCCATAACGGACAGGGCAAAGCCACCATTTCTGCATGTTGTGCCTTCAAACTCCTCCCTGTGGCAACACTGGAGGAAATCAGCCTAACCAACCTCCCTGCCACCAACAATGTCATTTCCCTAATGGAAGCCTTCAACCATGTGTCATATGAGTTGGGGCAACACACCCCCCTTTATTAATATGTTACATCAGAGTAAAATTCTCCACCCCATGGTACACCCAGGAATTAGCCAAGAGCAAACACAGTATCAGAGCACACAGAAATATTTGGCACAAAATGTGCAAACATGAGGACCTCGTTGGCCTCAAGGCCTTATGCTCAACACACCAGGTCCTGGATATTGCAACCAAAGCCTCCTACTACTTAACAATAGTGCCAGCCACTAAAAGGGAAAAGGGCTTTTTTGGATCAGTAAAAAACTGTGCAAACCATTGCCAGACCCAGAGATACCAGAGTCCTTCTACACATGCAATGCTGTCAATGATTTATTCACTTGTAAAATCGACACAATTAGACATCACATTGATGAATTCAAATCTATCCCACCCAAATCTATTATTTATCCCAGCCAAGGCTCAACTACCCTGGACTGACCGCACCCTTCTCATACCCAATGATCTTAATGCCATGCTCATGGCACTAAAGCTAAACACCTGTATCAATGACATCCTACTTCCACTTTCCTAAAATCATGGGTCAAGCTCCCATTGAGCTCCTTCAGATTTGAAATGCCTCCCTTAAGAAGAGCATTTTTGCCAGCTGCTTAAATACAGGGCTGGTTTACCCACTCATTAAGAACCCCACACTGGATCCAGAAGACCTCTCCAAACACTGGCTCATCGCCATCTCCCTGTTCATGTGTAAAATCATTCAGATCGAAGTGGCAAACCAAATTCAAAAAACAATAATCTAGTCAGCATTGCTCCTGGACAACCAATCTGGTTTCTGTGAAACAAAATGCAGTACAGAAATAACCACCATCCAAGTCATCACGGAAGCTTTCCAGATCATGGACAAAGGTGATTTCAGTCTCCTGGCCCTCCTGAACTTATATGCTGCCTTTTATATTGTGGACCATGAGACACTGAGTTTTGTGGCAACAGCACTCTACTGGTGCTCCTCCTACCTCTCGGAAAACATCAGTGTGTCCAGATGGTCACCTTCAGATCTCACCACCACATGGTTACATGCAGAGTGTTGCATGGCTCCTTCCTCTCCCCAGTGATCTTCAATCTGGTGTGTGGTGATTAAAACAACATACAATAAGTTAAGTCATTGTGCATTTGTGTGACTCATTTTGAACGAGTTGACTAAATATATATCGACCAAATGTAAAACAACATCATGAAGGTTGTTTTCATCAAATGTATCTCTTTACCCTGTACATGGAACCACTGGGATCACTACTTGACAAGTGACAACCCACAGATGAAACCCACCTGCACCTTAATTTAAACTGCTCCCATAACTGCTCTGGAAAATCTTTGCCACCATTCAAACCTGGATTACGTAAAACCTGACCAAAATGGAAGTAATGCTCCTTGGCCACTCATCCACAAAGGAAACCATGCATAGATGAACTTAAGGTAACTGGATGGATTTTCCTTTAAACATGCACTGTCCAACAAATCCCTCAGGTTTATCCTAGAAAGCAATATTTTTTCAGCTTCATATTAACAAGAAAGCCCAGCCCGCCTAACAGCATGTCATTCTGCTCCACAATATGAAGACTTTCCTCCCTCCCTAGGACTTCTGGAGTGTGGTACAGGCTCTGGTTATTTCAATCATTGATGGGTGCAATGCCCGCATTGCACAGCTCCCCGTGGTACAGTTAGATCATTGCTAGGCTGGAAAATAAACTAGCCCACATGGAAAGTACCAGAAAAAAGGAGTTCTCTGGCTATGCCTCGGCATACTACAACACCAACTCAGTGGCAGAGAGGACCACACCAATGATTCTGCAGTTCAGAAAATAAGTTAAAAGCTAGTTCTTCAGGGAATTCCTAGACCTAACTTTGGTTACTCTGTCCCCAGTTCTACCACCAGTTCAGACTCATTATAAACTGCCCTCCTGTTCCCTGAACTCCTATACAGGGACCCATGGCTCTCTTGTTAGGTAAGCACCATATTAAACACAAAGCATTATAGAGTATATCAGAGTATTAGCCATGCATCACTTGTTTGTGCATCGGGAGCTACCTGCTCCATTTACAAAACCTTTAATAGCGATGCATTTAATTCAGCAAATAGCTGGAAAAGCTACACACAAGGTAGAGTGGACAAAGGGTGCACTTGCATACAGTATTCTACAACTTTCCTTCCAAGTTTTTAAATAATAGTTATCATGTCTAGAAATAGCTAAGCCTAAAACAGAGCTGACACCATGATGCAGTCTGACATACATCACTGACAAGCTGATTGGCACCAAAACCTCTAAGCATACTGCTGCAAGAGCTCTTGTAGAGAGTTAAAGGTCTCTGGTTGAACTAAGGAGCGGGGCATAAACTGGAACTGCTTTGGAAAAAAGTCTCAAACATTTCCCTGTTTCCCTCCTAATATTTGCAGTGCCTGCACAATCTGACCATCGAGAGACACACACATGCACAGAACTACAAACATGCACATGTTCTTCCAATGATTTTAAGTGTTTTAAAGGCCGCAACCATTACATCATTTCTACTATATTATTGGAGAGAAGACATACATTTTATTCTGTATTATCATTTTGTGTGCTATATTTATTTTAACTACCAGTCAATGCAGTTCATAGCATGTATTCAGGAAAACTCATAATAGTCCAAAATAAATATATATATATTTCTTACTTCAAACTCAAGATCATTTAGTTATGTAGTTAAAGAGGCTGAACAAATGAGGCACACGTATTTTTCCCCAGTGCTTGAAACGCACTGTTGATTATTGTACCATGCACACAAAATATGTCTACTTGTGGCAGTGTGGTATGCCATTTTGGGTGCAGCCATTTTGGCACTAGCTGTTGTGGTGTCATGCCTTCGGTGCACACCCCACTTAGGCACATGCTGTTGCCCATGACCAACAGGGTGCAGAGACCTATCTATGCTTGGACATTACTGCATGCAGGGACGTCTCTGCACAGGGATGTTACTGTTTGCTTTAATATATTGTCATCCTGACCACTAATAAATGCAGTGTTTTGGTACACTATATTTAAGCCAAACACTACATTCTCTGTACATGGAGCTGATACTTGTACCATAGGCATTTGCACCTGTAATGGTTTATTGAGAGGCCACCCTCAACAGGGGGAGTTCCTTCCCTCCCTGCTCGAGGTGTCACGCAACAAACGGATTAACATATTCTTTTATTCAGCCCTACTTCAGACCCATATCGTGCCCCTTGGATCCTTCCCCCACTGAGCTAACAATGCACCAAGGACCATGCTGGTGTACAGGAAATATATTTGTATTGATTTCAAGAATAGAAATGTGCACAAAAATGGCAAACACCACTTTATCCATGGCACAACAGAATAAACTTCACTCAACATAAATAAATCACACAAGTGAGATAAAAAGAACACAAATCACAATTATTTACAGTTTACAAACTTCACTTCAAGAAATAATTAGCACTGGCCAGTGAAGAACACATTTATAGATGTATTGCTGCACAATTTTGATTTTCCTGCAGGCTTGAAGCGCTAGCAGTAAAATTTTAAGATTGGTACAAATACATATGGCAATTATGATTTCACCCACACTTTTGGTTTAATAAAACACAGGATGATTAGCAGTTTGTTTTTCAGACCCCCCTACTTTGGTCTGTGTTTGGGGAAGTCGGAAAGAAAAATTGGAAGGATTTGTGGAATTTTTGATTTCGGACACCCTCCACTGAAAGGCCTGTGTTAGGGGAAAGTTGGACAAAAGGTTTGGACTGATTTAAGAACAAAGATACCTTGCTTCCTTAATGAAGTCAGGGTCAACAGGGCAAAAGGGATTACCCAATTATATTATAGGCTATATTTTTTCAGCGCAACTGGGAAGTGAGCTTTGTTAATTGTGAATTTTAACAAAAATCACAACATAATGTTCCATCAAATGGGTAATTAATTAAATTAATCTTTTCAGTTCAATAGGCTAAGGACCTGCACAGTTGTGACCCCCCCTCCCAGCCCCTATAAAGGGAAAAGATTTAAGGCAAGCAGAACACCCTACCGTTTGGTTTTTAAGGGCTCAGTTCTACTTATATAGAAAGCCTCTGTTTAAAGTTCAGGATAGCCAGCTGCATTTCAGTACACTCTGGAAAGATAGGACAGGAGTCTGGTCACTTCACTCTGGCCTCCCGCTCTCCACCATTGGACCCAGTCAGCTTTTAGGCATTCCAAGCAATAGACAGCTCCACCCAGATGCACTCTCAACAATCCCCTGTGGTGTTTTCTTAAGCTGTCAGATGGTTAGTTTCAATAGCCCTCTTGATGGTACATTTCAGCAGCTGTGTCACTTAGTCCTATTACAGTCCCCTGCAATGACACCACCAATTTTACAATCTTGGCGGAGTACCATGCAAGAAGTCACACAAATAGGATTGGACAGTTACCCTTCTCTCTCCTCCCCACTCCAACCCCTCTCTACTGATTTCTTTAAGAGCCTGGAGCAGGCATATGGCAGCTTAATTTACAAGCCCCAGTTGATCTCATGGCAAATTTCTGGCAAAAACTATTTATGTGTCAACGTGTCTTAATTTTACTAATAATTGGCATAATATACATATTTTCAGATTCAGCTAATCACAGGGAATTTAATAAAATGACAGCCTGGTCTGCACCATGTTGCATGGCCATGTGGCAATTTTCTGCCATTTCTGTTAAATGCATAACAGTTATGACTATGTAATTCATTACCCATATTTCAAATGTTACTCTCACCCGTTCACCAACTCCCAAATTTCGAACATTTTCAGACAAAGCCAGAAACCCATTTTAGATGGCCATTACACTTCACTGCATCACAGATGGAGGGATTTTATATCACTACAATCACCTGGAAATGACATCATTAATGACACACAAATAAAAAAATCTGACATGGTTGCTGGGAAAAGGCCTACATGATAATAGTCCTTTGAATGAATAGTAAATCTTCATGTGGGACAAATGGCAATTCTCTTGCCTCCAGTCCATATGGTCTCACTGGGCCTGCCTGTAACCAGCCATTTTTGATTAATTATCTTTGTGTTTGCAGCTTTCTCTTTAAAGTTGGTTGCCTGTTTGAAGTTTGAGTTTCAGCCTCCCTTTTCACACCTACTGTCTACATTCTGCTCATACTCCAGCCAAAGCCTTTTGTCTCTGCACAAAGCCCAGCCTTCAGGGGCAACACCTTTCAGGAAGGCCACATTGATTTGCTGTTATAAACACTAGAATGCCAGACTTCCAGTGGGGGAGTTCATGGTGACATGTGTCCAACAGCCAGCAAAAGGGTTTGCCTCTGGCCAAGAGACACTTTTTTATGAAAACAAAGTGGCTTTTCCTTTCAAATGTATACTGGTATTTTGCATGTGAATCATAATATACCTCACTTTTTGTCAACACGCACATCATGTCTTTTCCCTGGTATTTTTATGTTAGCAGGGGTACATTTTTCACATATAAACTGCTTTTACTTGCACACACACATGCAAAGCCATTTTTGTGGCATTGTTTAAAAATCCTGTTTTTCATGTGAAAGGGACTTTTGATTTTTATTCTTACTTTCTGAATTTAAATGCTGATTTTCCTTGGGTAATGACAGGTAGGACTTTTTCACATGGACCTTCAGTTTTCACATACAATCACACATGCAAAGCCTTTTTTTGCATCAGTATTGAGAAATCCTGCTTCTCATGTGAATGGGACCTTTGATTTTCTTCTTGCTTTCTGAATTTAAATGCTGCTTTTCCTTGGGTAATGACAGGTAGGCCTTTTTCAGATGGCCCTTCAGTTTTCATTTTCAATCACACATGCAAATCCGTTTTTGTATCATTATTGAACATTTTCATGTGAAAGGGACCTTCAGTTTGGGGCCTTTGAATGCACCCCACACGCCTCCCCCCAGTTCTTCAATGACTCTTTGATGTGGAAGAGCAGGGCATACAGAGGTTACATTATGTGTCCCCTTTTTCTTTTCTTTATATTCCTCTTTCTGTTGGAGCTTGTGTGGCTCAATTTCCTTGATTAGGGAGAGGGCACTCAAGTCTCCACTTTAATCTTTGGGATAGGGGTGTAGCACAGCACGCCCTTTCTTCCTTCATTAGGGAGTGGGTGCTTCTGCCTCCCCTTTTATCTTTGGGTTGGAGGGTGTGGCACCGCACCCCTCCTCTTTCCTTTTTTCCCGGGTCCCTGGGGTTTTCACCAGACACCCCTCTCACCTGAAGGTTGGAATTTAAGGAGGTTAGATCTCTAATAATAGAAATAAAATGAGGATCAGTACTTTTTACACACATATTTCTGGGGATTTACATAGAATTGACAACAACAACAGCATTGAACAGCATAGAAAACGATAGTTCCACCATTTCACGCAACATATTTTATCTATTTTCTTTCATCTCACAGTGAGCACCAAGTAAATGACTTCTTGTTATATATATATTACACAGCCCATGGTAGTGGCTGTGTAGTTATGGTTAAGTTCCTAATCCCATGGGAAGAGCACTTTTTGGGTGGCTTATAACTTCACTCTCGCTAGACGAATCCTCACCAAACTTTGCAAAAAAAAATATAGCGCAAAGTTTGGTGAGTTTTGGTCCAGGGGGGGCAAAGTTACATAGACTGAATGGGGAAAAAAATGTGCTCACGCCTACAGCCCAAACCGCTGGACAGAATTTCACCAGATTTGTGGCAGGAGCAGCGGCTTGGTCCCGAAAGCGTGGTTTTGTAAATTTGGTGAACATCCGTCCAGTAATTTTTCTTTTTAAAACAACCAAAAATGAGGTCACAAAAAATTACTGATATCTATGTCTGCTCCGTGGACACACTTCCCTGTTCGCTCCGTGGACAGGATACCTATTGGTTAATTGGCTTGCGTCATGTCTGCAGACATACGACATGTTTGCTGATTGGCTGGAATGAAGCATGAGTTGCGTCACATTGTTTTGATGCGCCCACCATCTTGAATCCGCAGACATCCGCGGACAGCACGGCGATGAACGGGGGAGAATTACAACTTTGAGGAGTGTGTTGGTGTGTAAGAGTGCTTGGGGAGCGTGGGGGAGTAAGAGATGGGTCAAATGCTGTATTTCATAAGGTGGCAGGCGCCCCTGATGTATTTGTCATGTCCACGGTCACCGCGGCTGTCCGCTGACATAAAAAATGCCCATATAGCATAGTTAAAATGTTTGATTCTATGGGTGTGATCTATGGGTTTGATATGCTGTGGTGGTTGTGGCCATGGCCTAGAGTCTTGGGTACATGGCCAAAGGCCATAAATATCTATCAGTCTATCAAATGTCCGCAAATCTACAGTTTGTGTTCTGTTTGATTTGAATAGTTTGTATGTGAAGTTTTGGCTACGTCATGTAATTAAGATTGTAGAGTTTGGTAACAAACACTGCAGTATAACATATCCATGGAAGTAAACATTTTGTATTGTGCTGTATGGTTAGATGTTTGCTTCAATGATTGTGTTATGGAGCAGCATTTGTGAGTTGTATTATAATATACTTACTGTTTGATTTTTTGTGATTGGATATATTTTTTTCAGGATTTGGGCAACTGGAGCAGATATTCTTTTTCAATTTCTGTGGTAAAAGAAAAGATCATGATAGTGTAGGTAGTTTATAAAGACGTATTGCATTGCATAATAGACATGTTTGCTTTATTTCGACCCTCATATTTAGGGGGTAATCCATGGAATATTTGCACCAAAAAAACAGGATTTGTGCGCCATTCTGCCCGCAAATCCCCATTTGTTAAACAGGGATTTGCGGGCAGAATGGCGCACAAATTCCGTTTTTATCGGCGCAAATAATCCATGAATTACCCCCTTAGTAGTTTACAAACCAGTGTACTGTGCAATTTGCTCAGTTTCTGTGTTTGTTTCTTAAATCATTGAGTCTGTGGAAAAAAAAATCCATGTTGGATTAAAAAAACCCTTTTTGTTATGGTACAGTACATTTCTTTCTTTGTTTCAGTGTTTACTTGTTATTTATGGCTAATGTTCTATCTGTTGGCTTGATGCAGATTGTTAGATACCTGTTGGCGATTTCTAACTGGTTATAGTTTTTTATTTATATTCTCAAATTGCTCATCTGCACTGGACCACTCTCACTGATCTCGGTCCTGGTCCAGCCACCTGCCCCCTGCACTACCTCCCTGGCAACCCCTGCACTGCGGGACTGTCTCTGTATCCCTACAGCTCCCTTCCCAGCACTTATCTGCACTTACCTTGCATTTGCCACCAGCTGGCCCTTTATTATTTATCTTGTTATTCTACTACCCCTGTACTGCACTTCCCCTCTCCCTTTCGCCTTGCACTTTCCCTTCCCCTCTTCCCATGCATTTGCGCGATCTGAATAACACCTGGCCTAGTAAGATCGTTGTCTGTCTTCCCTTTGTCCCCCCTCCCTGCCTCGTCGCGCCTTGAAACACTTGTTTATAGGCACGTTACAAATGCCATATCATATCATATCATATCATATCATCTATGTATTGGGTTGTTGCAGATTCTTGGGGCAGTTAGATACCTGTTGGCATATTCTAAATGTTTATTTCTTGTTATAATTTAGTGGTATTGATTTATTGTTTGGTTGTTGCAAAATCTTGGGGCGGTTATCCCTGTTGATGTATTCTAACTGTTTAGTTCTTATTATAATTTAGTGGTATTGATTTATTTGTTTGGTTGTTACAGAATCTTGAGGCAGTTAGATACCTGTTGGTGTATTCTAACTGTTTACAGTTTTCTAATTGAAGTTTTATTAATGTTTATGCACAGATTAGTTATCAAATTTTGGTTTTAAGAATATTAAATAAGTGTTTATAAGATTTGCTGGTAATCTCTGCTTTAGAGTAATGGTACTATGATTACATTCGAACCATCCACATTTTTTTTATATATGCAGTGTAGTGACCTTCCAGTACTTGTAGTAAGTACATAAGACATTCTTGTGGATCTTCTTGTGCGTTTATAGGGAATTTCACCATTCCAGCATAGTAGTCCAATTGTTGTCTTATTCCATGAACACTGATTGTGTTGTCAGGATTGTTGCTTGCATTTCTATGAAGGACTAACATTTGCAAACACAATTGGTCTGTAGTGTGTAGGTAAATGTTGTCAACAATTGGTGGCAATTGGAATAGAATATTTATTGCTACATTTGCGTAGCAATTTACACCAGTTATATATGAAAATTTGAAAGGACCAGATAATTCGTTGTCCAAGTCATTTTTTAGGAGTGTGTGTTGCTCCTTTGAAACTGTACCTGAGTTACTTTGAGTAGTAGATTCATAGTTGGTTGTAGTAATTGATGAAGTATTAACTTCTGTTACTCTCATTGGAGGATTTGCAGTGAGATCCTGTGGCATTTCTGGTTGAAGAAGTTTTCTTTTACAACGTTTTGCTTTTTGTGGAACAGGATAGGTTTTTAGATGGGGTGAATAGTGAACGTAGTCTATTGTATTTTAAAATGCAAGGAATATCAGTGTTTACTTTACTTGCATCAAAGTTGATTAGAAATAGACCATCAAGTGTACGTAAGCGTGATAGTGCTACGTAGCTCATGCCTTCTTTAAAGACTGAATTCCCAATATCTATCAATGCTTTATTTAGGGTAAGACCTTGTGATTTGTGAATGGTGACTGTGTATGCTAAAGTTAGAGAAAATTGTTCTCTGCGTACATACATGTCTTTGAAAAGAAGGAATCTAGCTGTTGAGCATCCTATCCTTTTTACTTCTGATAGTTATTCAGAGAGAATATTAACAAACTGAATGTTGTTGTCACGTGGGTATATTTGAAAGTCAAACTGTACCAAGTGCTCCATTAACTAGTCCTTGTTCTACGTCAAGGTTACGTTTAAACATTACTCTCCAGTTTCAAGATAATTTTAATATTTTCTCCAAACCAGCTGTGTTGGAGGTTTTCCAAGGTATTTAGTCTTGTTGTGGCTTGTTGACACATGGGTAGTGTCATACCCTGTACGTCCAGTTTGGCTGTGGAGCAAATTTCAATTATTGGTTGCATTTCTTTTTTCAACATTGTTTCATTGATTTTGGAACAGCTTGCAAGAGTTGGCATCAATGACATACAATTGACATTTTTGTGTGCTAATTGTTCCATGACATCGTTAGCACATGAGTTATGTTGATAGACTGCATGTATGTGCCAGGTTTTTAATATTGCTTGTGCTTCTTGAGATAGTACACCAACTCTAATACTTTTTAAAATGTTGGTGTATTTGAGGTCTGCAGACTAGCGCATGTTTTCTGTTAATTCTCTGTTTTGGAAATGTTGCCACAGGTTGACATTTCCTATGCTGCCAACAAGTTTACGGCAGAGTTTGTGTCCTAAGGTTTTAAAAATAGGTTCATCTTTCACTGGTGTCAATTGAAGAAGATCTCCAAAAACAATAATGTGTTTTCCTCCAAAGAGCTCTTTGTAGTTTATTTTGAGTACTTCTTGTAATCTGAGGTGAATCAAGGCCAACATTAGGTTGGAGACCATGCTCACTTCATCCATTAGTAGCATTTTCATTTGTTTTAACACTCTGCGTAGTTCCATTGCAGCTTCTGTAGAAAGTTTGCAATATTCTAATTTGTTTTGGTGTTCTACTGGAAGGAGTAGTAATCGGTGTAAAGTGACACCACCTATGGTGTAGGAAGCTAAACCTGTGGGGGCAGTTACAACAGCTGACAGTTTGTTGTTTCACAATTGTTGAAGGAACTTGCTGATGATTTTGATTAAGAATGTTTTGCCTGAACCAGCTTGAGCACTGACGTATAGTAGTATAGGTTTGTAATTTTGGCAGGTACATTCTTTGTACACCATGTGCAATTTCTTTTGTTACTTCTTGAAAAATGGTACGCTGCTCATTGTTTAGTTTTGATTGCAGTACAGTTAAGACTTCTGTATCTTCTTCATAGTGACACATGGTATTTTCTACTTCTGTCATAGCTAATTCTGCCTCATTTGCTATTAGTGGATGTTCCAGTGGTTCTTGGCTGCCTGTTATAGAAGGTTGACTACTATCGGGAGTGCCTTTATCTAGTTGGGCCTGGAGTTCTTCTTCGTGTTGCTGTTCATAGTGCAACATTGTTTTGTACTGTGTAAAGTTTACATCGTTTATAGTGCTTTCTTTTGCTTTGAAAGCGTCTTCATAGGAATCATAGATATCTAGTAACTCTTCTTCTTTTCTCCATGGTTTAAAAGGTTGTAGCAGGGACATATAATATAGTTCTTTATGTTGAGGAGTTTTAAATGACAATTTGATATGATTAATTAAGCTTCGTTTGGTACATTTAACTAAGCTGCCTTCACAATGTGGCACCCTGCATCTACCTTTATTTTCATCTGGTTTTATATTATTTTTGTAAGTGAAGTTTTGGGCTACGTGGTTTAGAGACATGGTTTCTAAAGTGGTAATCCTGTTTGGGTAGTATGTGTCTAGTAAATTGTTTTTCAAAATGTCTTGGCTTTTGGGATCATTTTTGGCTATTGTTTCTATGTCATCGTATGATTTGAGAACTCTTTTTCTAGATTTAGCAGGACCAAGACTTAGCCATACTATATTTTCAGATTTTCCATGCAAAGCAGTACCGGTTAAACGATCTGCAGCTTCGTAGCAGCAACATTCTCTATAAGATAGCATTTTTATGCCTAAGCTGTACAATTTCTGAGACAGTGTTTTGTCTGATGATAGGTCATCCCAGAGGTCTTGAAGCTCTGTTTTTTATGCTTTGGTTAAGTAGGCTGTAACATATCGTGGAACTGCAGTGGAATTGTCTGCAATGTACTGCATATCTATGTTTGCATTTCATAAGAGGGCAATGATTGCATTGTAATCATTGATATATTTTGCTTCTTCTGTTCTTTTTATGTAATATGTGTTCTTTGGTGATTTACCTTTAAAACTATGTCTAACTGAAGACATGAAGTTGTCTACTTGACCTTTTGCTGTAACTGGTTTAGGGAAACCAAAGCGGCATTTGGTGTAGTATTACCCTTTGTTTTTGTATTTGCAATGACAATATTTCCCACATTTGTGTCTTTTAAATTGTACAATTTGTGGAATATCACTATTTGTTGCTTCTAATGGAATTTCACAAGTGACCTTATATTGATAAACTGTAAAACAGTGGCATCACTCTCTTGACCAAATTTAGGTACATCAAATTTAGGTACATCTTTAATCCATAAAAGCATGTAGATATGTGGTGCTCCTCTGGCTTGGTATTCTTTTCTCCAAAAGAAGTGTTGCACTTCTCCGAGGAGAGGAAAAGTTTTATTACAAATAAAGTGTAGCATAGCAATGAAGCAATGATGGAAATATCTTGAAACATTAACAGGATCTGGAGAGCAAAGTTCTCCATGTGTTAGTATATCTATGTTTGTTTTGTTTTTGTTTGATATGCGTAGGAAATCATGTAAATCTTCCCATGCATATTCTGCACAAATTAATGTAACAAACCAAGTGGGTGGTCCAAGGTTTCTTATCATACAACGTACATCTCCATGATGTCGAAACCAGTACTCTTTAGCACCACGCATGTTTGCTAACAGATTTGTAATGCTTGATTTTAAAACCTCATCTTTTTCTTGCACTTTTTGTAATAATTGCGTAGCTGATATATTTTGAAAGTGGGTACCTGATTTCAATGTGTGTGCAACTCCGTAGCATAGAGTTGCTAGTTCACTTTCAAAGAATAGGTGGAATATGTATTTCACATTTTGTCTAAATCTGGGATCTTCAGAATACATTTGTAACGAGCGGTATTCTGATGCTGTTATCCTAGTAGGAAAGAGTAGAGGAAAAGCATGTGCTTCTATACTTTTTTCCCATATGCTGATTGGTGATCCTTTGGTTTGTCGCATTTGGTACATTTCTAGTGCATCATCTATGGTGTTTTTAGAATGTAATGGATGAATTGTATAATGGTCTATAATATTGGATACTGTAGAAGGATCTAGAAGTTCAAATTGACCAGTTTCTGGTGACTCTTGAATTATTTCAGTCGTTTTCCTCAGATTTTATTCAATATTCATTTCTTTGCAGTATTCATTGTTGTCTTTTAGATATTGCAAGACTTATCTAACTTTATGTAAGTCTATGAGTTGTTGCCAAATTCTTTTGTCTTTTGTAGGTACACCATTTACTAAGACAATAATAAATTGCTCTATTGGACGTTGCACTCCTAGAGTGTGTAAATTTTCTTTTAGGTCTAATGGTAAATAAACTACTTTGCCACAAATGCCTTTCACTAATTCTGAGGGAGGTAATTTTGCTGTTTTTGCTTGTAATTGATGCACTGTTTGAATTATGATGCTCTCATAAAAAATGAGTTGTTGCAAGGGTTTTAGTAGTGGGAATAAATCTAAGTCATTTGTGATAGCACGAGAAGGAGTTTGGTTTTTGTCAAGTTTTGCAGTGCAGTAACTGCAAAGTATTAAGGGGTCATTTATTTCGCATTTGTTTTATGCTATAAGGCATAGAGCTAATTCAAACCATTTGGACTCTTCATAGTCTTCTATTTTGTAAGTTAAGTCTTCAGTTTTTGTGCTACGTTTATAAAAAGTTCTGCGGCAACACACACACACATAATTTGGTACTTCAGCGGATGTACTTTTAAATTTTATAATTTATTTTTTGTATGTGTGTATTAGAAGGTTGTCATTTGTACAATTGTTCCTAGTCTGTTGTAAAGCTATTGCATTTTGTAAGTGGCTTTCAATTCCAAAATATTTTCTCTGGATATGCTCTGTTTCTTCGAGTAGGTCTTTGGCTGTACCATGTAGAAGATTGTTATTTAAATTGTCTAATGCTAAAGCTGGACTTTTAGCATAGTACTGTTGCTGGACTAGATTTCCTATAGTTGAATGATATGTTGCTTTTGCAATTAGGTCCTGAAATGCAGGCTAATGAATGTCCTTGTAGTCCTGTGTGTTTGAGCACTGGACAGGTATCCATATTTTGGAGAAGTTTCATTTTGAATTTGTTTTTGGCTTTTGCATATTGATTGAGAAACTGGCGTAAAGATTTGAAAGATTTTTTTGTCAATGTTACACATTGACGTGCACGGCCATTTGTATACTGGACGTTTTGGTTCAGTCTGATGGAGAGGTGATATTGGGTTTTCTGGGGATATGTTTGTGAGCAGCGTTTCTTGTTTCATAATGGTATCATTTAGTTTTTCATACCCTCATCCACTGCTATGTATGGCAATTGTGTTTGTTTGCTTTTGTTTGTATGCTTCTTCATTGAAATATGGTTCTGTGCTCATGGTGTGACTCCATTCACCTCCACAGATATTTAAGAAGTTATTTTTGTTGACATTCCATTTATTTAGAAGTCTTTTTTGTAATTTAGTAGTTATTTTTGTTAGTGGTTTCATTCTGTTTAACACTAAAATAAATAACTTCCTTTTGAGATGGTTTGCACTGTCTATGAGAGCTTCTGAGATTAATTTTCTATGGTAGGTTTTAAGGGTTGTGTATGATTTCTCTCCTGTCTCTATAAGATTCTGAAGGACTCTGTGGCAGAACATTTTTTGTAAAATCCTTTTTTTGGTATGGTTACTTGCCACTACATCAAGATGTATAGGAGCAGTGTTAGCAGGAGTGGTAGCTAAATTCTTGTAAATCACTTTCTGTTTCATTTTACATTTTGAAAGAGGAGGCAAAGTTTTTGTACTGGAAGCTTGTTTTTTTTCTCACTTAATGACTCTATTAGTCTATTGATTGTGCATTGGGCAGCTACAACCAGTTGGGAAGGCTATTCTTGTATTTGTGTGTTACTTTACTGGGGTTCAGATGACAGTAGAAAGTAAGCTAGTGGTGAGGAGAAGCACTAATACTAAATCTAAAGGTATAGAAATAAAACAGGTCTTTGTTCTGTAATACTAACATTCTAGGGGCTGATTTATGGAATTTGTGCGTTGAAAAACAGGGATTTGTGTGCCATTCTGCCTGCAAATCCCTATTTAACAAATGTGGATTTGTGGACAGAATGGTGCACAAATCCTCGTTTTTCATCGCACAAATTCCATGAATCAACCCCACAGTGTGTTTGAGTAACAGTAAGAATATTATGGTAGTATTGTACTTACTTTTTTTGTTTATTTGTTTATTTATTATGTATTTATTTATTACATTTATATAGCGCGCAGGCAGCCCAGGGGCATTGTGGCGCTGTTACTTGTAAAGGAACTTAGTTACAGGTACAGGTATAGGTTGTGCCTTGGGTTACAGTGAGGCAGGATCCTGTCTCAAGCGATAAGGAGAATCATACAACAGAGTACATCATACATCATAGTACATCATACATGTTAGTCATTAAAGTTTAAAACATGAGAGGTTGGTTAGGTGAACAAGATAGTTTTCATGGCTTTGCGGAAAGCAGTCAGTGAGGGTTCAGCTCACAGAGAGGTGGGGAGGTTGTTCCAATGTAGTGCGGCAAGGTAGGGGAAGCGGGCACCACCTGCTCTAGCTCTTTTTACCCTGGGCACAGAGAGCATATTGGCATAGGGTGTCCTGGTGGGTCTTGTGGACGCGACTGGGTGGATTCTCTGAGATAGGTAAGCTGGGGCTGAGAGATGGACACATTTGTGGGTGATGCTTGGGGCTTTGAATATAATCCTTTCCTTTATGAGGAGCCAATGGGATGCTTTTCTGGCAGCGGTGATGTATTCTTTCTTGGTTTGGAATGAGCTGGTTTCTTCTGAGTTGTTGTTTGTACTTCAGATGCTACTGCTTTTCAGTTGAGTGGTCTTCACTGCAATTGTAAAAGAAAGAAGTTAGTAATTTTGTGTGTTTATAGCACTAATGTTAATTTAGACGTTGATTTTTATGTTTTTGTTGTAGTATTCTTGTTTGATATCTGAGCATAGTATGCGCATGCACTTTCCTTTGCCTATGTGCATCCTGTATATTTTACTTAGAAACTGTTAGTTGAACATGCTTTACAAATAAATACAATAGTAAGCGTATAAAGCTCACTTGGCTTCTTAATGCTGTGTTATTGGATGTTAGGAGATAGAAGAAATAATTATATACTTATTTTGCAATTTTTATAAGCTAAATGGCAGAAACTGTGTAGAAAAGCATAGAATGGATTTATTTGTGAAGGTGTGGGTGATGAGGCAGAAGGATGTGATGTACAGGCAATGGTGTTATTTCAGCTGGGAGCATTTCAGTGTCTATCTGTGTGAGTGTATAGAGATGCATGAACGTGCTGTGTGTAATTTTATAATACACTACTAAGTGTTTTTCTACAATTATACCATTATTTCTCCCATCTTTTAATATTATAATTTTTTAGATAGTTGTGTGTGTAAAAAAAGAATTTAGATAGCAGACAGGTTTGGAAGTGACAGTTCATTATAGCAGAAGGTAAACATAATAGTAAGTTAATTTTATAGGTTATATCGGTTAAGTGGCAGTTACTCTGTTTATATGTATTTCTAAGAGTTGTACATGTACTCTACATCAAATATGCATACCTGTAGTTTGTATTCATGCATGCAGCTGCAAGTCGAAATCTTGGAGACTTGTATAGTAGTTTTTGTTGTAGGTGCTTTCCAATGATATGAGACTTGTACTCAGAGTGATCAACAGTACACTTAAGTGCTGAACTCTGATGATGGAGTTAGATGTAGAGGTCTTGGATGTGATTGGTGGATGGTTGTGTGACTGCTTAGCTGTATCCAATGAGGGTATGGCACGGAGAGTGAAGTGGAAAGAGTAGAAGGACTGTCTAAGAGTAACGCACTCCACGGACACCGCGCTTGTCTACGGACATGGTGTGCAACATCTGGGGTTTCCAGCAAATCCAGCATGGAAAGGGGACTGTAGGGATTAGCCAATCAGGTGTTGAGGTTGTGGATTTGTGTTGAAAGTGGCTGTGTGTAGTGAAGATGGCAGAGGTGGAGAAAGTAAGGTTGTTGGTGGTTGCAGATATGTTTGTGCCTGGTTTACAGCAGAATTCTCAATGCAGACATGTGGCAAACAATGTTGATGTTAAGGGGGGGGGGGTGGTCTGGAGCACTGTGCCTGAGTGTGATGTACAGGGAATTGTACAAGTTTGTGAAGATATGGGCAGGATGAACAGTTCCCATGTGATAGTTTTGCACTGTATTGGTTTGCATTTGGGCTATGTCAGTGCCCCTATGTTGTTGGCAGATATGGACCACTTGGTTCAAGCAGTAATGAACATCCTTGCAAATGCCAAAGTTATTTTTTCTGGATTAGTACCTAGGGCAGTATGGGACAATAGTTATTTTGTTTTTGTTCTCAGCAAAACATTGCTAGGTGTGCAATCAACCGATGCATGTGTGCTTTCATGCTTAGAGCTGGTATGTTCTTCTGTACTAATTAGAAAATTGATTCCAGTAATGCTGTTTATTTTAACGAAGATGGCATTTCTTTATCTTTTACGGGAAATGCCATGCTGTTTGGAATGTAAGGGTTGCTTTGGAGAAGGTTATGTGAAGGTTTTAGGAGTAAAGTAAGAAAAAAAAACAGATTAACAGGTGTCTGTCAAGCATCTGCGAAAAATCCCCCCAAAAAATGTCTCTTTTCAGAGCCAACCTCAAAGGGGAAATGGGGCACAGTATTTAAATTTAAATTCACCACGCTCAGATTTTTGATATGTCCGCGGACATGGCGGTAGTCTGCGGACACCACGAATTACATACAGAGATTTTGGGGTGGAGAGGTATGCAAATGAGAAAGAGTAGAGCAAGGTATTGGTCAATAAAGTTTACTGGGTGTGTTGTGTAAGGACACAGTTTGTTAGGAAGTCTTTTCCCTGAGAGAAGAACAGATAGCTATGGCTGTGTGTTTTAGAAAACAGATTATCTGGATTTTGGGAGACTCATGGATACATTGGTTGGAATTGCATGCAGAACGCTGTGGAGTAGCTACAGATCTTGGATTCCCTCATGTGGAAGTGCACTGGCATGGAGTGCATGGAATGAAGTGGCTGGACTTGGTACCTCTCTGTGCTACTTTGGAGACACAGCATCATCCAGACATAATTATAATTCATTGTGGAGGGAACAGTTTAGGACATGTGTCTGGAATTTCTTTGCAATTTGCAATGAAAGAAGGACTTGGGAAGGTCATGGACATGTTTCCAAATTCTCAAGTAATTTTTTCTCGTATTGCGCAGAGACAAATGTGGCTGCATTCTTTTTCATTTGGTCCACAACTGGAGAAAGCGAGGCACAATGTCAATAAGGCTGTTTGTGCCTTTTTAATTTATGTTGGCATGTCTTCTTTTCACAATGAAAATATTATGTTTCATAGCACATACATTTTCCGCAGGGATGGAGTCCATCTTACTTATGCATGCAATAAGATTTTTCTGAGAAATGTACAAAATGCATTGCATCCTTTTTAGGAATTACAGCCATTTTGCAGTAGGTGTTGCTCATTTGAAGTTTTTGAAACACAGACAGGAAAGTGCAATGGTTATGATAGGGCAGCACCCCAAAAAATAAATGTCCGTGAAATGTCCGCAGACTTCTAAAAAATGCACAGGGCCATGGTCCATTTATTTGCCACTTCTATTTTTAAACTGTGAAAAGCGGCTGTGAAAAGAGCCTTTTACACACAACACACTAGGAAAGGGGGTAAGGAAGGGACACCAACCACGGGGATAAGAAAGGGCAGGTGGAGAGAGGAAGATGTAGGGTGGGCCTTATTCAGGTAGTGGGCAGTTCTTCTTGTGCTCCTTGACTGCAGTCTCAAAAGCACTCCGAAGATTCAGCCTCCTGCAGAGTACTGCATCGCAGTACATACACAATATAGTGACCCTCAAAAGGTATCGGTCAACAGCATAATGGATGGCCTGTGAGGCAGCTGGAGGGATGCGCTGTCCCACAGGAGTGTCTCTTGTGATGACAGGAGCGGAAACGGAGGATGTTGTAGAGGAACTCAACCTACTACGTTTATCACAAGGTACAACCTTGCGAACGGCCCCACTGTGGAACGACCTTAGATGTCACTTCATGGATGTCGTACCAAAGCTGTACGAACCAGGCCTCCCATGATTCAGTACTATTTTGCTCTGGTTGCAGATGACCTTGTTTGCACGTGCTTTTGGCACGTCACCATGAATGGTAAACATCCACCACACCCAAGACTCACAGCGAGTGCTGGTAGTAGGGACTTTGACTACCTCATCCTCTTCATCCTCTTCATCCTTCTCCTCTACATCCTCATGCCTGTTTCCCCCATCAGGCCCTTGAGGACGTGGTGGTGGTGGAGGGGGTGGGGTGCTGATGCCGAGACTGAAGCAATTTGAGATGCCATCAGGAATCAGGAAGAAAAGCAGCAAAAGCAGGAAAAACAGGTTATCTGTTAGTTTACTCTGAAGTGCTGGATAGACAATGCTCTGTCACGTAGCCAGAAGCACAATGAGCATCAGCTCAGGGGTGTGGCCTTTTATAGGGGTGCTGGTGATCGAACACCCCAAAAAGCATCAAAAAATTCCAAAAAGTATGTAGAAAGTCAGGGTCATTGTCTCGGACATGTGCAATGGTGAATTTTTACTGTAAAATCCTTTGGATTGTCCCAAAAAGTATTTTTAAAAGGTTCAGGTACCCGGAAAGTGTCCGCAAATCAGGACACATGCTCAGCATGGGTGCGGTCACATGATGACATTACAAACACATCCGCGAATGGGATGGGTGTCCGCAGGACACCAAATGCATAGGAACGGTCTTGCGCATGCGCGCGGGTGTTCTATGGACAGTGTTCGGGTCCTCAAACTTATTAAAAGTGTGACACACGTGAGACGCTTAGTTACGGACAGGCGCAATGTTCGTAGGACTTATGGGGGTGGTGCGCATGTGCGTAGATGTTCTACAGACAGTACAGACAGGTATAGTGTCCTTAGGACACCTCCATTTTTGTTAATTGCGGACATTCTGAACACTGAATGTGTTCTAAGAACAGTTTCATATTGCTTGCGGAAAGTACGAACAGGTATAGTGCACTAAGGACACCTCCATTTTGGTTACTTGCGGACATTCCAGACACTGAGTGTGTTCTAAGAACAGTTCCATATTGCTTGTGGACAGTACGAACAGGTATAGTGTCCTTAGGACACCCACATTTTGGTTAATTGCGGACATCCCGGACAGCTGCGCTGTCAGCGGATACCCCAACTGCGTTTTTTTTAAAAAAAGACACAAAAACTGAATTAAAACAAACATAATATATATTTTTTAAATTCTATACAGATATAACATTTATGAAAGAGAGTGGAAAACAGAAACTGACACAAATACAGGGGAATTAGGGGTTTGGAGAGGATGGATGGGAGGGGATCGACGAATTGAAGTCTCATCATGACGTTTTTCTTGGTGAAGAGGGTTTGGGCACAGTTGACTGGGACATGGAGAGGGGGAACAGGTACATGTGGGACAATGATGTTTATTTTTTTTCTTTTATGTGGTCCTCCACAAAATGTTTTAAACAATTGAAATTTTCCATAAGCATATACATTTTCTGTTCCATGCGCTGCAGAGTATTTTGTAATGTCTCTTTTTATAAATTATTTTAAATGTTTGTATGGTCTGTTAAAAAAAAAAGATATATGTTAAGTACACATAAAGTAATGATTATTAATTTGCTTATATAGAGCAGTGTCTACCATTAGTATCACTGGGCCTCATTACAACATAGGCGCTCCCGTATTGAAGGATGCCGGTACAGGACTACGGGATTACGGGATTACGGGATTACGGGATTACGGGAGCACCTATTACGAGGTTCCCTTGCGGGACCCGGAACAGACGTCTAGTAAAACCAGACGTCCTTTTTGGGTCCCATGAGGGGACCAAGGAGCTAATATCAGGCCCGTTATCACCCACTCTGAATGTTTGTGCAAAGTTTGGTGAGGTTTGGTCCAGGGGGGAAAAGTTATAGGGGGGTCCCAAAACTTCTTTTTTCCCATAGACTGAATGGGGGAAGAACTTGTGCACGCTTACATCCCAAACCGCTGGACGGATTTTCACCAAATTTGCGGCAGGAGCAGGGGCTTGGTCCCGAAAACATGCTTTTGAAAATTTGGTGAAAATCCGTCCAGTAGTTTTCTTTAAAATGATCAAAAAGTAGGTCTAAAAAAAATAGTGATATCTATGTCCGCTCCGCCGAGACATTTTCCTTTTCGCTCTGTGGGCAGGACACCGATTGGCTAATGGGCTCACGTCATGTCCGCGGACACACGGCGTGTCCATCGATTGGCTGGAGTGAGGTGTGTTGTGAGTCAGATTGTTCGGATGCGCCTGCCATCTTGGATCAGCCGACAGCGCGGCAGCGAATCACAGGTATTCTGACCCGACCTATGACTACTCACTCCCCCCCTATGCAATATGGAAAGATGGAAAGGAGGGCACACAGGTTTTCAGGAATACAATCAAAAGCTGTTCAGGTCCCGTTCCCCCCAGCAAGCTTAGAGAAACAGGGATGATTTTAAAACACAGGCCACATACTTTTAAATGTGATTGCAATGAAGTGAAAAATATGCTACAAATGATTTTAAATCCCTATAGGAGATTCAGGGTAGGTGACAGCTACTTTGAATTAGTTCAGGTCAACACTATGATTCATGGATGATTATCAGAGTGAAAATGTATTTCAGCAGTGGAAAGCAGGAAGCAGCTATTTTTACAAGTGGTGAAATTGAGCCAAATTGCAATTCGCAGCACTTTTTCCGAGTGCGTAAACCACGATTACGGAAAAACTATAAGGAGTTAGAAGATCATTTTAGGGTTGTTGGAAAGCTGGGGATCTTAGCTTTAAAATGACAGTTAAATCTCAGAATAAGATTGCTTTAAACTAAGAGATGGGTTCTGGACAGTTCTGGATACTCACTCCTAGTTTTGGAAGGGAATGGACCTCGTCACAGACCTGTTCAGGTTTGGGCTCTGGTTCTCTCACCACGAGACGGCCTCTGGCACTGGTTCTGCTCACAGCGGGGCCTGGTTCTGCTCACAGCGTGGCCTCTGGTCTGCTATTGGCACTGCACAGTGGTCTGGTCTGGGTCTGACGGGTCCTGGGTACAGCTCTGCTTTCTGGGTCTGGATATGGTTCTGGCACAGGGTTCTAGCCAGAATCAAACAACTCACCCATCTGTTGAATAGTTTGGTTAGGTTGCTGGATTCTGGGGCCCCTGAAAAGAGTTCAGCTTTTGGGTTTGGCCCCTGCTTAAGGTTCTAGAGTTTGGGTCTGGAGTCTATCTGGAGTCTAAGTTCTGGAGCCTCAGGAGTCTGGAGTTTTTGTCTGGATATGGTCGGGCAGCGTGCTGCGCAGGAATCGATGAGTAGTGGAAAAAATGAGTGTGTCTATCTGGGTCCCAGCAGTCTCTTTTTATGTCTTTTGAAAGTGGGTGGGAAGGCTGACTTTCTATGCCCAGCCCACTATGGATTTGATAGGTTAAAGTTTTTGCTGTGACCTGACTGGAGAACGGAGTTGTGAGTCAGAATGAGTCATCAGGTATCATCTTTATGGCTCAAGGAAAGGACACTCCCCATTGTGTCCGTACAGCATATCTTCTTTTTCATAAAACACATGTTTACAATATACACACTTGTTAATATTACCTAAATTGCATGACAGATTGCTTAAGGTACAGTTCGGTTCAAGTCACATGTTTCTACGAGCTTGGGTTCAGAAATGACAACATTTTGCACTTTTGATGGGTTTCGCAATATTGGTTTTTGCATCATATCTTACACAGAAGTACACACCCTCTCTGGGCATATGACAGTAAGTTTTCATTTTTCTAGCATCAACACTGTGTCTGCAATATTAATAATTACGGGGTTTGGCCTCAGAACATCCCACAGCATCCAGCTTAGTCTCAAATTGAGTGTGCATTTTTCATATTAAGAATCCCCAAATTGTACATTTTTATCCGCTTGGTAAACCTAGTTATCAGTATTCTCATAAAATATATATTTGCTGGACTCTCTGAATCCACAGTCGTTTGTCTCCACCCCTAGAAACTTGGCTTGACTCAGAGATCAGATGTCTTGCCTTCCCCAGAGCAGTGTTGTTCAGCACACCCAAATCAGCATATCCTATTCAGCTGAAAGAATCCTTTGTCTTGTTTCTCCAGGCTGCAGGTAAATTCTTCTCCCTCTTAATCAACAGGACCATGTGATTTCCTAGGTGTGAAGGCTTCCCATGAACAGCCAGCCTTTTGAAGTCTCAGCTAACTCAGGTTCATGTTTAGCTTCAGAAATACAGGTCTCCTGTCAGAATTCAGATTGCTAGAGCTGGTCAGTGTCAAGCACCGGTATTGCACCCATTTTTTTGACAGCTGCCTTACCAGTAAGCAATCCTCAAAGATACTTTGTTCAAATATAGATGCACTTCTGTGGACCTCAGATTCATGTAGATTCTTGCGGGAGAATGATGTTGGCCCCCCAACAAGGAGGTGGGATCTTTTTAGTGGTTTTGACGATCAAGAAAATGAATTCCCAACAGCTCTGGGTTGCTTTTGGCAATCAGTATTATCATTCCCAAATGGTTTCAGGCTACTGTGTGTGTAGCCCAATGGTGGTTTTAGGCAGTGACCTTCTGTGCTCACTAATATAGGCAAAAGTGGGTGGCAGCCTATTTTTCAGATTTCTACTGTGCATTTTTGGATGATTTCTGGCAAGCAGCTTGCTTTCCGGCGGCCATTATGATGTTTCTGCTGCCAGCGATGTTGTAGGGCTTGGATGAGTGGGTACAAACATCCCACAGTTATAAGCCACCATGGGTGTGATATGCTGTGGTGGTTGTGGCCAGGGCCTAGATTCTTGGGTGCATGGCTGCAGGCCGTAGGCCATACACCCAAGACTCTAGGCCCTGGCCACAACCACTGCAGCATATCACACCCATAGATCATACCCATAGAATCGAATATCTATCAGGTGGTTGTGGGCAGGGCCTAGAGTCTTGGGTGCATGGGCAAAGGCCATGCACCCAAGACCAAAGTTATAAGTACTGAAGTTATAAACCACAATGGGTGTGATATGGTGCAGTGGTTATTTACATTTGTTTTTAAAGCGCTCACATAGCCCGCGGGCATCGAGGCGCTGTTACAGGAATTGTTTGTTTTTTCAGTTGCGTAATTGTTTTTTTTTTTGTTGTTGTTGTCTTAGTTGCGTATTTATAACACGCTTAAACACCCAGAGGTTTCTAAGCGCGGACCCGGGTATCGAACCTGTGTTGCTTCCTGTCGTCTTGCTTCCAAGGTGCGCAAGTTGCCGCTAAGCTATCCTCCCTGGTTGTGTCCAGGACCTAGAGTCTTGGGTGCATGGCCAAAGGCCAAAGGCCATGTACCCAAGACCGAAGTTATAAGCACTGAAGTTATAAGGTAGCATGGGTATGATATGGTGCAGTGGTTGTGGTGGTGATATGCTGTGGTGTTAGTGGCAGGACATAGGTCTGTGGGAAAAAACAATCCATGTTGGATTAAAAAATCCCTTTTTTTTTATGCTACAGTCTATTTGTTTGTTTGTTTTCAGTGTTCATTTGTTGTTTCTGGCTAATGTTCTATCTGTTGGCTTGTTGCAGATTTTTGAAGCAGTTAGATACCTTTTGGCATATTCTAACTGTTTATAGTTTTTTAATTGATTTATTGTTAGTATTGAAGTACAGATTAGTTATTCAATTTTGGTTTTAAGAAGATTAAATAAGCGTTTGTAAGATTTGCTGGTAATCTCTGCTTTAGAGTAATGGTACTATCATTATATTCGAACCATCCACATTTCTTTTTTATATATGCAGTGTAGTGACCTGCATTGGTTGTGGCTCCTGTGAGGTAGATTATACCTATTGTTGTGAAGGTTTTCTTACCAAGTGATACTTGACCGTGTGTGAATCCAGTCAGCTTGCAGTTGTTTTTGGTACCATCTGCATTGTAATGTAGAAGCATTAGTATTACGTAGTTACTATGTGTTTGCATTAGTAAGGTGGAGCGATTATCTGTATTGCAGGTAGTACATAATCTACCATGGTTTGCATTTTGTACAAGTTGCTGAAATGGAATGGATTCACAATTAGGTATGGATACATACACGAAGCGCTCATTAGGGATTTGTTCCTGTGTCACATTGTTGCAGAGAGTGCATGTATGTTTCCACATGTATGAAATCTGGAAGATTTCATTTATAGGTATGTTTTTGTTTTCCAGTATTTGTAGTAAGTACATTAGAAATGCGTGTGGATCTTCTTGTGAGTTTATAGTGAATTTCACCATTCCAGCACAGTAATCCAATTATTGTCTTATTCCCTGAACACAATTTGAATGAACCAGATAGTTCTGTGTCCAAGTCATTTTTTCGGAGTGTGTGTTGCTTCTTTGAAGAAGTACCTGAGCTACTTTGAGTAATAGGTTCTTCTTTGGTTGTGGTAATTGATGAAGTATTAGCTTCTTTTACTCTCTTTGGAGGATTTGCAGTCAGATCCTGTTGCATTTCCGTTTGAATTAGTTTTCTTTAACAACCTTTTCTTTGTTGTGGAACAGGATATGTTTTTAGATGGGGGTGTATAGTGAACATAGCCTATTGTATTCTAAAATGCAAGGAATATCAGCGTTTACTTTACTTGCATCAAAGTTGATTAGAAATAGACCCTTGATTGTATGTAAACGTGATAGTGCTACGTAGCTCATGCCTTCTTTAAAGACTGTGTTACCATTATCTATCTATGCTTTGTCTAGGGTAAGACCTTGGGATTTATGAATGGTGACTGCGTATGCTAGAGTTAGAGAAAATTGTTCTCTGCATACATACATGTCTTTGAAGAGAAGGAATCAAGCTGTTGAGCACCCTATCCTTTTTACTTTTGAAAGTTTGTCAAAGAGAATATTGACAAACTGAATGTTGTTGTCACGTGGGTATGTTTGAAAGTCAACAACTGTACCCAGTGCTCCATTAACTAGTCCTTGCTCCACATCAAGGTTACGTTTAAGCATTACTCTACAGTTTAAGGATAATTTTAATATTTTCTCCAAACCAGCTGTGTTGGTTGTGAATTTTGTAAGGTATTCAGTGTTGTTGCGGCTTGTTGACACATGGGTAGTGTCATACCATGTACGTCCAGTTCGTCTGTGGAGCAAATTTCAATTATTGGTTGCATTTCCTTTTTCAACATTGTTTCATTGAATTTGGAACAGCTTGCAAGAGTTGGCATCAATGACATACAATTGACATTTTTGTCTGCTAATTGTTCCATAATATCAGTAGCACATGAGTTATCGCCATAGAGTGTATGAATGTGCCTGGTTTTTAATATTGATTGTGCTTCTTGAGATAGTACACCAACTCTAATATTTTTTTTAATTTTGGCATAAGTGAGGTCTGCAGATTGGCGCATGTTTTCTGTTAATTCTCTGTATTGGAAATGTTGCCAAAGGTTGACATTTCCTATGCTGCCAACAGTTTTATGGCAGAGTTTGTGTCCTAAGGTTTTAAAAATAGGTTCATCTTTCACTGGTGTCAATTGAAGAAGATCTCCAAAAACAATAATGTGTTTTCCTCCAAAGAGCTCTTTGTAGTTTGTTTTAAGTACTTCTTGCAATCTGAGGTGAATCAAAGCCAACATTAGGTTGGAGACCATGCTCACTTCATCTATTAGTAGCATTTTCATTTGTTTTAACACTCTGCGTAGTTCCATTGCAGCTTCTGTAGAAAGTTTGAAATAGTCTAATTTGTTCTGGTGTTCTACTGGAAGGAATAGTAATGGGTGTAAAGTAACACCGCCTATGTTGTAGGCAGCTAAATCTGTGGGGGCAATTACAACAGCTGGCAGTTTGTTGTTTCTCAATTGTTAAAGGAACTTGCTGATGATTTTGATTAAGAATGTTTAGCCTGAAACAGCTTCACCACTGACGTATAGCAGTATAGGTTTGTAATTTTGGCAGGTACATTCTTTATTTTCATGTGGTACACCATGTGCAACTTCTTTTGTTACTTCTTCAGAAATGGTGTGCTGGTCTTTGTTAAGTTTTGATTGAAGTACATTTAAGTCTTCTGTATCTTCATGATACTGACACAATGGGCCTCATTACACGGTAGGCGGTAGGGATTTACCGGCACCGGTAAAATACCGGTACCGGTAAATCCCTGTCGCCTTACTACGAGGTCCCTTAGCGGGTTGCTTTTTTTTGCCTGCTTTTTGCAGGCGTTAAAAACCAACCCGCTAAGGGACCTTGGTGCTAATTACGGCACCGCAAAATTGCGGTGCCGTAATTAGCGCCTTCCCCATTCCCATAGAGCCCTATGGGGCAGAAATGGGATAGGGGAAGGGCAATGGCGGAAGGGGGATTTACCGCCCCACCAACCTTGGGATGGGGCGGTAAATCCCGTTTCCGCCAAGGCGGTGCCGGTATTTTACCGGCATGAGCCATGGCGCTAATAGCGCCATAGCTCACCGCCTACAGTGTAATGAGGCCCAATGTGTTTTCTTCTTCTGTCATGGCTAATACTGCCTCATTTGCTATTAGTGGCTGTCCCAGTGGTTCTTGGTTTCCTGTTACAGAAGGTTGACTACTGTCGGAAGTGTCCTTATCTAGTTGGGCGTGGAGTTCTTCTTTGTGTTGCTGTTTATTGTGCAACATTGTTTTGTACTGCGTAAAGTTCACATCAGTGCTAGTCCTTTCATTTGCTTTGAAAGCGTCTTCATAGCAGTCATAGTTATCTAGTATCTCTTCTTCTGTCCTCCATGGTTTAAAAAGTTGTAGCAGGGACATGTAATATCGTTCTTTCTGTTGAGGAGTTTTAAATGACAATTTGACATGATTAATTAAGCTTGCTTTGGTAAGTTTCACTAAGCTGCCTTCACAATCTGTCACTCTATATCTACCATTGTTTTCATCGGGTTTTATATTATTTTTGTATGCAAAGTTTTGAGCTATGTGGTATAGACATATGGTTTCCAAAATAGTGCTCCTATTCGGGTAATATGTGTATAGTAAATTGTTTTTCAAAATGTCTTGGCTGTTGGGATCATTTTTGACTATTGTTTCTATGTCCTCATATGATATGAGAACTCTTTTTCTAGATTTAGTAGGACCAAGACTTAGCCATACTATATTTTCAGATTTTCCATACAAAGCAGTACCGGTTAAACGATCTGCAGCTTCATAGGCACCACATTGTCTATGAGAGAGCATTTTTATGCCGAAGCTGTACAATTTCTGAGATAGTGTTTTGTCTGATGATAGGTCATTCCAGAGGTCTTGAAGCTCTGTTTTTTCTGCTTTTGTTAAGTAGGCTGTAACATATTGTGCAACTGCAGTGTAATTGTTTGCAATATACTGCACATCTATGTTTGCATTCTATAAAAGGGCAATAATTGCATTGTAATCATTGATATATTTTGATTCTCTGTTCTTTTTATGTAATACGTGTTCTTAGGTGATTTACCTTTAACACTATGTGTAACTGAAGACATAAAGTTGTTCACTTCACCTGTTTCTGTAAATGGTCTAGGGAAACCAAAGCGGCATTTGGTGTAGTATTTCCCTTTGTTTTTGTATTTGCAACAACAATATTTGCACATTTGTGTCTTTGAAAATGTACAATTTGTGCATGAAGGTCTCTATGTCTCGTTTGTGAAGGGATTTCACAAGTGACATATTTTTGGATGAACTGCAAAACAGTGGCATCACTGTCCTGACCAAATTTAGGAGCACCTTTAATCCATAAAAGCATGTGGGTGTGTGCTGCTCCTCTGGCTTGGTATTCTTTTCTCCAAAAGAAGCATTGCACTTCTCCGAGGGGAAGAACAGTTTTATTACAAATAAAGTGCAGCATAGCAATGAAACAATGGTGGAAATATCTTGAAACTTTAACAGTATCTAGAGAGCAAAGTTCTCCATGTGTTAGTATATCTATGTTGGTTTTGTTTTTGTTTGATATGCGTAGGAAATCATGTAATTCTTCCCATGCATATTCTGCCAACTTAATGTAACAAACCAAGTGGGTGGTCGAAGGTTTCTGATCATACAAGGTACATCTCCGTGACGTCGGACCCAATATTCTTTCGTACCATGCATGTTTTCAAACAGATTTGATGTGCTTGATTGTAAAACCTCATCTTTTTTTGTGCACTTTTTGTATTAATTGCGTAGCTGACATATTTTGAAAGTGGGTTCCTGATTTCAATATGTGTGCAACTCCGTAACATAGAGTTGCTAGTTCACTTTCAAAGAGTAGGTGGAATATATATTCAATTTTTTGTCTAAATCTGGGATCTTCAGAATACATTCGTAATGAGCGGTATTCTGATGCTGTTATCTGAGCGGGTCTATCATCGTACCTTCCTCATTTGCCAGTAGGAAATAGTACAGTAAAAGCACCACGTGCTTCTATACCTTTTTCCCATATGCTCATTGGCGATCCTTTGGTTTGTCACATTTGGTACGTTTCTAGTGCATCATCTATGCTGTCATTGCAGTGTAATGGATAAAATGTATAATGGTCTAGAATATTGGATACTGCAGCAGGATCTAGAAGTTAAAATTGACCAGTTTCTGGTGACTCTTGAATTATTTCAGTTGTTTCCCTTGATTTTTCTTCAATATGTATTTCTTTGTAGTATTCATTATTGCCTTTTAGATATTGAAAGGCTTGTCTAACTTTATGTAAGTCCACAAGTTGTTGCCAAATTCTTTTGTCTTTTGTTGGTACACCATTTACTAAGACAATTACAGATTTCTCTATTGGACGTTGCACTCCTAGAGTGTGCACATTTTCTCTCAGATCTAATGGTAAATAAACTACTTTGCCACAAATGCCTTTCACCAATTCAGAGGGAGTTAATTTAGCTGTTTTTTGGTTGAAGTCGTATTATTGCTTGAATTGGGTGTACTATTTGAATTATGATGCTCTCATATAAATTGAGTTGTTGCAGGGGGGTTATTTCTGATAGCACGTGAAGGAGTTTGGTTGTTGTCAAGTTTTGTTGTGCAGTAACTGCAAAGTATTAAGGGGTCACTTATTTCGTAATTTGTTTTCTGCTAAAAGGTAGAGAGCTAATTCAAACCATTTGGAATCTTCATTGCCTTCTATTTTGTATGTTACGTCTATAGTTTTTGTGTTACTTTTGTAAAAAGTTCTGCAGCAACACACACACACATGGTTTGGTACTTCATCGGATGTACTTTTAAATGTTAGTATTTCTTTTTTGTATGTGTGTCGTAGAAGGTTGCCATGTGCAAAATTGTTGCTAGTCTGTTGTAAAGCTATTGCATTTTGTAAGTAGCTTTCACGTCCAAAATATTTTCTCTGGATACGGTCAGTTTATTCTTGTAGGTCTTTGGGTGTACCATGTAGAACAGTGTTTTTTAAATTGGCTAGTTATAAAGCAGGACTTTTAGCATAATACAGTTTATAGACTAGATTTCTTATAGTTGAATGATGTGTTGATATCATTTTGATATCATGGGAAGTGCTTTTGCAATTAGGTCCTGAAATGCAGGCTAATGAATGTCCTTGTAGTCCTGTGTATTTGCACACTGGACAGGTATCCATATTTTGCAGCACTTTCATTTTGATTTTGTCTTTACCTTTCACATACTGATTGAGGAACTGGCATTAAGATTTGAAAGATTTGTTGGGAATGTTACACATTGACGTGCATGGCCATTTGAATACTGGACGTTCTGGTTCAGTCGAGTGGAGAGGTAATTCTGAGTTTTCTGGGGATATTTTTGAAAGCAGTGTTTCTTGTTCCATTATGGTATTATACATTTTTTCATAACCTCGTCCACTGCTATGGATGGCAATTGTGTTTGTTTGGTTTTGTTTGTATGCTTCTTCATTAAAATATGGTTCTGTGTGTGACTCCATTCACCTCCACAGATATTTAAGAAGTTATTTTTGTTGACATTCCATTTATTAAGAAGTTTTAATTTGTAGTTAAGTACTTAGTTTTGTTAGTGGTTTCATCCTGTTTAAAACTGAAATAAATAACTTCCTTTTCAGAAGGATTGCAGTGTCTACGAGAGCTTCTAGGATTAATTTTCTAAGGTTGGTTTTAATGGTTGTGCATGATTTCGCTCTTGTTTTTATAAGATTCTGAAGGACTCTGTGGTGGAACATTTTTGCTAAAATACTTTTTTTGCAATGGTTACTTGCTACTATATGAAGATTTATAGGAGCAGTTATAGCAGTAGTGGTAGCCGAATTCTTGTTAAGCATTTTTTGTTTTGTTTTACATTTTGATAGAGGAGGCAAAGTTTCTATACTAGAAGCTTGTTTTGTTTCGTTAAATGACTGCATTAGCCATCTTGTTTGAACGTTTTCTACAAACTCTGGTAGAGATGGATGCTTATTTTGGACACTTTTATTTTCATTTGCTTGATTTCTGCATTGCTTTCTACCTACTTGCTTTTTGGTAGGCATTCTTTGGGGTCTGTTGAAAAAAAAGAAGGTATGGTGTGGTCTGTTGTGCAATGTATGTGTGCTCTGTGCATGAGTGTATGAGTTTGATGGGAAAGATGTATGTGGTGGTGTGTGATTGTGCATTGGGCAGTTACAATGAGTTGGGAAGGCTATTCTTCTGTGTGTGTGTTACTACACTGCTGTTCAGATGAGAGTAGAAAGTGAGCTAGTGGTGAGGAGAAGCATTAATAGTAAATGTAATGGTATAAAATTAAAACAGTTCTTTGTTTTGTAGTACTAACATTCTAAGGATTGAGTATGTTATTTGTGTTCCAAAAAACATTGGGTCTTGTGTGCCATTCTGCCTGCTAATCTTTGTTTAATAAATAGGGATTTGTGGGCAGAATGGTTATGAAATCAATGTTTTTTTTGGTGCGCAAATTACAGGAATGAACCACACAGTGTCTTTGAGGAATAGTAAAAATAAAAAGGTAGTATTGTACTTACTCTTTTTTTGTGGAATGAGCAGGTTTCTTCGGATATGTTGTTTTTAGTTTAGATGCTGCTGATTTTCAAAAGAGTGGTCTTCACTGCAATTATAAAAGAAAGAAGTTAGTAATTTTGTGTGTTTATAGCACTGATGTTAATGTACCCATTGATTTTTATGTTTTTGTGGTAGTATTCTTGTTTGATATCTGAATATAGTGTATGCATTCATTTCACTTGACTATGTGCAGCCTTTATATGTTATTTACAGTATGTTAGTTCAACATGCTTTGCAAATGAGTAGAATTTTAAGTTCATGAAATTCACTTGGTTTTTTGCAGCTGTGTTGTAGATGGCAGACAGGTTTGGAAGTGATACTTCATTATAGTAGATGGGAAAAATTGTAATATTTTCATCTTGTAGCTAGACATGACAACAATCGGGAACACCTGAGAGGGAGATTTCACCACAGCAATCGGGAACATTTATTTTTCTTATAGGATTGCATTGGGATTAGCATCAATTTAGGCAGGAGACAGTAAAAAATGGTACCATTTTTCAATGAAAAATCGAGAGTCTTGCGCGTAAATTGGGAGGGTTGGCATGTATGTATAGGTTATGCGGGAGACATTAAAAAATAGTGCTATTTTCCAATGAAAAATTGGGAGTTTTGTGCTTAAATCTAGAGCGTTGGAATGTATATATAGGCTATGCAGATTTAGTGGCATTGCTCTGTTTATATAGATTCATAAGAGTTGTACATTTACTATGAATAAATTATGCATACCTGTAATTTGTAATCATGCATGTGGCTATGCATGGAGTTGTAAGTAGAAATCTTCGAGATTTGTACAGTAGTTTTTGTATTAGGTGCTTTCCAATGATATGAGACCTGTATTTAGAGTGATCAACAGTAAAATTGAAGTGCAGAACTCTGATGATGGAGTTAGATGTCGAGGTCTTGGATGTGATTGGTGGATGTTTGTGTGACTGCTTAGCTGTATCCAATGAGGGAATGGAACCAAGAGTGATGTGGAAAGTGTAGAAGGGCTGGTTAAGAGTTACGTGTTGCGCGGACACCGCGGCTGTTCGCAGGTAGGGTGTGCCACATACAGGGTTTTCCAGCAAATCCAGCATGGAAAGGGGACTGTAGGGATCAGCCAATCAGAGCTTGACATTGTGGATTTGTGTAGAAAAAGAGTGTGTGTAGTGAAGATGGCAGAGGTGGAGAAAGTCAGGGAGTTGGTGCTTGGAGATATGTTTGTCCATGGTTTACAGCAGTATTCTCAATGCAGGCATGTTGCAAACAATTTCGATGTTAGAGGAGTGGAGGTGGTGTGGAGCGCTGTGCCTGATTGCAATGTAGAGGCAATTATCCAAGTTTGTGAAGATATGCGTGGGATGAACAGTCCCCATCTGGTAGTTTTACACTATGGTGCTTTCCATTTGGGCTACGTGAGTTCCCCTACTTTGTTGTCAGATTTGGAGCAGGTGGTTCAAGCAGTACTCAACATCTTTCCAAATGCAAAAGTATTTTTTTCTGGATTACTTCCTAGGGCAATATGGGACAATAGTTCTGTTTTTTGTCCTCAGCAAAACATTGCTAGGTGTGCCATCAATTGAGGCATGTGTGCTTTCATGCTTAGAGCTCGTATGTTTTTCTGTAACAAGGAGAATATTGTTTCGAGTAATGCTGATTACTTTGAAGCAGATGGTGTTTCTTTATCTTTTTTTGGGAAATGCCATGCTGTTTTGGAATGTAAGGGTTACTTTGGAACAGGTTATGTGAAAATATTAGTTGTAAAATAAGAAGAAAACCCCCCCCCAAAAATACAAAATAACAGTTGTCTGTCAGGCATCTCCAAAAAACCCAAAAAAGGCTCTTTACAGGGAAAGGGGAAATGGGGGACACTATTTAAATGTACATTCACCACGCTCAGATCTTCTATATGTCAGCGGACAGGGCAGTAGTCTGCGGACAGTGCATATTACATATGGGGATTCTGGGGTGGAGAGGCATGCAAATGAGAATGAGCGGAGCTAGGGATTGGTCAGTAAAGTTTAGTGGGTGTGTTGTGTAAGGAGAGATTTTGTGAGAACGTCTTTTTCCTGAGAGAAGAACAGATAGCTATGGCTGTGTGTTTTCGAAAACAGATTATCTGGATTTTGGGAGACTCATGGATACATTGGTTGGAGGTGCATGCAGAACGTTGTGGTGTACCTGCAGATCTTGGATTCGTTCATGTGGAAGTGCACTGGCATGAAGTGCGTGGAATGAAGTGGCTGGACTCGGTACCTCTCTGTGCTACTTTACAGACAGAGCATCATCCAGACATAATTGTAATTCATTGTGGAGGGAACAGTTTAGGACATGTGTCTGGAATTTCTTTGCAATTTGCAAAGAAAGAAGGACTTCAGAAGGTTATGGACATGCTTCCAATTTCCCAAGTAATTTTTTCTCATGTTGCACAAAGACAAATGTGGCTGCGTTCTTCTTCATTTGGTCCACAAATGGAGAAAGCGAGGCACAATGTCAATAAGGCTATTTGTGCCTTCTTAAGAGATCTTGGCATGTCCTTTTTTCACAACGAAAATATTATGTTTCGTAGCAAATACATTTTTCGCAAAGATGGAGTCCATCTTACATATGCTGGCAATCAGATTTTTCTGAAAAATGTACAAAATGCATTGCGACCTTTTTTGGAATTACAGTCATCTATTTTGCATTAGATGTTGATGAATCCAAGTTTTTCAAACACACAAAGACACCACCAAAAGGCTCGTTTCAGAGCCACCACTTATTCCCAGAGAAAAGTGCATTGGTTTTGCTAGGGCAGCACCCCAAAATTGTATCTGTCCTAGGACTGTCCGCTGACTTTTAAAAAATGCACAGGGCCCTGCACTGTTTATTTGATACTTCTATTTTTAAACTGTGAAAGGCGGCTCTGAAAAGAGCCTTTTTTTTGGATTTTTGTTGTTTTATATTTTTGTTTCCTTTTTTATGCACAACACACTAGGAGAGGAGGGGAAAGGAGGGTAAGGAAGGGTCACCAACTAGAGGGGATAAGAAAGGGCAGGTGGAGAGAGGAAGATGTAGCATGGGACTTATGGGTAGGTAGCAGGTCTTCTGGTGGTCCGTGACCGTAGTCTCGAAAGCACTTCGAAGACTCTCCCCCCTGCAGAGTACTGCTTCGCAGTACATACACAATATTGTGACCCTTGAAATGTAAGGGTCAACAGCATCGGGAATGGCCTGTGAAGCAGCTGGAGGGATGCGCTCTCCCACAGGAGTGTTTCTTGTGGTAAGAGGAGCGTAAACGGAGGATGATGTAGAGGAACTCAACCTACTAACTTCATCACAAGGTACAACCTTGCGAATGCCCGCACCGTGGAGCGAAGTTAGGTGTCGCTTCATGGATGTTGTACCAAAGCTGTACGCACCACATCTCCCACGACTCAGAACTATTTTGCACTGGTTACAGTTGACCTTGTCTGCACATGCTTTTGGTACGTTACCATAAACGGCAAGCAACCGCCACACCCAAGACTCCCAGCGAGTGCTGGTAGTAAGGAGTTCCTCGACCTCATTCTCTTCATCCTCTTCATCCTCGTTCTCTACATCCTCACGCGTGTTCCCCTCTGCAGGCCCTTGGGGAGGTGGTGGTGGAGGGTTTGGGGGTGGTTCTGAGGTAGATCTAGCAACAGTAGCCATGGATGCCATTAGGTTTGATGAGGTAATCTTAGCCAGAGCAGAAAAGGCAGGAAAAGTCAATCTGCAATAGCCAGAAGTACAATGAAGATCATCTCTGGGGTGTGGCCTTTTATAGGGGTGGAGGGGTGCGCCTCGAGAACATATCAAACACTCAAAAGCATTCAAAAAGTTACAAAAAATATGTGGAAAGCGTGGGCCATTTTCTGGGACATGTGAAATGGTGATTTTTTACTTACTGTAAAATAATTTGGATTGTCTGAATAAGTTCTTTTAAAATGTTTGGCTACCGGACAGAGTCCACAAATTAGGACACGCGCTCAGCGTGGGTGCGGTCACAGGATGACATCAGGAACACATCCGCGAAGGGAATGGGTGTCCACAGGACACCGAATGCACAGGAGCGGTTGTGAGCATGCGCACGGGTGTTCTACGGATAGTGTTTGGGTCCTGAAACTAATTAAAAGTGCGACACAAGTGAGACAGACAGTTACGGACAGGCGCAATGTTCACAGGACTTACGGGTATGGTACGCATGTGCGTAGATATTCTGCATACTGTACAGCAGGTATATTGTACTTAGGACACCTCCATTTTGTTTGACTATGGACATCCTGGACACCGCGTCTGTTCTGCGGACAGTTCGAACTTGGTTGCGAACGGTACGGACAGGTATAGTGTCCTTAGGACACCTCTATTTTGTTCATTTACAGATATCCCAGACACCTGGTGTGTTCTACGAACAGTTTCATCTTGGTTGCGAACGGTACGGAGGGGTATAGTGTACATAGGACACCCCCATTTTGTTGATTTACGAACATCCCAGACAGCTGGTGTGTTCTAAGAACAGTTCCATCTTGGTTGCGAATGGTACGGATAGGTGTAGTGTCCTTAGGACATCAAGATTTTGTTAATTACGGACAGGCCGGACAGGCACGGTGTCCGTGGACATTTTACCTGCTTTAAAAAAAAAATAAGACACAAAGAATTTCATCACACGAAACATAACATTTTATTTATTATATACACCTACACAAATTATGAAAGAGAGGGGGAAGCAGAAACTGATACAAAAAAAGGGGAATTAGGGGTTTGGAGAGGATGGGTGGGAGGGGATGAAGGGATGGAAGTCTCATCAAAACATTTATCTTGTTGTTGAGGGTTTGGGGATAGTTCACTGGGACATGGAGAGGGGGCACAGGTACAGGTGGGACAATGGTATTTCATTTTTTCTTTTATGTGGTCCTCCACTAACTGTTTCAAACCATTCAAATTTTCCTTGAGCATGTCTACTTTCTGTTCCATCCATTCTAGAGTCTTTTCCAATGTGTCTTTTGGAGTAACATTTTCAATGTTTGTATGGTCTGTAAAAAAATAAATATATATATATGTTAAGTACACATAAGGTAACGATTATTAATTTGCTTATATAGAGAAGTGTCTACCATTATTATCACTGTTTTCAGACATTTCCTCATGTGGACAATTTTCTTCTAGCCACTCCAAAGTACTGCACATTTCTGTGTGAAAAACAAAAATATATTAACCCTTTAAGTGCAATGGGTATTTCTCCCCAGTGCCAGGGCCTTTTTTGGTGATTTTGGTATTTGCCCATTCAATGGCTTGTAACTTTTTTGTTACATGAGATATCTCGGCCAAATTTGGCTCCTTTTTTTCCCACATGTAGGCGGTCGTAACGCCACCCAGGAATCCCAGGTTGCTGTAGGGGGGTGAGAGAAAATAAGGAAAAAGTGTGAACATTTTGGGTTTTTTCAAAAAATGCCAATAAAATGATGTACAAAGAAGCCTGTGGTTTTTTCCTTGTAGGAGCTAGGAACAAATGGTTTGCTGTGCTGAGTTCCCCAATGTGTTGGCTTTCAGGAACAGGTTGAGTGGAAATGGAAAAAAAATATTTTGATGTGGTTATCAACCGTTTTGTGAGAGGTAGGCGATTTTTGCCATTTTTGCCAATTGGACATGCATGGACAGAATGGAAGAAAAGGGCAGGAAAGCCAAATTGGAGGACAGAAAGGCATATATTTCTGAAAAGTAGACAAAATTCCAAGTTTAGGAAGGGGTGATTTGCATAGGTCAGGCAACAACTAGGTAGGGGAAACTGCCATCGAATGGGGGAAAAGCAGGAAAATGACTGAAAAAAAAGGTATGTGTTGGCTTGGTATGGCAATGGCTTCTATGAATTTTGAGAAAAGCAATGCTCCGCTACATTCCCCCGACTCTTGCAGTTAGGAGAGCACACCATTTTTGTAGTGTTTTTACAAAACAAGCAATACCACAAGCCAAACACTGAGCCATGGTACACAGGAGTTTTACGCTCACGGCCTGACCAGACGCACTTAGCATGTGTAAATTGGGAAAACCAATGTGGTGAGGAACGGCAGCCATACATTTTTTGAAAGAGCACAGGCAGACCTTTTCCAGGGTAGGTGACTTGTGCAGGTTACAAAAGTGCATGGTGGCTAAAGCAGCGACTAAATGTAGGTCACATTTGGGAAAAGAAAGGGTTGTGAGACAAAGGGCACCAGCAAATGGGTCAAAACGTTATGAAAACCACACAAACGCAACACATGGCCTACCGTCCCGCGTTCCCACAGGTGTCCCGATGAAAACGGTACCCCACATGTGTGGGTGCACCTACCTGGCCACCAAGGGGAAAGCCTAAAACACAAGTAACCCCAAGTCTGTTTTCAGAGCGAAATCTCAGACATTCTGCCGACCGGCACAACGTACAGATATGGGCCTCGGGTGTCCAAGCCACCGAGGAAAACAGGGAACCCCATGCATTTCCAAAAAGAGGACACCCGTGGGAATCCGCAGAGGTATGATTTGCGCACATCGCCCCAGAATTTTTTACCCAGACAGCCCCGCAATGTCCGAAATGTCGGGAGAAAAACACTTTTTCTGCACATTTCGCTCGACGCACCCATCAAAACACGCCCCCAACAACACATGGCCTACCGTCACGCGTTCCCACCGGTGTCCTGATGAAAACGGTACCTCACATGTGTGGGTGCACCTACCTGGCCGCCAAGGGGAAAGCCTAAAACACAAGTAACCTCAAGTCTGTTTTCAGAGCGAAATCTCAGACATTCTGCCGACTGGCACAACGTACAGATATGGGCCTCGGGTGTCCAAGCCACCAAGGAAAACGGGGAACCCCATGCATTGTCAAAAAGAGAACACCCGTGGGAATCCGCAGAAGTATGATTTGCGCACATCACCCCAGAATTTTTTACCCAGACACTCCCGCAAAGACCGAAATTTGGGGAAAAAAACACATTTTCCGCACATTTTGCTTGACGCACCCATCGGAACACGCCCCCAACAACACATGGCATACCGTCACGCATTCCCACAGGTGTCCCGATGAAAACGGTACCTCACATGTGTGGGTGCACCTACCTGGCCGCCAAGGGGAAAGCCCAAAACACAAGTAACCCCAAGTCTGTTTTCAGAGGGAAATCTCAGACATTCTGCCGACCGGCATAATGTACAGATATGGGCCTCGGGTGTCCAAGCCACCTAGAAAAACAGGGAACCCCATGCATTTCCGAAAAGAGGACACCCGCGGGAATCCGCAGAGGTATGATTTGCGCACATCGCCCCAGAATTTATTACCCAGACAGCCCCGCAAAGTCCGAAATGTCGGGAAAAAAACACTTTTTCTGCACATTTCGCTCGACGCACCCATCAAAACACGCCCCCAACAACACATGGCCTACCGTCATGCGTTCCCACCGGTGTCCCGATGAAAACGGTACCTCACATGTGTGGGTGCACCTACCTGGCCGCCAAGGGGAAAGCCTAAAACACAAGTAACCGCAAGTCTGTTTTCAGAGCGAAATCTCAGACATTCTGCCGACCGGCACAACGTACAGATATGGGCCTCGGGTGTCCAAGCCACCAAGGAAAACGGGGAACCCCATGCATTTTCAAAAAGAGGACACCCGTGGGAATCCGCAGAGGTATGATTTGCGCACATCGCCCCAGAATTTTTTACCCAGACACCCCCCCAAAGTCCGAAATTTGGGGAAAAAAACGCATTTTCCGCACATTTTGCTTGACACACCCATCGAAACACGCCCCCAACAACACATGGCCTACCGTCATGCATTCCCACAGGTGTCCCGATGAAAACGGTATCTCACATGTGTGGGTGCACCTACCTGGCCGCCAAGGGGAAAGCCTAAAACACAAGTAACCCCAAGTCTGTTTTCAGAGGGAAATCTCAGACATTCTGCCGACCGGCACAACGTTTAGATATGGGCCTCGGGTGTCCAAGCCACCGAGGAAAACAGGGAATCCCATGCATTCCCAAAAAGAGGACACCCGTGGGAATCCGCAGAGGTATGATTTGCGCACATCGGCCCAGATTTTATTACCAAGACACCCCTGCAAAGTCCGAAATTTTGGGAAAAAAACGCATTTTCCGCACATTTCGCTTGACGCACCCATCGGAACACGCCCCCAACAACACATGGCGTACTGTCACGCGTTCCCACAGGTGTCCCGATGAAAACGGTACCTCACATGTGTGGGTGCACCTACCTGGCCGCCAAGGGGAAAGCCCAAAACACAAGTAACCCCAAGTCTGTTTTCAGAGGGAAATCTCAGACATTCTGCCGACCGGCATAACGTACAGATATGGGCCTCGGGTGTCCAAGCCACCTAGAAAAACAGGGAACCCCATGCATTTCCGAAAAGAGGACACCTGCGGGAATCCGCAGAGGTATGATTTGCGCACATCGCCCCAGAATTTATTACCCAGACAGCCCCGCAAAGTCCGAAATGTGGGGAAAAAAATGCATTTTCCAGACATTTCGCTCGGCGCACCCATCGAAACACGTCCCCAACAACACATGGCCTACCGTCCCGCGTTCCCAGAGGTGTCCCGATGAAAACGGTACCTCACATGCGTGGGTGCACCTACCTGGCTGACAAGGGGCAAGCCAAAAATGCAAGCAACCCCCAGTCTGTTTGCAGAGGGGAATCTCAGCCATTCTGCCGACCGGCACAACGTACAGATATGGGCCTCGGGTGTCCAAGCCACCAAGGAAAACGGGGAACCCCATGCATTGTCAAAAAGAGGACACCCGTGGGAATCCGCAGAGGTATGATTTGCGCACATCGCCCCAGAATTGTTTACCCAGACACCCCCGCAAAGTCCGAAATTTGGGGAAAAAAATGCATTTTCCGCACATTTTGCTTGACGCACCCATCGAAACACGCCCCCAACAACACATGGCCTACCATCATGCATTCCCACAGGTGTCCCGATGAAAACGGTACCTCACATGTGTGGGTGCACCTACCTGGCCGCCAAGGGGAAAGCCTAAAACACAAGTAACCCCAAGTCTGTTTTCAGAGGGAAATCTCAGACATTCTGCCGACCGGCACAATGTTTAGATATGGGCCTCGGGTGTCCAAGCCACCGAGGAAAACAGTTAATCCCATGCATTCCCAAAAAGAGGACACCCGTGGGAATCCGCAGAGGTATGATTTGCGCACATCGGCCCAGATTTTATTACCCAGACACCCCTGCAAAGTCCGGAATTTTGGGAAAAAAACGCATTTTCCGCACATTTCGCTTGACGCACCCATCCGAACACGCCCCCAACAACACATGGCGTACCGTCACGCGTTCCCACAGGTGTCCCGATGAAAACGGTACCTCACATGTGTGGGTGCACCTACCTGGCCGCCAAGGGGAAAGCCCAAAACACAAGTAACCCCAAGTCTGTTTTCAGAGGGAAATCTCAGACATTCTACCGACCGGCATAACGTACAGATATGGGCCTCGGGTGTCCAAGCCACCTAGAAAAACAGGGAACCCCATGCATTTCCGAAAAGAGGACACCCACGGGAACCGCAGAGGTATGATTTGCGCACATCGCCCCAGAATTTATTACCCAGACAGCCCCGCAAAGTCCGAAATGTGGGGAAAAAAACACCTTTTCTGCACATTTCGCTCGACTCACCCATCGAAACACGCCCCCAACAACACATGGCCTACCGTCACGCGTTCCCACAGGTGTCCCGATGAAAATGGTACCTCACATGTGTGGGTGCACCTACCTGGCCGCCAAGGGGAAAGCCTAAAACATAAGTAACCCCAAGTCTGTTTTCAGAGCAAAATCTCAGACATTCTGCAGACCGGCACAACGTACAGATATGGGCCTCGGGTGTCCAAGCCACCGAGGAAAACAGGGAAGCCCATGCATTTCCAAAAAGAGGACACCCGTGGGAATCCGCAGAGGTATGATTTGCGCACATCGCCCCAGAATTTATTACCCAGACACCCCCGCAAAGTCCGAAATTTGGGGAAAAAAATGCATTTTCCGCACATTTTGCTTGACGCACCCATCGAAACACGCCCCCAACAACACATGGCCTACCGTCACACGTTCCCACAGGTGTCCCGATGAAAACGGTACCTCACATGTGTGGGTGCACCTACCTGGCCGCCAAGGGGAAAGCCCAAAACACAAGTAACCCCAAGTCTGTTTTCAGTGGGAAATCTCAGACATTCTGCCGACCGGCACAACGTACAGATATGGGCCTCGGGTGTCCAAGCCACCAAGGAAAACAGGGAACCCCATGCATTTACAAAAAGAGGACACCCGTGGGAATCCGCAGAGGTATGATTTGCGCACATCGCCCCAGAATTTATTACCCAGACACCCCCGCAAAGTCCGAAATGTGGGGAAAAAAAAACCTTTTCCGCACATTTCGCTCGACGCACCCATTGAAACACGCCCCCAACAACACATGGCCTACCGTCACGCGTTCCCACAGGTGTCCCAATGAAAACGGTACCTCACATGTGTGGGTGCACCTACCTGGCCGCCAAGGGGAAAGCCTAAATCACAAGTAACCCCAAGTCTGTTTTCAGAGCGAAATCTCAGACATTCTGCCGACCGGCACACCGTACAGATATGGGCCTCGGGTGTCCAAGCCACCGAGGAAAACAGGGAACCTCATGCATTTCCGAAAAGAGGACACCCGTGGGAATCCGCAGACGTATGATTTGCGCACATCGCCCCAGAATTTATTACCCAGAAAGACCCGCAAAGTCCGAAATGTGGGGAAAAAAACACCTTTTCCGCATATTTCGCTCGACGCACCCATCGAAACACGCCCCCAAGAACACATGGTCTACCGTCATGCGTTCCCACAGGTGTCCCGATGAAAACGGTACCTCACATGTGTGGGTGCACCTACCTGGCCGCCAAGGGGAAAGCCCAAAACACAAGTAACCCCAAGTCTGTTTTCATGGCGAAATCTCAGACATTCTGCCGACCGGCACAACGTACAGATATGGGACTCGGGTGTCCAAGCCACCGAGGAAAACAGGGAAGCCCATGCATTTCCGAAAAGAGGACACCGTGGGAATCCGCAGAGGTATGATTTGCGCACATCGCCCCAGAATTTATTACCCAGACAGCCCCGCAAAGTCCGAAATGTGGGGAAAAAAAAACCTTTTCCGCACATTTCGCTCGACGCACCCATCGAAACACGCCCCCAACAACACATGGCCTACCGTCACGCGTTCCCACAGGTGTCCCGATGAAAACGGTACCTCACATGTGTGGGTGCACCTACCTGGCCGCCAAGGGGAAAGCCTAAAACACAAGTAACCCCAAGTCTGTTTTCAGAGCGAAATCTCAGACATTCTGCCGACCGGCACAACGTACAGATATGGGCCTCGGGTGTCCAAACCACCGAGGAAAACAGGGAAGCCCATGCATTTCCGAAAAGAGGACACCCGTGGGAATCCGCAGAGGTATGATTTGCGCACATCGCCCCAGAATTTACTACCCAGACAGCCCTGCAAAGTCCGAAATGTGGAGAAAAAAACACCTTTTCCGCACATTTCGCTCGACGCACCCATCGAAACACGCCCCCAACAACACATGGTCTACCGTCACGCGTTCCCACAGGTGTCCCGATGAAAACGGTACCTCACATGTGTGGGTGCACCTACCTGGCCGCCAAGGGGAAAGCCTAAAACACAAGTAACCCCAAGTCTGTTTTCAGAGGGGAATCTCAGCCATTCTGCCGACCGGCACAACATACAGATATGGGCCTTGGGTGTCCAAGCCAAAAAGGAAAACAGGGAACCCCATGCATTTCCGAAAAGAGGACACCCGTGGGAATCCGCAGAGGTATGATTTGCGCACATCGCCTCAGAATTTATTACCCAGACACCCCCGCAAAGTCTGAAATGTGGGGAAAAAAACACCTTTTCCGCACATTTCGCTCGGCGCACCCATCGAAACACGCCCCCAACAACACATGGCCTACCGTCACGCGTTCCCACAGGTGTCCCGATGAAAACGGTACCTCACATGTGTGGGTGCACCTACCTGGCCGCCAAGGGGAAAGCCCAAAACACAAGTAACCCCAAGTCTGTTTTCATGGCGAAATCTCAGACATTCTGCCGACCGGCACAACGTACAGATATGGGCCTCGGGTGTCCAAGCCACCGAGGAAAACAGGGAAGCCCATGCATTTCCGAAAAGAGGACACCCGTGGGAATCCGCAGAGGTATGATTTGCGCACATCACCCCAGAATTTATTACCCAGACAGCCCCGCAAAGTCCGAAATGTGGGGAAAAAAAAACCTTTTCCGCACATTTCGCTCGACGCACCCATCGAGACACGCCCCCAACAACACATGGCCTACCGTCACGCGTTCCCACAGGTGTCCCGATGAAAACGGTACCTCACATGTGTGGGTGCACCTACCTGGCTGCCAAGGGGAAAGCCTAAAACACAAGTAACCCCAAGTCTGTTTTCAGAGCGAAATCTCAGACATTCTGCCGACCGGCACACCGTACAGATATGGGCCTCGGGTGTCCAAGCCACCAAGGAAAACAGGGAACCCCATGCATTTCCGAAAAGAGGACACCCGTGGGAATTCCCAGAGGTCTGATTTGCGCACATCGCCCAGAATTTATTACCCAGACACCCCCGCAAAGTCCGAAATTTGGGGAAAAAAACGCATTTTCCGCACATTTCGCTTGACGCACCCATCGAAACACGCCCCCAACAACACATGGCCTACCGTCACACGTTCCCACAGGTGTCCCGATTAAAACGGTACCTCACATGTGTGGGTGCACCTACCTGGCCGCCAAGGGGAAAGCCCAAAACACAAGTAACCCCAAGTCTGTTTTCATGGCGAAATCTCAGACATTCTGCCGACCGGCACAACGTACAGATATGGGCCTCGGGTGTCCAAGCCACCAAGGAAAACAGGGAAGCCCATGCATTTCCGAAAAGAGGACACCCGTGGGAATCCGCAGAGGTATGATTTGCGCACATCGCCCCAGAATTTACTACCCAGACAACCCCGCAAAGTCTGAAATGTGGGGAAAAAAACACCTTTTCCGCACATTTCGGTCGGCGCACCCATCGAAACACGCCCCCAACAACACATGGCCTACCGTCACGCGTTCTCACAGGTGTCCCGATGAAAACGGTACCTCACATGTGTGGGTGCACCTACCTGGCCACCAAGGGGAAAGCCCAAAACACAAGTAACCCCAAGTCTGTTTTCCTGGCGAAATCTCAGACATTCTGCCGACCGGCACAACGTACAGATATGGGCCTCGGGTGTCCAAGCCACCGAGGAAAACAGGGAAGCCCATGCATTTCCGAAAAGAGGGCACCCGTGGGAATCCGCAGAGGTATGATTTGCGCACATCGCCCCAGAATTTATTACCCAGACAGCCCCGCAAAGTCCGAAATGTGGGGAAAAAAAACCTTTTCCGCACATTTCGCTCGACGCACCCATCGAAACACGCCCCCAACAACACATGGCCTACCGTCACGCGTTCCCACAGGTGTCCCGATGAAAACGGTACCTCATATGTGTGGGTGCACCTACCTGGCCGCCAAGGGGAAAGCCTAAATCACAAGTAACCCCAAGTCTGTTTTCAGAGCGAAATCTCAGACATTCTGCCGACCAGCACACCGTACAGATATGGGCCTCGGGTGTCCAAGCCACCGAGGAAAACAGGGAACCCCATGCATTTCCAAAAAGAGGCCACCCGTGGGAATCCGCAGAGGTATGATTTGCGCACATCGCCCCAGAATTTATTACCCAGACAGCCCCGCAAAGTCCAAAATGTGGGGAAAAAAACACCTTTTCCGCACATTTCGCTCAACGCACCCATCGAAACACGCCCCCAAGATCACATGGCCTACCGACACGCGTTCCCACAGGTGTCCCGATGAAAACGGTACCTCACATGTGTGGGTGCACCTACCTGGCCGCCAAGGGGAAAGCCTAAAACACAAGTAACCCCAAGTCTGTTTTCAGAGCGAAATCTCAGACATTCTGCCGACTGGCACAATGTACAGATATGGGCCTCGTGTGTCCAAGCCACCAAGGAAAACAGGGAACCCCATGCATTTACAAAAAGAGGACACCCGTGGGAATCCGCAGAGGTATGATTTGCGCACATCGCCGCAGAATTTATTACCCAGACACCCCCGCAAAGTCCGAAATGTGGGGAAAAAAACACCTTTTCCGCACATTTCGCTCGGCGCACCCATTGAAATACGCCCTCAACAACACATGGCCTACTGTCACGCGTTCCCACAGGTGTCCCGATGAAAATGGTACCTCACATGTGTGGGTGCACCTACCTGGCCGCCAAGGGGAAAGCCCAAAACACAAGTATCCCCAAGTCTGTTTTCATGGCGAAATCTCAGAAATTCTGCCGACCGGCACAACGTACAGATATGGGCCTCGGGTGTCCAAGCCACCGAGGAAAACAGGGAAGCCCATGCATTTCCGAAAAGAGGACACCCGTGGGAATCCGCAGAGGTATGATTTGCGCACATCGCCCCAGAATTTACTACCCAGACAGCCCCGCAAAGTCCGAAATGTGGGGAAAAAAACACCTTTTCCGCACATTTCGCTCGGCGCACCCATCGAAACACGCCCCCAACAACACATGGTCTACCGTCACGCGTTCCCACAGGTGTCCCGATGAAAACGGTACCTCACATGTATGGGTGCACCTACCTGGCCGCCAAGGGGAAAGCCCAAAACACAAGTAACCCCAAGTCTGTTTTCATGGCGAAATCTCAGACATTCTGCCGACCGGCACAACGTACAGATATGGGCCTCGGGTGTCCAAGCCACCGAGGAAAACAGGGAAGCCCATGCATTTCCGAAAAGAGGACACCCGTGGGAATCCGCAGAGGTATGATTTGCGCACATCGCCCCAGAATTTATTACCCAGACAGCCCCGCAAAGTCCGAAATGTGGGGAAAAAAAAACCTTTTCCGCACATTTCGCTCGTTGCACCCATCGAAACACGCCCCCAACAACACATGGCCTACCGTCACGCGTTCCCACAGGTGTCCCGATGAAAACGGTACCTCACATGTGTGGGTGCACCTACCTGGCCGCCAAGGGGAAAGCCTAAAACACAAGTAACCCCAAGTCTGTTTTCAGAGCGAAATCTCAGACATTCTGCCGACCGGCACAACGTACAGATATGGGCCTCGGGTGTCCAAGCCACCGAGGAAAACAGGGAAGCCCATGCATTTCCGAAAAGAGGACACCCGTGGGAATCCGCAGAGGTATGATTTGCGCACATCGCCCCAGAATTTATTACCCAGACAGCCCCGCAAAGTCCGAAATGTGGGGAAAAAAAAACTTTTCCGCACATTTCGCTCGTCGCACCCATCGAAACACGCCCCCAACAACACATGGCCTACCGTCACGCGTTCCCACAGGTGTCCCGATGAAAACGGTACCTCACATGTGTGGGTGAACCTACCTGGCCGCCAAGGGGAAAGCCTAAAACACAAGTAACCCCAAGTCTGTTTTCAGAGCGAAATCTCAGACATTCTGCCGACTGGCACAATGTACAGATATGGGCCTCGTGTGTTCAGCCACCAAGGAAAACAGGGAACCCCATGCATTTACAAAACGAGGACACCCGTGGGAATCCGCAGAGGTATGATTTGCGCACATCGCCCCAGAATTTATTACCCAGACACCCCCGCAAAGTCCGAAATGTGGGGAAAAAAACACCTTTTCCGCACATTTCGCTCGGCGCACCGATTGAAACACGCCCTCAACAACACATGGCCTACTGTCACAGGTTCCCACAGGTGTCCCGATGAAAACAGTACCTCACATGTGTGGGTGCACCTACCTGGCCGCCAAGGGGAAAGCCCAAAACACAAGTAACCCCAAGTCTGTTTTCATGGCGAAATCTCAGACATTATGCCGACCGGCACAAAGTACAGATATGGGCCTCGGGTGTCCAAGCCACCGAGGAAAACAGGGAAGCCCATGCATTTCCGAAAAGAGGACACCCGTGGGAATCCGCAGAGGTATGATTTGCGCACATCGCCCCAGAATTTACTACCCAGACAGCCCCGCAAAGTCCGAAATGTGGAGAAAAAAACACCTTTTCCGCACATTTCGCTCGACGCACCCATCGAAACACGCCCCCAACAACACATGGTCTACCGTCACGCGTTCCCAGAGGTGTCCCGATGAAAACTGTACCTCACATGTGTGGGTGCACCTACCTGGCCGCCAAGGGGAAAGCCTAAAACACAAGTAACCCCAAGTCTGTTTTCAGAGGGGAATCTCAGCCATTCTGCCGACCGGCACAACATACAGATATGGGCCTTGGGTGTCCAAGCCAAAAAGGAAAACAGGGAACCCCATGCATTTCCGAAAAGAGGACACCCGTGGGAATCCGCAGAGGTATGATTTGCGCACATCGCCCCAGAATTTATTACCCAGACACCCCCGCAAAGTCTTAAATGTGGGGAAAAAAACACCTTTTCCGCACATTTGGCTCGGCGCACCCATCGAAACACGCCCCCAACAACACATGGCCTACCGTCACGCGTTCCCACAGGTGTCCCGATGAAAACGGTACCTCACATGTGTGGGTGCACCTACCTGGCCGCCAAAGGGAAAGCCCAAAACACAAGTAACCCCAAGTCTGTTTTCATGGCGAAATCTCAGACATTCTGCCGACCAGCACACCGTACAGATATGGGCCTCGGGTGTCCAAGCCACCGAGGAAAACAGGGAACCCCATGCATTTCCAAAAAGAGGCCACCCGTGGGAATCCGCAGAGGTATGATTTGCGCACATCGCCCCAGAATTTATTACCCAGACAGCCCCGCAAAGTCCAAAATGTGGGGAAAAAAACACCTTTTCCGCACATTTCGCTCAACGCACCCATCGAAACACGCCCCCAAGAACACATGGCCTACCGACACGCGTTCCCACAGGTGTCCCGATGAAAACGGTACCTCACATGTGTGGGTGCACCTACCTGGCCGCCAAGGGGAAAGCCTAAAACACAAGTAACCCCAAGTCTGTTTTCAGAGCGAAATCTCAGACATTCTGCCGACTGGCACAATGTACAGATATGGGCCTCGTGTGTCCAAGCCACCAAGGAAAACAGGGAACCCCATGCATTTACAAAAAGAGGACACCCGTGGGAATCCGCAGAGGTATGATTTGCGCACATCGCCGCAGAATTTATTACCCAGACACCCCCGCAAAGTCCGAAATGTGGGGAAAAAAACACCTTTTCCGCACATTTCGCTCGGCGCACCCATTGAAATACGCCCTCAACAACACATGGCCTACTGTCACGCGTTCCCACAGGTGTCCCGATGAAAATGGTACCTCACATGTGTGGGTGCACCTACCTGGCCGCCAAGGGGAAAGCCCAAAACACAAGTATCCCCAAGTCTGTTTTCATGGCGAAATCTCAGAAATTCTGCCGACCGGCACAACGTACAGATATGGGCCTCGGGTGTCCAAGCCACAGAGGAAAACAGGGAAGCCCATGCATTTCCGAAAAGAGGACACCCGTGGGAATCCGCAGAGGTATGATTTGCGCACATCGCCCCAGAATTTACTACCCAGACAGCCCCGCAAAGTCCGAAATGTGGGGAAAAAAACACCTTTTCCGCACATTTCGCTCGGCGCACCCATCGAAACACGCCCCCAACAACACATGGTCTACCGTCACGCGTTCCCACAGGTGTCCCGATGAAAACGGTACCTCACATGTATGGGTGCACCTACCTGGCCGCCAAGGGGAAAGCCCAAAACACAAGTAACCCCAAGTCTGTTTTCATGGCGAAATCTCAGACATTCTGCCGACCGGCACAACGTACAGATATGGGCCTCGAGTGTCCAAGCCACCGAGGAAAACAGGGAAGCCCATGCATTTCCGAAAAGAGGACACCCGTGGGAATCCGCAGAGGTATGATTTGCGCACATCGCCCCAGAATTTATTACCCAGACAGCCCCGCAAAGTCCGAAATGTGGGGAAAAAAAAACCTTTTCCGCACATTTCGCTCGTTGCACCCATCGAAACACGCCCCCAACAACACATGGCCTACCGTCACGCGTTCCCACAGGTGTCCCGATGAAAACGGTACCTCACATGTGTGGGTGCACCTACCTGGCCGCCAAGGGGAAAGCCTAAAACACAAGTAACCCCAAGTCTGTTTTCAGAGCGAAATCTCAGACATTCTGCCGACCGGTACAACGTACAGATATGGGCCTCGGGTGTCCAAGCCACCGAGGAAAACAGGGAAGCCCATGCATTTCCGAAAAGAGGACACCCGTGGGAATCCGCAGAGGTATGATTTGCGCACATCGCCCCAGAATTTATTACCCAGACAGCCCCGCAAAGTCCGAAATGTGGGGAAAAAAAAACCTTTTCCGCACATTTCGCTCGTCGCACCCATCGAAACACGCCCCCAACAACACATGGCCTACCGTCACGCGTTCCCACAGGTGTCCCGATGAAAACGGTACCTCACATGTGTGGGTGAACCTACCTGGCCGCCAAGGGGAAAGCCTAAAACACAAGTAACCCCAAGTCTGTTTTCAGAGCGAAATCTCAGACATTCTGCCGACTGGCACAATGTACAGATATGGGCCTCGTGTGTTCAGCCACCAAGGAAAACAGGGAACCCCATGCATTTACAAAACGAGGACACCCGTGGGAATCCGCAGAGGTATGATTTGCGCACATCGCCCCAGAATTTATTACCCAGACACCCCCGCAAAGTCCGAAATGTGGGGAAAAAAACACCTTTTCCGCACATTTCGCTCGGCGCACCGATTGAAACACGCCCTCAACAACACATGGCCTACTGTCACAGGTTCCCACAGGTGTCCCAATGAAAACGGTACCTCACATGTGTGGGTGCACCTACCTGGCCACCAAGGGGAAAGCCCAAAACACAAGTAACCCCAAGTCTGTTTTCATGGCGAAATCTCAGACATTATGCCGACCGGCACAACGTACAGATATGGGCCTCGGGTGTCCAAGCCACCGAGGAAAACAGGGAAGCCCATGCATTTCCGAAAAGAGGACACCCGTGGGAATCCGCAGAGGTATGATTTGCGCACATCGCCCCAGAATTTACTACCCAGACAGCCCCGCAAAGTCCGAAATGTGGAGAAAAAAACACCTTTTCCGCACATTTCGCTCGACGCACCCATCGAAACACGCCCCCAACAACACATGGTCTACCGTCACGCGTTCCCAGAGGTGTCCCGATGAAAACTGTACCTCACATGTGTGGGTGCACCTACCTGGCCGCCAAGGGGAAAGCCTAAAACACAAGTAACCCCAAGTCTGTTTTCAGAGGGGAATCTCAGCCATTCTGCCGACCGGCACAACATACAGATATGGGCCTTGGGTGTCCAAGCCAAAAAGGAAAACAGGGAACCCCATGCATTTCCGAAAAGAGGACACCCGTGGGAATCCGCAGAGGTATGATTTGCGCACATCGCCCCAGAATTTATTACCCAGACACCCCCGCAAAGTCTTAAATGTGGGGAAAAAAACACCTTTTCCGCACATTTGGCTCGGCGCACCCATCGAAACACGCCCCCAACAACACATGGCCTACCGTCACGCGTTCCCACAGGTGTCCCGATGAAAACGGTACCTCACATGTGTGGGTGCACCTACCTGGCCGCCAAAGGGAAAGCCCAAAACACAAGTAACCCCAAGTCTGTTTTCATGGCGAAATCTCAGACATTCTGCCGACCGGCACAACGTACAGATATGGGCCTCGGGTGTCCAAGCCACCGAGGAAAACAGGGAAGCCCATGCATTTCCGAAAAGAGGACACCCGTGGGAATCCGCAGAGGTATGATTTGCGCACATCGCCCCAGAATTTATTACCCAGACAGCCCTGCAAAGTCCGAAATGTGGGGAAAAAAAAACCTTTTCCGCACATTTCGCTCGACGCACCCATCGAAACACGCCCCCAACAACACATGGCCTACCATCACGCGTTCCCACAGGTGTCCCGATGAAAACGGTACCTCACATGTGTGGGTGCACCTACCTGGCAGCCAAGGGGAAAGCCTAAAACACAAGTAACCCCAAGTCTGTTTTCAGAGCGAAATCTCAGACATTCTGCCGACCGGCACACCGTACAGATATGGGCCTCGGGTGTCCAAGCCACCGAGGAAAACAGGGAACCCCATGCATTTCCGAAAAGAGGACACCCGTGGGAATCCGCAGAGGTATGATTTGCGCACATCGCCCCAGAATTTATTACCCAGACAGCCCCGCAAAGTCCGAAATGTGGGGAAAAAAACACCTTTTCCGCACATTTCGCTCGACGCACCCATTGAAACACGCCCCCAAGAACACATGGCCTACCGACACGCGTTCCCACAGGTGTCCCGATGAAAACGGTACCTCACATGTTTGGGTGCACCTACCTGGCCGCCAAGGGGAACGCCTAAAACACAAGTAACCCCAAGTCTGTTTTCAGAGCGAAATCTCAGACATTCTGCCGACTGGCACAATGTACAGATATGGGCCTCGTGTGTCCAAGCCACCAGGGAAAACAGGGAAGCCCATGCATTTCCGAAAAGAGGACACCCGTGGGAATCCGCAGAGGTATGATTTGCGCACATCGCCCCAGAATGTATTACCCAGACACCCCCGCAAAGTCCGAAATGTGGAGAAAAAAACGCATTTTCCAGACATTTTGCTCGGCGCACCCATTGAAACACGCCCCCAACAACACATGGCCTACCGTCCCGCGTTCCCACAGGTGTCCCGATGAAAACGGTACCTCACATGCGTGGGTGCACCTACCTGGCTGGCAAGGGGCAAGCCGAAAATGCAAGCAACCCCCAGTCTGTTTGCAGAGGGGAATCTCAGCCATTCTGCCGACCGGCACAACATACAGATATGGGCCTTGTGTGTCCAAGCCACCAAGTAAAACAGGGAACCCCATGCATTTCCAAAAAGAGGACACCCGTGGGAATCCGCAGAGGTATGATTTGCGCACATCGCCCCAGAATTTATTACCCAGACACCCCCGCAAAATCCGAAATGTGGGGAAAAAAACGCATTTTCCAGACATTTGGCTCGGCGCACCCATCGAAACACGCCCCCAACAACACATGGCCTACCGTCGCGCGTTCCCACAGGTGTCCCGATGAAAATGGTACCTCAAATGTGTGGGTGCACCTACCTGGCTGGCAAGGGGCAAGCCGAAAACGCAAGCAACCTCCAGTCTGTTTGCAGAGGGGAATCTCAGCAATTCTGCCGACTGGCACAACATACAGATATGGGCCTCGGGTGTCCAAGCCACCAAGGAAAACAGGGAACCCCATGCATTTCCAAAAAGAGGACACCCGTGGGAATCCGTAGAGGTATGATTTGCGCACATCGCCGCAGAATTTATTACCCAGACACCCCCGCAAAGTCCGAAATGTGGGGAAAAAAACACCTTTTCCGCACATTTCGCTCGGCGCACCCATTGAAATACGCCCTCAACAACACAAGGCCTACTGTCACGCGTTCCCACAGGTGTCCCGATGAAAACGGTACCTCACATGTGTGGGTGCACCTACCTGGCCGCCAAGGGGAAAGCCCAAAACACAAGTATCCCCAAGTCTGTTTTCATGGCGAAATCTCAGACATTCTGCCGACCGGCACAACGTACAGATATGGGCCTTGGGTGTCCAAGCCACCGAGGAAAACAGGGAAGCCCATGCATTTCCGAAAAGAGGACACCCGTGGGAATCCGCAGAGGTATGATTTGCGCACATCGCCCCAGAATTTATTACCCAGACAGCCCCGCAAAGTCCGATATGTGGGGAAAAAAAAACCTTTTCCGCACATTTCGCTCGTCGCACCCATCGAAACACGCCCCCAACAACACATGGCCTACCGTCACGCGTTCCCACAGGTGTCCCGATGAAAACGGTACCTCACATGTGTGGGTGCACCTACCTGGCCGCCAAGGGGAAAGCCTAAAACACAAGTAACCCCAAGTCTGTTTTCAGAGCGAAATCTCAGACATTCTGCCGACTGGCACAATGTACAGATATGGGCTCGTGTGTTCAGCCACCAAGGAAAACAGAGAACCCCATGCATTTACAAAAAGAGGACACCCGTGGGAATCCGCAGAGGTATGATTTGCGCACATCGCCCCAGAATTTATTACCCAGACACCCCCGCAAAGTCCGAAATGTGGGGAAAAAAACACCTTTTCCGCACATTTCGCTCGGCGCACCCATTGAAACACGCCCTCAACAACACATGGCCTACTGTCACGGGTTCCCACAGGTGTCCCGATGAAAACGGTACCTCACATGTGTGGGTGCACCTACCTGGCCGCCAAGGGGAAAGCCCAAAACACAAGTAACCCCAAGTCTGTTTTCATGGCGAAATCTCAGACATTCTGCCGACCGGCACAATGTACAGATATGGGCCTCGGGTGTCCAAGCCACCGAGGAAAACAGGGAAGCCCATGCATTTCCGAAAAGAGGACACCCATGGGAATCCGCAGAGGTATGATTTGCGCACATCGCCCCAGAATTTACTACCCAGACAGCCCCGCAAAGTCCGAAATGTGGAGAAAAAAACACCTTTTCCGCACATTTCGCTCGACGCACCCATCGAAACACGCCCCCAACAACACATGGTCTACCGTCACGCGTTCCCACAGGTGTCCCGATGAAAACTGTACCTCACATGTGTGGGTGCACCTACCTGGCCGCCAAGGGGAAAGCCTAAAACACAAGTAACCCCAAGTCTGTTTTCAGAGGGGAATCTCAGCCATTCTGCCGACCGGCACAACATACAGATATGGGCCTCGGGTGTCCAAGCCAAAAAGGAAAACAGGGAACCCCATGCATTTCCGAAAAGAGGACACCCGTGGGAATCCGCAGAGGTATGATTTGCGCACATCGCCCCAGAATTTATTACCCAGACACCCCCGCAAAGTCTGAAATGTGGGGAAAAAAACACCTTTTCCGCACATTTGGCTCGGCGCACCCATCGAAACACGCCCCCAACAACACATGGCCTACCGTCACGCGTTCCCACAGGTGTCCCGATGAAAACGGTACCTCACATGTGTGGGTGCACCTACCTGGCCGCCAAAGGGAAAGCCCAAAACACAAGTAACCCCAAGTCTGTTTTCATGGCGAAATCTCAGACATTCTGCCGACCGGCACAACGTACAGATATGGGCCTCGGGTGTCCAAGCCACCGAGGAAAACAGGGAAGCCCATGAATTTCCGAAAAGAGGACACCCGTGGGAATCCGCAGAGGTATGATTTGCGCACATCGCCCCAGAATTTATTACCCAGACAGCCCTGCAAAGTCCGAAATGTGGGGAAAAAAAAACCTTTTCCGCACATTTCGCTCGACGCACCCATCGAAACACGCCCCCAACAACACATGGCCTACCGTCACGCGTTCCCACAGGTGTCCCGATGAAAACGGTACCTCACATGTGTGGGTGCACCTACCTGGCAGCCAAGGGGAAAGCCTAAAACACAAGTAACCCCAAGTCTGTTTGCAGAGCGAAATCTCAGACATTCTGCCGACCGGCACACCGTACAGATATGGGCCTCGGGTGTCCAAGCCACCGAGGAAAACAGGGAACCCCATGCATTTCCGAAAAGAGGACACCCATGGGAATCCGCAGAGGTATGATTTGCGCACATCGCCCCAGAATTTATTACCCAGACAGCCCCGCAAAGTCCGAAATGTGGGGAAAAAAACACCTTTTCCGCACATTTCACTCGACGCACCCATTGAAACACGCCCCCAAGAACACATGGCCTACCGACACGCGTTCCCACAGGTGTCCCGATGAAAACGGTACCTCACATGTGTGGGTGCACCTACCTGGCTGGTAAGGGGCAAGCCGAAAACGCAAGCAACCCCCAGTATGATTGCAGAGGGGAATCTCAGCCATTCTGCCGACGGGCACAACGTACAGATATGGGCCTCGGGTGTCCAAGCCACCAAGGAAAACAGGGAACCCCATGCATTTCCAAAAAGAGGACACCCGTGGGAATCCGTAGAGGTATGATTTGCGCACATCGCCGCAGAATTTATTACCCAGACACCCCCGCAAAGTCCGAAATGTGGGGAAAAAAACACCTTTTCCGCACATTTCGCTCGGCGCACCCATTGAAATACGCCCTCAACAACACATGGCCTACTGTCACGCGTTCCCACAGGTGTCCCGATGAAAACGGTACCTCACATGTGTGGGTGCACCTACCTGGCCGCCAAGGGGAAAGCCCAAAACACAAGTATCCCCAAGTCTGTTTTCATGGCGAAATCTCAGACATTCTGCCGACCGGCACAACGTACAGATATGGGCCTCGGGTGTCCAAGCCACCGAGGAAAACAGGGAAGCCCATGCATTTCCGAAAAGAGGACACCCGTGGGAATCCGCAGAGGTATGATTTGCGCACATCGCCCCAGAATTTATTACCCAGACAGCCCCGCAAAGTCCGATATGTGGGGAAAAAAAAACCTTTTCCGCACATTTCGCTCGTCGCACCCATCGAAACACGCCCCCAACAACACATGGCCTACCGTCACGCGTTCCCACAGGTGTCCCGATGAAAACGGTACCTCACATGTTTGGGTGCACCTACCTGGCCGCCAAGGGGAAAGCCTAAAACACAAGTAACCCCAAGTCTGTTTTCAGAGCGAAATCTCAGACATTCTGCCGACTGGCACAATGTACAGATATGGGCCTCGTGTGTTCAGCCACCAAGGAAAACAGAGAACCCCATGCATTTACAAAAAGAGGACACCCGTGGGAATCCGCAGAGGTATGATTTGCGCACATCGCCCCAGAATTTATTACCCAGACACCCCCGCAAAGTCCGAAATGTGGGGAAAAAAACACCTTTTCCGCACATTTCGCTCGGCGCACCCATTGAAACACGCCCTCAACAACACATGGCCTACTGTCACGGGTTCCCACAGGTGTCCCGATGAAAACGGTACCTCACATGTGTGGGTGCACCTACCTGGCCGCCAAGGGGAAAGCCCAAAACACAAGTAACCCCAAGTCTGTTTTCATGGCGAAATCTCAGACATTCTGCCGACCGGCACAATGTACAGATATGGGCCTCGGGTGTCCAAGCCACCCAGGAAAACAGGGAAGCCCATGCATTTCCGAAAAGAGGACACCCATGGGAATCCGCAGAGGTATGATTTGCGCACATCGCCCCAGAATTTACTACCCAGACAGCCCCGCAAAGTCCGAAATGTGGAGAAAAAAACACCTTTTCCGCACATTTCGCTCGACGCACCCATCGAAACACGCCCCCAACAACACATGGTCTACCGTCACGCGTTCCCACAGGTGTCCCGATGAAAACTGTACCTCACATGTGTGGGTGCACCTACCTGGCCGCCAAGGGGAAAGCCTAAAACACAAGTAACCCCAAGTCTGTTTTCAGAGGGGAATCTCAGCCATTCTGCCGACCGGCACAACATACAGATATGGGCCTCGGGTGTCCAAGCCAAAAAGGAAAACAGGGAACCCCATGCATTTCCGAAAAGAGGACACCCGTGGGAATCCGCAGAGGTATGATTTGCGCACATCGCCCCAGAATTTATTACCCAGACACCCCCGCAAAGTCTGAAATGTGGGGAAAAAAACACCTTTTCCGCACATTTGGCTCGGCGCACCCATCGAAACACGCCCCCAACAACACATGGCCTACCGTCACGCGTTCCCATAGGTGTCCCGATGAAAACGGTACCTCACATGTGTGGGTGCACCTACCTGGCCGCCAAAGGGAAAGCCCAAAACACAAGTAACCCCAAGTCTGTTTTCATGGCGAAATCTCAGACATTCTGCCGACCGGCACAACGTACAGATATGGGCCTCGGGTGTCCAAGCCACCGAGGAAAACAGGGAAGCCCATGCATTTCCGAAAAGAGGACACCCGTGGGAATCCGCAGAGGTATGATTTGCGCACATCGCCCCAGAATTTATTACCCAGACAGCCCTGCAAAGTCCGAAATGTGGGGAAAAAAAAACCTTTTCCGCACATTTCGCTCGACGCACCCATCGAAACACGCCCCCAACAACACATGGCCTACCGTCACGCGTTCCCACAGGTGTCCCGATGAAAACGGTACCTCACATGTGTGGGTGCACCTACCTGGCAGCCAAGGGGAAAGCCTAAAACACAAGTAACCCCAAGTCTGTTTGCAGAGCGAAATCTCAGACATTCTGCCGACCGGCACACCGTACAGATATGGGCCTCGGGTGTCCAAGCCACCAAGGAAAACAGGGAACCCCATGCATTTCCGAAAAGAGGACACCCGTGGGAATCCGCAGAGGTATGATTTGCGCACATCGCCCCAGAATTTATTACCCAGACAGCCCCGCAAAGTCCGAAATGTGGGGAAAAAAACACCTTTTCCGCACATTTCGCTCGACGCACCCATTGAAATACGCCCCCAAGAACACATGGCCTACCGACACACGTTCCCACAGGTGTCCCGATGAAAACGGTACCTCACATGTGTGGGTGCACCTACCTGGCTGGTAAGGGGCAAGCCGAAAACGCAAGCAACCCCCAGTATGATTGCAGAGGGGAATCTCAGCCATTCTGCCGACGGGCACAACGTACAGATATGGGCCTCGGGTGTCCAAGCCACCGAGGAAAACAGGGAACCCCATGCATTTCCGAAAAGAGGACACCCATGGGAATCCGCAGAGGTATGATTTGCGCACATCGCCCCAGAATGTATTACCCAGACACCCCCGCAAAATCCGAAATGTGGAGAAAAAAACGCATTTTCCAGACATTTTGCTCGGCGCACCCATTGAAACATGCCCCCAACAACACATGGCCTACCGTCCCGCGTTCCCACAGGTGTCCCGATGAAAACGGTACCTCACATGCGTGGGTGCACCTACCTAGCTGGCAAGGGGCAAGCCGAAAATGCAAGCAACCCCCAGTCTGTTTGCAAAGGGGAATCTCAGCCATTCTGCCGACCGGCACAACATACAGATATGGGCCTTGTGTGTCCAAGCCACCAAGTAAAACAGGGAACCCCATGCATTTCCAAAAAGAGGACACCCGTGGGAATCCGCAGAGGTATGATTTGCGCACATCGCCCCAGAATTTATTACCCAGACACCCCCGCAAAATCCGAAATGTGGGGAAAAAAACGCATTTTCCAGACATTTCGCTCGGCGCACCCATCGAAACACGCCCCCAACAACACATGGCCTACCGTCCCGCGTTCCCACAGGTGTCCCGATGAAAATGGTACCTCAAATGTGTGGGTGCACCTACCTGGCTGGCAAGGGGCAAGCCGAAAACGCAAGCAACCCCCAGTCTGTTTGCAGAGGGGAATCTCAGCAATTCTGCCGACTGGCACAACATACAGATATGGGCCTCGGGTGTCCAAGCCACCAAGGAAAACAGGGAACCCCATGCATTTCCAAAAAGAGGACACCCGTGGGAATCCGTAGAGGTATGATTTGCGCACATCGCCCCAGAATTTATTACCCAGACACCCCCGCAAAGTCCGAAATGTGGGGAATAAACGCATTTTCCAGACATTTCGCTCGGCGCACCCATCGAAACACGCCCCCAACAACACATGGCCTACCGTCACGCATTCCCACAGGTGTCCCGATGAAAACGGTACCTCACATGTGTGGGTGCACCTACCTGGCTGGCAAGGGGCAAGCCGAAAACGCAAGCAACCCCCAGTCTGTTTGCAGAGGGGAATCTCAGCCATTCTGCCGTCCGGCACAACATACAGATATGGGCCTCGGGTGTCCAAGCCTCCAAGGAAAACAGGGAACCCCATGCATTTCCGAAAAGAGGACTCCCGAGGGAATCCGCAGAGGTATGATTTGCGCACATCGCCCCAGAATTTATTACCCAGACAGCCCCGCAAATTCCGAAATGTGGGGAAAAAAACGCATTTTCCACACATTTCGCTCGGCGCACCCATCGAAACGCGCCCCCAACAACACATGGCCTACCGTCACGCGTTTCCACAGGTGTCCCGATGAAAATGGTACCTCACATGTGTGGGTGCACCTACCTGGCTGGTAAGGGGCAAGCCGAAAACGCAAGCAACCCCCAGTATGATTGCAGAGGGGAATCTCAGCCATTCTGCCGACGGGCACAACGTACAGATATGGGCCTCGGGTGTCCAAGCCACCGAGGAAAACAGGGAACCCCATGCATTTCCGAAAAGAGGACACCCGTGGGAATATGCAGAGGTATGATTTGCGCACATCGCCCCAGAATTTATTACCCAGGCAGCCCTGCAAAGTCCGAAATGTCGGGGAAAAAACGCTTTTTACGCACATTTCGCTCGACGCACCCATCGAAACACGCCCCCAACAACACATGGCCTACTGTCCCGCGTTCCCACAGGTGTCCCAATGAAAATGGTACCTCACATGCGTTGGTGCACCTACCTGGCTGGCAAGGGGCAAGCCGAAACCGCAAGCAACCCCCAGCCTGTTTGCAGAGGGGAATCTCAGCCATTCTGCCGACCGGCACAACGTACAGATATGGGCCTCGGGTGTCCAAGCCACCGAGGAAAACAGGGAACCCCATGCATTTCCGAAAAGAGGACACCCGTGGGAATACGCAGAGGTATGATTTGCGCACATCGCCCCAGAAATTATTACCCAGGCAGCCCTGCAAAATCCAAAATGTCGGGTAAAAATGCTTTTTACGCACATTTCGCTCAACGCCCCCATCGAAACACGCCCCCAAAAACACATGGTCTACTTTCGCGCGTTCCCACAGGTGTCCCGATGAAAACGGTACCTCACATGCGTAGGTGCACCTACCTGGCTGGCAAGGGGCAAGCCGAAAACGCAAGCAACCCCCAGTCTGTTTGCAGAGGGGAATCTCAGCCATTCTGCCGACCGGCACAACATACAGATATGGGCCTCGGGTGTCCAAGCCACCGCGGAAAACAGGGAACCCCATGCATTTCCGAAAAGAAGTCACCCGTGGGAATCGGCAGAGGTATGATTTGCGCACATCGCCCCAGAATTTATTACCCAGACACCCCTGCAAAGTCCCAAATGTGCCCCGGACTTTGCGGGGGTGTCTGGGTAATAAATTCTGGGGCGATGTGCGCAAATCATACCTCTGCGTATTCCCACGGGTGTCCTCTTTTCGGAAATGCATGGGGTTCCCTGTTTTCCTCGGTGGCTTGGACACCCGAGGCCCATATCTGTACGTTGTGCCGGTCGGCAGAATGGCTGAGATTCCCCTCTGCAAACAGGCTGGGGGTTGCTTGTGTTTTCGGCTTGCGCCTTGCCAGCCAGGTAGGTGCACCCACGCATGTGAGGTACCGTTTTCATCGGGATACCTGTGGGAACGCGTGGCAGTAGGCCATGTGTTGTTGGGGGCGTGTTTCGATGGGTGCGCCGAGCGAAATGTGCGGAAAATGCATTTTTTTCCCCACATTTCGGACTTTGCGGGGGCGTCTGGGTAATAAATTCTGGGGCGATGTGCGCAAATCATACCTCTGCGTATTCCCACGGGTGTCCTCTTTTCGGGAATGCATGGGGTTCCCTGTTTTCCTCGGTGGCTTGGACACCCGAGGCCCATATCTGTATGTTGTGCTGGTCGGCAGAATGGCTGAGATTCCCCTCTGCAAACAGACTGGCGGTTGCTTGCGTTTTCGGCTTGCCCCTTGCCAGCCAGGTAGGTGCACCCACACATGCGAGGTACCTTTTTCGTCGGGACACCTGTGGGAACACGAGAAGGTATGACATCTGCTGTTGGCGACGTGTTTCGGTGAGTGGCCACAGGGAAATGTCTCTGAAATTGGCCGGAAATGAAGACAATTCTCAGACATTTCGCTTTGGCCACCCACCGAAACACACCGCCAACAACACGTGGCCTACCTTCCCGCATCCCCACACGTGTCCCGATGAAAACGGTACCTCACATGTGTGGGTGCACCTACCGGGGGCGCAAAAGGAAAAGGGTAACCGACTGGGAACCCCAAGCCATTCGCCACTGCCCATTTTGTTCATGTGGGCAACCTACAGATTTGGGCTTAGGGTGTCGAAGCCAGCAAGGGAAACAGGGAACCCCATGCATTTCCCAAAAGAGGACACCCGTGGGAATCCACAGAGGTCTGCCTTGCGCAAATTGCCCCAGTTTTTATTAGCCACAATCCCCGACAAAGTGTGATATTTGGTTGGGAAAAAACACAATGTTCACTTTGTCTGGGGTTCTGGGTAATAAATTCTGGGCCGCTTCGCGCAAGTCAGACCTCTGTGCATTCCCACGGGTGTCCTCTTTTGGGAAATGCATGGGGTTCCCTGTTTTCCTTGCTGGCTTCGACACCCTAGGCCCAAATCTGTAGGTTGCCCACATGAACAAAATGGGCAGTGGCGAAAGGCTTGGGGTTACCAGCGGGTTACCCTTTTCCTTTTGCGCCCCCGGTAGGTGCACCCAAACATGCGAGGTTCCTTTTTTGTCAGGACACCTGTGGGAACACGAGAAGGTATGACATATGCTGTTGGCGTTGTGTTTTGGTGAGTGTCCACAGGGAAATGTCTCTGAAATTGGCCGGAAATGAAGACAATTCTCAGACATTTCGCTCTGGCCACCCACCGAAACACACCGCCAACAACACGTGGCCTACCTTCCCGCGTCCCCACATGTGTCCCGGTGAAAACGGTACCTCACATGTGTGGGTGCACCTACCGGGGGCGCAAAAGGAAAAGGGTAACCGTCTGGGAACCCCAAGCCATTCGCCACTGCCCATTTTGTTCATGTGGGCAACCTACAGATTTGGGCCTAGGGTGTCGAAGCCAGCAAGGGAAACGGGGAACCCCATGCATTTCCCAAAAGTGGACACCCGTGGGAATCCACAGAGGTCTGCCTTGCGCAAATTGCCCCAGTTTTTATTAGCCACAATCCCCGACAAAGTGTGATATTTGGTGGGGAAAAAACACAATGTTCACTTTGTCTGGGGTTCTGGGTAATAAATTCTGGGCCGCTTCGCGCAAGTCAGACCTCTGTGCATTCCCACGGGTGTCCTCTTTTGGGAAATGCATGGGGTTCCCTGCTTTCCTTGCTGGCTTCCACACCCTAGGCCCAAATCTGTAGGTTGCCTACATGAACAAATTGTGCTGTGGCGAAAGGCTTGGGGTTACCAGCGGGTTACCCTTTTCCTTTTGCGCCCCCGGTAGGTGCACCCACACATGCGAGGTACCTTTTTCGTCGGGACACCTGTGGGAACACGAGAAGGTATGACATCTGCTGTTGGCGACGTGTTTCGGTGAGTGGCCACAGGGAAATGTCTCTGAAATTGGCCGGAAATGAAGACAATTCTCAGACATTTCGCTCTGGCCACCCACCGAAACACACCGCCAACAACAAGTGGCCTACCTTCCCGCATCCCCACACTTGTCCCGATGAAAACGGTACCTCACATGTGTGGGTGCACCTACCGGGGGCGCAAAAGGAAAAGGGTAACCCACTGGGAACCCCAAGCCATTCGCCACTGCCCATTTTGTTCATGTGGGCAACCTACAGATTTGGGCCTAGGGTGTCGAAGCCAAGAAGGAAAACAGGGAACCCCATGCATTTCCCAAAAGAGGACACCCGTGGGAATCCACAGAGGTCTGACTTACGCAAATCGGCCCAGAATGTAATACCCAGAACCACCAGCAAAGACCCACATTGGAGAAGGGTGCCCAAGGCCAGGGATAACCGCCGACTTTGCTGGAGCCCTGGCTGCCCTGCGTTACAGCTTCTCCCCACCAAGGAGTCTCGGCAGTGTGCCAATACCTCCCCGAAGGGAAAAGCTGTAAAGCAGCCCAGCCGCAACTCCAGGACAGTTGGAGGTGATCTGCCCAGATGGGCCATTCCCACCCACACCACCAACAATCCAGCCCCAGTCTCACCCACCCCACTGACAGTGGGCCCTAACCATAGAATAATAAAAAAAACAGTACTCACATAACGTTGCAGCTGCTCGGGTAGAAAAAGCTGTAAACAAAACAAAGAACATGTGTTACCCACGGTCACACCAGCAAAATGTAGCCCTCCCCGTGGGCAGATAAGGAGAGGGTCTGTCCTGCACTCCTCCCTGGGCTCAGGCGTCCGTTCCTAGGAGCAGATATCTGGTCCCAGGGAGGGCTGCATGACTTGGCACCCCCTCCATTGCGGGTGGGGGGAGGGGGTCAACGCCCCATCCCATTAGAAAATTCCCTGACCCTTTGGGGTGCCCCACCGTCCCCCCCCCCTAAAAAGCGTTCCACCATTTTCATTTTTTTCCTTTGGTAACCCAACTCCCCTTGGTGCAGATGGCCACATTAGTGTGGCAATCTGCCCCCAGGGTGCCCAAACCCTACTGCCCCATCTATTGGGGGTCCTGCCCCACCTTTTGGGGTCCCCCCACCCACAATGGCTGGGGGACACACCTCATGCAGGCCTCCCTGGGCCTCCTCCAAACGGCTGTGTGAGGTACACCCCACCTCCATTTGGGGTGAGGGGGGAGAGGGCCACCCAAAAGGTGGGGCAGGACCCCCAATAGATGGGGCAGTAGGGTTTGGGCACCCTGGGGGCAGATAGCCACACTAATGTGGCCATCTGCACCAAGCGAAGTTGGGTAAACAAAAAACAAAATACAAATTCATAGGCTTCTTTTTAGGGGGGGCTGAGGGCCACCCCCCCTTTCCAAGGACACCATTTTTTACAAAATCCCTGGTGTTCTAGTGGGCCCCAGGGCCCCAAACCCCCTCCCAGCTCCCCCTTCCCTCTGATATTTTTTTTCCCTCCCCACCCATATTCACCCCTGGGGCAGTGATCATCTGCCCCCAGGTGTCTCTGCCGCTGTGGCCCCTTGCCTTGGGGCCACGGGGGAGGGGAGCGCTTACCTAGTAAGCAGCCCCCTCCTCCCCCTGCGTCACAAACGGATCTGTATTGATCCGGTGGCATTGCTGCCCGCGGATCGCGCGCCCTGTTTGTTTTCATACAGAGATGACAGTGATGTGTAGGACTTGGTTATTCTAGAAATGGAACTCTACATTCTTAGGATGTTGATCAATATAATGACAGGTTCCATTTTGCTCACATAATTGGTACCACTCTTTAATTTTGCAGGGCGGTTAGTCTGAGTCCAGAGGACTTTGTTTACACAGTCGATCAGAGGTTAAAACCTTTTCAGGAGGTCAATCCCCTGTAAATAAGGTGTGCCCCAACACTCACATCATGTCTTTTCCCTGACATTTTTAGCAGGGGTACATTTTTACATTTAAACTTGTTTTAATTGCACACACATGCAAAGCCTTTTTGTGACAGTGTTTACAAATTCAGTTTTTCATGTTAAAGGGACCTTTGATTTTTCTTCTTGCTTTGTGAATTAAAATGCTGATTTTCCTTGGTTAACTCACATGGAGGGCTTTCTCACATGGCCCTTCAGCTTTCATTTGCAATCACACATGCAAAGCCGTTTTTTTGTCAGTATTGACAAATTCTGCTTTTTATGTGAAAGGGACCTTCAGTTTGGGGCCTTTGAATGCACCCAACACACCATTACAGCTGTATCGGAATGTTTGGCTTCCTGGCAGCGGTTTAAAAGTGATAATACAGTAAAAGCCCATCCATTACCATGGGCTTGTGACAGAGCAGGAGGAACTATTCTGGCCAACAGTTTGTTCACATTGTGATACAAACCAGTACACATCCACTTAGAAAACGGAGTGTTTATTCCATCTCTCGTTTGATATTTTTTTTTGTTTTGCTTCCGTGCCGCAGTATATGCAAAGGACAGAGAATGCGGACACTGGAGACTGCATTTACAAGACCAGCTGCGAAAGCGGTTTTAGCTGATCGAGAGAAAAACACTGAAAGTCCTGCTGCGGCGCGTGCATACGAGGAACCCTTTTCAATAAAATATTGGAAGGAACGGCTTGAAGCCTCCCTTTGGAGCTTCATCTGAGAGTTTTTTGATTGTTGCCGTGTGAAAGAGGCGCTATTGACTCCCGTCAGGCAGTTTTGGAGAAGAGGTGAAGAAGCGTCACTCTCGGCTCTCCGTGCGTCCTGTCAGATCGAGTGCTTTCAATCCGAGTGCGAAGTGAAGGCGGATGTCAGGAAATGGCTGCAAGCAGGAGCTGCTGCTGGTCTCCTGCGACTTGCTCCTGTAAAGCGTCGGGCCGGGTCGGGAAATGATGGCAATCCGACCGGACATGTACACGTTTAATGCAGGCTCAGCAGCCGTTACATATCATTAGTGAGAGGAGGCGAGGGGCCGAGGGGATTACTTTGATGTCAGGTTGATTCCTTTTGAGGACAAATGAGTCCGTGGTCGAGACTGCTGCAACTGCCTGACCTCCTACTGCTAACTGACTAGTCCCGTTTAGCACCGCCATTTGTTCCCAAAGCACTGTTAAACTCGAGCAAAACTTCTCACAATTTGGTGATATTCCTCCAAAAACGTCACGTGTCAGGATCGGGGCAATATACTTATATCAGCATTTTGTCTACGGAATAAATCAGAGCTGGGAAAATATCACATTTTTTTGCAATGGTAAATGGTGATACCGTAATATAAAAGTTGACCAACTCTGACAGGAATAGCAAATACAATGTTATCGGATGCTGTCCGAGAAATCCTAAAAGTAGCCACTATCAGCAAAATATACCTATCAGAACGGTATTTGCTGGAGTTTGAAATGTGCATCAACTGAGAAACATAACAAAAATAGCAAATCAAACTGGAAGTGTTAATTCACTATCAGCGAACAATAACAATGCGCAAGGCCACTATACAAGTGAGAAATGCGCACAATTAATGAGGAAACATGTTAGGGGAAAAAAACAAGCTTGCTCGTGTTTATAACACGTACACATGTTTAATGTCATTGACATTTGATTAGCAGTGTGTCAAACCACTGTTTGTGTTTATCTCTGATTTTTATTGTAGACCTTGGGAAGTTGGGCTAGTTTTATAAGAATATGTAAACCAACGTCTTCCTGCCCTTTAACATACTGATTAAGCCAATCCTAACAGATTTGACAGTGTCCTCTCGTTTAACCTCAGAGGATCAGTGCTAGCTGAATCCTCCAATTATGCAATCTTCTATCGGTGTTGGATACATGGCAATACAACTACCTGTCTGATCTTAGGCATTTGGTATTTTTATTAGAGACATAGTTTTCTAACCTAGGCAATGAATCAATTCCACTTTAACAACATCTCATTGCTGGTTCGATGGGTAAAGCAACCAAAAAAAAAACGTTCCGGAAACCTGCCCATTTAATTGAATATTCCTGGTCTATTTGGACAATCAGCATATCTTGTTTACAAAGTAGGTAATTTTCTTTGCCAAGGCTTGTGCACATCATCCAAAGGTAGGACTAAGTTCTGAGGATCTGCTCCTATGTGCAGCTCATTTCCAACCCCAAAATGTGGATTGCATTATGCAACCATGTCTGAGTTTCTGGATGTGCACCATAGCCATTTTAAATGGATGTTTAGAGTGAGCCATTGGTAGCCAGTGGATTACTGAGGGGATTTGAACATTCTAGGAAGATGATGGTAGGAGAGCCATAGAACCAACTAATATTCAACACTTACGTACATTTCTAAGGATTGGTGTTGCAACTAGTATTAATTGTGGGACACCTTTGGGAGAGCGTCCCTCCCCAGTATGGCAGGGTCAGGGTCATAAATCTGTCAGAGGGGGCTTCTCAATCTTGGCAGAAGGCACACTAAGACAGAAGCCAGAAAGTGGGAGTTGGAGGGTCCCCAGTCTCTGGAAAACACCCACACGTGCTACAAATGTTCTGAGGAGTGCCACTCTTTAGCTCTCAATGGCTCCCAATGCTGGGCAAAGTTCTCTCATTTCCATTTCATAACTCTCTCCTAGAATGCAAAAGCAAGCAGCCAAGAAAACCTAGAAAGGCACCAAACACCCAGAAAACCCAAAATGCAGCAGTTCATAAGGACTGTGAACCGGCACCACAACACAACAGTGACCGGCACCCCAGGGAAGTATACAATTCACCATGAAAGTAGAAAAAATAATTTCTAGCCCACAGACCGACATCGAAAGAGCAGGTGAACACTCAGAGACTTTTTGCGAAACCGTGAATTCTAGAAGACTGTGAGGATGGTATCAAGGGGTGTGGGAGTGGGGTGTGAGCAGATGGGTGCAGCAGGGAAGAGGGGAGTGGTTGAGAAGAGTGAATGTGAATGTAGTGTAAGGGCGAGCAGAGAACCATATCTCTGAGTTTGAAGAATATGAAGGGTGTAGTGTTGATTTGGGCAGTAGTAGTAATGTAAAGTGGGAAAGTAGTAGTGAGAAGAGGAGAGAGTAGTAGTAGTGTGGAGTGGGAGAGTAGTAATAATAGTAATAGTAACGCACAGAAGGGAATAGTAGTGTGAAGAAGGCAATAGTAGTGAGGAGAAGGTGAGTACTAGCATGTAGGAGGGGAGTAGGAGGGACTAATAAGATCGTGGAGAAGGTAGTAACATCATAGGTTTCAGGTAGGCCATGGAAGTAGAGAGAGGAACATCAGATAGACAGAGAGAGAGAGACGTCGGGAGGATAGAAGGTGGTTAGAGTTGGAGGGAGGAGAATAGGGGAAGGAGGAGAGTAATAAGGGGATAGAGTGGGTCTTTAGCCTTCAACAGTACACTCCTACACCATCCTGTAAAACGACCTTTTGGGAGTTTAGGGTTAGCCAGAATGTCCCTGAGGGCATTAGACAGCTGGCATTTAGGGAAACAAACATCAGGAAAAGGAAGTAGTTAGAGGTTGTGTTTACCGGCCAGTACACTGATCAGAGGTTACATACACCTGGGTTAGGAAACAAGGTCTGACAAGAGATAAGAGCGGAATGGCCCTATCGTCACTTCACGAAACCCTTCTCAAGCCTGGAGCAATATGGGACAGTCCTTACTGTCAGACAATTTAACTACTTGCCTGTCACAATGCAGGACTTCCTGCAATTTGCTGAAGAATAGTGGACATACCCTACATTGCTTGATTATGAAATAAATAAAAACCCCTCAACTTTCTGTGGGGCTCTGTGAATATATGAACACCATCTGAGACACCAGGCAAAGAAAATACTCAAGCAATATGTTCAAGCAATGTTTGTTTTCTTGATGAATGAGCATGATTGGAGTCATCAGAATGAAGTATCATTTGACTTATCCACATTATCTCAATCAACAGACTTTGCAGAAAGTATTCATTTTGGCCCAGTTTCTCCAACCTCACCTCATCACAACCACATAACATCAACAATCTTCATGCAGACCAGAAGGTGATCATAAGAACCACTGTACACACACAGAGAGAACCACCCCCATACCAAGATGCAGGAATTGAATCCTTCTCCTCCAATGCAGGATAACTCTTACACAACCACTAAATGAAACCACAACATGTAAGCTTAACTCCTCAATCAAAACATGGCCTGTCCAGACGGTGATCACCAAAAATGATTTTAAAAAAGGAACGAAGAACAGCAAGAAACCTGGCATCCTGATTACTATTAGCAGACTGGGACCATATCCTCCAATTCCACTGCAGGCGGAAACATTACAGGATTAGTGCATTCAATGGCCTTTGAACAAAATGACTCCAAGTGATCCTTCCCCCAACTAACCTGTTCATATTTCAGTCTACTATTAACTCTAGTCTACAAAGCCAGATTCCCTGAAAACGGCATCCTTATGTCTGCTAGCAGCAACGTCACCACACTAACCACAGGGGAGTTACTTATGGCTCAGTGTATGCCTGTGACATCTTAAACCCTCCTGTGCCCCTACTAGATCAGTCTCTTTCCTGGTATCCGAGAGCTGGCAGCTAACAGGTTTTGGGTACTCCCCTCCAGACAAAACATATTCCCAAGTCACACAAGCACAAAAGACTTCAATGCTTCTGGTGGGCACCTTTCAAAACCTCAGTTGTTTCACCTGCCTTTCCCTCTACTCTCACTAACCCTCGCTTAACCCCACCTTATTCCAGAATTGTGCACCAAGAGGCCACCATAGTGGCAGCCATGCACTGTATAAAAGCTCTGTACATTCAAATGCATTTCATTGAGTAACGAAATAGATTACAATCACACTGCACAAAAGTGTCGAATTGTTCCAGTTTAACAGAAAATTCACTATAGACAAACTCTCCATGAATCTCTCAACCCATGTAACATTTTTAAATTTGAAGCTTGATTGACAAAACGCAGAAACATATAAGTAACTCAGCCGCAAAACACAGCATGAAATGTCGATGCATACATAAAAAAACTGCAACATATTATATTTTACTGTGTTATGGATTGAAAAAGAAAACACCAACCTTTCACAACAATACAAATAGTCATACAAAATTAATTTACCGCAAACCAAAATTATAAAACATCACTTCTAATTATCTTCTAAAATGTCATCCATCTTTTTAAGACATCTAATCAATGCTATAATCAAAGAGGCTTGGCACCCTTCTATATAAAACACATCCATAAAAAGTCAACAGCAATATTAGTGTGTTCATAGACACATTTGGAAATTCTAAGGACCATTAAGGGCCCGGTCTGTTCAGAATCCGTGAGAAGAAGTTTCATTTTTTCTCTGCAATTGCTTGACATAATCAGTTGGTAGAATCTTTTTTTTCTTTTCTTTACTTTGGCCTAAACCGTCTCTTTTCCTTTTTTTTTGTTATAAGGCTCGCTCTGAATCTCGGATACCACATTTGTCGATTATGAGACACATTTAGTAAGGTCAAGTATCCCTTTGCTGTCTCATATGGGCAAAGTCTCTATAAAGTGATTTTATTTTGGGGGTTTCCTCTGTATTACAATGCTCGCAGTCAAGTGATTTATTTTTTTAACCTTTTAGGGTTATTAAAAAGAACTGAAAACTCCACTACCAAGCATTCTAAGACGGAAGAAGTATACGCAGTTTTAGTATGCAGGATCCATCGCAAATCTCCAAATAAAGAATTTAGGGGTTGATCCATTATTTTGACATACAGGGTATCCATTTAATAAATAAACGTTCCCAAGAGGTGAGACATAATTCATGTCGTTGGTTGAGAGCCTGCTAAGGGCAGCAGCTGTTTCCACGTCATGCCCACGACCCTGTTGAGGATGTGCCAACTATTGTCCATTGTTAACTCTAAACCACAAATAATACTGGACACTATTTTCATTGTGTAGAACGTACACTGCAAACGTTAAAGTGGAAGAAATGGCTACAACTACTGTACAGCTGCAGATGCATGTCTTGTATGTTGCACTTTGTAATTAGGCCACACAGAAATACTGATTGAAAGGTTGAAGTGGATTCTAAATTCAGCAGCAATGTTAGATGGAGCGATTCCTTGCTAATGCACCTGCCATCAGCCACCTATAGATGTAACCAGTTAATTCAAGACACAATAGTAGCACAGCCTTGTTTAATCATGGGGTTCAGGGACTGAATACCCCTAAACTATGAAAGACAAACATTAATGTTATATCTCAAGTTGAACATCAAGGTCAGCAGTATGACAATTTGAAAAGTTGGGAGCAAGAGGCGGACCTTTCCAGCCAGTGAACTTCATGTCAGAAACAACCTGGGGTTCCAAAAGAAAATAAAACTGTGCTTATTCTTCTAATCACCGATGTGCCTGCCTCGTGTTCTGTTGCTTTCTAAGTGCCTGTATTAGCATTAGTATTAGTAACATTGTATGAAATCTTTCAGATGAAGCTGTTGATGGCAATAATTCACTATGGCTACTTTGAATCGATAGACATGTCTCTTCAAATCAGGAAATACATATGCTCAGTAAAATGTATGCGCTACACCCACTGCAGCACGATAGAAGGCCGATGGTTGGGCAGTTTTGAATTAATCATAACCACTGGCATTATTCTGGGCAAACCTCTAGACTGTTGATGATGCCCAGTGAAGCTGAGACATGTCTGCAATTGTTTGTGGTCTTGTGATGAAGGGATGGGATTGAGTAGTTAGGGCTGGCTCCTCTTTGGGAGTGAGACAAATCCAGATTAGCAAATAGTTTTTCCCCTTTAGCAATGGCATGACAGGATTAAAATAGATGTTCTGATGGGTTGACCAGTGCAATGGAAGCAATTATGAATAATTCAGAACATTTGAATCATCAACATTCTGTTTTGTTAACCTATACCCACTCCACATATTTAGTCAAACAAAACAAAAATGTTTTGAACATAAGTGTATAATTTGGATGAAACTCAAATTTGGGATGGGCGAGTTTTGTCTAAAGATGTGATTTAAAAGTTTGCATTAAACTATTGTAGGCACCCTCCCCGTCTTACCACGTGCAATAAGAATAAATGAGTCACACCCCAGATGGGGAATAAGGCTAAGAGGACAGGTTGCAAGAGTTCAAAAAATAGTTTATGTAATTGGCATACAAAGAACTCTGCTGCCAGAGAGCACTCTGACAAATATCACAATTACATCACATTATAAATGAAAAAATCATCATAGATTACGTAATTAGCATAGGGTATCAAGTTGGTGCAGGATTGGACAGTCATTATAGTTCTATATGACGGTGGCATCACTGTTCCATCCGGATTGGTGCTCCTTTGCCGGGAGGGTGCACTTCCCATGATCCCATTGTCAGCGTCCAGGAGGGGTGAAGGTCAGGTTGCTGTGAAGCAGGGTGGCCACTAACTAAGCTAACATAATACATCTTTGTGAAGCATGCACTAAATAATGATCATTGCAACTCTATTGAAAAAATCATTGTAAAACTATAAACTTCATTCATGCATTTACATCATTAATAACTGCGGTTTATACAGGGCATCAGGTTAAGGGTTTTGACCATCATGATAACATTGATTGAAGTTAGGGTCTGGACTCGTAAAGAATCTAAGGCACGTTGGCATTTGTTAGTAGTGGGAGAAATTATACTGTGAGAGGGGTCTAATGTTAGTCGGAGGTCTGCTTGGTGGGCATCATGGCAAGGTCGCATATCTGGTACATCAAGAGAATACCTTGCAGGGACACAGGGTTACACTGTCAGTAATTTTCCAATGGCAAGGGCAAGGGGGCATGGACAGATTTGTGGAGATGGATGAGCTACAGCACTCGGCTCAAGCTGGTTCACACGCAGGGCATTGATCTCAGAGGGAGAGTGAGATGTTACATTTGTTCTTTGTTGCAATTATCTCCAGCTTCAGCATGAGAATGGGGTTGCAGAGTTTTCCAGACACGGCGAGAGAAGAGGTTGGGGCCATGTGTGCTGTGTGAGCGGTGCTGCAGAGGGGAGAGAAGCCTTTTCGTAATATCGCAGTGAGGCCTAGTTACCAAGATGGCGTCAAGGGGGTACAAAAATGGATGCCCTGTGTCCTGCGCAACGGCCCCATCTACATGAGTTTCAACCACTGCTGACATCGCATAAGGGCAACGGGGGCACACCCCACCATTGGAGGCACATGGTCCGAGTTTGTACTAAGGAAAGGAGGGATGGGGGCCTGCTGGCCCCTCACTCCCACACACTGTCCATGAATAATGGGGCTGCTTTGGGGCGTATACACCACTGGAAATGCAATGAAGACCCTGCACATCATGGGTGTGTGCAGGATCTTTTGTGTGAGCAGTCTTTTTTTCAGGGGCTCAACAATTAAAACAACACTGGCATAACCATTTTAAGCATTTATAACATGGCAAGTTGTACACAAAACACCTCTATGCTCCAATCTTACACGCATTCTATTCATGTGATTATGACAGAATGGCATTTTTGAGGGTGGAATAGTTGGAGCATTTTTAATTTTTAATATGAAATAATTTTGGATAAAATCTGTCACTGCAAGTGAAATTTACTAATCAAATCCCAGTTCCATAAAGCTCCACGCTGAAAGGTATAGTGGACAACATCACTCTGGTGAGCCAGTCTGCTGAACACTCACAGTGGCTGACTTGTAGTTGGGCAAGATGGTAGTTCCATAGTTACATGTGTATTTTTTCCAGAAACATAATTAAACACAAAGTTCCAGCAGCCCTGGTTTGCATTTAACTGTAGGCAACTCTAATTCAAAATGGTGTAATTGTGTGCTTACAGAGTCTGGTGGCAGATTAAAATCTAAATATAAGCCAAACTATTTTTGACATGGTGGTCTCCAGGAATCAACAATTCTAATGGCCAAAATCATTTGGTGTCATTTTTTTGTCAGATGATGTTCTCGTGACTCGTCCCACCGACAAGGCATTTTGTGCATCAGCATCTGGGACTATGTTTCACCCAAAACATCCATTTGAGTCCATCCTAGGTAATCCCCTTTTTATCTTCCTGGGAAGGTGTGTCACCTTCCCCAGAGGACAGGAAATCTCTCTAGTGAAGTATCAGGGATCTCACCACAACTTTTCAGGTGGGGGGCCTGCCTCAGCCCTCAACCTGACCTAAATGAGGGGGAAGGCTGGACTGGGGCTGTCGGTGGTTGTCTTGTGGCATGGGAAGGGGGCTCTCCTCCAAACCAGAAATCTCAAGATCTCCAGAGCTTCCGGGTTCCTATCTGTATGGAGGGTGTGGAATCTGGAGGCCTGGAGATGGAGTATCACTTCAGACCCAGAATTGGAAACATGTACGTGTCTTTGTGTTTGCATTTGATATGTATGTATGTGTGCACACGTGTGAATGGTGTGCATGTATTTATGGGGTGAGTGCTTGTGTCATGTGAATGAAGACAGAGTATGAGGATATGCTGGTGGGTGCACTTGTGGAGAATGTGTTGTGGGTGAATTTGAGAGAAGGTGAATGGGTGAGTGACTGGTGGGTGAAGGTGCATGGATGTGATTGTGCATCAATGTTCTGGGTGGGTGTTCATATGGAGAATGCAGTGTGATTGAAAGAGAGAGAAGATGTATGGGTGAGTGACTAGTGGGTGAAGTGTGTCTCTGTGTGTGTGTGTGTGTTCATGTGTGTGTGTGTGTGTGTGTGTGTGTGTGTGTGTGTGTGTGTGTGTGTGTGTTCGTGTGTTTGTGTGTTCGTGTTCTGTACTTGTTTTCTGGGTCGGTGCCCGAGTGGAAAATGCAATGTGTATATGTGGGTGCGTGTTTCAGTGATTGTGGGAGAAATTGTGTGGGTGAGTGACTGGTGGGTGTATGTGCATGTTGGTGGTGGGGGGTGGCAGAGAGCATTACTGCAATGTACTTAAAATGCCATGGCATATATTTCCGGAATTTCTCGGACAAAGCCAACTTGATTAGTGATATTATGTGACAAGGCAGTCGTATTGGTGTAGCCAGTCTAGCCAGTTCTTACTGTGGCATTACATTGTTTTAATGGGTATCTATGATACAACAAGCATGCTAAGTTTTCCTACATATATAGACTGGCTCTACATTGGAGCTACTTTAGACAAGTTGTCTTACTGTGGCATGGCATGTTTAATACAACTGGAATATGAGAGGGTATTGGCATATTTGGCAGAAACATCTTGGACATGATTTATCACAGAATCATTACTGGCAATATACACAAAGCAGACATGAATATGCTCTTATATGTGAATATTGGCATATATTGGCGAGGCCAGGCATGGAAATGTATGGGCACTGCAAGTGTGAACATGTTTTCTTATTTTTTTATTATGGTTTTTTATTATGGCTTATATTGTAGAGAAAGACATCATGAAAATGTGTTTCTTTGCACTGTTGATGACTGGACTGTTTTCAAGAGTTTTACTATAAACATGCTTGCAAACATTCTGGCTTTTTATCCAATGTTTCACAAAACGTGCGCTGTATAATGTACCATTTCAAACCATTATTCAAAAGATTTCTCAGGCGGTGGAACCACTTCATACCCAATTTCATTGGGTCGGGCTCCCGCACTACTCTGCCGCCCTTGTATACTTGTGGCAGATATTTACGCTCCTCCAAATAAAAAAATCACCATCTGCCACCTGTATCTGGTACATTTTGGTGCCATGGGCCAGGCACTAGCCCTTGTTCTTACAATAGATAAAATATTTAAGCTTTGATTATAAAACATACATCTTACACCTAGCACAGTGTGCGTGGCCCTGCAGCTGCATGATCATCATGGACATAACGCATGTGTGGTGGTCCAAGACAGTCCGGAGAGTGGCGCATCCCATGCTTTGTCGAGGAGCTTGTGGGGCCCCCTCAGCATGCTCATAGAGGACCCCAACGTTTTGTGTTAAGCTACTGCATTTCTACAGGGGTTAGCTTGGTACCACTGCTTCAAAGATGAGCCCTACCAGGACAATGGCAAGCTCACACCAGGATGCTGATTAACAGAAACATTTTGATGTATGGCAGACAGGAGAGAAGGTGGAGATATTCTAATCAGGAGAGAAGTACCAGTCCACAGAAGGGTCAAACCATCTCAGAAACTCCCAAGACTCCCACTCTCTCTGCAGGTAAAGCACTCTGGAACTGACTTCATCAGGCAAAATTCTCTGAACGCAGCAGTCAGGCTAGAATGGGACCAATCCACAGTGCCAGATAGCCTATTTAACGGTGTGAGCATACCCTCTGTGTTGAATCATTTTTGTACTACAGAGGAAGAAGGATTTCAGCTGGAAAGGTATTGGGTGTACAGTCTGCCCCAAAGTCCTCTTTCATAGAGGGGAATATAAATAGCTTCCTCCACCATCCCAGTGGAGCATTTCCTCTGATCTGCTATCTGAAAAAGGACTGCTGCAAGCTGAGACGACTGATACCCAGGAAGCTGCTCAATGGAAGTGACATGGATTAACCAACACAAACCTTTGTGATGCTGTCTCAATACATTGTAAAGTGGCTAGAAGCCTGGCCTTACGCTGATGAGCCCCTAGAATAAGCCTACAAGATATATGAAGTAGTTCTGTCCCTTTGTTAAGACCCTGCACTCTACCCTTTTAAAGGACATATTAAGTGCACTTGAATTTGATGCTAAAATAATTGCCTTGGCACCCTGTATTCGGAGTGCCCACATGTGTTGCAAAGTCTGTATATGTTGTGTCTTTCTTCTCTTGCAGTGGTGGGTTATAGTGCTTTGTTTAGTGTGTTGTACTTTTTTTTACTACAATTACATTCTCCTATTTTTATAAAAGCTTTGATGAACATTCCTTTGTTCTGTTAGCTCACTACTGTTGCTGTTGTGGATGCTTCTGTGCTAGGTCACATCCCTCCTGAAGCATACAGCCTGCCCTTGGTCCACCTTACTTGAAAAAGTGAAGGAGGTATATCTGTTGGCTCTGTCTGTATCACCTTAATGATTGGGTCACTGCTGGTTTAGTAGTAGGGTGGGGCAGAGTAAGAGTTGCACCCATTACCCATCCTTCTACTGCTGAAGTGCAGTAGTTATGTTGTCACGGCGATCAGTTAAAATTCTAATCTAAGTTATCTCCATGGACAAGCAGAGGGTCTCTCTGGTAGGAGCCTAGTATACCTTTCATGATCTGACTGATATAACATGGACTGTATGAGGAAATTGCGAAGAGACATAGACATATGGAAGTACCCTAGGAGGAACAAAAAGACTGTTTTAAAAACATAAAATAAATGTGTGATCTTTGGTCATTCCTGCTGGAAAACATTGCTGTTTGGAAAATTACTGCACTTAAGATGCCTGACAAAATATGCAACTGAACAATTAATTGCCTGAATGACGCCCAGTTAACCCCACAGTTCCAGGCTATAAAGCTACTAACTCCTGACCTTAATGACTGGGTTCTAAGTGTTCATTTTAGCAAGTTGTCTCAGCTCCAACTGAAATACCACGGTAAAAGGGTAACTCCTTGCCAAACGAAAGAGCTCCCTTTCTCTTTCCATAGTTGTTGATTAACCAACTTTAAGAGTAACTGCGCTGGGAAGAAGGTTCTGGAGCATTCCAAGGAGCTCTTGGAGTCAAGCTAAGTTAAAATGCAAACATCTGGACGATGGCCAAGCCCTCACTGTGGAACAATACTGCTAGATGCAACATCTCTTTCCCACGCTGCCATTATCAGAGATTCCCTCTTTTGCTATGGCATACGGGTCTTTACTGCACCACAAACAAAGCACAGGCAAGATGGAGGGGATGTTGCATGGGGAGGGTACCGTTTGGGGGAAAAAAGAGAATTCACAGGGTGGGCGGGAACATGAAGTGCACAGCAGGAAATAAGCTAGATGGAGTGGGGAGATGGAGACGTGACAGGAGGCAAAAGGGGACAGCCACCCTTCACAAGAAGATGATGCCAGAGAAGTGGTGATAGGGGTGAGGAGTAAGGGACACGTATGGAATTCACATTGCAGAAAATGTACACGCATCAAACTGCCGCAACGTTAAAGTGGGTTGTTTTTTTTTTTTTGGTTGTAAAGGTCGGTAGTTAAAGCAAACGTTATAAGCTAAGTTATTGATTCAGAAGCAACTCCCGGGTATCATTCTGATTTTTACTCGTGACACAATGGGCCTTGTTACGTCCTCGGCAGTAGCCATGCCGCTATTGGCGAAATCGCAGCCGGGTCCGGGTTCCTAGAATGAGGAATTACTGTGCCATTCCGAGTTCGGAGGGCCCGGTAATTCCTCCTTCTAGGAACCCGGATCCGGACCGTCCCCATTCCCATTTCCGCCCTCCTCCCCTCACGGGACCCGCTCTGCACGTCTGGTAAAACGTGGGACCTCGTAATCAGGCGGGACTGGGTTGACCGCGCCGACACCTTTACCGGCGCCGTTAACCCCGTCCCGTCTGGGTTATAATGAGGCCCCATCTCTGGGTTTTTCGTCCAAGCATATTCAGGGAGATCCATTTAACATGTTGCCATTTAAACATCCACAATAAGAACGACTTGCACTTCTGATTCTCTCTCCAGTTGCAGTGACGGACATCAAACCATTTACACTACTTTTATAACACACACGTTTGGGGTTCAAGGCAGTGTGTAAGAATCGCATACAAAAAAGTGGTTAGTGTGTTGATTGCAGAGTTCTAGTAACGGTTTCAAAAATGCAGTTGGCCGCCATCATTATGTCAGACGCTGACACGGATGCAAAATATGAAGACGTTGGAAACAATAAGGAGACAGGTTTCCTTTATATTCTTTTAAAGCAATCATTACATATATTGATAATCCGGAATGTGAAAGGATGTCCCAGTTGTTTGTCAATAATTCACTGCCCGCAACTTTCTCGGCGCCATTGGAACAGAACATTTGATTTGAGAATATCCCCCTGAATTACTTTATATTAGAGCTGATTTGAGCAATTACTTTTCAGCACGAAAGGGTGCTTGAACTTGCTAATGCTTGACACGCAGGCCACGGGGGAGCCTGGAGTTCCTGGAGGAGGATGCTTCTCTGAGGCAGCAGATGAGCGTAACAATTACCCGGTGTACACGGCCCATACTCTGACTGGCTTCAAAGCCCGCGCATCGCACGATTCATCTCTCCTTTGTGCTATTTTTTTTAATGAAGCTCTTTCCGCTGTCCCATTTGGTTTAAAGCACATCAGAAATTCATGTCCTAAATGTTTCACTAGTCAGAATAATTAAGTTGATCAGGTCTGGGAGCAGCGGAAGCAAAATAATGGGGCCGTTGAAGCATTTCGACTCTAATGGGAACCTGGATTCAGTCAGATATCAAACCTAATAATTGTTCTACACCTGTACACGCGGCCCCATTGAGCACATCTGCATTTTCACGTTGCCGGAAGACTTTCCGCACAATGCACCGAAGGGATTAGAAACCCTTGTTTCAATATAAAAGGACTGTTGATGCCAATGTTATGTCCAGCAAAGAGAAGCACAGTGAGGCCAACAAGACTGCAATCCCTGAGAAGAGGTTCTAACCAAAAGCCACGGATCTCTGTCCCGTCCCACAGTCCATATACAATGGCAGTCACTAGGCTGTGCATTTATCATGGCACGAAGGGACATTTCATTTTGTTAACATGATAATTGCTCCAAAGTTTGCCCTTGTGTTGTGATAGAACTGCATCGGCAATACTTTAGCGGAATTTGAAAAGAATAATGCGAAAATAAGCAATTTATTTCTAGACACTAATCATGATGAACCCAATGTTGTGTGTGCAGAGTAAAACAAAGCTGCATGTGAGTCTACTGATTATTTTGTTGTCCAAATCTTTTAGTACCATTTTTTTAGATTCATTAACCAGACCACCTGCACTCTCCTATTAATCCTACCCCACCCCTCTATCGGCCTCACCAATATTGCCTAACAACAACTTACAATCTACATTTGTCAGCCAAATCTTCCAGCAGAAAAATTCAAACTAATAAAATAATTGGATCAATAGACCTACTACCAAAAAGTTAAACTCAGTGCATTCATGTACAATGTAAACGCACATGTATTGCCCCTCATAGTTCTCCAGCAATGGCAAGGAAAAGGCTGCGCTGATGACAAGTGTAACTCTAGTAGAAGGTTGTTCTAATAATCCTTCTCTGTGTGGCTCCTTAAAATATTTGATAAAATAACAGGGTTATAATTCACCATCAAAACCATTTGAATGAGGTAGGTTAAGTAAATGCAGAGAGAAACAAGCAGTGACTTAGTTTGTCCACACCAGTTTGGAAATTCACAGAACCACAAACAGTTTGGGTGGTTTGATGCCCTGTGAACTTTTCAAACTTTTGCAGTGATTTTTTCAGGAACTTTGGAACTTTGGAATTCCCCCAGGGGTGCGCAATTAGGGCCCTACAAGGAAAGGAATGCTGCTGCCATCCCTGTATGGGCTCTATAATATACCCGCTAAACTGCTAGTGCCTTGCAGGCTCCTTCAGGGAAGTAAGGCATGCTTCACATTTATTTACATAGAAACATAGTTGAAACTATACTTGGGGTGCTGGATGCAAGGTCCTGAGGAGCACTGTGGTCAGAGATGGGCATAGGCCTGCGTTGCAGGGTTCAGGGGGCTGGTTTGCAGCCCTGAGCATGAACTCTGATGATTCATATGCCGCCAAACGTTTGGCTTGGTTGGAGGTACACATTTTCAGGTCGCATTTTGGGAAGTTCGTCCAGACTTAGCAGTGATCTATGCCTTTTCAATGGGATATTCAACCCTATTTCACTCTGATTTTTACCAACAGGTGAGATAAGGTAAACAGTCTTGCATAGTTCCATTCTGACAATAATCTTGGCCTAGCTGTACATGGTTCTGTAAGGAAAAACATGTATGAGGTGCTGGAAAGATAGAATCAAGGCAGATGTGGAAAACCGTGGAGTTAATCAGTGCATGTTGGAAGTACCTTTTACCTGTTTGCTGAAATGGAAAGGGATATATACTGGGGCAGTTAGCTAGAAGGCCAGTCTCTTGATTTTGAAGCAGTACCGATTGGGATTGTTAAAAGGAGATAAGTAGGGTAAGGGTTTGTTTAGTACACTAGACCTAGTGGGTCATTTTATGGGTATCAAAATAGGTGTAAGGTGGCAAGATTTCTATAGTAAGGGTTTAGATGAGGAATTAAATGGATGGGGAGGGGGTGAATCTTCAATTGCTTCCTGGGTCATGGCTGTAGATTACTTCCTTGGATTGAGTGCATAAGGTTCTGTCCAGTGGTTCATGGCAGGTGGATTTGCAACCTCATGGGTATCCTAAGAGTGGAAGATTTCAGAGGTGTATGTGGCTTGATGTATATGAATCAGATTCAAGGTGAGATATCAAAACTAAGTTTGCATAGGCTATTTTATAAAGATATCAGGTTGTTCGCTGTAACAACCATATACCTTTTAGGTGAGAAGAAAGGGCTGTGAGCATTTTCCAGAAAGTGGGGAGGCATTGTAGGTTGTTCTTACAATGTACAGTATTTTGTGCCATGGGCTAGATGGCTTGTCCTTGTACTAGGTGTGATGAGGGATTGGAAAGCTGCTTATTATGTATCTCTTGGTTCATTTCTCTTTCTCAAATTTGGTTAGTTGAAGAGCCATGTCTTGAGCCGTATTCTGAATGCCAGTTGCATGTTTTCCATGTGAAGATGCGTGCACAGTATGTCCCAGAGTTTTGTGGCCAGTCGGGAGAATGTGGATCCTCCATGCCTTTTCTTATTTCAATTAGGGACTAGGAATAAAATGGCATACTGGACTTCATGGTTCTGAATGTGTGTAGTGCCATGACGTACATTTGAAAGATAGTGTGCCATTTCCATGGTGACGTGAAGAGCAATGCAGGGGGTTTCTAAGCATTTCCTTTCCTTGAACACAATACTGATTCTTTACCCCTAGATGTTCTCACGCCATGCTCTACCTGATCTAGGAGGTTGTATGTTTTGATGACATGCCAGGGGTGACTCTCTATCAATTGTTCATGTACCTTTCTGATCAAAGGAGTGTTTGGGATGAGGCAGTACTGAAAGGGTCATTTGGGTCAGCTGTGGGATTACTGAGCAGTGGTATGACGTAAACAAACGTCAATAGAGGTTGGTAACTCCCAATGTTGAAGGAGTCATTAAGGACGGATAGGAATATAGACGTTATTTTGGATATTTATTGATATATTTGTATACATTGGGAGGACATGGAGGCTCGAAGGTTTCCAGTTGGGTTGCAGTAGTTAATAGTGTTGACTGGGTTTTTTTTATGTAGAGAAAAGGCAGCCAGAGGTTAGAGTGGGATGAATCCATGGGTGATGCGTCATTAGTCCAGTATGACAGAGAATATACTTTATTATCCACATGCTCCTGGATTTGGAGGATGTATTTGTTGAAATGTGCAGCAATCTGATCGCCATGATATTGTGTTGGAGTAGGGGTTGGGTGACAGATGTTTTAATTGTTGGATGATCTTGAGCATTTCATTTTGGTTGCTGTTTGCTGAATCTATGCATTTTGAGTAGGGTTATTTCTTGGCTTTGATGACCTGTTCCCTTTGGATGCTTAGCTGTTGATAATATGTATTTGTGTTTGCAGCTTATTTTTACAGCAGAATTTTTCCAATTGATGATTTCATTCTTTCAGATGGTTTTGTTTGGGGGTGAATCATTTTGCCAATTTCTTCTTATGTCACTTTTGAAAAGGTTTCTTTGGACTCCTGTTGTCCATAGGAGAAGTAATGCAGTTATGGATGTTGTAGAGTTTCACATCTAGTCTAGTTACCTGTTGAAAGGAAAACACCTCACTCTGAAAGTAGATGAAAGTACATGCTGGTCAAATTTCATTAGTCTGAAATTCTAACAGTATCATGTCACAGTTTCTTGGTTATTTCACAATTAGATTTCATAAGGCCACCCCACTTGTGTGTTTTAAGCTGCCAAATGCATAATCAAAGGCGTAACATAAAAGTTCATTAGTTATTGATCACTAAACTTAAAAGTTAACCATCTTTTAATGGAGGGGGTTCCATTTTGTTCCATTTGGCTAAATGCCATATTCACTTCAAATTAGGCCTGACAATTCTGCTGCATTCAAAGAGAGAGCTAAGAGACAAAGTCAGTCCTGAACTACCGAAAATCTTTTCGGACATTTTAGTTTGCATTACACTCTTTTGTTATACATATCATTGCCCCACCCCCTTTTATTATATTGGCAATAGGATTATCAGTATAGGCTATTTTGTTTTGACATGACACCACTAGGGCAGCGTTTCCTTTACTTTGATGGTCGTAGCTTGCTCCCATCCTAGATTTAGGTTTAGATTAGGCATTTTTCTCACTCATATACTGTTCAATAAACACCCTTGGATTGTACTCCTTGGGTCTGTTGTGTGTATTTCTTTCCTTACATAACTAAATGACATGAATTTTTTGTCTATACATTTTGAAGCCAAATATGGGCGTGTTGAGGGTCTTTTGGGTCTTTTGGGTTTTGGTTTCCTGATTCATTGACCTCCCTGCCATATTGTATTGAAATAAGGAAGTTGTCTTTCTACAACCTGTGCACTTCATTTTTGTTTCTGTGGATTACTTGGAGTCAAAAGGATATTTGTTTGCATACCTGTCTATATAGTTAAGGTGTGTTTGCTTGCTTCTAGTCTTTCCAGTATTGATCTGCACTCCTTTCTAGTGTCTTATCATGGTCAGGGGCCCTCTGTATGGTTTCGCAAGAGGATTGTCCCTCTGTTAATATAGTGGCTACAATGGATATGTAGTCTCTCCAGAGAAGGTGTACTGTAGAGAAAAGCAGAAAACAAGATTCCACCCAGTGTGTGCGCAGTAATCTGAGTGGGGTGCTTAAATACATGTTTGAGATTTAAAGTGGTACGATTCACTGTGAGAAAATGTGTGGCAGTTTGTCTTCTTTCTTGAGCCAGATGCTGAAATCTCTGCATATAGCTGGAAATGTGTGATCCATGGAGAGGTGTGTTGCTTCATCAGTGAGTTTGTCTGCAAGGTTTAGGCTTTGGGAAGGTGGTCTGTATATGAGGAGGCAACCTAGTGATTAAGTGTGAGAAATGAAAGAGGAAAGAGTGGGTGATTCACAATCTGGGATGTTGTCAATAGTGGGTACTGAGACAAAGACATGGTCTCTGTGTACCAGTACTGCCCCATTTCCTATTGTTACAATTTGTTCATATGATATTGAATCCACATGGGATCCCCTTGTGGATAACTGGGAATTGGTCATCAGAGAGCCATGTTTTAATGACACAGAGTGGATCAATTAGGCCCTTGGAGAGGATGTGAAAAATATCAGAGGAGTTGTTGAAGCTAGAGTGTGTGTTGAGACATCTGGTGCCCATCATTATAGTGTGGGTATGGTTGTTTGATGAAATGATGGTGGGGTATCTGTGGGTTCTTCCATTAGTTGTCAATTGTTTCATGTTAAATATTTCAGATTCAAAACAGCTGAATAGGCTTTTTTGGGGTCTGGCTCATGTTTATGACCTCCATGGGATTGTACTGGATGGTGTGGGTTGTCTAGTGGTGAATGGAGTTGAAGGCAGTCATTCTTGTGGTTGAGGTCTTATATTAGATTGCATGATAGCCTGGGTAAGCATAGATGAGGATGTTGTGTTGGTGATGTATCAGGTTTCTCTGTTCATTGATTCTGTGGTCTGTCATGTTGTTTGGTAATTGTATGTTTGATTTGGGTGGGTGCTTCCAGAGGTATCTTGGGATGAAGGTAGCTAGCAGTGATGGGATTCCTTTGCAGTCTCTGTGTGAGTGATGTAAAGGAGTAGCTAGAGCGTCTTCCATCCCTACCCTTCTAATTCATCAATTCTGACTGTTAGTTTTGTTGTTTCTTTGCATGTTGTTGCAGTTCTTAGTGAACTGTAGGATGTGATGATGAAAACAGAAAGATGATAGTGAACTGAAGGGAAGGGAAGAGTGTGTGGTGGGGTAGGGGAATACTTACACGTTTATTTAATTTGCAGACTTGAGCAATGATCAAACTGTTGGAGAACTTTAAGGTGCCGGGCAGCATAGCAAAATCGATCGGTGTTGAGGCATAGTATAAGAATGGACTGGGAGCTACATTGAGCACCAAACACACAGCCTTCAAGATTAATTTGTCATGTAGGTAAATGCTACTGAAATTTACAAACCACATTTTGGTTGACATCAGATTTGTAACGATTGTATTATAAACTCAAGGAATATCGTTTTTAGCCCGAGACGTAAAGATCAGCCATTTTACAACTTTGAGTTAATGATCACAAGAAACCGGATATTCTTTCTTGTACAAAACATGAGCATTCTGTGCAGCTTGTGAAGTCCAATGAACTCAGATATTTCTGCGACATTTATCTGAAGGAATAGTTATGCTAATTTTAGTGGTGGAATCTATATCATAAACTATGTTATAGAAGTGTGAGTTCTCATTCCTCTTTTGGACAAACGATGAACGCAAACTCATGCAAATCAACATTTTGCAGTAAATAGTAAAATCCCTGTCTTATTCTGTTGTTCTAGAGGTTCTTACTTGTCTTTTAGCTATCCCTTTGTGACAGACGAAGCATGCATCTTGATGGTATTGCTTTCTGTGTCAAGCAACACAGGGATGCATTTCCTGAGGAGGTTTGGTCTTTCAAACTATCCCAACACTTAGGCATATGTTGTCAATGTGAAGGTGCAAAGTGAATTGTGCTAAAGCTGTTGTATTTCTATCAAAGTGTGGGTGGTGTTTGTTCAGCTGGTATGAGCAGAGCAAGATGGGGTTCATATTGGATCACAGTGTTCCAGTAATAGTGACGACGGTTGACATGGATTTGAAGTGTGTGGTGGAGGAAGAGTACAAGTGTTTTTGATAAGTGTGGGTGTTTGAAAGGAAGGTTATCAGCACAAGAGAAGATAGAAGGAAGGAGTGAAAACTGTGGTTGTCAAGCTCAGACACGTGCCTGTATGCCTTCCGGGAGGAAGTAAGGAAGGAGCTAAAGAGGCTGGAAGGACCGGTACAAAGAGAAAGAGTGGACACCTCAGAGCGGATTTCCCTCATCGCTGTGGAGAGCTGGGCCAGTGGGGAGATAAGACTATCTGTGGACCTGAGAGGGCTCAACCGGAATGTGATTGCTAATAGGTTTCCATTGTCCAACATTGGTGAAATGGTGAGCTTGGCGGGAGGTGCCTGTTTGTTCAATACTGTGGTTTGACCTCTGATTGCCACCAGATACATCAGCACTCAGTGTCCATAGAGCTTACAACTTTCATAACTCCTGAGGGGACGTTCAGATTTCGTAGGATGCCATTTGGCTTGGTCTCAGTGGCATTGGTCTTTCAGAGGATGATGCATGTTCTGTTCAGTGAAGAAGCCGGGGTGTTCTGCTATCAGGATGGCATTCTGGTCATGGAGACCACTAAGTAAGAGCATTTAATTTAATTTAATTTATTTAATTTTGCATTTTTTAAAGCACTCACAGATTGTGTTTTTTTTTAGTTGCATAATTGTTTTTTTTGTCTTAGTTGCGTATTTATAACGTGCTTACATACCCAGAGTTTTCTAAGCGCAGACCCGCGGATCGAACCTGTGTTGCTTCGTTTCGTCTTGCTTCCAAGGCGAACACGTTGCCTCTGGAGCTATCCTCCCGGGAGCATGATGTCAGATTAGGTAGGGTTCTGGTAATTGGCAAGGAGGCACGTTTGACTTTCAGGAAAGACATGTGTAAGCTCAGGAGAATGTCAATAGATTATCTTGGATGTTCCCTGAGTGGGAATGGAGTGGAGTCCAAGAGAGAGTTGGTAGTGAGGATCCAGTGGGCAAGCAGACCCATTGGTAAAAAAGATGTCATGTCTTTTCTTGGCTGGGTAGAATACTATGCCACATTTGTTCCACATTTTGTTAATATGTACAAGTAGATACAGGGTGTGTGTAAGCGGGGTGGACTTTTTGAGTGGACAGAAGGAGAGTTTTAGGATATCAAGCAGGCGAATACTACGGCTCCTGCATAGGGGGATTTTGACACAAGCACTCCTACTTGGGTGATGCCAGGTGCTAGAGACATGGGGATGAGGGTGGTGATGTTGCAGAAACAGATGGGTGTGGACAGGGTGGTAGTGTTTGCTTGGAGAGTGTTGCGAGATGTGGAGAGAAGATACTCTGTCATAAAGAAAGAGGCACTAAGTGTGGTCTGGGCTGGGCAGACATTCTGTGTGTTCTTGTGGTGGAGGCAGTTCAAGGTCCTCACAGATCACAAGCCTCTGATGTGTGTTTTCATGACCAAGGAGTTGTATGGTGTGTCACGGCGGATCATGAAATAGAGGGCATCTATGCAGGGGCATGATTTTGAGGTTGAGCATATCTCAGGGAGAGATAACGTGGTGGATACCTAGGCAGGCAATGCTGGAAGGTTGAAACATAGGAGGAATGTGATGTTGAAGGAGAGGAGGATGTGTTCCTGGTGTGTGAGGGTACTATAACCAGAGATGAGTTGTGGGCATTTGAGGAGGATTCCATTCTGAGTGAAGTTATTCGAAGGGTGGGAGGAGGATTGAGAGAGGATTATGGTGATGTTTTGAGGACATTTTATAAAGTTTGGGATGAGTTCAGTTTTTTGGGGATATTCGACACCACAGCATTTGTATGTTTTCAAGCTCTACGGCTATGAGGGATTGACCTCAGACACCAGGCTGGGTGGTAACTTGCATTCTCTCGTCCTTCAGAAGCCAACAAAGGGTCATTACTGCTGATGCGACTTGGTCTTTGTGTTTCAACTCAACCTGATGCCAGGCACTGGTTTGCATCTTTGTGGGGGGCACCAGTAGAAGGGGCTGAGGAAGGACTACAGGACATCAGTTATTATTTTTCTTTAATGAGACCAAGCACAAGGTAGGTGGGGTAGGCTTCCAGGATAACAATAATTACTTTAGTTTTTGGGGACAGGGGTTGGGGGAGAGACACAAGGGAGGTCCGTTGTTTTTTTGGGCAATGCTAGCGATGCTAGAGATTGGGATGATGGGCCCATTCATGTTGTGTATACTTCCCGCCTGCTCCCCCCACCCTCCTGCAAAGCTAGTCCATGGGGACAACACAGGGCACTGAAAACAGATTCAGAGGCAGGCAGGCATATATGCTATCAAATTGATAGTGGGCAACTATAAACAGAAGGGTGCATTTCATCTCCCTTGCACCTTATGTAGGGGCTTGAATCAACCTCTGGGGTCTGCCCTTGAGAACCTTTTCTCAGATGTGTGTGCTTTTGCTACAGTGGAATTGGTCATGGCCTGAGAGCCTGTTCCTTCACCTGCTGCTCTCTTGACCACATACCAAGCTTTCATACCAGCTGGCCGCCATTGACGGCTCTGGCACTTTCATTTAAACCATGAGAGGGAAGGACTGTTACAACCAAGAAATGCGCTCCACCATCTTCATGAACATTAGACGCTAATGGACTTGTCTTAGTGAGTGTGATAATTCCTGAGTCCTTTGACTGACCTGGAACAAGCTCAACAAAACACTTGAAATTCCCATTAAGGATATTTTTGCATTCAGGTCACAGGGCATTCCTGGTATGTTTGGCAGATGTCTTCCTGTTTTAATTTGCGATTTGTCCCTAATGCAAAATGCTTTTTGTATGTCCTACTTCCATCATCAGCTCCATCACGTTGGAAAACATGTTAGTTACCAATGAACCCATATAGAAGAGGGTACTAGAGAGATGTTTTTCTAAAATGTCTTGGTATTGGCTTGATATTTTGATACAAATTCCTGAACGTTCTTTTCGTCAAGGGTAAAATAAACATAAACAAATGAACCTACACCATTTGGATAAAGATCAAAACTCATGCCTACCTTCAGTTCGTAAAAGAGGCCTTTAAAGTGTATGTGTATAGATAGAATCTCAATCAAGTAGCTAAGCGGAATCCGTATCTGTTTTACTTGTCACTAGATTATCACTCCTGTAGGTTCTGTATCTTGAATAATACAAAACTGAAATATTTCCCCTGAAAGGGATTCTGTCTGGCGTATCGCTATGCCAAGTACGATGGTTAATCTTTGCATTCTTGCAGTTCATGGCCTGTAGGAATGTTTTTGTGTCTTCCCTGTTCACTCCCTTGTCATGGGGTGCTTCGAAGCGCATTGTGTGTGGGCGCTGTATGGATAAACCATCATAACATATCAAACCACTATGCTTACTCTCTACTCTACACCATCACACAATTAGAGTGCAGCTACACCCCTAGATCAATTTGGCCTAGCTGCTCATATACAAACACTATCCCATGAACACCTCATCATTCTAATAAAATGCAGCTATATCCCACGACAAACCGGCCTACCTGCACACATAAGCGTCCCACAGGCCTAACGCAGCCAGAACCCTATCTTGGTGTCCACCCGCCGGACTGCACACATCGAACCGATATCAATACCACCACACCTAAAGGTAGAATGCAGCTACAATCAGTCAATTACATCAGCTGCACACTTAACTGGTGCACCCAAGCACCCTTCGACACCCTACTCTCTCAACTGACCTGTACTATGGTCCCCGAGGGCATTCAACCTGCCAGCACTTTGAGGTCATACTAATGATATATAGAGCGCTATATCAATGCCAAATAACATAACATAACAAACAAGTAAAGTAATACATTGACTCTTTGCATCACACACCAAAGTTATAGCACTGTCCATGCACCACTAATGAAAACGTCGGAAACAAGATGGTCGATCCTGAGTCTGCCCTACTTAGAACTTCATGAAGCCCACATCAACAACGCCACTAGACACATTAGATTGCTTCACGCAGCACGTCACAAGCACCTGCACAGTGGCGCTATCACATCTGATGAATAAGGGACATTTCATTCACATCTTCCTTTATCATCTGTCTAGAGGTCTGTGGAATCTAGAATGAACTATAACATATATGCCAAATAAAGGATGTTGACAGAAGACGTGTGGTTAATAGTAGCCTGGGCAGATAAAAGCCAGAACTCTCTTGCTCCCTGTGCTATCAGCAGCCCAATTATTCTCTGAACAGTGCTGCTTCTTATCCGACAGAGTGCATTTATCTTTTTTATCCGAAAATTAGACATAACATGTTTGATCATGCTTAATCGTTCCAACTATTTTAAATATGTCCCCTTTGATTGTTTGGAAAGTGCCTTTTTGGCAGGTGTCCTCAGATTTGCATGGAACACATCTATGCTGACCTTTATTACCTGACGTTCAATGACATTCTGAAGGTTATAACAATATTAGCCCTTTTTTCACTAAATATCCCTGGTTAGATAAAAAAGACTGTGTTCTTTCATAATCGTCTGAACTATTTCTGTGGGAATAATTTCTTTAGTATAAGTCATTTGTCTAAAAATCACATTATTGGAACTCTACGAAGACTGATTTTAAGCTGGCTTGTGAATAAATCATCGTAGCCTTCTACAACTTGTGCCACTCTCTGAGATAAGTGAAGCTCAATCACATCTCTGGATCACTTCCGCCAGGCATGGCATATGCAGGTTTTACACCAATCCATAAATGGAGTAATATGATGGCGTACTAAATGTGCCTCTTACCCGATAGAAAACAGTCAACTTTAGTTTTCCTTAATATGGTCCAGTAACTCAAATTTAAAAAGGGCCAAAACAAGTATGTTGGTGACATGTCTTTACAGCGCTGCAAGTCTTTACCTTGCCACACATGCTGTGCAGTAAAGAAGCACACACTTTTGTGTGTGTGTGTTTGCATGTGCGTGTGTGGGTATATGTGTGCTTGTGCTGGGCTGTCCAGATTTCTGGAAGGAACGCATATGTCTCAGTAATGCGGCCAGCGGGACAAGAAAGTTGCAAAGTAGGTGATGTGCACGGGTGGTGGGGTGGAGATAGGAAGATGGGCGGGGTGGGGAGTGTGTAAAGAGGAGTGAAAGGGGACATGAAAATACTGGAGAGGAATTTAAGTCACTATCTCTTTTTTCCCAGACAGTAGAACCATTGTGGCATACGTAGGAGTTAAGGACTATCATCCTAGGGCTACTGTCAAGGCTAGCATGGCTTCCGACCATCACTTTATTCAAACCTTATGGGAAACCACAGAAAAACAGGGTGAACATCCTCCTTGAGGCATGCCATTGAACAAACCAATCAAATCAAGGAATCTGCGAAGCCTACAGATTTCAAAGATGCCGTAGTACATCAAGGGGGTGTGACTGGCAGGAGAAGGTGAATACCAGACGTGGTATCTCAGATTGTGTTACACACCCATCAAGTGCAGTGGGGCATCGCCAAACTGTGGCTGTCGGTGCGGAGCATCACTAGAGAAGCAAGAACACTGAGGACAGGAGGAGGAGCCAGCGGTAGACTTTGACTCCAGCAGGGGAACTGCGTTGTGGTTCCACACAAAAAGGAATGTCACGCAGAATGCTTCTGGAGGAGCAATACCTGGCACAAACAGGTTTCGCAGGCTCTTGTGGAATGGGCAAAATAGTCAAAGAGACATAGAGAAGCCCTAGAGAGGAGAGAAGAGCAGGACACCGCAGATTGGAGAGAGGATCGAGAGAAGCATCGAGTATACAAGTGTGGAAAAGCAGAAGTCCTGGCAGGAGAGTAAATCAGGCCATTTAAGTATGTGAAAACAGAAATCCTATCAGGAGACTAAACCAAGAAATTTTTCAAGTGTGTGAAAGCAAATGTCCTGGCAGGAGAGTAAAACTAGAGCATTTCAAGTGTGTGTATCAGATGTCTTGGTAGGAGAGAACAGGCACATTTCAAGTATGTGAATCAGAAGTCCTGGCAGTAGAGTATTCCAGACAATTGGGAAAGATTGTGTTAAACAAGAAAGAAGAAACCACCTCATCTGAAATTGTGAAACTAAACAGTTGTGTGTGCAAGTGTGGTAGTAGTCCCAAAGAACGTCCAAGGAACTATTGTTTATAAAACTCAAGGAATTGAACATAGGGGAAGGGAGCTAACCCCTGGAACACGCCCCATTTCTCATTGAGAGAACATTTATATGTGAAAACCTCAAGCAGCAAGGAAGAACCCAGGGGAAGGGGACTCCCCTCCAGAACCAAGAATCTTCTTCTCTGCGTAACATTTCTTTGAACTATTTATTATTTTTGAACATTACTTTTGTAACCTTCCAAGGTTTAAGACGTTTCCCTTTTCATCATTTAGTATAGTTTGTAGTGTGACGGTCAAAATAGAATATTTTGACACAGGAAAGTTTTATTTTGACATCCTGACACAGGGCAATCGTTTTTTTTTGGTTTAGGTAGGTAAATTCCTCTTGAGCAGGGTCATAGAGGCCATTGTCCAACTCTTTTTCATTTAATAAAAGTCTTTAGCCAAAACCGTGGCAATCTTGTGACTGACTTTCATTTCGGACTCCTCACAGTTTGTTAAGTGACTTCAATTCAGCAATCCCACTAAGTCAGTGCCTCGTCTGGGACGCCCAAGGGAAGCTATATTTTTATGACAAGTTATACTCTGGATGATAAACCCTTATATAACGCCCCCCTCTTTGAATCCCCCTGACCTCACTGAGCCAAGAAGTAGGTGTGTTTTGCAACTTAAAAGATTTATTATTGGATAAATTAAACAATATATATATATATATATATATATATATATATATATATATATATATGAAACACTTGTATAATACATTAATATTTGATATCACACTTATGAATATGACAGTAATCAACAACGGATAATATTACAATTGTACGCTTATTTAATTACTTAGGAGTTGGCATAGGAAGGAAAAGGTAACTGAGAATGCTTTTAGGGTTTCAAGGGACAACAAACGATGGAAAGAATTCAGTACAGAAATAAACTGATAGGGTTTCACAAGAGATAATATGTTCACTTTTCCCCTTATGGCAATTCACTCCCCCCCTATGCAATAGAAGGAGATGAAAGGGGAGCACACAATTTTCAGGAACACAAACAAAATGCAATACAAAGTTCCAGTTCCCCCCAGCGAGCTTAGAGGAAAACAGGTATGATTTTAAAGCAGGCAAATGCTTTTAAATGTGGTGGCAATGAAGTAAAAATATGCTAAGAATGCTTTTAATTCCCTATAGGAGGTTCAGGGTAGGTGATAGCTACTTAAGATTAGTTCAGTTCACACTTGCGATGCTCAATGAGGGATTAGCAGGTTGAAAACGAATCTTAGCAGTTCAAGCAAAAGCGGCTATTTTGACAGGAGCTAATTGGACCAAATTGCAAATCGCTGCACTTTTTCCGAGTGCGTCGAGCGCGATTACGGAAAAACTATAAGGAGTATAAAGTCGGTTTTAGGCTTGTTGGAAAGCTTCGAATCTTAGCTCTAAAATGAAAGTTTATGGACGATTTATGAGAAGATACAGACGATTTAGTGAAGGTAGTTTCTCGAAATGAAAGTAAACTTCAGAATGACAAAATGACACTTTTACAGCTTTGAAATGACAGAATGAACAAACGATTCCTATGATGCAGTTCTGGACAGGTTCAAATGTTTTGAATCAGATTATTTTAAACTAAGAGATGGGTTCTGCACAGTTCTAGCAGAGTACTCACATTATACATTTGAAATAGGCCGTCAAGATCTAGTCAGGTTGGCTGCAGTTCTCTCGCCACGGATGGTCTTTAGTACCGGTTCTGCTCACAGCGATCTGGTCTGGGTCTGCTAGCGGCACTGCGGTCTGGTCTGGATCTCTGGTTCTGCTGGTCTGGGTCTCTGGTTCTGCTGGTCTGGATCAAGTGGATTCTGGATACAGCACTGCTTTCTGGGTACTGGCACCGGGTTCTAGCCAGAATTAAACAGCTCAGCCCGGCTGCTTGAATAATTTGCAAAAGATTTTGAGGCCTGCTGAAAAAGTTCTGAAATCTGGATTCTAAGTTCTGGAGATGGTCCTTCTGGATATTGTCTGGTCCGGCAGAGTGCTTCGCAAGAAAGTGGAAAGTGAGTCTCTTGCCTGTCCAAAGCAGTCTCTTTTTATGTGTTTTGAAAATGGGTGTGTGCGTGGGCATAACTAAGCCTGCCCCTCACAACTTATCATTGGCCAAGCTCTCCTCTCTCCCTTGATTGGAGGAAGGAATGGAGTGTAATCAGGCATCAATTTTATGGCATACAGAAAGAACACTCCCCTTGTCAATTTGCACACAAATCTATTTTTCATCCAAATACATATTTATCTATGTACCATTTTTCTAATAGTATATGTCCAGTTAACATATTTTCTGTAGCACCAAACCATCTGATCCCTGTCTTTGTAAGATGTTGTGTCCACTTATGACAGAATTCTGCCCTTTTCATCAAGAACACAACCTACAAACCTTTCCAGAATTTACACAAGCATGCACAAGGAATATGGGCATCAGATGATAAAGTGTCAGATTTTTAACATACAGACATTCGGAGTAATACCTTATTTTCCGCTACTACCACCCAGAACATACCACAGAGTCCTAACACCTCTTAAAATGTGCACAGAAAAATCACAAGAATAATGATATTAATTATATAATTTTGACAAGTCAGTACTATGAATTATCCATCTTTTTAAAATTATGCTCTGGCCCAGAGGGGTGTGGTTTCCCAAAGCACATGGTGGAATTTCTGGTTTATCCACTTCCTCCAACTCAGGTTGCTCACAGAGGCACTGCTCCTCCCAGTTTCTCCCAAGAGGAAGCCATTTACGACCCCCCCCCAATTTAACATTTGCCTGAGCCTGAGCCATTCAATCAGAGAGGTGTAACCTCCTTTTGGTGGGAACAGCAGAAGGCAGCCAGGCCTGCGAATGCAGTAGCTGAGCAAGTTTCAACTCCTGTCGGGGGTAGTTGCCGGGCAGAATTCAATCTCTTCAAGCCAGGCTTCAGCCAAATGTCACTTTTGTTCCCAGTTTTTCTTCATTCAAATCAAACTTACAATTTTTACACATGCAGCTAGAACGCTGATTCTAAGTTCAAAACTATGACATTTAAACAGTTGCAACCTATGTGACACTCAAAGTAGGTCACTCATTTATTTTAAACATTTCGATTTTAGTGGCTTTAAGTCCAATTTCACTTCAGCTGCTGACATCCACAGCTCAGCCAGTTTTGTTATAAACATTGTTTTGGGATCTTCATCTTTCCAGATTTTGTATGCACACAAGACTACATTCTGCCAAATGTCTGCTGGTGTTCAGTGAGATTTTTGAATATCTTGCAATGTTTAAAATAGGCATTTTTAGCTTGCATTTCAGAGAAACAAAGGTGATTTCAAAGCGCTGTTTGAGCTAACAGGCACTGCTGTTTTTCCTTTGGCACCACGTTTCAATCATGGCGCTTCTGGCCCATCATGCTCGCACTGGTGGCCGGTAGGTCAGGCGACCATATTGGTGTGCGCAAAAACTGCGCGGTTTTCCTGGATTCTGGTGCAATGTGGGCTTTTTCGGCCATCTTGGATTTTCTGAGCCCACACACCCAGATGTTGCAGCATAATAACTCGAACATGGGTCAAAACCCCTGACAAGCCCCCCCACCCGACTACGCTTTGATTTTGAGTCGAGGGGGAGTCGGGTGCAAAGGATGTTTTGATACACACGCTGGGATGTCTGCATCATCTTCTTCCGATTCCGCAGATGACAAAGTTCAGCATCTTTTCCTCCAACAGGGTGGATCGATTGGTTCTCCTCGCCGGTCCTGGTGGGATTATTGGGCAGTACCCCGGGCCCATCGGATCTTTGCTCCTGGTCCCCAGGTCGTCTTCTGTGGTCAGTCTCCAGGTTTTCTTTCTCCTAGGATGACAAAGCAAAACAGCAATACCTATTTGTAGACATTTCTCCCCCACTATTGATATAGTGGGGTGGCATATACATTTTACAAATCAGTAGACATTTACATTCTTATTTTTTAAAAAAACAGATATAATCAAGAATTATTCAAGAATCATAATATTTTAGAGACTATATGTGTGATATTTTAGGGTTGGAACTGAATTACTCAGGAGCGGCCCCCTCTGGTATTGCAGAGGACTCCTCCAGTTGCTGCAGAGTGTGCCTGGGATGGCAACACTTTAACTGATTTATATGGACCCACTTGTCTTCCCCTTATGCCAAACTACCTTTGGGGATGCAAATCTTGTAAGCGACTGGGGAGATCTTGTCTACAATTTCAAAAGGTCCCTTCCATGTAGGCAAACATTTTCGCTGTTTGGCCTGGTTCCTCTGGAAATTGTATAGATAGATCCGGTCTCCTACATTGTACTCTTTCAAGGTAGTTTTCAAATCGTAATGGGTGTTCATGCTATCAGCTGATCTTTCTAGATTCCACTGAGCATAGGCAAAAGCATGTTGGAGGTGTTTCCTTAAATTCTCCACATACTCATGAGTTGTGGAGGCATTGATCAATGTCTGCTCTTGGGTCCTGTAGAGCAAATGCTGGGGAAGCACCATCTTGCGTCCAGTCATCAGCTCAAACGGTGACATTTTAGTTGCAGATGAAGGGGTAGATCTGATGGCCATTAGGACCAGAGGTAATCGGATATCCCAACCTCGCCCAGAATCTGCCACAAACTTCTTTAAGATGCTCACTATGGTTCTGTTGTATCTCTCTACTGCTCCAGAAGAGGCTGGTCGGTAAGCAATGTGTAGCTTCCTTTTAACTCCCAGTATCTCCCACATCTTTGTCATCACTTCTCTGGTGAAGTGGCTACCTCTGTCCGACTCAATCCTTTGGGGTAGACCAAAACGCGAAAAGATATGGTTGATCATCGGGGCAGCTGCTGTTTCTGCCTTGCAGTTTGGGGCCGGGAGACATTCCACCCATTTGGTAACAAGCATGTGACCGTCAACATGTACTTGTTTCCCCTAGAGGAGTGAATCACGGGGCCTGTGAAGTCGATTTGCAAATCTGACCATGGCAGTGTCATCCCCCTCTTTTGGAGAGGCGCGCGGTGTGTGAGGGACGTTGACTAAAATTGTGCACACACTAGACACCCCTTCAATTATTGGTCAAGGTCCTGCACCATGTGTGGCCAGTATGCAACCTCTCTTAAGATCTCAAGTGTTGTATGAAACCCCCTATGACCGGCGGTGGCCGCATCATGGGCGTGACTTAACATCAGGCTTCGGAATGAGGTCGGAACCACCCACTGATCATGGCCAGCTTGGGATTTCCTTACCAACAAACCGTCTTGGATTCGGAACATTTTTGGACATTTCATCAACACTCTAAGGTCCTCTTTCCCAATGTAATCGGAATCCCTCAGGGGAAAGTTCTCAGGGTCCTCAATGTGTTGGTAAAACTTACTAATTATTGGATCCCCCTTCTGAGCCGTGATCAAATCAGCATCTGGGTCTCCTTACTCCATTGTGCAGTTGAAAGATAGTTGTGAGCATTTGTCTGGGACCTAGTGATAGCAGTGACCTGGATTTCCCCCAACAGGGACTCAATCTCTATTAGATTCCCTTGGATGGCCCCGGTTTTGGCCAGCTGATCAGCTAAGTCATTTCCAGTTTTGTCTGGTCCCTCTACTTTGGAATGACCCTTGATCTTTTTTCAGTAGATGGTCATCCCGTTCGAGGTGACCAGATCATCAATGTTTTGAATTAACTTCCCATGTTTCAAGGGTTTGTTATTAGCACATAACATGCCTCTGGTTTTCCAATTAACCATGTGCTCAATGAACCCGTTCCGTACATAATCTGAATCTGTGATTATGACCAGTTCGTGGAGTTGATGTTGGACAGCAGTGAGGATGGCTTGATACACACCCATCAATTCTGCCACCTGACTACTTTGGGGACCAATTTTGTACCCAGCGGAGTACAGCGGGCCACAAGTTCTTTTTCCCCGTTGTTGTCAACATGGTAAGAGCATCCATCCACATAGACAGTGGGCATCCCCTCACACTTGTCTTCTTCAAAGACTTTGTGTGGGGAATTAAGGTATGCCTCCATGTTGTCCTTGATTTTTAGACTTTCGTCCTCGAGACAGTTTTCTCTGGCACAATCATGCAAGTCAGCCAGAACTTGCGCGAGGGGACTCTTCTTGTTTTGGCCATATCTGACCTCCACAGGAAAGCCTTGCATTGACAGAATCCAGGAAGTAATTTGGGAATTACTCACATTTCCGGCCCGGATTCTGTCACTTTGGAGATATTGCAGAGGCTGGTGTGGAGTCTCCACTATGATGTGTTCCCCCTAGATGAACGAGCAGTAATTCTTCAATGCCCACACCGTTGCCAGGAGTGCCTTCTCACAATCGTTGAATTTTTTTTCCACAGAGGATAAAGTTTTGCTTGCATAGGAGATTACTTTATTGACCTTGTCATGCTTTTGGTATAATACTGCCGTCAAGCATGTATTAGAGAACCCTGTCTCCAGTAAAAACTCCTTGTTTCTGACAGGGTAAGCTAGGCAGGGTGCTTGTGAGAGGCTTCTTTTGAGCTGTCTTACTGCCTCGGATTGTTCTGGACCCCATTCCCACTTGACCCCCCCTTCAAGAGATGAATCAGGGGTCTGGTGATCTCTGCGTAGCCCTCAATGAACTTTCTGCTGTAATTAGTCAGTCCAAGGAGGCTCCTTAGTTCCTGCAGAGTTGTGGGGTCTTTCAGTTTCTGAAGTGCTTCCACTTTCTTTTCCTGGGGACAGAGACCCTGAGGAGTAATCTCATGCCCCAAGAAATTAACACGGGTTCTAAACCACTGTGCTTTCTGAAAGGAAAGTTTTGCTCCGGCGGCCCTCAACTGGGTCAGAACATAACGGATCTCCGCTATATGTTCCTCCACAGTTGAACTTTTGATGAGGACATCATCTACATAAGCCAGGGTACCCCTCGCACCCTTGGTCGGGCTTGGCCTTATGTAGCAAAATGTTGAATTCATTGCCGGAGTTGAGGTATCCGAAGGGAGTCCGGGTCCATGTGTACTGCTGGCCCCCAAAGGTAAAAGCCAGTTTGTATTGGTCCTCCCTACTGACAGGCGCGGTCCAGTATCCATTGGTCAGGTCTATTGCAGTGAATACCTGTGACCCCTGAATCTGGCCAGCCCTTGGTCAATGTAGGGCAGAGGCCATCAGGAAGTATGAACCCGTTTGTTGAGCTCCCTAAGGTCGGCGCAGAGTCTCCACTGGCCGTTTGGCTTCAATATTCCAAGCACCGGATTGTTGAAGGTGCTGTGGACTGGACGGATTATTCCCCGGGACTCAAGGTTCTTAATTATTTCAGTGAGGGACTCCATGGATGCGAGAGGCAAGCAATATTGCTTCACAAACACTGGAGTCATGCCAGGGTCCGTGGGAATTGTTGTTGTGTGGATGTCGGTGCGACCACAGTCATATGAGTCTACCGCAAAGAGATCTTGGAAATCCAAGAAAACTTGTTTCAACTTTTGCTTCTATTCCAGAGTCACGCAGGCATCAGCTAGGTTGGCTCTCTCTTCCACCATCTGCCTGAAGCCTGGAAAGACTTCTGGTTTTGCTATCTCAGCGGCCTCCTCCAGCTGGGTGGAGAGGTCCCTGGTCAGAGTGCTGATTTGGACTTGAGGCTTCAGGTGGGAAAGGCAGCCCTCATGGACCTGGAAAATCACCTCATCCCTCCTGAAGTCACAAGTCACATCTTCCTTAACATAAGGGCAGGAAGTGTACACCAGGAAGTTCCCCCCATGCCGGGTAAAGATCCTGTCTGGTGTTGTATTGTTATCACTGTCACTGTCAAAACAGTCCTTGGGGATTGGTCCTAACAGTTCATTTCATAGATCAATGGAGAAATGTCGCACATCAACCGCCATTCCAATAATGGTGCCCGCGGCTAGAGTAATACTCTTTACGTCGCTGTTATCCACCTCTATTGGAATGGTGTCATGTTCTATGTTGACTAATGGTGTTGGGTTTACCCCCAACCCTTGCTGTTGGAGAGAAGCATTTAGATGAATATAAGCATCAGAGTTTTTCAATGTTTGTCCTCTTTTAACATTCACTTCCAGGGAGAATTGTCGGGTCCTTTCTGGGATGGTGACTTCCTCTTTAACCTGAATTTCAAATGCATAAAGTAGCAATTAAGCTGACCTAAATGCTTTTTCTGGATCATCAAAGCCCATGGGATTATCCGCTAATCGGGACCAAGCTTTGAAGTTTATTAGGTCCAAACTAATGGCAAAGCGATTGAGAATGTCCCTGCCTAAGTAAAAGGCGGCAGTGACATCTCGCACAACCCATTATGGACTATGCTCTTGTTGCCAATGGAGATTTTGAGCATTCACCTGCTTGGCAGGAGATGTTTGTAATTGGGTGTTACCAGATCCATTTCCCATTTGTATATCAGTTTGAATGTGAGAATAGCTGGATCTTTTGGGAGTTGGCAGAACATGGCTTCGCTGATGAAGCTCTTACCGTTAGTTCACACACACTCGGGCAAGAACAGAGTCCTTCCCAACATTTAACTGAACAGGGATGAACAAATGCTCTCCAATTTGCTGAATATCAGCCAGGCTCTGATCTGATTTCACATCTTTCTGGACTATCGGAGTGGGAATGTCTGATTGTGGATTAGTAAAGAATTTCAGAGTGTTTCCTTCCAGTGTGGAATACCACCGTAAACTGGAAGGAAGGTTGATTTTCAGAAATAGAGAGGACCCCCCATCACCAGTCTGTTGTCCTACTGGTATTACTGACACGTCTGGAATTTGGTTGTTCTGGAAGTGAAATTCTACTTGGTCAGATTTTTGTTCAACCATGTTGCAGGTGCCGTTTAAACTAACATGGTTGACACTCTGCTTTAATTTTATTGGTCGGCTAGTCTGGGTCCAGAGGACCTTGTTTACGCAATCTATTAGGGGTGACAACCTTCTCAGGAGGTAATTCCCTAGTAAACAAGGGGTGCCCTCTGGAGTCACTACTATGACCGGGTGTTTCACCTTATGTCGCCCAATTTTGATGTCCAAATCTGCAGTCTCCTTGACGGGAATTTCCTTCCCGTCAAAGTTCTGATGTTGTCCAGGAAGAGAGGTGAGAGGGATACGGTAATTCTCCCCCCTTCCTGCATTTAGTTCATCAAAGCCCCTTTTGGACAGAAGAGTAGCTTGGGATCCAGTGTCCACCAGTGCCAAAATTGTACCCTGCCCCTGTACTTGTACCAGGGCATAGTATCTTCCCTCCTTCTCCTCAAGGGGGCACAGATAATGCACATTTTTGGACAACTGGTGGGCTATTTTCTGATTTTGGACATTGCGAGAGAAGAGATTTGGGCAGAATTCTGTGGAGAGTCATGGGAATCTGCAAGAAAAATTTGGCAACTGGATATGGTTTTGGGTTCCCCTTGTTCCGGTTCTGGCCCACCCCACCCTTTTTGGAGGCAGTCACCAGGATGGGTTTGGACCAGGGGTTTTTGGTATTGTTGGTTCTGGGATAGGATGATGGGCGGCGACAGCTCAATCCCCACATCTACCCAGTCTATTGATTCGGTTTTAGGTTCCCCTGGTTCCGGTTCTGGGCCGCCCCCCCTTTTTGGAGGCAGTCACCAGGATGGGTTTGAACCAGGGGTTTTCGGGATTGTTGTTTCTGGGATAGAATGATGGGCGGCGACAGCTCAATCCCCACATCTACCCCGTCTATGGATGCGGTTTTGGGTTCCCCCGGTTCCGGTTCTGGGCGGCCCCCCCTTTTATGATGCAGTCACCAGGATGGGTTTGATCCAGGGGTTTTCGGTATTGTTGGTTCTGGGATAGAATGATGGGCGGCGACAGCTCAATCCCCACATCTACCCAGTCTATGGATGCGGTTTTAGGTTCCCCGGGTTCCGGTTCTGGGCTGCCCCCCCTTTTTGGAGGCAGTCACCAGGATGGGTTTGAACCAGGGGTTTTCGGTCTTGTTGGTTCTGGGATAGAATGATGGGCGGCGACAACTCAATCCCCACATCTACCCAGTCTTGGTTGGAATACCTTGGGACCCATTTTTCCTTGGGAGGAGTTCCCCCATCTCTGAAGGAGACAATCCTTTTCCCAGGATCCTCTGAGGATCCCTCTCCCTCAAATTGGAAGATCTGTACCTCCTCCACAAAATGGGTCTGTTTGGGTCCTTTGTTTCTCCTACCTCCTCTCTGCTCCTTGGGTGGCAGACTTTCAGGGGTAAGAGATTTTGTTTCCAGTTCCTGGGTTTCCAGGGGCTGTTTACAAGTGGGGAAGGAAGCTTCCGCCAAGGCTTTACACACCTTCTCCCCTTGTGCCTCCTCTCTGGGAACCGTTGGGTTATCGGGGTGCTGCCCCCGTAATTGTTCTGGTGCACCAGGCCCAGAGTTTGGTGCATTCTGTGCTGGCATGCCCATATGAGGGTTCTGCTGAGCCCTTAGCATGCTACCCAGCTCCTGTGCCATATTTTGGACCTGGCGCTCAAGTTTGGAAACCCGCTCAGGCTGATACGGGGTTCTATTTTCTCCCCTGTGCTGATCCCGGGAAGGGTAGCTATCCCTTCCCTGGTAGTACCCCGGGTTGGAGAGATTTGGGTACCCCTCCACCCTTGGCCTCCCCTCTCCCGGATTAGGTTGTCTGGGCTCAGGGAATTGGGGAAAGAAGGATGGATGATTTTGGGGCTGGAAATTGGGTGGATACCTGGGAAAAAAGTTCTGGCCAGGGTTTGGTGAAATCCTGCCCTCCTGTGGGAAGTTAGGAGGGAGGTTCCCTGGGTTGGGTGCCTGGTTGGATCCCCCCTTTGGGCTGGAGGAGTCCACACATACCCCAGGATGGGTCAGTTTCCCTTGTAGCGGGGACTTATATAGTCAGGGGAGCGAGGGACCCCATTTGTAGGACTACCTCCTTGACTCCCTGTCTGAGACTGGCCCGAGGGCCTTCTGGGCTGAGAATTATTCGGTGCAGGCAGGTTTTTAGGCCCCCCCATCTCCAAATCTAAAATGGGGGCAACCTTTACCTCTGCCACCTTGGCAGAAGCAGGGGTGCTGGTTGATTTGGGGCTTTTCTGAGCGTTATTTTTATTTTCAATGGGCTTCTGCACCTCATAGATCCGGGTAGCCTGTTCAATGACCCAGTCTAGTGACCTTTTCTCATTAAAATCCCTCACTAGCTGGGTCATGATGTATTTGGGCAAGGCATGGAAAAACGTATTTACAAACTCTTTCATGTCCGTGCGCACCCTTCTGGTAGTCTGCGCAAAGGCACGCTTCAATTCCTGCACAAATTCTTGTGGGGCCTGATCCTCCCCACATTGCTAATTGTAGGCTGCCTTGCGAGCCTCTTGGGGATTTCTGTGAACAGAAAAATGTTTCAAGCTGGCCGCCCTATATGTGGACCATCTTGAATGGTTTTGGTCCCCCAGCCCCGCAAAGAAACTGGAGTATTCTGGGGAGAATGTCCACTTTACATATTGAATGCAGCTACTGCTGTCCTTCAAATGGAAGGTCTCCATCATTTGCTCATAAAGCTCCAAGTGTTCCCAAACAGAATACTTGGCGTTCTTGTGATAAGGCGTGATGACACTCCTTATTGCCTTAATCTGTCTTAAGGGGTCCTTAAGCAAGGCCCTTTTTGCCTTATTGGCCTTTTTGTTTTGCGTAACCCTGGTTCATTCATCCTCTGACTCAGAAGCACTGCTCCCAGAGGTGCCTGTGGTGCCTGTCTGATCTTCCAGGCTCTCCTGTATTCTGCGAGCCTGGGAATCGCTGGCAGAATGTGGGGACCTGGTCTCCTGTGTCCTGTGACGTTCAGAGGAGTCTTCAGATTCCTCCCTGCTGCCAGGATATGATGGCTACCCCCCCCCCCCACTGACCTAACTGGGCAGAGGTTTTTAGGATGCCCTTAGTGGGCCTACTCTCCTCGGGTTCCCCACTAAATTGCACTGTGCTTGGGTGCCCATACCCGGATGCCCGCCCATCCATTCCTGGGAATCACTGGCCTATGAGTCCCATACTTCTGGTTGGATAGTAGTCTGCCATCCCGTTGGCCCTGTGCTCATGTGCGCCAGGGGACATGGGGGTGGCAGAGTCCAGGGACTGGGAGAGATGAAGGCCTCTGGTACTAGGGCTCCTGAGGTTATGCTCAGGTGTTTCCCTTTCCCAGCCAACTTCATCTCTGTCAGCCCCTGCTCCCTGTTGCAATGCAAGAGCCTGCACTTTCAGTTCCTCATTTAAGGCCTTACTAGACTTTATCAGTCTCTCCTGCATGGCTAACTGTTGCTGGAGCATATCATTGTGCTGACAGATAGCCTCATTTTCTCTCTGTGCCTCCTGGTTGGTCCTGGAGTACTGCTTCAGTCTTTGCTGCAGGAGGGTTACCTCCTGAGTCCCATCCCTCCTGGCCTGCTCCTTTCTTGCCAAAGCCTCCTCCACCCTCCTGGTGTGCTCTAACAAGTTCTGATGCTCTTTTTGGAGGTCACCCAGTCCCTGGAGTGCCAGGTGATTTTCTTCATTTTTTTTTTAATTGGCAGACTTCCTGGCCTAAGGTGTCCCTTTCCTGACTAAGAGCCTGCATCTGTGCCGCCAGGTCATCCCTCTGCCTTTTAAGGGCCCCAGCTTTCTGGTGTTCTTGATCAAACTCTGCCAGGTCTTTCGAAATCAATGTATTGCTTTCCTCTTTCTCTCTGTCTAGTCGGATTTGCAGGGTGGCTACCTGCTCTGTGCATGCCCTGTTGAAGTCCAGTTGTTGCTCCAGCTTTTTCTGGCTCTGCAGTAGGGAGCCCAAACCTTCTTGGTACTCCTTCTGCAAGGCCAGAAATCTGATATCCTGGTCAGCCTTTTCCTGTTGCAGGATATCCATATCCTCCTTTATTTTAATGATGTACTGTCTACTCTCATTTTCTGACTCCTGGCTCCGATGCAGCATCTGCTCAGAAGAGGCCAGGTCAGATTGGGCCTTCTCTAATGCTCTCCGTTGATTATTTGCCAGATCTTGGCCTTCAGCACATTTGTCCTGTATAGCTTCCATATATAAATATAAATATGCCGCTACCCTGGCAATCTTGTTGTGCTCATTCTTGGCCTTTGGCAGCCATATATAGTTCACTCAGGGCCACATGCAATGGACCCTGATCTCTCCAAAAGTCTGACTCTGTTTCAGTGATCTGGGGTGCGATTGCCTGCAACCAGACCGCCTGGTCCTGATGAGCCCACTCACCTCTCACAAATAGCTTATGTAAGAGGTGTTCTCTGGCTATTTTGATATCTACCAAGGTCGTCATTCTGGAAATTGATTTCCTTCCTGACTTACAGAAGTTTGTATTTTATTTTGCAAAACATACCATTTCCTTAGAGCGTTCCTTTGAGGGGTGTTTTTACAGTGTAACACGTCGTGGTGATCCAACAGGATTTGTATCCTGTCAGTTAGCACAAGTGATAGTTTTAATCCAGGATCCCCGGCTCGAGCCCCCAATCTGTTAAGTGACTTCAATCCCACTAAATCAGTGCCTCGTCTGGGACGCCCAAGGGAAGCCCTTATTTATATATTTTTATGACAATTTATACTCTGGATGATAAACCCTTATATAACGCCCCCCTCTTTGAATCCCCCTGACCTCACTGAGCCAAGAAGTAGGTGTGTTTTGCAACTTAAAAGATTTATTGGATAAATTAAACTATATATATATATATATATATGTATATATATATATATATATATATATCACACTTTTATAATAAATTAATATTTGATATCACACTTATGAACTTATGAATATGACAGTGATCAACAATGGATAATATTACAATTGTACGCTTATTTAATTACTTAGGAGTTGGTATAGGAAGGAAAAGGTAACTGAGAATGCTTTTAGGGTGTCAAGGAACACCAATGATGGAAAGAATTCAGTACAGAAATAAACTGATAGGGTTTCACAAGAGATAATATGTTCACTTTTCCCCTTGTGGCAATTCGCTCCACCCCTATGCAATAGAAGGAGATGGAAGGGGAGCACACAATTTACAGGAACAAAAACAAAATGCAATACAAAGTTCCAGTTCCCCCCAGCGAGCTTAGAGGAAAACAGATATGATTTTAAAGCAGGCAAATCCTTTTAAATGTGGTGGCAATGAAGTAAAAATATGCTAAGAATGCTTTTAATTCCCTATAGGAGGTTCAGGGTAGGTGATAGCTACTTAAGATTAGTTCAAGTCACACTTGCGATGCACAATGAGGGATTAGCAGGTTGAAAACGAATTTTAGCAGTTCAAGCAAAAGCAGCTATTTTGACAGGAGCTAATTGGACCAAATCGCAAATCGCAGCACTTTTTCCGAGTGCGTCGAGCGCGATTACGGAAAAACTCAAAGGAGTAGAAAGTCGGTTTTAGGCTTGTTGGAAAGCTTAGAATCTAAATTCAAAAGATACGGACGATTTAGTGAAGGTAGTTTCTCGAAATGAAAGTAAACTTCAGAATGACAAAATGACACTTTTACAGCTTTGAAATGACAGAATGAACATACGATTCCTATGATGCAGTTCTGGACAGGTTCAAATGATCAGATTATTTTAAACTAAGAGATGGGTTCTGCACAGTTCTAGCTGAGTACTCACACTATAAATTTGAAATAGGCCATCAAGATCTGGTCAGGTTGGCTGCAGTTCTCTCGCCACGGACGGTCTTTAGTGCCGGTTCTGCTCACAGCGATCTGGTCTGGGCCTGCTAGCGGCACCGCGGTCTGGTCTGGGTCTCTGGTTCTGCTGGGCTGGTCTGGGTCTCTGGTTCTGCTGGTCTGGATCAAGTGGATTCTGGATACAGCACTGCTTTCTGGGTACTGGCACCGGGTTCTAGCCAGAATCAAACAGCTCAGCCCAGCTGCTTGAATAATTTGCAAAAGACTTTGAGGCCTGCTGAAAAAGTGCTGAAGTCTGGATTCTAAGTTCTGGAGATGGTACTTCTGGATATTGCCTGGTCCGGCAGAGTGCTTCGCAAGAAAGTGGAAAGTGAGTCTCTTGCCTGTCCAAAGCAGTCTCTTTTTATGTGTTTTGAAAATGGATGTGTGCGTGGGCAGAACTAAGCCTGCCCCTCACAACTTATCATTGGCCAAGCTCTCCTCTCTCCCTTGATTGGGGGAAGGAATGGAGTGTAATCAGGCATCAATTTTATGGCATACAGAAAGAACACTCCCCTTGTCAATTTGCACACAAATCAATTTTTGATCCAAATACATATTTATCTATGTACCATTCTCTAATATTATATGTCCAGTTAACATATTTTCTGTAGCACCAAACCATCCGATCCCTGTCTTTGTAAGATGACGTGTCCACTTATAACAGAATTCTGCCCTTTTCATCAAGAACACAACTTGCGGAATTTACACAAACATGCACAAGGAATATGGGCATCAGATGATAAAGTGTCAGATTATTAACATACAGACATTCGGAGTAATACCTTATTTTCTGCTACTACCCCCCAGAACATACCGCAGCGTGCTAACCCCTCTTAAAATGTGCACAGAAAAATCACAAGAATAATGATATTAATTATATAATTTTGACAAGTCTGTACTATGAATTATCCATCTTTTTAAAATTATGCTCTGGCCTGAGGGGTGTGGTTCCCAAAGCACATGGTGGAATTTCTGGTTTATCCACTTCCTCCGACTCAGGTTGCTCACAGAGGCACTGCTCCTCCCAGTTTCTCCCAAGAGGAAGCCATTTACGACCCCCCCTAATTTAACATTTGCCTGAGCCAAGGAAGGCTCATTGTTTTGTTTCCCTGCTCCCAGGTGCTCCTCCCCTGATTCAATCAGAGAGGTGTAATCTCCTTTTGGTGGGATCAGCAGAAGGCAGCCAGGCCTGTGAATGCAGTGGCTGAGCAAGTTTCAACTCCTGTCGGGGGTATTTGCCGGGCAGAATTCAATCTCTTCAAGCCAGGCTTCAGCCAAATGTCACTTTTGTTCCCAGTTTTTCTTCATTTAAATCAAACTTACCATTTCTACACATGCAGCTAGAATGCTGATTCTAAGATCAAAACTATTACATTTAAACAATTGCAACCTATGTGACACTCAAAGTAGGTCACTCATTTATTTTAAACATTTCGATTTTAGTGGCTTTAAATCCAATTTCACTTCAGCTGCTGACATCCACAGCTCAGCCAGTTTTGTTATAAACATTGTTTTGGGCTCTTCATCTTTCCAGATTTTGTATGCACACAAGACTACATTCTGCCAAATGTCTGCTGGTGTTCAGTGAGATTTTTGAATATCTTGCAATGTTTAAAATAGGCATTTTTAGCTTGCATTTCAGAGAAACAAAGGTGATTTCAAAGCGCTTTTTGAGCTAACAGTCACTGCTGTTTTTCCTTTGGCACTATGTTTCACTCATGGCGCTTCTGGCCCATCACGCTCGCACTGGTGGGTGGTAGGTCAGGCGACCATTTTGGTGTGCGCAAAAACTGTGCGGTTTTCCTGGATTCTGATGCAATGTGGGCTTTTTTGGCCATCTTGGATTTTCTGAGCCCACAGCCCAAAATGTTGCAGCATAATAACTCAAACATGGGTCAAAACCCCTGACAAGTTGTTGGAAGAGAGAACCCGCCCCTTTCCTATGCCTAGGCTCAAAAGCATGTTTTGGTTGTTTAGGTTTTTTGTTTTGAAGAATAGGAAGAGAAAATAGGTTAGAAAAGAATTTCAGGACAGAGAACTTAATTTATGTTATGACATCCTGACATCCTGACAAACACCCTTTGACCTTGTTTACATAGATTAAGACTTTGTAGTACATGTTTAGGCAAACATTTGGTCTTTTGAGTCTGATGAGATTATAATGTGTATACAAATCATGCCTCCTTGTTTGTCTCCTGATTTTGACCTACCACAACAGTCACAGTAGCATAAAAGCAGGCGTTGGTTGATCAGTTGACAAGCTGAGCTTCATAAACAGCTAGCCAGGACTCAGCAGATCATCTGTGAGTTGGAAGACTGATACACTGGAATACAGTTCATTTTACTAGTCTTATTTTTTCAATTTTACTGTGCTAGAAGTGCCTTACTATGTAGCTTAACTTGTATTCACTGATGCTGCCTGCACAAGCTTTGAACTATTCCTAGTCGGCAGATATTAGTTGCAGTAATGGAAAGATCCAGCAGCAATAGACACTGATTTACAGATATTGAATTAGTTCTGTCAGTTCTCAGTTGGTACTTTTCATTATACATTTTCAGTAACTAGTACCAGAGTAATGCGTCCTTTATGTTGATTATTTGTATTTCACTTAAGCATTTATTGGTGTAGGTCTATTTGCTGTTCTACAGTTTGAGAAGGTGTTTAAAATTGTTTTCTTTCCTTTCTACAGTGGAACACACGTGGATAAATAATGTAATAATTATTGTGGAAATTAATATCTTCAGTTTTGTATATCTAATTGATGATTGTTGATGTCTTTTTCAATATAACGTTTTCTCTAGCCTATTATTTAATCAATGTCTATACACAGATATGGATTCCTTCATTACACAGAATGTACTGAGAGAGTGACACAATTTAAATGATGTTATATATTTCAAGCTACTGGGATCCTTGTCGTCAAAGGTCTGACTAATGATTGTTTTTCATGCAAATGAATATGGTGTTTGCTCAAATAATCATATATCTTTGGTGGCTCAGATGCCACAGAGAACGAATGCTGCTTCACCCTCTTAGTTGTACCTGTCTTTGACTAAATTAAATGACTGGTTGAGGGGTGTGCAGGTAGGCGAGAGATATTCGATCAGTGCCGGTGGGATGAGGGGGAATTTGTATTGCTTGTAATGGCGTCCAGTCCAACCTTGTTACACCTGTGTCCATTCTTGCATTCCCCAAGACTTTTGGTTTCTTGATCCATGTTATCATACGTCTGCTACTACACTTCTGCACATTTACAATTCTCACATGCTGCAAAAGAATCTCTAATTTCCCCATACAATATTTTCTATCACTTGCTCTCATTAAGTAGCTCCTAAACTGGCAACTGAAATTACTTAATCTAGCTTGCCTGGCAACTTCCCATTGCAATAAAAAATTACCCTCCAGTATCAGATTGGAAAGAAATACCCAATCCTTCAGGAAACAGCTGAACACCATACTGTTCAAATAATCAACATCTCCACCATGCTGGCCTTCTTGCAATGCCCCTCTCTTTTGTTCTTTCCCCTTTCTATCTGTGTTGTCCTGTGAACTCTCTGTCCTTGTGTCTTTGTCGCGCCCTGATGCTTGCGAGCTTTCGGCGCGTTATAAATACATAAATAAATAAAATAAATAAATAAATACATAAATTGTTCAGTATAATCACCACTAGGAGGTTGTGTGTTGCTTCTTGACCACTTACTGAAAAGGTTCCTATCCGTTTATTCATGTTTATCTTGCAATTGTAATTACTAGACTCAAAATACACTCCTAGGTCCTATTTTTACTTCTTTCCATGAGGACATTTGAGTGGAAAAGGTTTGAACACCATTTGCTGAGCAAATCGAACTGAGTGAAAGGTGATTCCTACTGCATAAATCCCAATAAATATAATGTGTGTATAGTGTATTACTGTGCTAAAATTGTGGTGCATTCCTTACTTGGAAAACAAATTGGGACACACTGCTCACTCACTGTGTGTCTTTACTATTGAAAGCAGTAAGTGTATACAATACATTTTAAACATTGTATCTCCCTGCTTTGACCTCACGGTAGTGAAATATGAAAAACATACCGAAGTGTGTGACACTATGTCAGGGCAGTGCAATATATTTTCTGCTTCCTGCAAGTCTACCTAGACATGAAAGAAGCAGAGAAGGCCCATTGCTGTGCCTGGAGTGACATATTGCAACTCACTGATAGGGCAGGTCCCCAGGCCTGTCAGTTTTACAATGCAACATGTTGTCATAGTTTGAGGATTTTATTAAATTTGGTGAGCAACTTTTGGTTAAACCAATATAGTAGGTGTTAGAGTAGCCTATGCAGGGGGTGGCCACTTTAAGAATCAAAGAAATTCAGTGGATGATTGTAGAAGAGGGTGAAGCCCACGTAGAGTTTGGAAGTGGTCAAATAGGATTTTGGTGATTGTGATTTTGTAAAAAAAAAAAAACGAGAGGTGAAGTCAAACAGTATGAAGACATTTAACACATTCTGTTCAATTTGGCATGTGGTTATAAAGAATCTGACTGGTAAAGGCATAGGATCCACTGGGACCATAGGTAGGAGTTGGTCTTTGATCCATTCCAGCAGAGGCAATTTAAATTCATCCAACCTCACGCATTCATCAAAAATGCCTTTGTTTGGTTTCTGTCCCCAGACCTTTTTTCTGAAAATTAAGAAGAAATTGAGTACTAACGACAGACTTATGGAAGCTGATGTCATGAGATGATTAGAGCCTGTGGGGGGCCTATAGATGTTGGACAGGATTGCTGAGAGGATTCAGTCTTGGACCTCTCGACAGAAAATATTATTTGTTTTTCATGTTTACAGAGCTAATTTTACTCTAGCCTTGTGATTCTTCAGGAAGGACGTGAACCAGGTTAGAGCAATTGGGCAATCCAAGAACGTTTGGGTAGGTGTTTGAACATTAGTCTTCGACTCATGATATCAAACTCAGGTGAGACAGCAAAGAGGACCAGTGGACAGGTATTTCCAATGTCTAGAGTACTGAGGAGCTCTTATTTTATATTTAGTATGTAGTGCTGGTATTACATTGAGTTTGGAGTTGTACTGGATGTCATATTGATGACTGCATTACTGTATGCTTCCACGCACCGTGATAGTTGCAGAGTGACCTTTGAATGCAGCTATTTTCTGATTGAGGAGAGATCTGATTTTGGCCTGTAATTTGATTAGGTGTCAACGGCAAGTGTCAGTGTACATGTCTAAATTCTTTCCATGAGGAGGTTGATATTATCGTTGGTGAAAAACATCAAATTCCTGTCTAGATCTTTGTCGGACTGGGCCAGGTGTGACTGTTGTCTATGTTCATTGGTGTCATTATTTGCTCACTGGCGTAACAGGGGCCCCCCCAACTCCCGCGGTGTGGGGGGGCCCCATGACCACATGTTCTGGAAGGGGGCCCCACTTGGAGTAAAAAAAACATTTTTTTTAGCATTTTTTATTTTTTTTACATTTTCTTTTTGAATTCATTCTGCATTTCTAAAGAAATTATTTCTGTAACAGAAATAATTTCTTTATGAAGGCCGAGTGAATACAAAAAGTCCGGTGGCTACCCCCACCCCATGACATGAAGATCCTAGGCTGGAGGCCTCCATGTCATGGGGTGGGGAAGCCCTATGACTTCAGAAATAAATAGTTTATTTTTGAAGTCACTCTGCCATCATAAAGAAATTATTTCCGTTATGGTTCAGTCCTTAACGGAAATAATTTCTTTATGAAGTCAGAGTGACTTCAAAAAGAAACAATGGGCCTCATTACGAGCATGGCGGTAGCCGTGCCTGTATGGCAGGCATGGCTACCGCCATGCTCTCTACAGGCACCGCCTCCCAAAGTTGTTCAATAACCGGCACATTACAAGATGAATGGGCCGGTAATTGTCTATTCGTGGGTGGCGGTATTGCCGGGCTCCAGATCCCCATTCTGCCCAATAGGGCAGAATGGGGGTCGGGAGCATGGTTGCGCCGTCACCGTTGATAACGGTGCCGGCGCAATTATGAGTTATGCTCGCGGGTGCCGCACAGCCCGCCAGGAGGAACCTGCGAGCAGAACTCGTAATGCGGCGGGGCGGTATGAATGTTGCCGGTGCCTTACCGGCACCGTTCATACCGTCTCCGCCAGGGTCCTAATGAGGCCCAATGTATTTTTGAAGTATTACGGCTCCCCTCAACCCATGACGTGTGCGTGTGTGAGTGTATGGCGAAAGAGTGCACACAAATGTATGGGTGGCTGGGTATGCATGTGTGCATGTACGGTGAAAGGATGCACACTTAAATATATGGGTGGCTGCCTGGATGTGCCTGTATGGTGAAAGTGTCCACACTTAAATGTATAGGTGACTGTCTGTGTGAGGGTATGGTGAAAGGGTGCACACTTAAATGTATAGGTGACTGCCTGTCTGAGTGTATGGAGAAAGGGTGCACACTTAAATGTATGGGTGGCTGCCTGGGTGTGGCTGTATGGTGAAAGGGTGCACACTTAAATGTATGGGTAGGTGCCTGGGTGTGTGCCTGTGTGGTGAAAGGTTGCACACTTAAATGTATGGGTGGCTGCCTGGGTGTAAGAGTGCACTCTTAAATATATGGATGGCTGGGTGTGCGTGTTTGTTTGTTTGTTTGTTTTATTATTTGTAATGCGCGAGCATACCCTAAGGTAACAGGGCGCAGCAGTTACATGTATATGCGAAGCTTAGTTACAACAACAACAATATATACATACACACAGTAATAGTAATAGCACGATTATACACAAATATACAGATAAACACATGTAGGAACATTATGTACATATTGCAGGAATATGAAAGGACTTGACACCTGGATGTGTTTCAAGGCCTACGTTTTCAACCATAAAACAACCTTAGATCGGAAGTTTTGATAGGGCAAGTGTGTGTGTATATATGGTGAATGGTGTGGGTGCTTGTGTTCAGGGGCGCAACAAAACCTACATTTCAGGGGGGCTTACTTTTCAAATGTTGGGAGAGGTGCTAACTTCACGTGTGGTGGGGAGGAGCAAACTTTGTGTGGGGGCATCTAACTTCTTTACGCATTTTAATGAGACTATTCTAGTGCAGCTTCAATGTTACAAGCAGTTAACTCTCTCCTATAGGTCTGAAAGCACCCACTTATGGGCTGCTGTGAGAATGTCTGGTCTCCTGTTTCCGCTCTACCCTTCCAATCACACCCCTGGCATGCAAGTACAAAACCCACATCACAATTTCAATTGCTTAAAAAATTTGCCATTTGAATGCAGGTACTAACAGTGAAATGATGTACATTAGTAATTGCTGGGCCGGGCCCTTGTTAACGGCAAAACCCAGGTGCCGTTTAAAATCTGTGTCCTTTTCTGTCCGGCAGCTGCTCTGAAGGTCAGCCAGGTCAAGTCAACATAGCCTACAATTTCAGTGGAGGGAGGGAGTGCTGAAGCACAGTCAGTTCAATGGTGTTGCACCACTACTTGTGTTTAATGCCTTGTTTAATTATTGGTAATCTTCTTTACACCTAGCCCTATTCTTCCTCATCCCAGTACTTGTATATGAGGCAGTACTTGTGTATGAGGCACTATGCCTCATACACAAGTACTGGGATAAGGTAGAGGTACAGGAAGGTAATGCCTGACTTAGCTACCTGTAATCTTCATTACTCCTAGCCCCACTCTTCCTCCAGTACTTACCAGTGAGGCAAGGAGCCTCATACGTAAGCACTGGGACAAGGAAGAGGGACGTGGAGGTAATTCTGGGCCAATTAGCTGATTTTGGAGGTTGGGGTAGGGGATGGGAGGGAGAAGGGATGTGTGGGGGGTTGGGATTGTGCAATAAATCATAATGATCGTCCATGTCCATGCTAAGCAGGCATGATATGTGGTATTAGTGGCTAGAGAGGCATTTTGGTGCAGCCAGTCTAGTCATTCCTCAGTTTGGTATGACTTTTTTTAACTGGGCATTTCTGATAAAGCAGTCCTGCTAAGTGTAATTACCTGGCTAGACTGGCATTTGGGTTCTGCCAGTCTAGCCGTTTCTTACTGCGGAACTGCATATTTTTCTGGGCACCTATGATAAAATGATATGTTATGATATGATAAGTCATTTATAACACACCTGTACCCCAGTGTTTTTAGGCACGGCAAGACAAGAGAATGAAAACTGAGGGAGGACAAGACAAATGATCTTACTAAGCCTTGTGTCATTCAGATCGTGCAAGTGCGAGAAGGAGAAGTGCAAGGGGAAAGGGAGGGGGGAAGTGCAAGGGAGAGGGGAGGGGAAAACAGGGCAGCAATGCTCTGAGTAAGTGCCGCCAGGGCAGCGCAGCTCTGGGAAGTGCAAGGATAACAAGGGACTGTAGGGTTACAATTACAACCCCTATCTGCGTGGAGGCAGTGCAAGGGTGACTGATCAAGAAAGAGCCTGGACTCAGTGAGACAGAGGGTAGCCAAGCAACCAGTTGGTACAGCAGACAGGTAGGTCAGCAGGGGAGGGAGAGAGAGAAAGCAGAGGAGAAGAGGAACGTTTTGAGCTGCTTCCGGAACTTCAGACGGTCCGGCTCAAGTTTGGGAGGGTCAGGGAGGCCATTTCAGAGGGAGGCGCCTGCAGGGGAGAAGGATCTACCCCCCCCCACTCTCTGCCTGGAGAAGTATCTAACCCTTAGGGCTCGAGAAGGAAGGTATTTTGGAAGATAGCGTTGGATGTAGTGCGGATCCCAGCCGCAGAAAGCCTTGTGGACAATGAAAAGGGTCTTGAACTTGATCCTTGCAGCCACCGAGAGCCAGTGGAGAGATTTCATGGCTGGAGAGATACAGTCCCTGGGCTTGAGGCCCAGGATAAGTCTTGCAGTCCTGTTCTGGATTAGTTGAAGAGGGTGGAGAGTAGAGGAAGGCAGATTGAGAAAGTGGGTGTTGCAGTAGTCCAGCCTAGAGAGAACCAGAGCTCTGGAGACAATGAGCTTATGGGGGAAAGTGAGAAATGGAAGAGTCCCTTTGAGGAGGTGCAGCTGGAAGTGGGATTTCTTGGCGACGTCCGAGATGTGAGGAGAGAAAGAGAGAGTGGAGTTGAAGATGACACCAGGAATGAGCGAGAGAGGAGAGTAGGCTGAGGTGAGCGTGAAGGAAAGCTGAGTGTCATCTGGATAACACTGTAAATTAGAGGAGAAGGTAGAGATCAGGTGGGTCAAAGGAGCCAAGTAGAGGTAGAAAAACCAGAGTGAGAGGATAGAGCCCTGGAGAACGCCACATGTAGAGAGAGGTGCGGAGTGAAAGGGACAAAGTTGGACCTGCAAGGGGAGGTCCAAGAGGAAGGAGGTTAGCGACTCCAGGGCCTGATCCATGATACCCAGGTTCTCACAGAGTCAATTGATCAGGATGGTGTAGTTGACTGTGACGAAAGCAGAGGAAAGTTCCAGGATGTTGAGGACAGAAGGAATGCTGGAATCAGGGTTAGAGATCAGATCTTCACAGGTGTTCAGGAGAGCAGTTTCCGTGCCTCTGGCAGCTCTTAAGCCAGACTGATGGTCATGGAGACAACCAACAGATTCAATGTGGAGAGTAAGCTGGCAGTTGGCCAGCTTTTCCAAGAATTTGGGAGAGGGGAAAGTTACAGTGGGAAAAGAATGATTACAGAAATCGGCCAAGGCTGGATCGTGTCAATGTGGTCCTTGATGGTTCTGGAGGAGCAGGCGAGCACCTGTTTAGACGACACTTCCATAGATGGGACTTGTCTAGAAACCTTGTCAGGTGTTAGAGAGAAAGAGGAAAAAGGAGGAGGAGAGGGAGAGATGGCCAAAGGGGGCAGAGAGAGGAAGAGGAGATAGTGGACAGGATGTCCTGTGTTTTAGCGGAGAAGCGAGAGGCCAAAGCTGTACAGAGGGCCTGTTGAGTGAACAGGAGAGGTAGAAATCGCAACAGGATTGGCCAGTTGATTTCAGATTTTAAAGAGTTTGCCTGTGTTGTTAGAGGCCGTAGAGACGCAGACTTGAATGTGTGCTCTCTTCTTGATGAGTCTTATTGCTTCGACTGGCATTTTGGTGCAACCAGTCTAGGTGTGTCTTAATGTTACTGTAATGTTATTATGTTTCTACACTGGTCTACATTGTGCAGCCAGTTGGACATGTTTTCATTGGGGCATGGCATTTTTAATAGCAAAGCATTAATGTTCATGTGCACTGTTGGTGACTTGCATGTTTTGGATTGCTGTTACCCTACACAACAATAGCAAACACTGTGGCTTTTTAGTAAATTTTTCTCATAAAGTGTGCTATATATTGCATTAAAACACATATTTATATCTTTCTCCTAGTGCAGTGTGTGGCATACCCCTTCAGCAACACGTTTGTGCATATTGCGCAAGTGTGGTAATCTAGGGCGGCACAGAGTGTGGCGCGACCCGTGATTTGTTGCCGAGTTGGGGGGGCCTACTCAGCATGGCTTGCAGTGGGGCCCCCAGACCTTGTGTTATGCCACTGTATTTGCTTCATTAAAGGGATGGTCTAGTAAAAATTTTTATTTAAAAAATAGATAGGCAACATAAAAAGAAATACTAGCATTCTCTGTTTTAAAACTTCCTGTGTAAAATTTTGAGCTATTCAAGCTCAAAATTCGCAAAAGCAAGCACATGGGCGCATCCATTTTGTGAAATGGAGGCCCTCCTGTGCTGGCTTTTGCTTTTGCGGCACTAATGAAGGAAAAGCCAGTAAAAATACAACGTAAATACAACGTTATTGTGTTGGAAAACGCTGCGGTTTTTCTTTCCAAGTTTCTCAGGCTCCTCCGGCTCGGAGGAGCCTGAGAAACCTGGAAAGAAAAACCGCAGCGTTTTCCAACACAACCGCGTGTGTTTCTGCCTGCTGTGGCTATCACAAAGTGAAAGCCACAGCAGGCAGAAACACAACGCGGTTATGTTTACATGCCGCATAGTGTTTCTACCTACAGATGATTTCCCATTTGGTGCTCTCGGGCTCCCCGTGGGGAGCCCGAGAGACCCAAATGGGAAATGCTAAATGCTGCGTTGTGTCTGCCTAAATCTGCTTTCCCATTTGGGGCTCTCGGGCTCCCCGTGGGGAGCCCGAGAGCCCCAAATGGGAAAGCAGATTCAGGCAGAAACAACGCGGTTGTTTTCCGCAATGCCGCGTTGTTTCTGCCTGAATCTGCTTTCCCATTTGGGGCTCTCGGGCTCCACGTGAGGAGCCCGAGAGCCCCAAATGGGAAAGCAGATTCAGGCAGAAACAACGCGGTTGTTTTCCGCAATGCCGCGTTGTTTCTGCCTGAATCTGCTTTCAGGCAGAAACAACGCGGTTGTGTTGGAAAATGCTGCGGTTTTTCTTTCCGAGTTTCTCAGGCTCCTCTGAGCCGGAGGAGCTTGAGAAACTTGGAAAGAAAAACCACAGCGTTTTCCAACACAATAACGTTGTATTTATGTTTGCGGTCGCTTGAAAAGCGACCGCAAACATGAATACAATGTTTTTAAAGCTGCGGTTTTATTTCTAAGTTTTCCGGGCTCCTCTAGCCCGGAAAACTTAGAAAAAAAAACGCAGCTAGTGCTTATTTTTTTTTAAAAAAAAAAATAGCACTTACCGAGATTTAGCTGCAGCTTTCCTGCTCTGGTCTCCGGTCCCCGTCCTCCGCCGACAGCACTAATGAAGGGAAAGCCACCCAGCGGTAGCTTTTGTTTACTACAGCTGGCTGGCTTTTCCTTCATTAGTGCCGCAAAAGCAAAAGCCAGCACAGGAGGGCCTCCATTTCACAAAATGGATGCGCCCATGTGCTTGCTTTTGCGAATTTTGAGCTTGAATAGCTCAAAATTTTACATAGGAAGTTTTAAAACAGAGAATGCTAGTATTTTTTTATGTTGCCTATCTATATTTTAAATAAACATTTTTACTAGACCATCCCTTTAATGTTCCACTAGAATTGAGCCATTTCTTTTCATTAATTAATGTTTTATAACACAATACCGAAGACCAGTTTCTAAGAGCAGAACCGGAATTTTAACCTGTGTTGCTTTACGTTTTCTTTCTTCCAAGACAAACACCTTGCCCCTGAGTTATGCCCCCCGGCACAAGTGAAGTGAAGATAGCTCAACAGAGCTACATTTTGTGTTGGATGTTAAGTTGGTTAGGGATGGTAAAGATTATGAGTTGTGGTCAGTCCAGGAAAGTGGTGAGTTTTCTCTGCTTTGGAATTCGTGCAATAGGAAGAAAATTAGGTAAAAAACGGTGGCCTCTAATGGGAGCTGGTTGGTCAGCAAACTAATTAAAGACAAGTGTGTGTCAAGAAAAAATAGCACTGCAGAATTGGGATGTGTGCTCTATACCACTCTATCCACACTCAAACAAGTGCTGTAGAATCATCACGTGTCACATATTTTTCAGCAATTTCTGGCAAGGAATGATGAATACAGATATGCTTTGTAATGCCGAATAACTCACATCGTTGGGCTGGACAAGTCATATGTCCTCACACTTGAGTAGATGGCAATTAATTATTGCATCACAAGAAAATTATTCAGATGATGCAAGCATCAATATTCGATGAAACATATGATTAAAGCCATTTGTTGAATCTCTCTTCAAGACAGGTCTATGAGAATACTTCAAAAATACAATGTCAAAGCTCAAAAAAAATATTGTTTACCCCTTTGCACTGCATATATATGCAGGGGGAGACCCCCAGCAGCCCACCCACCCAATACCCCTCCAACCTTTTTCTTAACTTAACCCCCCCAATGTATATATACGGTAACATTGACCTCTCGATATTCTGTGTTTTGGGCTTCTAAATTTGTATATCCTTTGTTTTGGTATGATCCCTAAAAGGCTGGGCACAAGTCGCTAATCACGAATGCCAGTTGCACAGTATTGTTTCTGTACAACTCTGTGGATTGTGCCCAGCACTAAATGTACAAAATGGGTGTCAGGATATTACTTATAATGATCAACTATGTTTCCCAGGCTGTAGGTTTTAGTCGGTGTACTGTCGCAGTCCATATTGTCCAGAATGATGGCTCTTTTACGAGATGTCAAATTAGGACTGTGGCGAGAGAAATAAGTTCTTTGGGACTGTTTTTCCCCGACATTTAGCTGTCAATCTGTTCTTGCAGAGGATACTATGGGTTGGTCCTTTACTGACACACGTGACATGCAAAGATGAGTCTGTAAAAACAGAATTAGTTGTGGCTAGGATGGGGTTGTGTTTGGCTTTGATCGAATTGTGGGTTTTGCAGCATCTATAGCTTTGATATAAGCAGCTGACTGATGAAGTTCTTTAGTGATTTGAAGCGATAGATGCAGTCGAACTGAGGCTTCATGGTGCATTGGTATTGGAGGATGTACATCTATGAGGTGGGTACAATGTCAGAATAGTGGAAAGTGCAATGGACTTGGTATTTGAGACGATGTGATCTTTCGAAGCTGGTGTTGTTGCTTGCTTAACGAGACATCCTGTGATTGCTCCTATTGGTAAGGGACCAGAGCTGTGTCTGGGGTTAGCGTTAATGAAGCAGAAATGTAATGTTGTGGGAACAGTGATTACCCCGAACTATGATTTCCAAAGTTCCAATGTTTGCATCATTGGATATAAGTGGGGGTCGTTGGGTGATCTGACAATAAGCGATTAGGGACCAAGGTCACAAATGTAGCTGATTTAGAGTAGGCTAAGACGTTGTGGATGTGCAGAAAAAGGGGATAGAGGTTAGGAGACTTTGGACTGTATTATGAGACGTCTCAACTTTCAGGTTATCTCTGTGTTGGAGCAGGATGTTTAGTTTACAATTGATGTTTGTTTTTTTAGGTAACATGGAGGGGGAAAGCAATTTCACTTTTTGAGTCAATGTTTTGCGGCAATTGATGTTTTTTTTTAGGTAACATGGAGGGGGAAAGCAATTTCACTTTTTGAGTCAATGTTTTGCGGCGTTCAGTGTGACCATTAAGGTTTGGAACACACACATCAGGAGGAAAGAACGCTGCCATAGATATAGCAATATTCAAGGTGGAGTATATCGGGTTTCCTCTTCATAAACACTGCAACACAACTCGGCACTTATCTTGCCAATGCAAACTCCCAGCCCAAAACGAGAAAGAAATAACATGGAGGCAAAGACATTGATTTTCAGGCCTCTGACCATAAAATCCTTAAGTCCCTCGTCTAGAGATCTCCCTGATTATGGTTCTCCCTGATAATGCTTTCCCTGGTATGCACTTAATATATCAGGAAAACCCATCCTATGAATAGAGCGACAAGACCCTACTCATATTCCAACCCTTTTCAATGGATGATACTGGAGATAATGACAACACAGCACTTATGGAGGAAGTGCTTTCATTTTGCTAAACAAAACACGTAGATTGATGTATTCAATGACTGTGCACCAGAACATTTTTTTTACATTTTCTTCAGAACATCGTTGGCCATTTCTTCTACCTTGAAGGGGTGTTGTTTGTTTACCGCATGTTTTTTTCATAAGTGTACATTGAAGGCGCAGTTGAAATCCCAAACATACGCCTTGCACCTACATGAACAAAATAAGAGTCAATATGACTGAACAGACAAAGCATACATCTAAAATGCAGACCTCATTTCCAAAGGTGTTTCACACCTCAATGAGATTCTCAGATGAGACAAACCGCTTGGCAGAACAAAGTATTTTCAGGGTTCAAGTCCTGAAAATTAAAGTGGGGGGACTCATCAACAAACGCAATAGGATGAGTTGCCAGAAATTAGCATATCAAGGTGAAATATGCACATTTAATTAAATTGGTTTTGCATAAGCACCCAAATTGCACAGGACGAATGGCATTTGCCTTTCATAAAATCAACACACACACAAAACTAAGAGAGGATATGTTCTTCTATTAGTATTTTTCAAAACGTTAAAAGGTGTGCATGTTTTAAACTCCAAGAACCAAACTAATGTTTTCCCTGGAACTTGCAATACTGAAGTGTGATATTTGACCTTTAGTTGTCTGTTATTTTTCATCAGGTTATATAGTGTAATGGTGCAGTGTCTGGCCTGCAAAACCTAACGACTTTAATTCATAAATTCAAAGTGAACTTTCAATGTTTTTCATTTTAGCTGGGGGGGGGGGTGGGCTGATTCCACGCTCTGAAAAAAGTGGGTGGTTCTGTCCACCCGCGTGTACCATCGACTTTATACTGTGTTTCTTTCATATTCAAAGCTCACCAGTTTTTCAATGGCTTGCCTGAGAAAGTAAGCCAGTCCTGTTGTTTTCTGTAATTTTGGAAATTGTCGTTTTTGAATTTCCTGATGTAAATGTAGGGCTGCAAGATCTTTTCTGTATGCTGTTTTGCTTTCACAAAGCGCCAAATCTCCACTATAGTAGTTACAGAGCGCCAATGCTTGCCCATAGATAGGCATCCAGTGCTTCTGCCAGGGGGATCCATAATTGTTTTTTTTGACAGAAAGAAAATATGCACGGGGAAGATGGTTGGGGAAATGTTACATACATGTTACAAACACGTCGCAGAGGGATGCTGTGGGGGTAGAATGTTTTGTGATAGCGAGGCTTCATGTCACTTCTGCTATGTGGACCACACTTGTGCAAAAATAAAGAGACTGACAATGCCTGATGATTGAGTTGTCTTTCCATAGCGCGCTTGGAGGATTGGAATTGAGTATACAATGTAATGTTGGATGTATGAGGGTCTTGAGAGTGTGCTTGGGCAATCCTAGACGTTTGGTTGCTCATTTCTCTGGGCATCTCTGTACGGTGTACCCCAAGTCGAAATCCAGACTGATTGTTCTGTGACTACCAGGCCTGAGGCAAGAATGGCATAGTCTGGAGTGGGCTACTGTGAATGTCATTGGTAACAGAATGTAAGCGAATGAATGGTCAACCTAGTATTTCAAAATTGAAGAAAAGCCTAGCATTTCTACGTGAAAAAGTTATTATTAAGTGTTTGTTTGGTGTCATGTGTTGCAATTAATTTTAATTTATGATACATGGTTTTCCTTATTTGGAAATCATCCATCGAAGGAAAGCAACACACAGCCAATATAGACGTGTGCTAGTATACCCCCAGCTCCTTGCACAGCTTGTGTGCATTAGACTGTTTGGAAAAAATAGGAGGATATGCGACAAAAATGGTAGGCAGGGCGACAAGGGCCTTCTGTGTGTCCGTCTGTATGTATTAATATCCTTGTGCAATTCAGTTATGTTCTGTTTTGCTATGTTATGTCATGTCACTATGCTTTGACGGTTTCCAAAAGGCGATGACACACTTTGTGGCTTGTACAGTACTTTAGACCAGAGGTAGGCCACCACACAGAACTGAGGAACAGGGAGGGAATCTTTTCAAATGCATGGCAACAAACTAAACAGCAGTCCATCCAAAGATCAACTGTGAGGGGCATGACAGTCACCTAGAGTGGAAAGAATTAAGGTGAAACACATGCAATTGTGCTCTAGAATAGACCCACAGGCAAATTAAATGGTGAACTGGGCTGATAGTACACTCAGAACCCCTTTTTTTAATGACAAGGCCCAGAATTCAAGATGCAAAAGAGGACTCGATTACTTTCTCTCTAATGGCATGACAAAAATTAATCTTTTATGTAACATTACCATTTGTTAGGATACTGTTTATGTGTGTGTCCTTCTAAAGTATGATTTGGTAGTGATAAGTGTCTTTGTGCAGCATGCAATTGTAATTAAACTATGCAGCAATTCCGTCTGCATAATACTAGCAAAACATGGGTATTGGCCCATTTTTGTATATATTGCCTAATATTCTTTTTTATTTTCTCGTCTATTTTGTATTAATTTAACTCGGTCATGTTTTTACCACTAGAGACCACAATGAGAATTTGGCAGTAAAGTACAAATGTGGAACTAATGGGTTTCCACCACTTTTACTGCACCGCAAAATTAAAGTTTCAGATTCAAACTCGTAAATTTCCGCCTAGTTTTGTATAGAAGACATTTTCTCCACACAACACCATTACCCAAGGCCGTAATTATTGATCCCCATGAAGTCCAATTGGGCTCCAGAATCACTGAAGGGTCTGCATGACTCTAAATCATGTGGAACCTTCCGGTTACCGCATGCGTAATGTCTGCCATATGGTAATGATTTTGACGTTTGGCAGTACTAAAATGTGCATGATGTCATCTCATCCGTGCATTGACATCCGTGCAACACAGCTGGGGCATGTGCACTGAAATAAGTTAACCAAATGAATTGTGGGATCCTGTTAGTGTATCATCAGATCATTTCAGACTGTTTCTTGACTGCACCCTATGTAATGTGTGTCCATACTTATCCAGGCGATATTTTGGGTGAATTGTTTCTCTGCTTCATGTGTGATTGTAAAGATGTGCACAGGTGTAGGCTTCAACAGAAATAATACCCATAAGCCGCACAGCGGACCAACTACCAGCGAGAACGAAATGCAGAAACTCAGCAATTTCATATTTTTAAAAAGTGAAAGGTACTTTTAATGAGGCTTGCCAATTTGTCAAAGGAAAATCAATGTTGCTTTCCTGGTAACTACGCAATACGCATGCACAGTTGAATATCTGGTTCCTGATCAATACAATTGATTGAATGCAACGATTTAGAATTTGTGAACCCCGTAGACTGAGTCAACATATTAATTATGAAAAGGATTTCTCTGAGCCCATGAGAACTGCTCTGCTGAATTATACACGGTTAATATTTGCGTATTTGGGATGCTTTAGTATGCGTTCTGTCGGTGCTGCAGAGCAGTGCGTTTAGATTTTGCTTTTGGCTTGTCACATATTGCAGGATATTTATCCTTGTACAAGAATCCTCACTTTGCATGTGCCCTCCTGTTAGTCCAGTACAGCCTCCAGTCCTAGTTAAACTCATTACCTTTGGCTGATCCATGGTTTTTCTATTTCTAGATCAAAAGCCATTTTAGCATTCAAACACAACGTTGCATTTGTGTGCAGCTTTTTTCCACAGGAAGGCCGTTCATTTTGTCTAGGTTGTAGGTCGTCAGTGTCTGGCCGATTTTGATATAAGAATGTTTTGACACACCTCCCGTTTGAACAAAGTAACGCTGCCTCTTTTGAGATTGTGCAGTGTCTCCAATTCAAGGAGTATTGGCAAGTCTCTCACTCTGCACTTTCTAAGGAAAACTGTAATAGCGGGACTAGACACGTGTGCCGTCTATGAAGTGATCTATGAAGTACGTTCAGTTAAGATACAACATAACACAGAAAGCAAGCCTCCCGATTCCGGAGCATAAGGCTTCACCCTCATTCCATTATCTTGACAGCCCACCGTCCCCTCGCAATGTTATAGGGAGTATAGTGCTTTGCAGCTTCTCCTTGTGGCAGGGCAGGGGCGCACATAGCCCGTGGCCCGACTGCCGCCTTAGACCTTTCTAGCATGTTCTTGGGACAGCTGCCTTCCCCACTTCATAACAATCCTCTACTGAGGCCACACTCTGGTCATGACTCACTGGGTCACGTGTGTAGTTAATGAATTCAATGGAGCGCATCCCCATTAAGGTTTCATGTCTTTTGTTCGTTCATCTGTACAATATCCTGTATGAATCGAATCCGGGTCACTTCTGCCAGTCACACATGTACTATCTAATCATGTGCTTGGAAACATTAGGCATGCCAGTCAGGTTACGTTCCTAAATATCATCGTTATGGGCCGGTGTGCAGAACACGGAAGGCCAACACAAGAAATACTATAAATAAATTCATGTATACACTTTTAAAAAGTCGGATTTAGTCCTCCAACATAACATTCAATGCATATGTGTTTGCCAATCCTAAAAGAACGGCAAGACCGATGGCACTCTTTCTCCATCATTCAGTAGAGAGTTCATCTTCGGTTACTGTTGCATCTGCTGGGGCTGGAATTTTACATCAGAAACTGCGCGTGTAGGCAACACGTCCTTCCATGCAGAACCTGTGCCTTGCAGAGGGGAATGTGTCTGGCAGCCTAGCGCTATGCAGCGCCGATGAGCCTGCATACTTGCCATTGTGCACACATCCTCTCTGCACGCTCTTAGCTTGCATTCTTCCTTACCTGCCCCTGCTGACTGACACCTGGGAATCGAATGATGTGCTCCGAAAGTGTACCTCGCCGGAAAGGAAGGTAAGCAGATTTTAATAACGAAGGATTTCCTATGGATTTCATCTAATCTTCTTTAAATACCCATGGGCTTTGAATGCAGGCCAAGGCTTTCATGCTATAAATCTAATTTCTGTTGTTGAACCGCTTGCATACATTTAGATCCTCTTTTCTGTGCAGTCTTGGTGAAGCTAAAATGCAGACTGGTCAGGGGAACATCATAATTGTACCCCCACCCCCTCCCCCCACCCATCTTTCACGCCTCAGCAGTGAAGGGGTTCGCCTTGTTTCCCAATCAAACGCTTATTTTATACATACTTGTTTAACATATTAAAAAAGCAAAGGATGACTCAGTTATGAGAGGGTAGAACAAGTTCATATGCCTGTCAAATCTCCCGCCTCCTTGCTCTGGTCCATTTCACGGAAGTGTGCGGATAATAGTATCGAAATAACAATTACAAAAGGGGTTTTAGTAGTGCTGGTGTCCAACATTATGGGGCCAGATTTCTATGTCAGCTGCCAACGCTTGTGAATCCAAGAGTACACATATTAAGCATTGGAATTAAAGGGATATCACATATGTGTTGCATACTAGCCTATGTATTAGCGAGACACTGGCATATTAATTAATATAGGCAACAATTCCCACCGAATCGTATTGTGTGACATAAAAGGTTCCTTCAGTATGACATCATTGAATGAAAATGTACCTCTATTGCTTGCTTAATGACAGATATTGTGTGTTAACTCATTTACTTAATAGCCTAAATTAGCTGACAAAGGCCAGGGCAGGTGGTTAGCCTCGTCACTCCTTCTCCATAGTCTGTGCGTATAATAAGAATCACGTGCCCTTATGATTAGCCACTCAGGAACACTTTGGCAAACATCCATCCCGAGGAAACGCTGCACTGCACAATAGTCCTTTCCTGTTGTTAAGTGGGATCTAAAAGTATACTCTGGAGAGTTAACACACGGAAGTTCGGTTTTGCTTTCAATTGCGTGGTGACGTATGGGGACTGATTAGAGAACGTAGCTGCCTTTGCGTGTTAGGACAATCGCCAGGAGAAAAGCAGATAGACTATTGAGGTCAGTGGCAGAGACTATGAGGTGATCCCCAATGCACTTAATTGTGCCATACATTCAAAACACGTAATAGGGTATTTAAAGACAATTAGATGCAGTGCGCAGGAAATCCTGTTATTTTAAAAAGCTATTGCACTGTGCACATCACCACTAGCAACGCAAGTCACATATACATAATGAAGGAAAAGTGAATATAACGCACATTCATATTTTGGAATATTTTCAAATGTAATTAAGGACCAGGACACCTATTTTTGAGCAGTTTGCAAAGTTGTTCCAGCAGTGAGAGTATTTTTATTTTTTATTTAAGTATTATCAAAGTGGTTATTACCATGAAAGTGAAGAGAGTAGTTCTAAAAGTGTCCATACAGTGAATCCTGGAGGGTGGACAACCTTTCTGATTTTGACAAAGTTACATTACATCTTTTAGCAGTTGCCAAAGTTCAAATTCCACACCATTTGATTGGTTGGCTTCACTTCTCCTGATACAAATACAGCATGGCAACAGTCTAGGCCCTTGATCAGCAGGACCATAACAGTTTGTTGCAGTGTTTGCACTGCTGTCCCTTACATCCAGTCCCACTACCTCAAAAAAGTAAGCAATCAACCCAGCATCTCCTACCTGAATTAATCAAATGTAAGATACTACGGACAGTGAACTTCAAGAGGTTCGTTTCAGTCTACAGTCTCATTCTCATTCTACATTCAGCCCAAAGTAAAGGGAATCAGGATGGAAGAATGTGTTATGTTTGGCTACATAACTGCAGAGGCGTAAACAGGGCAGGACCTGAGTGGGCAAGACCCACCCAAAATCTGTAAATGCCCACTCAACAGCGCTGTGTGGGTAGTTACAGCTGTTCATATCACTGCGGTCGGACCAACTACATTAGCTTCAGTCCCCACTTGTTATACAATCCTGGCTACGCCTCTGAACCACACTCTGAAACATTTGATGTTCTGTCTCCTAAATTGAATTGCAGCTCTTCAATATTTCTATACTTTATTCTATACTGCAAGGTAGAGGTTAAGTATTAACACTCCAAAATGTGAGGCACTGTTTTGATAGGATGCTTAAAGGTTGTGCTATGGAAATCTATACCCTTTGCTGAATGTAAATTCTCTAAGACTTCAGCAAGAAGGGACTGGCATATGAGAATATTGTATTAGCCATAGCATGCATTTCTCAAGCATACACTTGTCCCTCAATATGTAACACTATATGGTGGTGGGCACGTGCAGACCTAAGGACATAGGTTTTGTTACCAAGTAAAATGGGCAAGAATGCATATGATCAGAGGTCAGCTTTTAAAAAGACAATTTGAAATTCTCAGGCTTGTAATAACCACCTGTATATCATATATATATATATATATATATATATATATATATATATATATATATATATATATATATATATATATATATATATATATCTCTCTATATATATATATATATATATATATATATATATATTTGAATTTATTAATAATGCTACATAGATCACAAACAACTTTAGAAACGTGTGTACTTAATACAATTACAAAAGCACAATACAAAGTCATTACACTTCATACACAATCCTAAAATGTGCTCTTATAATCAGAACTTGTGTTTACATAGTTAATTAAAATGTATTCAAATAAATGAATTTCATCAACAATGTTAAAAGTTCATTTAGGTTACCAAAAATACAAAAGTACAATTTGAACTATTATTCAAAATAATCACATAATATCCAAGAAGACTTTATCATCTAATTTAATTTAACTTAAGGAGAGAGGACTATTTAACATCTCAGTTAAAAACTTTGCTACAGTCAAGGACAGAGATACTTGAATGGCACTTATACAAAGTACCCAAAATATGTAATTCTCCAGAGACTAAATAGAATGTACAAATCTTTCAAAAAATAAAATTCAATTATTCTTCAAAGTTACACAGTTGGGTAGCCAGTGCTTACATGTTTCAATTTTTACCTCCTAATTACATAATCTACAGAAACAGTTCTCTTTTAGAATCTTTAATCTGGGAATCCACAACTTCCAATGTGCAGAATAGATTGTCTAATTCTTATGTATATACCTGGGAAGCAAATTAGTTTATGGCATAGGCTTATTATAAAGAGCAATATATTTCAAGAAAATTCGGGGCTAGTTTTTTCTCTTTCAGGTTCACTGCATTTTTTATCCAGTCCCTTAGGGGAGCTTTCTGTTCCATTCTACCCCAAAGGAGCACTAAAGCCTTTCTTGAAAACAGAGATTGAAAGTGTACTGTGACTCTATCTGATCGAGGAAGGCTTTAATCTACTTTTTAAACTCAGAAAACTATTCTCATCTACTTGATTAATCATACCTTTTATTATATGCAGAAGTGATCCAGGAGAAGCCATTTATATTTTAATAAAATGTTTCACTCTATACATTTCAATGAAGGTTTCCAGGGAAATTAAACCCAAATTGAGTCATTTCATTGCCATCCGATAATACATGGGTAGATTTGATTTTCCTTCCAAAATCTGGATTCTATAATCCTAATCCAGTAAGGCATATGACATAATCCCGTCTCAAGTCTATATATTGCCATCAGCATATTTCCCTTCTCTATAAATTGTTCAGATTGGGGTTAAGAAAACACCACCATGCATATCATGGACACATTTCGAAACCACTACATCAATTTAATGCTAAAATTACATGCTTTGATTGAAACTTGTGAGACCTTGAAATAGTGTTCCCAGATATCTATACAAAGTAACTATTTTCAATGACATTGTTTGCACAGTTTCCACACAAAACAATTCTCCTTACTGAGGGATGGAACCAGACAATCTTAATATTCAATTTCTCAGTATTTATTACCATATTTTTTACTTGGGCATAAAGGACTAACACATCTATTGCAGATTGTAAACCAATTTGCCTTTGGCCCAGTAACATGATATATTCCACATAACCCACCCATCCCAATCTGACAGCTCCCAATGTAGACAGACATGAATTAACCATTGCAAGAGTCTCCTGCACATCTGATAAGTTGAGGTGTGATTTGATTATAAAGAGAACCCACTGTGCTATCATGTTTTTCATCATACTCCTTGCCAGGCTGCACCCTCTTGCATATATGGGACTACCTTATTGGGAATGTATCTGGTTTTGCATCAGCGCATAGTGCTGTACCAAACTCATGGTTCTAGATAGAGTTATATGCCTTTGGTCTATGACAAGAGAAACAACCATACTTAAATGACTGGACGTTTTATTGTTAGTCAGCAAACAATCCCGGAAGATATATGAAATACAGTATTTACCTTTGTGTAAATGATTAAGTTTAGATGTCATTAAAAACGTCCCTACACAGTTTTATCACAAACCCAAGAAGTATTTTCCCTTATAATATAGTGCCTCTTTATACTCATAAAAACAAAATGCATACAGATTACTTTCTCAGTTTTATTTAGCATGTATTTATATCTATTATCTAGTTCTTGTAGTGAGAATATATTGTCACTACAATAGTATAGCAAACAATAAGCAATGTCTAACATTAGCAATAGTGTACTTAACTAGATTTCTAGCATCCTACCCTTCTCCAATTCCCTTCTAGGAATCTAAAGCCTACAACTAATCAGCAATCAGTATAGCCATCTAAAATATGACACTGTCAAATTAAAGATATAATCACTTTAGTGTTTTAAGGAGAGGTGTGAAAAGTATAGACAAGAGAGGGAGTCCCAAAAACAAGCTACCTATTGATGTCAACATATAGGTTGGAAATTCAGACTGGCATGAGGCAACTATAGGTCAAAATCTTGTGTGGAAACATATATCACAAGATATAAGCAAAGGCCAGTATTACAAAAATATACTAAATTTTATTTTTCTGGTACATGCTAAAAAGCAGGGACGTCAATGGTCTATTAAAAAAAAAAAAGACAACATGTGACAACATATAACAACAATGAATGAGACACTGTGTTCAAAAGCATACAAATATGTCTGTTGGCATATGTCAAAACTCAATATAGCCCATTGCCGATTTAGAGTGGAGTTAGTAAAACAAGGTGACTTCCAATCGTAAACATTATAAATGATTTTTCAAGGGAGCCCTCAAAGAGGATGTGTCGACAGAGATGACTCTGTTTCCAGCCTTAGATATGTAAACACTCGGGGTAATACGTGTCAACTATTGTACCCGGACACCTGATGGTACGACTAAGGCTTTCGTCAGGACACACAGAGGACACCTGGTGTTGGATGTCGTGTTTTCAGAAGAGATGCTTTTTGTTTGTGAAAAGTGTCAAAAAATAGTATTATAACCATTGTAGAGCCTCTAAAGGGAAACCGCTGAACAGCTCAATCATTAGCCCATAACTACAATTGGTAATGTTTATAAGTTGTCTAAATCCACAGATAAACAGAGAACTAAACGAACAACAATCCACCTGCTGGGTTTCCACCTTTCATCAAACAATGCATGTGTGGATATTCCTAAACTGGCCAGGAGAGGTCCAAAGAGGAGAAAGGGCTTTGAAAGGTGTTATGCACCAATTTGTGGTGCACAACAAAACGGTTCTTTTGGAGGAAGAATAACAGAACATTAGAATCAGGTCAAGTGGCTGTCAGCACTTTATGATATCCACAAAGGGAAACAAGATAGTGATTTGTGCCACACCTCAGATCATTGCTTCCCCCAAACAGTAGTGAAATGTAAAGTGTAACTCAGACACACATGCATCATTCCCAAAGTTACATGTCAGACAATGTACCCAAAATACATGGTACTGAAAGTCTAAAGATTAAAAGTCAAATTCAGACTTACAAAATATAAAAACAACAATTAGATTCAAGAAAAATGTCAAAATTGCAATAGTGGAGAACCAAGGTGCAGATGAATAATAAAATATGACCCCCAACAGCTGCCTATACAAAAGTCGTTCCAATTCTGTCCCACATAGATTCAGTTTAACAGGAGTGTAGGAAGCTCTCTGGGTGCAACAACCCTTTTCAAGCTGTCATTGTGTAATGTTTCATTTAAGGAGCTGGCTGATTCTGCTTTTAGGAAACACAGGGTTATTATGCACACATTTTTAATGTTTGACACTATTTGCTCTGGGGTAGAAAGTATTAACTTAATGTACTGTAAGGGGTTGCAAAAGTGCTACCTTGGCTCATGTATATTAAAAGCAGGGTTTGAAATTGAGAGGAGCCTGGGAGCTAATTAGCTGCTTCTTGTAGCCTGGTTAACTTGACATCAACAGCTGTCAGGAGCTATTTTCGGCTGCCCAGGCCAAACAAACACACCCATGTTTTAACTTTGTGCGTTTGGGACAATGTACACATAAACATTAGGTCCCAACTATATGAAAATGAAAGCATAATAGGCCATAAATAATGTGCAACATTGTATTTTTCCATCTTCTATGGGAGTTTGATTTGTGGAACGCTATGTACTAGCTTATCGTTCACCGGTGGTAGCTATTGGTCACTGGTTAATGCTGGATAGACAGGAGCTGCTTTTAGCTCTTGCTTAGTCAATCTTAATTTCAAACCCTGAAAAACATGACCACACATTTCATCCCCAAGCCTTATTAGTTATGCTCTGTTTTCATCTACCTTCCTACAAAGAAGATAATCATAATCAGTACCTGGAGGCTTGCAGTTTTGGTACCCTGTACTTTACCTATTTATGTAAATGGCTTTATGTCAAAATGAGGCTAGGTATTCTTCTCTTGATTTGTTTAACCTCTGACTAGAACAAGGAAGAAACTCTACTGATTGTTGTCCAGCCTGTCCAGCTGTTATGCAGGATTTAGTACACATCATGCATATTTGCCCGAGGTATTCAGCTACCAGCCAACATTGTCCTACATCAATCTTTGCTTTGAGTAGAATTTTCTTGTGGTCAAATGCACATCTGTCTATTTCAGATGTGCTAGTGAGATTATTTGGGAAATAGATACCTGAGGACATATGTACTTGCTGTGACATATAGCAATATGTTTCTCTATATATTATCGATGGAATGACTGAGATTCATGGTATTTTTGCTATATTCAAATTTGCTTAGGTTGGTTTCAATAACCATTGGTCTTGGGATTTTTTTTATCATATCGTTTGAGAAGATTTAAAATAAATAATAATTATTTACCTTTTGAACATGTGTTCCATTTGAACTTTTAACTGTGTAATCTTTTCTCCATACATAGTTGATCTTGCAGATAAATAAAAATCTGATTTACAGATTCAATTATTGTTATAGTTTGATATTAATTATTCAACTGAATGCATCAAGTGATTACAGTATTTGAGGACATGAACTCTTGTTAGATATAAGAATTCATTTAAGAATAATAATGTAAGGTTGAAAGTTGAAGACTTCTGCTTTATGTCTGCAGCCAATAATCACATTCACGGGTCATATTCAGTGAGACACTGGGCCATGGCTTGTGTGATAGGGTCTATGACTGCACCCTGTCAAAGGGGGAGCAGGGACCGCTCCCGACCCAGGCCACAGTGCTTACCAGAATGAAAGCAAGAGCTATCCCTGTCCCAGAGGTGGAGTGTGGGAGTTGGGTGGGGTGGGCTTAACAGGACACAGCTCTACCTCAGGATATCCTCCATAGAAGACATGCACAAGATCAAGGTCTGTCTCACATTGATGCAGTCCTGGATGCCGAGTGCTTACCTGAAGCACAATCTATCAAAGACCTATTTCGTACTGTTGACCAAGAAAGCCAAACCACTTGACATACAGCATTGGCTCCCCACTATGAACCTCAAGGGCTTCAAACCCCAGCTGACCAACTGTGCCATGTCCCTTGGTTTCTACATTAATAAACACCCCTCCCTCAAGAGCACATAGCAAGGAAGAAACAAACGGCTAAGTACCAACTTTCCCTCTTGATGTTAATATGGCCCTTGATCCCAGCAAACAACGTCCGATTTGCTGTACATGCCTTGGTCGCCTGCCAGGTCTACGGAGGCAATTCCCTCCTGGGAGACCTCCAGGAGACTACCCTGGCACCCCTGAGATGTGTGCTAGATGCCGCATTATGACTCATCAAAGGTGGCAGAGTGTTTGGAAGAGCGTGTTGTTATTTCTACTTGCCTCTATTGGTGCCTGCAGAGTCTGTCTTCACTGTTTACTGCCTCCAGGAGGAGGTGCTACCCTTCAAAGACCTTGCCTGATAGCAAAGCATGGTGCAGTGTTTGGCAGAGTGTCTTGCCAGGCCTACTTGCACATTTGCTTCCTTCAGAGTCTGTCTTTGCTGCTTACTGCCTCCAGGAGCAGGTGCTAACCTTCGAAGACACTGCCTGATAGTGGAGCATGACAGAGAGTTTGGCACAGTTTGTTGCCATGCCTACTTGCCTCTATTGCTGCCTACAGAGTCTGTCTTCACTGCTCACTGCCTCCAGGAGGAGGTGCTACCCTTCAAAGACCCTGTCTGATAGTGGAGCATGGCAGAGTGTGTTGCTGTGTTACTGTGGAGCTGTTGAGGCAGAGTCCCTAGAGTGCAAACCAAATGAAAGATCAACAGAGGAGAGACAACTGGCAAAGAGAACAGGAGGAACCATCCAGTACAGGCTCAAAGCAAACAGTAAGTCATGGCTTAAGCTTGTATACTGAAGTGGTGTGCCTGTGAGGTCGACAGTGTTCATCGGTCAGAGACGTGCTAGGTATTCCAGATCTGCCGAGCTAGCTGTTTAGGCCTGCGAGTGCCTGTGATACAATTTGCCATCCTTTGATGTCTTTGCACTTTTATCCGCAGCTGCTTGAACATTGGGATTATTTGAGTACAGTTTGGTTCTCGACCGGGAACTTATTAGCAGAAGGGTTCCGGATCCACCATTTCAACTCCTACACTGATGACAACCTTTTACGATGAAGCGAACCAAGAATCGCAGAAGTGGGCTCAGTAGTGCTGCCTTGCATGCAGGAAAAAGACCCAAGAGCCTGCTCACACTCTCTAACAATACCACTCTTGATGTTTGCGCAAAAAAGGCCAGATTCGAAGTGCAATTAATGACTCAGCCTACAATAACGACTTTTTTGAAGCCATTTCGTCCACTTCGAAAGTGTGTCTAAACCTGAATTTAAATAACCCCAAAACTAACATTGAAATTACTGACAATGAGTTTTCACTGGCCATTGATAAGAATAATTTGCTCCTTAAAATGTGTTTGGGGTTACATCGTGCCTCTCCTGGTGGGCCTACAACTCCACAGCAGAGCAACGACATGGATAACATCATAGGCACCAGGATATCTGCCACCCCATAGCTTGTGGCTTCTTTGTCTTCTACAGACTCCTTTGAGTCTTCTCTTTCAGAGAATGATGATCTGTCAGCTTCTGCTCCTCAATTGGTGGGCCCTTTGGAAAGATCTCGAGCTTGCATGCTGGTTTATATGGCAAATGTAATTACTCCAAAGTAGATACACTGATGCTTTTGATGACATGTATGGTCAAAGAACAAATGGACACTAAAACGCTATTAGGAAAAATAGTGGATGTCGTCATGACTAATTTCACCAGTTCGAATGCAGCTATGAACACTGAAGCAGTTATGCCTCCCAGGGTAACACATTCATCTGCAAGAGCCAAGAAATACATTTGAACTGACTACATTGAACTTGAGGGTCGATTCACAATGGCCATCTACAAGTGGCCTGGACATTGGAGAACCCATTAATATTAACCACCCGGAATGGGACTATGAACACAAGAAAAACATGTAAAGTTCAAATCTCACTAATCTCGAAACATTTCATCTTCAAGTCCCCAGTGAGCCTAAATCAAAAACAAACTGGAATCAATCAAATACATAAAAAAGGGGACGTAAGATTGCCTTAAGGAAACACTTAAGGAAAGCTAACAACTCCACCGAAACCCTGATTTCTAATTGCCTTCAGGATGGTTCTATTAGGCAGGCCAGACTTTGTGGCCCTATGGTACAATGGTTGCATCCTTGACCTGCCATCTTGGAAACAGAGCCTTCTTCTAATAATAAGTCATTACATGTGAATGTTAAGTCGTGTAGCACTGCTACTCAAACTATAAAGCCCTGTGATGATAGGACAGACCTGGAGGAGGTAGTTCCTATACAAGCACCGACCACTACGGCAAGCACACAATCTTAGGCTCCTACAGGAAACTTCACTGCTCCTAATTCTACAATCAAAGTGATGGAGAAAAAATGCCTGATGGAGGAAGATCTAGCTGCACTGGAAAAGTGGGTCATATTGGAGGATTTAGATCCGTATCCCTATAGTCCTTTCCTAAACCGTACTTGTTTATTACAGTTATTCAGCTCATTCAAACGGGTTAGTATTATCACGTCACCTGAAATTTAGTAAATTGAGTTGCCTTAGTTTGGCAGCGTTACCAACTAGACACCATTGAGTTCAGCTCCCCTATAATGGTTTCTCTATTAAAGGCTAACATTATGGCCCTTGCAAAAATGAGCCTCATACTGTCCACTTGTCAGAAAAACAAGGAAGTGACACATTTCTCAGACGAAGTTTCATCTAAAAAGAAATCCCTTAAAGAAAAGGAATTGGATTCCTCTGAGCATTGCATTCTGCAGACATCCTGTTCATTGGATGGCAACTCCAAGATGACTACACATTGGATTCCTGAAAAGATCCCCTACGCCCTGAATTGATGAATTGCTAAAACACTCCCTTTAACTTGTGTATCTTGGAACACACAGGGCTAATGCTCCTTCGTTATGCACCCTTACGGGTAATGCCTCTGTTGCAATGGCTGACTTGTTCCTTTTACAGGAGATGTGGTCTATACATCCTTTTTAGATTGATGGATTCACCATATTACATAATTATACTATTCCATTTTGTAGAAGGAGAGCAAGTTTGGGACTGGAAATTGGGTGTAAATCTAGCTACCATCTTGATTTTTTTTCTGAACGCATCAACATACCATACCTCTTCACTGCCACACTTAGTTTTAATATTAATGAGCTAGAGAAGATCCTTATTATAAATGTTTACGACCTGCTACTGGGTCATCATACTAAATAAATACAGATGGCAACCAACAAGGTCCTCTTTTGCTTGTACAATAAATATGCAAAGTGTGGCATTTTGATCGCTGGGGATTTAAACCTTAATGACTTGCACCTTAACCAGATCTTCCATGGTGGCCTGGACCGTAACTGGAGTTCTTCTCTTAAGTCTCATGAACTGCAATGTTTGCCTTTTGATCATCAGATATCCCCAGCGGTTCCTTATACTTGGTCAAATGGGCACTCATGCTCACATATAGATTAATTCATTACAGATGTAGCTATGTTGAATTGGTGTAGCATTGTTAGATTACACCCTAATGAGATAAGTGAACATTCTTCATTTCAGTGGACAGTTAGTATGAGTGAGCTGCAATCTCCCAGGCTCCATAACAATGATATAAAGATTAATATTCAGGGCAAACGTATAATTTGGACAGAGGCAAAAATAAAAGAGGTTAACGATTATATTTTCTCTAATCAAGGTGAGTTTATGACATGGATCACACAGAGTCAATGGAGAATGGAGGCGATGACTGAAAAAATTGCACAAATTACCCAGTTGGACACAACTAAGTCACTGGAAAATCACTACAGTCAACACTCATCTCCTTTTGATGGCTTGATCCATCAAATGAAATCCCTCTATCATAAAGCAAGGGTAGGAGTTAGGGGTACTTAAAACATTTATACAAGAACTTGTTATGAACACATAAACATTTTTTGCGTAACATGAACTGGCCACTATTATATGGTCTTCTCAAAACTAATGATAAAACCACATTTTGGGAACATTTTAACAATGCCAAGGCAGGTCTTAATACTGCATAATTGAACCCTTTTTCCGCCACCACTTGGAGTCATCATTGAATTATACTACTACCAGGCATTTGATATGCAGATGGGAATAATTTTTTCTGAGAAACACAATTCCATTCTCTGGGAATACGATTCGGGTGACATGTATACTATACTTACTAACCTAAAGCCTTCAAGAGCCCCTGTGCCCGATGGCATCCCCAGTGTCTTTTGTCAAGCTAATCCACAGCTTTAGTTGAATGTTTTATTCAGCCTTTTTAAAGAAATAGCTGATCAAAGTTGATACTTATACCAGTATTTCAAAAAGGTGACTGTCTTGCTCCTTCAAACTACTGGCTATTAGCCATAATGGACTCCAGCCAAAACATATTTGCAACCATATTATTAAGAAAACTGACAAAGTGGGCAACTGAAAAAGCCCTACTAGGACCATTTAAAACTGGCTTTAGAAAACGTACAGTACAATTGATTACAGTAAAGCGTTCAACTGGGTTTCACGTCCACTAATTGGAGTCCTGGGGCATAGAACTGCAACTGTTTCACGTTATTAAAGTGTTATATACAAACACCTCCATTGCTGTTCATTTAAACCAGGATTTAAACCAGGATTGAAAGCTATTTGGCTTTTGCCAGTGCAACCATGGCCTTAAACAATGCAAAAAGCGTAGCAGGCACCCCTTTCCCGAAAGAACATGGCAGGATAACCCGTTCTGTGGTATTTACCCACTGTGAGAGTCCGCAGCTATCGCTTTTAGCTCACTGTACTTTTCACAAAGGAGGAATATACATTTGCATATCAGTCTTTGTCCCGCCCAGAAAGGCAATCAAGGACCAAAATGTCAGGCAAACCCCCTTTGAACAAGAATACCAACGGCAAACCCATATATGTGTTACAGCCTTGTTGGGCATCATCAATGAGGTTGAGCTGTGTCTCTCTGAGCACAGTGAGCAAGGGGTCCACGTCTGGGTTCCCCTCAAGTAACTTAGGATGACCAACCCCAAGTTTCTTACAAAAATGCAAAAAAGTTAGCAGGCGCCCCTCTCTCAAAAAAAAAAATGGCATGATAACCTGTTCTGTGGTATTTACCCACTGTGAGAGTCTGCAGCCACTGCTTTTAGCTCACTGTACTTTTCACAAAGGAGGAATATCCATTTGCCTATAGGTCTTTGTCCCACCCACAAGGGCAGTGCAGCTCCGAAATGCCAAGCAAACCTCCTTTGAACAAGAGTACCAACAGCAAGCCCACACACGTGTTTCAGCCTTATTGGGCCTTAACAGTGAGGTGGAGCTGTGCCTCTCTGAGCACAGTGATCAAGGGGCCCACCTCTGGGTTCCTCCATGTAACCTAGGGTGACCCACCCCAAGCTCCGTATAAAAATGCAAAAAAGGTAGCAGGCTCCCCTCTCTCGAAAGAAAATGGCATGATAATCTGTTGTGTGGTATTTACCCACTTTGAGAGTCCGCAGCCATCGCCTTTATCTCACTGTACTTTTCACAAAGGAGGAATAACCATTTGCATATCAGTCTTTGTCCCACCCACAAGGGCAGTCCAGCACCGAAATGCCAGGCAAACCTCCTTTGAAGAAGAGTACCAACAGCAACCCCATACACGTGTCTCAGCCTTGTTGGGCCTCATCAGTGAGGTGGAGCTGTGCTTTGGGGCATAGGCTGCGTTTTGGGTCCTATGCTATACATTTATATGCGGCTGATTGGGTTAATGCTAGAATTAATGGCGTCCCTATTGTTTGTCTCACTTATGCTGATGATACCATCCTGTTTGACCGGACACTGATTGGACTTCAACGTTCCATAGATGCTCTGCAGGCATATGCGAACACAAACCTAATAATCACCAATACATCAAAAACAAAAACCATGTGCCTTGGTGGATCCGTTCCCAAAAAACATTCTTCGATTGGAGAACAAAAGATTGTACTCTTTTTCTAGTGGAGGATTATTGTAATTCGGGATTTCCCATCAAACATAACCCCACTATTATGAGTCTTTGATGATTCCCAGAATCTGAAGAAAATGGAATGTGGCGGCTTTGCTGGAGATATATCGAGTCAGCATTATAGCACGCCTCTTGTATGCTCTACCAGTGCTTTTTTATGTATTTGTTTCTTGGTTTGACAGGATCAAGGTAAACATTTTAAGATCCTTTTTTAATTTGTCTTCCTCCATTCCAGTCGAGCCTTTGAGACTGGAATATGGTTTGACCTCTCTTTACTCATTGTGGTTAGCTCAATGTACATTGTTATTTCTAAAGACTACTCGGAGTGCATAAATCCGAATGAGCTACAGTCCCAAACAGGTAAGGAGAGCAAATATAAGTTTATTATTAGACTAAAGCAATGCACCTTAATCTATCTGGCCACACTAGATATCCATATTGAAACGGCCTTGACGGATCCCGATATAGAAACGCTTGTGAAGGCAAAGTCTGGGCTTTGGGACGAAGTGTGTAATATTGATAAGCTTTCTAAGATCAGACGACACACGGAATATTCCACTCACAGCTTTTTATTTGCTTCCCCTCAATCTTATTTAATCAAACACAGTTCAATTGAGCTGAAATGATTCATTGTATTACTGTGTTTAAACTTGTTACCAACTAAGGAACTTCTGGGGGCCTGGAAAACAAATCACAGGAAGCTCGGCTGTGTCGCCGATCCCGGGGCACAATTGACACTGCTCGCCACATTCTTACCGCTTTCCCAGTGTTGGTAAAATCCTGTGCTAAAGGTTACAGCAAATTTGTCAAGCAAATACATTGTATTGAACTAGATCATCCCCATTCAGATTTACTCCTCTTTTGAATGCCTTGTCTGCAGGCTCTCACTCTCTCCTAGCCACTCTCTTACTGTTGCTACTCTCTACCGGCCCCCCGGGCAAATCACCTCTTTTCTCTCTGAGTTGGCCGACCTCTCTTCCTCCCTCCTGGCCTCAACCACTCAACTCTTCCTCCTTGGTGACCTCAACATTCACCTCGATTCTCACTGTCCCTCATCGCTGCTCTTTCGCAACCTCTGCGGTACCTTCTCCCTCTCTATCCTCCCCTGTGGCCCGACGCACTCTGCAGGACACACACTTGATGTCTTGATCTCCCCTGGTCTCCCCCTCTCTATTCCTCTGACCACTCCTCTCTCCTGGAGTGACCACTGCCTCCTCTCCTCCCATCTCTCACTCTCTTCTCCCCAAGCCAACCACACCCCAACACTTCCACTTACCTTCTCGGACATCCGACCTATGAAGCGTGTGTCAGCTGAGGCTTTCGCTGCCACCTTCTCTCCCCCTCCGACTCCCCTGGCTGACTCACAGCCCGACACAACCCTGTCCCTTCTCAACTCTTCCATCTCTGATACTCTTTATGCCCTTGCACCTGTCATGAGGATCTGCTTTAAGTCCAAAGCCAAGTGCAATTCCTGGTATGATTCTGACCTAGCTACACTTAAACATAAGTGTAGGGCGGCTGAGAGGAAATGGAGATCTTCTTGCTCATCCTCTGACAAACTGGCCTGTCGCCTGCTCCAAAGGCAATACCGACTCTCTGTCCGCACTAAGAAGAGAGCCCACATTCAAGCCTGTGTCACTGCGGCATCCAACAACTCGGCAAACTTTTTTAAAATCTGCAAGGAGCGTGCCAACCCTGCAGCATTCTCCTCCCCTCCTCTTGCCTCCCAGGCTCTCTGCAATGCCCTTGCCTCGCACTTTATCTCTAAACCCAGGACATCCTGTCCACCCTCTCCTCCCCCCCCTATTCCCTCTCAGTCTGTGCTTGGAGACCCCCCTTTAAGCACTCCCCCACCATCCTTCTCTTCCTTTTCTATTTTCTCCCCTTACGAGGTTGCTAGACAAGTCCGATCTATGAAAGCCTCGTCAAAACAGGTTCATCCCTGTTCCTCCAAAACCATCAAGGACCACATTGACACCCTCGCTCCTGCCCTTGCTGATTTTTGCAACCACTTGTTTGCCTCAGGATCCTTCCCCTCCCCTCTGAAGCACTCCCTTGTGCATCCTCTTCTCAAGATACCCACAGCTGATCCTTCCTGTCCGGCAAACTATCGCCCAATTTCCATTACCCCCTTTCTGGGCAAACTCCTGGAAAAGCTGGCCATCTCTCAGCTTAACCTTCATTCAGATTCTGTTGGTTGTCTCCATGACCACCAGTCTGACTTCAGAGCGGCCAGAAGTACGGAAACTGCTCTCCTCAATGTCCGTGAAGATCTGCTCTCCAACCTTGATTCTAACATTCCCTCTGTCCTCATCCTTCTTTATCTCTCTTCTGCCTTCGACACGGTCAACCACACCATCCTGCTCAACCATCTCCTTGATAATCTGGGTATCACTGATCAGGCTCTGGCTTGGCTGACCTCTTTCCTCTCTGATCGACCCTCCCAGGTCCAACTGGGGTCTTTCCTATCATCTATCTTCCTCTCCACCTGTGGGGTTCCCCAGGGGTCTAACCTCTCAACCTGGCTTTTCAACCAATACCTGGCAACTCTTGCTCACTGCATTGCCATTTTCTGCTCATATTTCCAGTCCTACGCTGAGGACACTCAACTCATTTTCTGGCTGCCCTCGGCCACGTCCTCTCCCTCTCTCATCTCTGACTGCCTAACTGCCATTCAAAATTGGTGTGCCACCAATGATCTTTGTCTGAATGCCAGCAAGACGGAGATCCTCAGCATCGGCACACCATCTCCATCCTTTTCCCTCACTCTCTGGCTGGCCTCCCTTGGCCCTCCTCCTACCCCTACCTGCGAGGCTAAGAACCTTGGTGTCATCTTTAACTCCACACTTTCCTTCTCGGCCCATATCTCTGATGTCTCTAAAAAGTCAAACTTCCGACTGCACCTCCTCAGAGATATTCTGCCTTTCCTCTCCTTCCCCCAGAAGCTCATGGTATCCCAAGCTCTGGTTCTCTCTAGATTGGACTATTGTAACAGCCTCTTTCTAAATCTACCTGCCTCTACTCTCCGCCCTCTACAACTTATCCAGAACAGGACTGCCAGACTTGTCCTTGGCCTCAAGCCCTGGGATCGTATCTCTCCAGCTTTGCAATCTCTCCATTGGCTCCCAGTGGATGCAAGGATTAAATTCAAAACCCTCTGCATTGTCCACAAGGCTTTCTGGGGCCTGGGTCCAAAATACCTTCAGCATTCCCTCCGCAAATGCCTCCCCTCTCGAGCTCTTCGCTCCTCTACCTCTAAATCCCCCAGGGTCAGTCGTTTTTCAAAGAAACGAGCTGGGGGTAGATCTCTGTCTTCAGCTTGGGCCTCCCTCTGGAACAGCCTCCCTGCCACTCTAAAACTTGAGGAGAACCATCTCCGGTTCCGGAAGCACCTCAAAACCTTCCTCTTTGCTTCTGCCTTCGCTCTCCTTCTCCCCTGCTGATCTGCTCTCTTGGCACTGTGCACCTGGCCACCCTCTGTCCCCTGGGCCCAGGTACCTGCTCACCCTGCCACCTTCCTGCACTGCATCCTGGCCACCCCTTGCACTGGGGACAGTATCTATACCCATATAGCCCCCCCATTTTTCTTCTTTTTCTTCACTTATTCAGACTTACCCAGTCTGCTGCCTTAAACACAGCACTTGCCACTTGCTGGCTGCACTACCACAGTTTGCCTCAATTTTCTATTTATTTTATTTATCTGCGCTCCTCGGCTTCTGCACTTTCCACTCTCCCCCTTCCATGCACTTTTTCCCTTTTCCCTTTCCCATGCACTTGCACGTTCTCAATGTCACTGGGCCTAGTAAGATTGTTTTCATGTTGTTCTGTGTTCTCCCTTGTTCCCCTCCCTTGCCTCTGAAACACTTGTGTACGAGCGTGATACAAATAAAATATCATATCATATCATATCAATTATGGTCCACATCTTATGGTGCTGATTCGATTATAGTGATTTCTGCAGCTTCTGTTATATGGAAATAGTTTTTTTAATTACTTACTAAATATTCTCATAGTTTTAAGGACTATATTTGTTCAGTTTTACATGCAAATCATGAACTAATCTAAATCTGCTGTATTATTTATAATTACTGATTGTCTTAAATAGTGTTTTGTAAATGATATAACTTTTTAACAATTGTATGTGCTTTAGGCTTTTTTTAAATGGCCAAAAAACATTAATGCACAATAAAGAATACAAAATAAATACAATAAAAAAAAGACTCATCAAAGGACTCTGCAAATTCAACCACATCACCTTGATCCCCATCAAACTGCACAGCACCCACTGAAAGTACATATCATCTTCAATCCTACTGCATCATCTACAAAACCATTGCCCTGATGTACTGAAGCTAACTTGCTAATAAAAATCAATATCTCTACAGGAGAACAATCCATCAGAAGTAAAGACATGTACAGACTTTAACTCTGATTGTACAAGAAGGAAAGCATCACAAGACTGGCTTTTTCTTTCTATGCCCCCTGACTCAGGAACCTCCTCCCCATCAACTCAAGACTGAGCCCTTCACTACTACATTTCACAAAGGAGGTCAAGACCCTCCTCTTCAAGGAATGGTTCCTCCCCAACACCTATATCCACTAAAACTTCACTCCTTACCTAACTTGAAACTGGGAGATGTTCACCTCCCTTTCTCATTCCTGGTTGCTTGTAAATCTCCTGATGCCAAATTGCCTGCCCTCTCCCATCTTCCATTGTAAGCTACCCCATCCCTTGAATCTCTGTCTTCCTCACAGTGTACTCCCACTATGGCTGCACAACACTCTGTTGCTTCCTGAAGCTGGGTCAACACTCACTAAAGGGAATAATGCTAATAAAAATAATATAATAATAATAAGTGTTAATGATCACTAGATGGGGAAGCTGTGTTGGATGGAGGCCGGGGTTAGAGTGGACGGAGCCCACTGGAGGTTGAGAGGAAGCCCATTAGTGAAACCTGCCCTCAATCTAAAGAGGGTAAATGTGATCAATAAATGTATCTGTGAAATAATGACCCTTGAACCATTCTTCAGAGTCTGGAAGTGTCTACTGTTATCCATGACACATGATTATTTCAGTTTAACAGCATTGTGTTTATTAAACAATCCTCCATGTAATTCAGGATGTACATGGAGCTGTTGGGAGATTTGCTCTACGGCTCAAGTGTCAACATCTACCGCAATGCTGTTTACAGCCAATTATATCTAAAGGTGTCATCTTTGGTAGATGTCCACTATCTGAGGAACTGTCAGGGTGCAATAGTATACTAGATGTCATAGCAAGTTCCAAGGGCAAATCCCCCTGAAAACGGGTTTACCTTCACCTTCTATCTCTTACTTTTTGGTACATCATTTTCTGAAGGTAATTCTCCCCAAAAGTGAGTTTATGTTAATCTTTTCCATCTTGTCTCTCAGTCTTTGGTACAATTATGATTTGTTCATCTATGGTCTCTTGGGATTTCACACACTTGTGTTTCTTCATTTCACTCTTGAGGTTTCACATTGAATTAGTTTCTTAGTTTCTGCATCCACATATTAAAACTGTAATGGAACTGTTTCTTTTCACTATCTTTACCAATGGTGGAAACACATTTTCTATCTTTCTCTGACTTTCAGTCAGTAATTGAAGGACTGATTATTTAAAGAGTACGTGTTGGAAATGCTCTCCACTCAGCACTCAGTGTGTATTGCATGCAGTAGTGAGAGCTCGTACATAAGTTAATGATAATGTTAAATGTTAATGGTATTTGTGCCTCGCACTGTCACAACCGGAGCGGTCCACAGGCACTCAGGGGGATCTGAAAAGGGCAGGGAGTGGGGTGGTTAGTAGGGTGTAGTGGGAAAAGGAAAGTGAGAGTTTTGATGTACTGTTGGGAGCCTTAGTTCGGTTTGCACAGTTCACTGAGCTTAAGTACAGGTTACGGGTTGGTGCAACTTTCCAGTGTGCTGTTGTGACGGGTTATGTGTTGTTTGTCTGTTGTTGAATTGTGTTGAAATGTGTGGATTGCTGTGCAGAGGAAGTGGTTGTGTGAGTTTGTGTATGAGAAGTGTATGCAGAAGGTTGAGGTTTTAGAGTTGGATTAGCAGGTTGTTTCTTACCTCTTTAACTTTGTGTTTGTGCGCTCAACATCCATGATTATCCTGTGTGTTTGGTGTTGTAATGTATCTTCCTAGTTGGCAGGCACATTGAGAAGTGGCAGTTCTCCTCTGTGTTACTCTAGAAGTATGTATATCTGGCTGATGCAGGCATGTTCCCCTGCCCGGGGTGTGCGATGTTTGGGTTAGAGGGTTCTGGTCACTCCCTGTCCGTTCTGTGTGGGGTCCTTACCTACCTAGGATTACTTTGTGGACTATCTGTATGTGGAATGGGTGATTGAGGTGTCCTCCTCCATGCCGTCTGGTTGGGGAAGATTAAGTTAGGGGTCATGGGTTAATCCTTGGGGATCTTATTACCCTCTGGTTATATGTTTGTTAGTCATTTCCTTCTGGTTCTGGTGCAAAGAGACAAGTTTTGAGTAGTTTTCTGAATTCCAGATGATCCCTTGTGTTGCAAATGTTTTTTGGTAGAACGGTTTATTGCTGCCAGGTGACAGAAAGATGATCCTCTGAATTGTCTTTTATTGTATGGTTTAGGTTCTAAGCGAATGTTGTTGCTTGATCGGAGTGATCTTGTCAGATGGTAGATGGTTATTATTTCATTTAGGAACTCTGCTACTTGGCCATGGATTGATCTTTGCATTATGCATATGATCATATCACTATATTGTTTCATCTACTCCTGCTTCCATTCCTTTTCTGCATTTAGTACACATTGTGGAGTCAAAGCATTGACTCAGAGTACTCCTTCGTATTTGACTGATATGCTCCATACTTCTGGGGGAAGTAGGCTGTCACAAAATGATACAAGAAGGATGGACGTTGTTCTATTTAAGCAGGCATAACATCCACCCAGGTCTGCATATGCTTCTGGAATTCACTCCCAGCTGAGATTTAGATGCCCCCTACCTTCTTAAATCTGCAAAAGGCTTTGTGGTTTTTGTTTTATGTTCTGTTGTACAGTGGTCGAAGTGTAGGAAAAGAAGTAGTGGAACTATGCTCCCTGCTGGCCTGCCCCTGCTCCCACAAACCCCATTGCCACAATCCCTCCCACACACAATACACCACCTAAAACACTTGCACCTGCTGTTTAAGGGAACGTTCAGTGCAGTGCACTGAAAGTGAAGCTTTTAACTTCTTCCTACACTTTTATTTTAAAACAAAACCATTCCGGAACGGTTTCTTTTTAAAATAAAAGTATAGGAGCTGTACAAGGTAATTTAAAAAAGTATAGGAGCACCGCTCCCGACCGCTCCCACTCACTTCGACCACTGCTGTTGTATTGCATTCTTTGTTTAGACTGAAGTTTGTTTTTTTCTTTAAAATTAGTTTAGTCTTTGCTATTGTACAGAGCCCTGCTAACTCCAGGTGAGGGTGCTCTTAGTAGATAATTTAAATAACTAAATTATCTTATCACAAGTAATGCATGCCAGAAAAGACTGGGATGAAAAGGAATGGCAGTTTCTGCTTTTCCTCATAAAGTGGTACCATGAAGGGGTTTTCCATCCACATTAACCATAAGTATGCAGGAAGAAGCCTTCCTTGGCCAAATCCACTAAGACCTTGTAACTGATACTAATCATTTAAGAGTACAAACATCTAACAAGCAATGAGAACACCACAAAGCTGTTGCCCAGTCATATTGAAACTTTAAGATATGGGCAGGACAATCACAGGATTCATTACAGAGAGATTCTTATTAATACGAAACTGGCAAACATATCGTCAATGGAATTCTTGCCGTTTCCATTTGTAAAAGCAAAACATTAGGGTATGGAAACTTACTAACTGCTGGATATTCCAAGTTGTCATTGCATCACACAGGACCCATGAACCAAAACATATAAAATGTCATTATTAGAGTGTTCAGCTGAGGTCCTTTCTGATATATAAACATCTACATTCGAAGAAGCAGCTTGAACAAAATACAAATAAATCATGCTTTGCTAATGCAGCACATTCTTAAGGTTGCCTGAGCTAGTACTTGAGCTTGTAACCTTGTATATCAGGAGATACAATGTTTCTGGAATGATAGCTTCTCCAGAATGGCTAATTTAGCTTACCTACTGAGTCCCTAAGCAGCTTTGCTGGATTTCTAGGATTTATTGTTTTCACCTGGTAAGAGTGTGAGCCTTTTTCCCCACTCTTACGTGTGTTTTGCTGTGTGTGTTTAACATTTTTGTGCTCATAGACTGTGGAGCCTCACCTACTCCATAGGCATTATCTTTCTTTCTGTGTCTTAGACAGCACCTTCAGTGTAGTGACACAGGGTTGTATTTTTCAGACTTCCCACTTTAAACTCCATTTTCTGGGACTGACTACTGTCTCTCAGAACATGTAAAGTTGCCATTGACTTTGTTAGTCTTTTTAAATCCACAGACCCAGTACAAAATATCTTACATAGAGTTATTGAAAGGGTTAATAGTTATCCTTTTTTGTCTGTTCCTCATGGAACATTATTTTGTTCCCTTTTCATTGAGATTTGGCTGGTGGCAGTGGTATCTACACTATTTTTCCTACTGCGGTTATTTTATTTGGTTCTGGCTGGGTTTATTTGCCATTTCTTTTTGTAAAAGTCTTTCTTGTGTTTTACTCTGTGCGCCAAGCCAGGTTTGGTTCCTTTGTTTGCCGTCCTTTGACGGACTTCTACACAGAAGCCCTCTTTAGGCGCCTGAATTTCTGAGGGGGACAGGATGTGAGGGAGGGGTTTGAGACTCCCTGCACAGGGTGTCCTTGGAGACCCATGTGGCACTCTGTATGATTGGCTGTGGTGACTGTCCCGCCGGGACAGCCGCCCTGCTGTGTGATTGACAGCCAGGCTGTGTGAATGGGGGAAAACTGCATAAAAACCATGCGTCTGGGACTGAGAAGGCACTGGATCGAGAGACCCGAAGAGAAGCTGACAGAAGAGAACCTCTACCACGACTGATCCTCCCGGTGAAGCCCTGCTGCGGGTCCACATCTCCAAACTTTGACGACAGGGAAGATCTGCAAGGAATATTCTCCCCTTGAGCAAGCCAGGCCTCCCTCCTCTGGAAGATTTTGCTGTGCACAGCTACAGTGAACCGGATAGCCAGGAGGAACAGACCCTACTTTGGTTTTAAGGAGCGCATCTTTTATTTGTTGCTTTGCTCTGCTGCTGGTTTCTTCCCTGGGCAGTGCAGGACCCTTCAATCTTCCTACTTCGTGTCAGTCGGACAGTCGCTTCAGGAACCATGAGCCTGCAGGACCTGCCAGGAACATCCACCTCAGCTACAGCTTCTTCTCCATTTAAGACAATGTTCAAATCTGGGCGTTCATTTCGTCCAACCACGGTAAAAGTGCTTAAAATCTTTTGTCAATCCAAGGGCTTGTCCTTCTCTATTCTTTAAAGTAACTTTTAGTCCGACCAACTTCGTTCTGAACTCTTGGCAAAGACTTAACCGCGAACTACTCTGAACTGTGTGATCCTCTGAAAAGACTTTGGTGCATTGAATTTGGCCCAGGCATCTTGATTTGATTTCCTCACTGTAGTTACTTTTTCTAGATTTCCCTGCTTACTTACTTGTTGGTGCTGCTCAACTTTTGCCTAACTTTGTCTTTCCCTCGCATTTAAATTACTGGAGTGCCTTTTTGCGCATACTTTATTTTGAGCTTAACCTGTCCAGAATGTATTGGGTGTGGTGTAAAGTATTAAGATTGTGATTTTTCAACTGCTTGATAATAGTGAAATATTTTACAACTGATGGTATAAATAAATGTATATTCTTTTACTCAGAAACCTTGAGTCAGTGTTTGTTGTTGCACAACCCAAAAGAAGATGGGACTGCAGGGTGCTTTACAAATAGAAAGTTCTTATGGGATTAACACCGTGTTCAACATGGGTATTTTGACTGCTAGTCAAATCACAGGTTAAATGGTCACCGTCCACATAAACTGTGGTCAATGAGGTGTCCTACTCCCCAAAACTGCCATGACTATTAGAAGAACAATTGCCAACTGCCACACTACTGTTTGGTTTCAAATATATATATATATATATACACACACACACACACACACACACACACACACACACACACACACACACACACACACACACACACACACACACACACACACACACACACACACACACACACACACACACACACACACACACACACACACACACACACACACACACACACACACACACACACACACACACACACACACACACACACACACACACACACACACACACACACACACACACACACACACACACACACACACACACACACACACACACACACACACACACACACACACACACACACACACACACACCCCCCCCCCCCCCCCCCCCATGTGAGCATGCACACCAGATGCAACTGAATAACGGTCACTCTAAAAGGAACCCTCTGAACAAAATGAGCAAGCCCAGAATGTTCATGAGTGTTCCATGAAGGACTGTGTGAGAGGACATATAAACATCAAGGACGACCAGTAAACAGATGCCATCCTCATCCAGCACACTAAGGGCATTGTCCACAATCTGTAATTCTATGGGTTTTTAAGAGAGTTTAAGGGTTTTTATTTGTCTTATCAACAGAAATCATGTAGGTTACTCGTTGTTACGATATTAAGGCTTTTCGAATATGGAATAATATTCATGGGCATTCGTGCAATTTATAATTTATATTATTTGCTGTTTTCTATAAATGAACGTCTGGCATTGGATATGATATGTGTGTGAATCAATACACTATGAACCTGTGTTTTTTACGAACTATGTCGTTTAAATATTTTACATCAGAATTATATGCATGTACAAGGAATATATTATCCCTGATTTGAGACAGGCCAGGAAGAGCCGAAACACGTGTTATCACCAAAGGGCCAACCTAATAATAAAGCCGTTTTCCATCCTATTGGGCGCAATGTCCTGGATATTTTCTTCATTTTTGTTCATACAGAACAACACTTGCCTACTTCAAACAGGAAAAGGGCTTTCACCCAACCAGGGTACAATAAAAGAGAAGAGAAAAACTGCTCAGGACTGTGCAGGCCTGACGTCATAGGGAGAGACAGCAGTTTCGTGCACAGGAAATATTTCTGAAACAGAAAAAGCCCACCCCTCCTCTAGCTGCCCGTTTTTCTCTTCTTTTATTATTTGTTTGTGTAGCCTGGGGACTGCCCACTATCGAGCGTCATTGAAATGCAAATGGCCCCCACAACAATGTTGAGAGGTTGATCACAATGCTTAGATGGTATGCTAATCGCATGGGTATATACACCCCGAATTACAGATAGGCAATAGGCTGGTTTCTGCACTGATAATTATCTAAAATGTGACTGGCTGTAGGTAATTTAAATTAGACTTAAATATCAAAATACTGAAGAACAGCACAACTAGGTTCTTGATTTGTCTGCCGGCGCTGGTGAATGTAACTTGGTGAAATCATCACGACTGCCTTACTATGGTCTGTCCAAGTACATGAACATGCTGGCCTTCATCACACAATCAGTGAAAAGCAATAGGGCAAAGTTGTCGCCTGCCAAACATTGCCTTAGTGCAAATGTCTTTTGAGCCAATGCGTTTGTTTATCAGAGGACTGCTCTTGGGTGCAGGTTACGAATAGGGCTTTTCCTTTGAACATATTTTACGTTAAGAAGCAACTTGCATGTGGCCTATCACGGAACGTTTAGTTCATGTTTCGAAGAGCAGTGGAGATGAGGCTTCCTTCTAGCGAGAGCTTGCACGTGGCACAGCCGATGTTCATCAGACTGACGGGCTCCGTACATAATGGATAAAGTTGACGAAATCTTCGCCTGTTTGTGTTCAGTAGCGTACCCAGACCGTACGTTGTTTTCCCTCTGGGCACATAGATGCGTGCTCCTTAGTGGCACGCGCCTTCCTTTGCTGCTTTTATCACACCCTCTCCTCTGATCAGAAAAAACCCTTTAATGCTGAGAGCGGAAGTGTTGAACTCAGGCAGGCAGCTGCTGCATGAATCCCCTCTGATCCCTTCTCGCGGCTGCTTATTTACATATTCGTCTTGAAGGAGTCGAGGCAGCATCTGAACAGACTAGTGGCTCCTCGGTGCTTCTGTGTTTAAGTCGTGCCTCGTCCTATTCTTTTGTTTTTCTCACAGTCTTCTCTGTGTTTGTTTTGTTGCAGATGTCAGACGGGCGCCCCTGGAAAGGTCACGTTCCCGCCACAACGGAAGCATGCTGGCCGTGTGATGCCGCCTGTGCCAAAGGCGTTAGAAATACCAGTCACAGGCGTTTGGAGGGAACGAAAGGGATGCTTCAGATCACAGCCTATCGCGGAGACGCTGGGAAGACAATTGAACTCAAGAACTGTTACATATGAAAAACAATGCAAACCTATAATTCCAAGCTTGAAACTCGGCAAACAGTGTTAAAGAGAAAGGATTCTTGTGTTACATTACGCATTGCTGTTACATTGTGACGAACTCGGCTTTCTTACTCGGGGGAGATTTGCATATCACAAACACTTTTTTTTAAATAAATATATATGCAAGAAAATAATATTTTCTAATTGTACAAATGAAAATTCAGTGACAGCTTGGATGAAATATCAAAAAGGAGATGTTTGTCTTAAGGGTTGACGCTCCTTTGTAAATGGGAGCTACACAGAGCATGATTTTATATAAAGGGGTTATCATACGAGAGCATATGTTGTGTACATTGCAGGATGTATTTCTTCTTTTTTTGGCATGTAAAACATGTATTGCACATTAACACGTACAATATGTATACATTCATCAGAAAGGTTCATAAACCAATTTATTATTTTAAACAGAGGCCACGCTTCCTCGATTTAGAATGCTAAATGCAGAGCGAGGCCCAGAAACCTAGCAGCACTAATTAAGAATCCAGCCTAACAAAGACGTTATGAAGAACCATATCTGATGAAGGTGTTTCCTTTGGTGTAACTGTATCTGAAGCGCCATTTTTAACTTCTTGCAGATAAATAATGTGTTGTATGTCTGCATTTGCAGAGAAGAATAATAGAAATACTGAAGAGTTTACATTAAGGAACATTTTAAATAATAGCTTTGTTAATATTAACTTTGCAACAAAAATGACATTCATGATGTATCTTACCAAAATGGTACCTTTAGATTGCTGTGTCTGTATAGCGTTTTATTCTTTGCCTTCCACCTTGTATGTGACCTAGTAATAGCGCCATTGTACCCTAGCCCTCAACTCATTTTATTAAAATGCAGTAATTGGACAAACGCATTAGGGTCGAGTGAGGCTCCCATTGGTGATTAGACTGACACAAGCACAGCGGAAGAGGGTGAGGGAATAAGGAGGTTGTACCTGTAGTGACCTACTGAAGGCTAGGGGCCGATTCAATGGTTATGATGCATTTTATATCGACAATGTTATTTCTAACTTAATCATGAGGTTTCCATACTGCTGCAGGCTACAGGTTGTGACCGCAGTCACAACAAATGCAGAGCGAAGACACGCATTTCAATGTCAAGTGAACTGAGTGATAATCCTGTAGGCTCCAACTTTATTTTTGCTAATGTGTGCCTTGATATTGTAGATAGGTGTGCCTTTGCTGATGATAAAAGCAAGCACCCACAGGACACAGCAACAGCATTTTGTTATAACAGCCCCGTCAAGTCTTAATGTAATCGCTAAAGCAAGGAAATTGAACATTTTTTGTCAGCCTCAACTGAAAGCTTGATCTCCCTACACACGAAAATCTAGACTATGCATCTATACTAGAATCACAAGAGAGAGACCCAAGCATATGTTATGCAAAGAAATATGAGAGTTGGTAGAACCTATTCCAAATACATCTAAAAATCTATATCAATAGGAAAACACCCTATCCACCCAATTTGTTAAAAAAATGTCTATTCCATCAGTGATCAAGAAATCACTGATGAAATAGACAGCAATAATTGTAGATTAAACAGTAGAACATTACACCTGCCAATTGATCAACAAGCGCAAAACCAAAAAGTGAAATCTCCAAAATTCCGAAACAGGCCCCCCCGTTGATCATAATAGAAGAAGCACTGGAACTGTTGGGTGGTTGACCCAAAAAGTAGAAGGATACACTTTGTTAATCGAGAAAATTGGTCATCCATAAAGACCCGGCTTGGAGGATTTCCTCGAGTAATATTAGTCTGGATTTTTAAAGGGAATCAAAACCCTAACATAAAATTGGTGCAATGGAAAGGGTTAGTTTGCTTACCTGAAAATAGTGTATTATATACCTGCCCATACGAATGAATATTTATTTGTGCCAGAGTACCAATCCTCAAAAATTGCTGCAGATATTATACACTGTGAATTTGATTCTACCTTTCTGACCAAGATGTTGAGAAATTATATTTTCAATACAAATGAAAACACAGTGAGGATACACCCAAAGGGGAATTACAATACTGCCTTTCTAATCTTTTTCTAGAGGAGAAGGAACCCATTGATGTCAACTGGGTTAAGGAAATCATCTGTTTCTGACACAGATGTGTCAGCGCAAATATTTTCTCCTAACATATTGCACCTGATATTGGTATTTTTAGTCTATCCCAGAATACCCTCTCTTGGGAAATCACAATTGATGAAGACAGTACAGTATGAATTATGCAGCCCGACAGCTTGATTAGTGTAACCCAGGGTTTTGTCAGAATTATTCCAGTTTTTGTCTTTATGAGCTACGATTTATTTTAAAGAATGTATATGTATTATATGTATTTATATTGAATATTAGTTAGATATTTGTATTGTGATCAAGTTTCAGATATGTTTAGACACATGTTATTCATTTGTGCTACTTGATTTAATGATGTTTTTGGATTAGAGAGAGAAAGAGCAGTATTTGATAGCAGACACATGGGTCCCTTTTTTGTAATTCTGGTTTTGGCCCTAAAACACAGAGGACACCCTTAGTTGTATTGCTAATCTACTTTAAGCATATCAGAGCTGACAACCAAGATCAGGCAATTCTTGTCCGAGTTGATCAACCTTTTGGATATTGAACCAGAAAGTGTATGAGAAGCATTTTTAAATTCTTGTCATCAGATTCACAATGATGACCTGGAATGGATCACACTGGTAAAGTTAGCTTTTTAAATAAAGGAACTTGCAAGCTTGTAACAAAGCACATCACATGGTTCTATATGAGGAGAACTAATCAATTACACTATCTCTTTAATTATAAGAATGTATTTAAAAGCAAGAGACACATGAACGTTTTAACTATATTCTAGAAAAGTTTCCAGACACTTTGTAATTCAAATAAATGTGACCTTATTTCTTCTGGTGCAATACATTTGTGACATAATGTATTCATAGATAGTTATATTTGACAAATATGCAGTAAGGATCACCTATATATACAATTACACACCAGTTAGAGTTGGCAACCACTTTCCCTGGCTTTCACATCTGGTGCAGTGTGAGATCCAAAAGTGAAATATGACTATTAACAAAATAAGATGTCATTGTAATCATAGTAGTCCATACAAATATCTATTTGGTCTCATATAAAGCAGTTTGTCAGGGGCAATAAATTCCGAAATGTTCAGAAAAAAAATGCCTCATACTTTTCGAGTTGGGAGCTTTCTGTCTGGAACAAATAGTTGATCTCCCTTCATCAACAAGCAGTTTATATATGAAAATATCTTTCAGTCTAGCTTCTCAAATGAACCATCCTGGAGCCAATGGCATCACCTGTGCACTATTCGGCCTCTTTGGTCAATCAGGTGCATTCAGTGCTAAAGAGATGCTGTGTTTCATTCACTCATTATTTCTTTAAGGATTTTTATTCATGATATTTGGATTGGAGGACAAAGAACCAACATTGCTGCCCTAAACAAGTGTGACCACATGACAAAATCATCATTACACCTTTGCTCTCTCTTAATACCCGTACACTTATCATAGTGAGTCTTAATAATATGACCAGCCACCCTGCTCAGGGCTTTAAAACCTATAAAATCTGGAGATTGTCATAGTCTTGCCCTTACCAAGAAAATTTGGACCTTGGTCTGTTAAATACTAGGAAAAGGCAGCAGTGGATGGGGACATTTATATGCTGGGGGAAGGAGTATAACACAATTTAAATATTTGTACAAGTAAGAAAGGGCACGAGGGGTAGTGGTAATTTGCATGCCTGTAGAATTAGTGAGTAATGATCAAGACATAGCACTGATTAGACAGTTGCAAATGTAAGATGCTCATGCAATCAAATGCACAGCCATGTGTGTAGATTTTAGCAACATTAAAATGCATCCCCTAACCTATATGTCCTTTAAAGTAACTTCACAATTACCTGTTTATTTTATTCACTGTCATAAACTACACACATGTAGCCACAATGCATACATCGTACACATCCTCATAACCAATGGCCACTTAAATTCATGCTTTCTGTGAAACCCTCAATGCTGTGACTCATCCCACAAACAAACTATCCTGTGGGTTATTAAAGTCACAGTCTTTGCAACTCTTTTTCAGCTATGCTTTGTGTCTGGTGAGTCAACCTGACCTTTGTCTCAACATCATTAATTATCCCGGGAATGCCAATTCCCCTCAAAACCACTAACGTACAATAGACACAAAAACCCTTGAAAAACACAGTTAGTACTAACGTTCAAGGCACCTATCACCCACCCCACAAAGGGTTTGACAAATCATGGAAACACTTGGCATACATGTGTATCATTCCTGGTTTGACACACATTACCTACTTCAGACTAATCAATCTGCCTGTTGGTTTTCACAGAGCATCCAGTCACCATCATATATATCAGAGGGTACCTTGTGGAGAAAATGGACACTATTCAACGCAAAGTTCTAATTTTTCTTGACCTATTAACAGCGTTCGATACTTTGGACCAAAATATCCCAATTAATAGACATTAGGCTCAAAATGAAATTATGAGAATAGCCTTTCACAGTCTGAAGTCTTCCTTTCCAACTGTTCCAGAAAAGTAAAAAAAAAAAAACGTGTATCTTCCTGTGCCAGACTATTAGCTATAGAGTGTGCAGGATATCCTCAGCAGCCATTTCTTTTTACATATTCAGTTAACATAACACTCTCTCAAACAATGCTTCACAACTGGGGGGCTGCCCTTTTAGCCAACCTGCACACCACCATACCCACCAGAAAGAACACAGAGTTTTCTTATTTGTACCTAGGTTATTGGTACTTCTGACCTTCAACCACTACAGATTTTCTGCATCTGATGCTTCCTCTATCCGATGAAAATCGCCACCCACCTATCTTACAAATCCAGGTGCACCAAGGCAAACATTATTGGCAGACAGAAGCTATATGGGACCACTTACATTACCTACCCTATTCACATTCTAGCTGATGACCTAAAACATGTCAAAATTATAAATCAAATGTATGTTGATGCACTTAACTATTTCGTCAGAACCTGTCTAACACAGCCTTCCATCCAAAGAATATTTTAAAGCCATAGCTTAAAAAATGTGTCGGCACAAGAGCATGGCTTACAAAAACTCAAGAAGAGCATTTTAATCAACTGCTAGAAATGTCGATGTCTGTGTAAATGTGGGTTTGCTAGTTCAGCCAACCCCAGTATTTAGTATTGTATATCCATGGATACTTTTCCCAACAAGACCTATGGGCCCCAGTGTTCTTGCCCCTAGTTGTGGTTCCTTGCCCCTCTAGTCTCTATTGTGAAAAACCCAAGCATAAACATGGATGCTGCCATACCTCTAGCATGCCACATTGCAAAGGCAGTGCAGACGTGATTTTTCCATCTCTGAACGGTGCAATAAGTACTTAATTTTTCATCCTTACAGTCAAGGACTATTATAGTCAATGGTTTTATCTCCAGGAAGTTCAGCTATTATAATGTTCTTTTTCTTCCCAAATTGTACATTTCCCAGTAACAACCAATTCCGAATGCTTCATTCATATTATTTCAATATCTAAAAAATGTTGGACCATGTCTCCTTATACTCTGTTCGATTCACTTTCTGCTGGTTGAGGAATGTGTCATATCCAATGCTCTCTGTTTTGTTTTCAAGGTCCCTCATCATCACTAATCTTTGTTTGGGTTATGCTCACTTAATCTGTTTAAAGTGCACATATTGTGCCACAATTGTGTTGGTGGATGGCCTTTTTCTGTTCACTCCACAATGTTGTGGAACACTTTAAGACACAAATTATTTGTATCATCCTCAAAGTAGTTCCTATAAAATATGTATTACAAATAAATTGTCCAGAAGTTCTACCACATGTACAAGAGAATGTTTCTTTCGGATGATTTAAGACTTTGTAATGTACTGATCATTTCGGTGGCATTCTTCATTTAAACAGCTTAAAAATCCATGCTAACAGGAGACAGATTTCAGTTTTAAAAATACATTATGTAGTTGATGGTGGATGTTGAAGAACTAAACAGGTTTTCCCATTTCATTCTGAAAGAGGAGTAGGGTTGGATCTTCAAATATAGATACTTCATATTTACAACAGCTGTAATATTAATTGAGGTCTGTAAAATCCCCATCAAATCTATCTCGAATTTATAATAAAAGACCACTAGTTCCATCTTCTATTTCTCCACTTAAGAAACTCACAGGCTGCACAGACATGTGCTACCACGTCTTGCATTTCATCTATATTGGTGGGGTATTTGGATGCCATCTTGACTTGATGACAATTTGATACATACCTCCTTGTCGGTTTGTTCATCATTGGATGTCAAGATGTTCTTCATAGTAGGGTAAACATCTGTTCATCAATGCAGGCTTCATGAATATTTCAGTAGGGTACCGTTTATAGATTTTGCAGTTATCTCTTTATCATTGATTACAGATTTTGTACTATACCATCCTCCACAGATTATTCTCAGATTAATTACATTCTGCATCACAAGGAAGGTTACAACTCCCAATCATTTAACAGCAGGAGAGATAAATATAACTTTCCATACTTCCCAGAGCAAAACACAAACACTGTCTTTTGGATATAGAATGTATTGAAGATGATTAAAAAAATACCTGAAGTTACTATCATGGGCAAAGCCTAAATCATAGCCTAGATATTACTGAATTTTAAATGAAGTGTTTTGGTGGATATGATGGGAAACATTCTAATCACAGTAGATTGAAGGGGACAGCACATCTACAATGCAACTGGATTCCTTAACCTGTGTAAATACTATATTTTCTAGATCGTTTTCATTGCAAAGAATTACTTCAGTTCACCTTTAAAACTAGTGATATGTTGTTTCCTCTTTCTGTCTTTGGTCTCTCACACCATTCATATGCCCAGACAATATATTACATTAAGATATCTGAATTCAAACAGAGAATGACCATTACTTTCTTTTGCACAATCGTACAACAGTCTATCTTCTATAATGCATGCAAATCTCTCCATCTCATAGTTGATTTGAACTTAGTCTAACCTCCCGCAAAAGCATCCAGTGCACAGGAAGAAGCCTCCCCCTCCCCCAAAACTGAATCATCACAATGCTAATTAACTGACTTTGTGTTGTCTAAATTACCCTACACAATACAGAAAAACATAAAATGAACATCATAATGGCAGTCATGTATTTAAAACACTGTTTTGTTTTAATTAATTCCTGTCAACAATAATTTAGTTTCAAAATGAGTGTATCTAAATGCTTAACTCACTGTAATAAATTCATAATTTCGAGGTGTTTTTTTTGCTATTTTTTTATATTGTGCTTCATGTTGGAATCCAGCCTCTAAGCACGGGATCAGGTATCAAACATGTGTTGTTCGGCATTGACTTGTTTCCAAGATAACCACGTTGCCCTGAAATGATTATCCCAGCCCACATACTTGATCATGTGTCATTAAAATCCTACACCTCCATATATGTTACTTCATATAAGCCAATTGTTGAAACTCTTTTCTCAAAATGTTTATAAATATCTTAAATGGTTTGCATTGCTTGGTTCCTGCTTGAACCCTTTCTCTAAATACTGTATGGATTTGAGTAGCTTAATGTTTTTATTTCTCCATTTCTAGACATGACTGCACCCTATAGGAGTCAAAGAAACTATGTTGTTTTGTTTCTGTCAATCTTTCCAAATCATCAACCTTTTCTGGTAGATGGCTTTATGCTACTGTAATAACTGAATGTTACTGGCATTTTGATCTACACAAGCTATGTTCCTATATTTTCTCAGAGAGAATAGGTATCTGTTTTAAGGATATCATATTTTCCTCTGTTTTGAACAAGGGTCAATAGTGTCTTTCAATTGCATCTCTGCATTTACTGTTTACTTCTTCATGTTCCCCATCAAGGCTGGTAGATTGCCACATTCTATGAGGATCTGCCAGTATAAAATGGCTGCTAGACTAGAATTCCTGAACCATTCCAGTGACATCTCAGCCTGCTGACTGCCAGTACTGCACTGCCCCTTGCAATTCGCCAGTAGCGTTGGTCCGGCTTCTGCTTATTCACTTTGGAATTGTAGATGCTACAACAATAATGCCCTTCTCCTGCACTTACCTTGTCCTCAGCCTCTACACACCCACTACCAGCATTTTAAAGTCAAACGCAACCATCGGAAATTCAACTGAAAACTCACCCTCTGCCCCAGTCACAAGAGAAATTCCAAGGTAGATTAAAAAAATAAATGCATAGAAAGAATGAAACTTGGTGGATGTCTAGAATTACCAGCCAGAAGGACTCTTCTGATTGGATGAATCTACATTGCTTACAAAAATGTGTTGTGTCGATCCCCGGCTTTCTTATCTACTTTTGGAACCATAATTGTATTATGATGTTAAATCAGTTTAATTAAATGTTATAACCAAATGTAAACTGCAGAAACATCTTCAATTGCAGTCATTCACACCTCGAAAGTAACCTACATGGTCATTGTTCAATTTGCTTCTTTGTTAGTGAAAATATGTATGCATCTTATATCACCTGTTTGCCTTGTAGCATATGAGAAATGAAGTGTGTGTTCGTTAATGAAGTTATACTTGCAATGTGTCCACGTCATATCCAGTTATATAGTTCTTGCAGAATGGCAATGCACGCACTGGACTGACAATGAAGGACTTTTCTGACGGAATTGACTTGCCTTATGTCCCACCGCAGCACAGCTGCAAATTATTATGTATAAACAATATGTTGATTGCATTTTTTGTCGTTCAAAGTAATTATCACAACGCATTGCACAACAGTTTTTGCCCTGTCATATTATTCATGCAAAGTACAAAGTAAATATCGTAAAATAGATCATGCTTGAATCATGCATTATTAAAATCAAGGTCACGTTTGTAAGAGATGTGTCCAATACGAAATCAAAGTGGCATTTTCGGAGATGTGGACTCTTTTAAACCGGTGGCATTCTTTCTTGGAGTTAGTGAGGGGGGCATGTTTATGCGTTGCTATATGGGACAACACAATTATTTTAAGTAATGCATAGATGGTGAAATATGTTATTCAGGCAAGGGCATTTCAAAATAATGCAGGAGTAATCTAGTATATTTCTTTGATGGGGCATATGTGTAACTCTCTCATGGGGTCTGTCTCTTCCTTTCAAAAAATAGTTGCCAATATCTATGCTCAACTTTTTGTAAAACGTACACCTCTCTACTCTTTTGTTAATTTAAAATACAATAAAAACTTCAAGTACATTATCATCTCTGGTCTCTCCAGCTGTACTTCTATGTAAATTCGTTTTTTTTGTACAATTTTGACATTGGTCTCTTGGATGTGCAATTTTGTGTCAATGTTCTATTGAGCCAATTGTGGAGCATACGTTATATATAGGAGGTGAATAAAGTTAGGGCCTGATTCTGAAAGAACCGTGCAAGAAAAACAAAAATAATATTAAACATAGCAAAAATCAAACATAGATGACATGCCTTGCAAGATTCTAAGGCATGTACAGGTGGTCATTTTTACACAGTTGACATGTATATTGTAGGAAGGGGGACTGTACTCCACAGCATATCACACTCTGCCCAGACTCCTTGCTCACTTTAGTGTTGCAAGCCTGCTGCCAGCACTAATGCATAATTGGTTCTCAACAATCACATGCACGCTGGTTGCACATTGTGCAGTGGCAGACCAGTGATGTTCCCTTCATTTAATGATGTATAAAAATGAGAAATGCATTCTGCAAGGGCCTTTAATGAGGGCCCAGGGGTGTTACCACCTGGTACATTCCGAGGAACTCATCATGATGGATATTAGCACAAAAGGTTTACAACCCGGAGTGCTAATAGACCTGTATTTCAATAACGTGTCAAGATGAGCACACAACCTGGTCTTTCAAAGAAATACTAACCTAACATGGAGGCTATGGAAAATAGATTGAGTCTCCAATCGGCACCTCACTGCCTTTTCCAATGGCAGCTGGCAGACATGAGAGGAGTGGTGCACTGTGCTGCACTGCTGCAACCTCTTCAGAAAGGTAGGGGGGAGGGAAGGGGTGGTGAGATTAGCGTGGGTGGCAAGGAGAGGGAGGGAACATGCTGGGACGGGCTCTGGCAGCTCCAAGGTTGCTCGGAACATGTGAGGTTCAGCCCACATTCTGAACAACCTGATTGGCTGTGGCACCCCTCTTTTAACCACTGCTTTGCACAATTGTGTGTGGTGTAAAGGCATCAGAATATAAATGTATTCTGATACCCTTTGTGCGTTGCATCCAAGATTTCTGGTGATAGCACGCCCTCTTCATTTGCTCCAGGAAACCTTTGAGAATCAAGCCCAAAAGGTGAGACAAAATGGTACGTCCGTGGCGATTAAATTAGGACCTATTAGGTGTTGGAAATACTTATTTCCTGTCAAGAGACATTACTATGATGGGCCGTTTTGAGAAAATTGAATATAGATGTAGAAATGCAGAGATGTTGCCTATGCAAATCTTCACAGTGATATTAGTTGTAGCTACTCCTCAGCGACAGTTGCACCTAGAGAGCGATGGAAACAATGTTGTGTATTCACATTCAAAGTAGTTTAAAGGGACATTTGTGTCCAGCCTTTATGACACAATGCTATTTTTAGGGTGCACTATTCATTACCATGCACATATGCAGATAAAACATGAATACAATTGTTTACCTTTAACAGGCATAGAATGTCTATTAGAAACGTTTTCAAGAACACAAGCGCTCTGAAACACTTGTGTACGAGCACAATACAGATATCAGTATCAATACCTCGGGATGGCACCATGGTTGCATAGACGGCAGTACACTTCAATGTACAAACAATGTACGGGATCGGCTAGCAGTTTGTATGTTTCACCGGTGACAGCTAGTTTTTGGTATTCATGGAACATAATTTTTGGGATTAAAGTCCTTCAAATACAGATTCAAGCAAACTGGAAAACAAAAACACTGAAAAACAGGAAAAAAAACAGCAATTACAGAAGCAGTATCATAATTTGGAAGAAAGCAATTGGTGACATCAGCAATGAACTAAATGGGTTACCAAACAAACGTCAGAAAAACATGCTAAAAAGTAAAGGTGAATGACATTGTTTTTTTCAGTTGAAACCAAAAGAACATAAATTGTCACCCATTGAGCACATCAATGTGAACGTCAGATTTGCCAAATACTTAAAACCTTTGTGACATTTTAAAACAAACCTTCTTTATTGTTTTTTTCCTTTTACAACAAGTAAACAAATAACCACTATACTTCCCCCCTTCCTATATCCCTCCCTCTTCTCCCCTTCCCAACTACCGAGGCGTTAGTTCCAGTGTGCATGGCAATTTTTGTGTAGTAACCTGCTTTCAATGAATCCTTGTTTTGTTGCATAGCATTCGCTGTCTTCATCAGATAACGTTAATTGCAGGGGACATCCCTTTTCATGCCCTGAGGTTCGTGTCTGGTGAGGTTCGTGTCTGGTGAGCCGATCCCTTCTTTGGGTTCCTCTTGTTTCCACTCTGTGTTGTATTGTCAAAAGGGGGGTGAGTAATCGATTGGTTTGCTACTGACTGCTAGCAATAGTGCGTACCTCCTCACCTAAAAAAGCTCAGACTAATCAAAAGAAACCTTGAAACTACCTGGAGACTCTCTCCCTCAGCTGAAAACAAACTCAACCTAGCCAAGGCATCCTCCCAATATAAGAAAGACATCTTACTAGCCAAAAAGGAAACGTACAATACCAGAATATCACAATCCAAATCTAGTGTCAGAGAACTGTTCAACATCCTTAAAGAACTGGAAACTCCTATTGCCCCCCAAGAAAACTGTACCAAGGATAAAAATTGGTGCTCCAGCATACAGTCGGCCCTCACCAACAAAGTAGCCAATCTACAAACTAAAATTGCCCTCAAAAAAGCTTCTCTTACACCTCACATCCCACAGACTACAGTTCCACATCCAAAACCTAAACAAGAACTACGTTTCTGCTTCGCTAAGGTATCGACCATTGAGGTAGAAAAAGTTATCTTGGGACTAAAACCATCTAACTGTAAAGGTGATCAATGCCCTGCCCAATTAATCAAGGATGCTGCGAGAGAATTATCGCCATTCATAACCAAACTCATCAACTCATCCTTTACCACAGGCACTGTACCGAATAACCTAAAAGAGTCCTGGGTACTGCCACTCCTAAAGAAGCAAACCCTTGACCCGGCCATCCCTACTAACTTTAGGCCTATCACGACCGTGCCCTTTCTTCTAAAAATCTTAGACAAAGTGGCATACATGCAAATACAAAACTTCCTTGAATCCAACCTTTTACTTGGAACACGACAATCCGGATTCCGCCCACAGCATGGGACTGAGACAGCCCTAATCGATCTCAAGGCCCAAATAGATCAATGTAGAGACAATGGCCAAGCAGCCCTTCTCCTATTGCTAGACCTCTCAGCGGCCTTTGATCTAGTCGACCACACAGTATTATGCAGTCACCTAGATTCTGCAGCCCACTTCTCCAAAGAGGCCATAATATGGATCAAGTCTTTCTTGAGTAACAGAACTATGAGAGTCTTCTCTCCCTCAGCCTCAGCAGACCCGATCCCCATAACATGTGGGGTACCTCAGGGATCCTGTGTGTCTCCCACCCTCTATAATGTATTCACAAAGCCACTTTTTGACGAAATGGATCATCTGGGTATTGCCTACACCAATTACGCAGACGATACCCAGATCCTCCTCCCGCTTTCAGGTGACTACGTCAGGGATCTGGCTTTAGTGAATAAAATCTACAGCATCGTTCAGGCATGGATGGCCACACACGGCTTATGCCTGAACGATGACAAAACTGAACTCATTATCCTAGGCACCCAAACATACATAACCAAACTCAGCCCGGATTATGCCAATTTCATCATCGATGGGAACAACATAAAAGTAGCGAAGGAAGTGAAGACCCTAGGCTTCTACCTAGATGTCACCCTGAACTTTGCTAAACAAGTTAACTCCCTAGCCTCAGCTACCGCATACACATGCAAACTAATCAGAGCGAGCAAACAATTCCTTTCTACAGACAGCTGCATCACGCTTGCCAGAGCCCTCATACTCTCCAAATTGGATTATTGTAATGGACTATACATTGGGGCTAATAAACAGATTATTCATAAAATCCAGGTCCTCCAGAACAATGCCCTGAGAGCAGCTCTCAACATTAGTAGAAAGGAGCACATATCCTCGGTAAGAAGAGAACATAAATGGCTATCCACACAGGACAAAATTCAACTTAAAATTGCCTCCCTCACCCACAAGTGCCTCAATAACAAAGCACCACCATATCTCAAGGATAGGCTACACCCTAGAACCTCGACCAGACCCACAAGAACAGCAAATGCTAACTGCCTACAAGTCCCTCGTTTTAAACTTGCGACTATAGGAGGACAGAGCTTCCCAGTCAAGGCAGCGCAGCTGTGGAACTCACTTCCCCTTGGCATCAGAGAACCCCAGCCCTTTGCGAAATTTAGGCAGAACTTGATCAATTGGCTGAGAGTAAATGACGACTAACTAACCTCCCTGTCCTGACTGTTTCCATTGATATACTAACTGAAGCTCCACTGGCACCCCTATACCAGACTATCTAAATCAACTCCCTTTTACACTAGAATGTTCCTGATACCTGTATATTACTACTGTATATATCATTGTACACTATATATTGTATATATATTACTACTGTAGATATTATTATATACTCCTGATAGTGTACCCACACCTGCAAAACTGCGCTGACTCTGGACCTAGCTCCGGCCGCGTATATATATGCCTACTATATACTGTATATTGTATGATACCCTGTACTATTGTATGATACCTTGCACTGTTACCACTTACTATGTACTTGTAACTAAGCCGAGCATTTTCTTGTCCTGTGCGCCCTGATGCCCCAGGGTATGGCGCGCCCTATAAATAATAAACTAAACTAAACTAAACCTAGCTTCCCAAGCCACGTGATAAAAGACGGCCTCTTCCATATTACATCTCCTGCAGGCAGAGGACCTATCTGGATAAATCCTATTTAGTCTGCCCGGTGAATAGTAAACCTGGTGTAGTAATTTGTAATGGATTAGTCTAAACCGGTTGTTTATGGATATGGTGCCTGTTTGCATGCAAATTATCTTCCAGCGCTCTTCCTCTATTGTCTTTCCCAATGTGTTTTCCCAGATTCCTCTGTACCTCTGTCCCCGCTCCACCCCACTCTCTCTAGCCATCTTATATATGGTATACACCAATTTCTTTGTTGACAAAGGATTAAGTAAATATTGTAGTATACAGTGGGGAGTGGGTGCTAGGGGGAATTCGGGCCATTTGGATCTGAGAATCTCCCTGATCCTATAGTATATGAGTACGGTAACATCTGACCACTCCCCCCTCGCCTGTATGGTTTCCCAGGTGATAAACTGGCCCTCGTGGACCAAATCCCCAAGTTCTTGAATCTCTAGCCTCTGTAGGTGAATCCAGAAAGATTTCTTGTGTGTGAGCGGTATGCCGTGTACATTGTATATCGCTAGGCTGGGTGAGTAATGGTTCTGTGAGTTGGATGTACATGTCATCTGTTCCAAAGCCTTACATGTCACCACCGTGGGTTGGACCTCAACTCGAGGCGCACTCGTTGGGGATCCCGATATGATTTCCAGCAGGCTATCCGGATTCACCACTTCTTTTTCCATTCATATATTGAACCTGTGCCGCCAAATAATACAGCTTTAGGTCTGGATATTCTAGTCCACCCTAATCATACAGGAGTGTAAGAGTATTATAGGCCATCCTAGCGTGTTTACCCGCCCATATCAATTGTATCATTGAACTTTTAGTGCATGTCCAAAATCATTCTGCGGGCAAAATAGGTACGTTGTTAAAAATATAAAGTAACTTGGGAGGGATGACCATTTTTGCTAGTGAGATACGCGCCGCTTGTGATATGGGTAAGAGTATCCATGCTTCTAATCTATGTTCCAAGTGATTTACTATCTTAATGTAATTGTGTACATAAAGGTCTCCCACACTGGTAGTCACAAATATCCCAGGTAACGTATTCCTTGTGAGCACCAGCGGAATTCAGCACTGACATCTGCTTGTAGCACTCCCAGAGTCAAAGGCAGTACTTCGGGTATTCTCCAGTTGATTCTTAGCCCAGAGAATTCCCCAAACTTAATTCTTCTTGTGTCAGTGGGGGAGGTTTACTCTAGGGTGCTTAGCATACAGTAATATGGCATCTGCATAAAGCGATATTATGTTGAGTTGTGATTGAGCCTCACACCCCTATGTGCATGCATTTCCCTAATATGACAGGCAAGTGGTTCCATTACTAGTTCAAACAATATTGGTGAGATTGGGCACCCTTGGCGGGTGCCCCTCATTGGGTAAATATAGTCTGCTATTATCCCATTGGTATAGACCGCTGCTTTAGGTGCTGTGTATAGGAGTCAGATCCACCGTAAGAAAGTCAAGCCAAGTCCCGAGCGGAAAAGTACCTCAAAGAGAAAAGGCCAATCGACAGAGTGAAAGGCCTTTTCAGCATACAACGCCGCCACTACTATAGGAATTTCAGGATCTACGTTATGCATAAGCATAAATAGTAATCTCAGATTGTGTTGAGATTGTGTTGAGGGGAACGGCCTGGTATGAATCCTGCCTTTTCCGAGAGGACCCGGGCTGCCATATGAGGGAGTAATCTATCTGCCAGAACTTTTGTGAGAATTCTATTGTCAATATTAATTAAAGATAATGGTCTGTAAGATGTGCACTTTCTGGAAATCTTTGTCCGGCTTCAGGACGACCGTGACCAGTGCTGTTCGAGTAGATTCCGTTAACACACCTACTGCATTCTCATACATGTTGTCGGGGCTAGGGAGTAGTAAGTCTATGTAAGTTTTATATAGTTCTGCAGATATCCAATCATTACCTGGGGCTTTTCCATTCAGGAGGGAAAGTATTACCTTGTGGATCTCTTACTCTGTTATCGGTGTATTTAGTACTCCCCTAGTTCAGGGTCCAACCATCCCAGGGCCACTTCATCTATGTATTGTATCATCGTTTCATGTTCTATCGTTGAGCGGGATGTGTATAGTTGGTTGTAATATTCTCGGAATACGCCATTTATCCCCATCAAGGTTTCCAAACTGGTCCTCCACTTCCATAATGGGTGTTAATCGTTGTTCTAGTTTGATTGCCCACGCCAGTGTTTTACTAGGATGGTCTCCCTTGCCGTACTTTGTCACTAGAATCGGGTCTGCCATCAATCTTTCCTCCATTACTGTCCATTGGCACAATTCCTCCTTTGTTCTCTCAGGCAGTCACGTATATCTCTTTAGAGTCACAATCCCCCTGTGCATTCTCAAGATCTTTAATGGACGCTTATAGCCACCTCATGGACCCCTATATGGCCTTCAGCACCCCCCTTCATTAGACATACAACATCCCCTTACAAATACCTATGGGAACCCAGATTATGCCAGGGTCTGGGCCCAAGTCTATATTAGTTGTGAAGTAAGTCTGTATATCTCGGCTGATTTCATTCCGGAATGCTCCATCTTCCAAGGCCAAGGTCCTGAACCTCCAGACTAATTGCTTTGGAGCGGACACTGGACCTGTTATGTGTATCAGTACTGGCAAGTGGTCGGATAGGGTGCGGGGGAGTATTTTGGAATCAGTGACGCATCTGGCCACATTATAGGTGGCCTTAATATTATCTATTCTGCATGAGCTTCCTAGTACTCCGGAGAAGAAGGTTTATTGCCTGTCGATCAGGTGGTTTTCCCGCCAAATGTTGTGTAAGCCATGATATGATGCGATGTCTGGCCAGGTCTGTGCCACTTGTGGTATGGTTTGTTGTGCCGTGTTGGACCTATCAAGGTCCATATTGAAATATCCGGGCCAAATTATATCGTCCCCCAGGAATTTATGTGTATGGTTAGCGCACTTTTGATAAAATTCAGGGTGAGTCAGTATTAGGTGCTTATATATTTAGCAGGAGTTGTTTCAGACCTGGAGTTTCCCCAGCTAGTATTACATACCGTCCTTCATCATCCCTTATCTGTTCATGTAGACTGAAGTCGAGGGAACTATGAATATAGATCTCCACCCATCTGGGATGTGTTGTATAGGACGAGCCATATCTATGTGTGCCCCGGCCAGATAGTCGAGGTGGGGGTATTTCATGGGCTAGATGCTTTTCCTGTAAGCACAGTATGTTCACCCAATGGTTCTTACTGTAATTAGCTATGAGTCTGTTTATTTTCTGGTTTGGAAGGCCCCTTACATTCCAGCACATTATTGAGATGTTAAGAGGATGTTAATCATCCTCTCCCCCATGGCAGTTGCCCCCATTGTGTGTAATCAGATGCACAGCTTCTACTCGTGTTGTATTGACGGTTCATCTGAGTGTATAGTACTCCCATCCTTATATTGTCATCTAATGTTGGGTGTCTTGACCCACGTTTGAATTATTATGCTACAATATTTGGTGCTGTGGGCTTAGAAAATCCAAGATGGCGGAAAAGCCCACATTTGCGCCAGAATCCAGGAAAACCGCGCAGTTTTGCGCACACCAAAATGGTCGCCGGACCTGCCACCCTCCAGTGCAAAGAAAGATGGTTCTGTTCAAAATCGGTTTTAATTAATGTCAAAAATTGCTAAGATCATGGGCCCAAAACCACCAAACAAAAATCCAACTCTGGTTGAGTGTTCTACTTTACTCTACTGCAGATCCACATCAATGCCATGTCAAGCAAGGATCATATACTATCAAGTAAAATCCTTTCTTTTTTAAATGTATTAATTCAAGACAGCTGTCAAAAATAGGTGCAGTACCGGCATTGGACACTAACCGGCGCTAGCGATCTAAACTCTGATAGGAGAACTGTATTTCAGGAGTTGCAAAAGGATCCTGAGCTAGCTGGGACTTCAAAGGCTTGCTGGTTAATGAAAATTCTTAACACCTGCTTTCCCAGAAGGCAGTCTGATTCAATTAACAGTTCAGAGACCCACACAACAGCCCAGGATATCACATGGCCCTGTTGATTGAGATGGAGGAGTTTCCCCTGCAGCCTGCAGGACACAACACAATAGACCCTTTCAATTGAATAGAAATGCAGATTAGGGTGTAACTGTCAACAGCTGCCCTGCCAGGAAGGAGAGGCCTGTGATCTCTGACTCACCAAGTTCTGGGGGTGGGCCAGACTGGTATGTGAATTCAATTAAGGGCAAATGTATGTTTGATTAAATTGCTTATAAAATCTTGTATTAAGCTCACAGAAATGGGGGTCCTTAATATGGAAAATGCCCTCACGATTTGAGACCAAACTCCACTTGGTGCGGTGTTCTGGGACCGAACCCCGCTATTTATTAATATTGCAGACACAGTGTTTAGGATAGAGACATAGTAATTTCCAGTAATATGCTCAGGGAAGGGGTGCAGGTCTGTGTAAATTTTGAGGAAAAACCAATATGGCGAAAGTCACTAAAAAGCACAAAATGTTGCCATTTTTGAACCCAGGCTCTTAGGGGGATCAGAGTTGGGCAAGAGTGTATCTTAAACTAATCTGTGATATGTGTATGTAATTTCAACGACGTGTGTACCTGGGAAACCTGTTAGTTATGAAAAATTAATTTTCTAAGTAAAAGCAAAGGGATGTATCTTCAATAGATTGTAAAATGGTAGCACTGGATGACTCACAACTCTGTTCCCCAGTCAGGTGACAGAGAATCCTATAGCCTATCAGGATCCTCAGAGGGTTGGGCATAGAAAGTCCGCCTTCTCACCCACTTTCAAAAGACATAAAAAAAGACTGCTTTGGACAGGCAAGACACTCACTTTCCATTTTCTTGCGAAGCACTCTGACGGACCAGACAATATCCAGAAGAACCATCTACAGAACTTAGAATCCAGACTTCAGAACTTTTTCAGCAGGCCTCAAAATCTTTTGCCAATTATTCACCAGCTGGGCGAGCTGTTTGATTCTGGCTAGAACCTTGGGCCAGAACCATATCCAGACCCAGAAAGCAGAGCTGCATCCAGAACCGGTAGCAGACCCAGAAAGACGTGCTGTATCCAGAGAGACCAGAACCAGAGAGACCAGACCGCTGTGAAGTGCCGCTAGCAGACCCAGACCAGACCACTGTGAGCAGAACCAGTACCAGAAGCCGCCAGAAGTCCAGTCCAATCCTGATCCGATCTGTGACGAAGTCGCATTCCTGTCCAAAATTAGGAGTGAGTATTCAGCCAGAACTGTGCAGAACCCATCTCTTAGTTTAAAATAATCTGATTCAAAACATTTGAACCTGTCCAGAACTGCATCATAAGAATCGTGTGTTCATTCTGTCATTTCAAAGCTGAAAAAGTGTCATTTTGTCATTCTGATCCTTCACTTTAATTTTGAGAATCTACCTTCACTAAATCGTCCGTATCTTTTGAATCGTAGGTGCTAGCAACGAGATTTAACTTTCATTTTAAATCTAAGATTCTAAGCTTTCCAGGAAGCCTAAAACCTTCTATTCATTATAGTTTTTCCGTAATCGCGCTCGACGCACTCGTAAAAAGTGCTGCGATTTGCAATTTGGTCCAATTAGCTCCTGTCAAAATAGACACTTTTGCTTGAACTTCTAAAATTCATTTTCAACCTGCTAATCCCTCCTTGAGCATCGCGAGTGTGACTTGAACTAATCTTAAATAGCTATCACCTACCCTGAATCTCCTACAGGGAATTAAAATCATTTTTAGCATATTTTTACCTTCTTTGCATACCACATTTAAAAGTACTTTCGCCTGTGTTTAAAACCATCCCTGTTTCTCTAAGCTTGCTAGGGGGGAACTGAAATTCGTATTGTATTGTGATTGTATTCCTGAAAACTGTGTGCTTTACTCCATCTCCTTATATTGCATAGGGGGGGAGTGAATTGCCACAAGGGGAAAAGTGAACATATTATCTCTTGTGAAACCCTATCAGTTTATTTCTGTACTGCATTTTCTTTCCATCATTGTTTTTCCTTGAAACCATAAAAGCATTCTCAGTTACCTTTTCCTTCCTATACCAACTCCTAAGTAATTAAATAAGTGTACAATTGTAATATTATCCATTGTTGATCACTGTCATATTCTTAAGTGTGATATCAAATATTAATTTATTATAAAAGTGTGATATATATATATATGTCCAGAACTGCATCATAAGAATCGTGTGTTCATTCTGTCATTTCAAAGCTGAAAAAGTGTCAAAGTGTTATATATATATATATAGTTTCATTTTTCCATTAAATCTTTTAAATTGCAAAACAAACCTACTTCTTGGCTCAGTGAGGTCAGGGGGATTCAAAGAGAGGGGCGTTATATAAGGATGTATCATCCAGAGTATACCTTGTCATAAAAATATATAAATAAGGGCTTCTTTGGGCGTCCCAGACGAGGCACTGACTTAGTGGGATTGCTGAATTGAAGTCACTTAACAGATTGGGGGCTCGAGCCGGGGATTCTGGATTAGGTCCCACTTGTGCAGCTTGATACAGTGGGCTAACTGACAGGATATAAAAATCCTGTTGGATCACCACGTCGTGTTACACTGTAAAAACACCCCTCAAAGGAACGCTTTAAGGAAACGGTCTGTTTTGCAAAATAAAATACAAACTTCTGTAAGTCAGGGAGGAAATCAATTTCCAGAATGATGACCTTGGTAGATATCAAAATAGCCAGAGAAACACCCCTTACATAAGCTATTTGTGAGAGGTGAGTGGGCTCATCAGGACCAGGCGGTCCGGTTGCAGGCAATTGCACCCCAGATCACTGAAACAGGGTCAGATAAATGGAGAGATCAGGGTCCCTTACATGTGGCCCTGAGTGAACTATATATGGCCCCTAAGGCCAAGGATGAGCACAACAAGATTGCCAGGGTAGCGGCATATTTATATTTATGTATGGGAGCCATACAGGACAAATGTGCTGAAGGCCAAGATCTGGCAAACAGGCAAGTGGTGGCATTAGAGAAGGCCCAATCTGACCTGGTCTCTTCTGAGCAGAGGCTGCAGAGGAGCCAGGAGTCAGAAAATGATAGTAGGCAGTATATCATTAAAACAAAAGAGGATATAGGTATCCTGCAACAGGAAAAGTCTGACCAGGATAACAGATTTCTGGCCTTGCAGAAGGAGTACCAAGAAGGTTTGCATGCCCTACTGCAGAGCCAGAAAAAGCTGGAGCAACAACTGGACTTCAATAGGGCATGTGCAGAGCAGGTAGTCACCCTGCAAAGCCACCTAGATAGGGAAAAGGCAGAGAGCAATAAACTGATTTTGAAAGACCTGGATACCCAGGCAGAGTTTGATCAAGAACGCCAGAAAGCTGGTGCCTTCCAAAGGCAGAGGGACGACCTGGCGGCACAGATGCATGCTCTTAGTCAGGAAAGGCACACCTTAGGCCAGGAAGTCTGCCAATTAAAAGAAAAAATTGAAGAAAATCACCTGGCCCTCCAGGGACTGGGTGACCTCCAAAAATAGCATCAGAACTTGTTAGAGCACACCAGGAGGGTGGAAGATGCTCTGGCAAGAAAGGAACAGGCCAGTAGGGATCGGACTCAGGAGGTAACCCTCCTGCAGCAAAGACTGGCCCAGTATTCCAGGACCAACTAGGAGGCACAGAGAGAGAATGAGGCTCTCTGTCAGCACACTGATAGGCTCCAGCAACAGGTAACCATGCAGGAGAGACTGATCGAGTCTAGTAAGACCTTAACTGAGGAACTGAAAGCGCAGGCTCTTGCATTTCCACAGGGAGCAGGAGCGAAGTAGGGAAACACCTGAGCATAACCTCAGGAGCCCTAGTACCAGAGGCCTTCATCTCTCCCAGTTCTTGGACTCTGCCACCCCCATGTCCCCTGGCGCACATGAGCACAGGGCCACAGGGATGGCAGATTACTATCCAGCCAAATGTATGGGGCTCATAGGCCAGTACCACCCAGGAATGGATGGGCGGGCTTCCGGGTATGGGCACCTAAGTACAGTGCAATTTAGTGAGGAACCCCAGGAGAGTAGGCCCACTAAGGGCATCCTGAAAACCCCTGCCCAGTTAGGTCAGTGGGGGGGGTACCCATCAAATCCTGGCAGCAAGGAGGAATCTGGAGACTCCTCTGAACGTCACAGGACACAGGAGACCAGGTCCCCACATTCTGCCAGCCATTCCCAGGCTTGCAAAATCCGGGAAAACCTGGAAGATCAGACGGGCACCTCCAGGAGCAGTGCTTCTGAGTCAGAGGATGAATGGACCAGGGTTACCCGAACCAAAAAGGCCAATAAGGCAAAAAGGGCCTTGCTTAAGGACCCCTTAAAACAGATTAAGGCAATAACGAGCGTCATCACCCCTTATCACAAGAACGCCAAGTATTCTGTTTGGGAACACTTGGAGCTTTACGAGCAAATGATGGAGTCTTTCCACTTGAAAGACAGCAGTAGCTGCATTTAGTATCTAAAATGGACATTCTCCCCAGAATACTCCAGTTTCTTTGCGGGGCTGGAGGACCAAAATCATTCAAGATAGTCCACCTACAGGGCGGCCATCTTGAAAAAATGTTCTGTTCACAGAAATCCCCAAGACGCTCGCAAGGCAGCCTACAATTTGCAATGTGAGGAGGATCAGGCCCCACAAGAATTTGTGCAGGAGTTAAAGCGTGCTTTTGCGCAGACTACAAAAAGGGTACGCACGGACAGTAAATAATTTGTTAATACGTTTTTCCATGCCTTACCCAAATACATAATGACCCATCTCGTGAGAGATTTTCACGAGAAAAGATCTTTAGACTGGGTCATTGAGCAAGCCACCCGCATCTATGAGGTGCAGAAACCGGTGGAAAATAAGAATCAGCCCAAAAACCCCAAAACCAACAGCACCCCTTCTGCTGCCAAGGTGACAGAGGTTAAGGATGCCCCCGTTTTAGATCTGGAGATGGGGGGCCTAAAAACCTGCCTGCACCGAATAATTCACAGCCCAGAAGGCCCTCGGGCCAGTCACAGACAGGGGGCCAAGTAGGTAATCCCACAAATGGGGTCCATCGCTCCCCTGACTATGTAAGTCCCCGCTACAAGGGAAACCAACCCATCCTGGGGTATGTGTGGACTCCTCCAGCCCAAGGGGGGGATCCAACGAGGCACCCAACCCAGGGAACCTCCCTCCTAACTTCCCACAGGAGGGCAGAATTTCACCAAACCCTGGGCAGAACTTTTTTCACAGGTATCCACCCAATTTCCAGCCCCAAAATCATCCATCCTTCTTTCCCCAATTCCCTGAGCCCGGACAGCCTAATCTGGGAGAGGGGAGGCCAAGGGTGGAGGGGTACCCAAATCTTCCCAACCCGTGGTACTACCAGAGAAGGGACAGCTACCCTTCCCGGGATCAGCCCAGGGGAGAAAAATAGAACCCCGTATCAGCCTGAGTGGGTTTCACAGTTAGAGAGCCAGGTCCAAAATATGGCACGGGATCTGGGTCACATACTGAGGGCTCAACAGAACCCTCAGATGAGCATGCCAGCGCAGAATGCCCCAAACTCTGGGCCTGGTGCTCCAGAACAATGACAGGGGCAGCACCCCGATAACCCACCAGTTCCCAGGGAGGAGGGACAAGGGGAAGGGGGGTGTAAAACCTTGGAGGAACAGCCCCTGGAAACCCAGGAACCGGAAACAAAATCTCCTACCTCTGAAAGTCTGCCACCCAAGGAGCAGAGAGGAGGTAGGAGAAACAAAGGACCCAAACAGACCCATTTTGTGGAGGAGGTACAGGTCTTCCAATTTGAGGGAGAGGGATACTCAGAGGATCCTGTGAAAATGATCTTCTCCTTCAGAGATGGGGGAACTCCTCCCAAAGAAAAATTGGTCCCAAGGGATTCGAACATAGACTGGGTAGATGTGGGGATTGAGCTGTCGCCGCCCATCATTCTATCCCAGAACCAACAATACCAAAAACCCCTGGTTCAAACCCATCCTGGTGACTGCCCCCAAAAAGGGGGGTGCGGCCCAGAACCGGAACCAGGGGAACCTAAAACCAAATCAATAGACTGGGTAGATGTGGTCATCGAGCTGTCGCCGCCCATCATCCTATCCCATAACCAACAATACCAAAAACCCCTGGTCCAAACCCATCCTGGTGACTGCCTCCAAAAAGGGGGGGCGGCCCAGAACCGAAACCAAGGGAACCCAAAACCATATCCAGTTGCCAACTTTTTCTTTCAGATTCCTGAGACTCTCTACAGAATTTTGCCCAAATCTCTTCTCTCTCAATGTCCAAAAAAATCAGAAAACTAGCCGCCAGTTGTCCAAAAATGTGCATTATCTGTGCTCCCTTACAGAGAAGGACGTTAGATACTATGCCCCAGTTCAAGTACAGGGGCAGTATACAATTTTGGCACTGGTGAACACGGGATCCCAAGCTACCCTTCTGTCCAAAAGGGCCTTTGATGAGCTAAATTTAGGAAGGGGGGAGAATTACCAAATTCCTCTCACCTCGCTTCCTGGATAACTTCAGAACTTTGACGGGAAGGAAATTCCCGTTGAGGGGACTGCAGATTTGGACATCAAAATTGGGCGACACAAGGTGAAACACCCGGTCATAGTGGTGACTCCAGAGGGCACCCCTTATTTACTAGGGAATGACCTCCTGAGAAGGTTGTCACCCGTAATAGATTGCGTAAACAAGGTCCACTGGACCCAGACTTGCCGACCAATAAAATTAAAACAGAGCGTCAACCATGTTAGTTTAAACGGCACCTGTCACATGGTTGAACAAAAATCTGACTAAGTAGAATTTCACTTCCAGAAACACCAAATTCCAGATGTGACAGTAATAGCAGTAGGACAACAGACTGGTGATGGGGGTCCTCTCTATTTCTGAAAATCAACTTTCCCTCCAGTTTAAGGTGGTATTCCACACTGGAAGGAAATACTCTGAAATTTTTTACTAATCCACAATCAGAAACTCCCACTCCTATAGTCCAGAAAGATGTGAAATCAGCTCAGAGCCTGGCTGATGTTCAGCAAATTGGAGAGCAGTTGTTCATCCCCGTTCAGTTAAAAGATGGGAAGGACTCTGTTCTTGCCCGAGTGTGTGTGAACAACAGTAAGAGCTTCATCAGCGAAGCCATGTTCCGACAACTCCCAAAAGATCCAGCCATTCCCACATTCAAACTGATAGACAAATGGGAAATGGATCTGGAAACACCCAATTCGAAACATCTCCTGCCAAGCAGGTGTATGCTCAAAATCTTCATTGGCAACAGGAGCATAGTCCATAATTGTTGGGTCGTGCGAGATTTCACTGCCGCCTTTTACTTAGTCAGTGACATTCTCAATCGCTTTGCCATTAGTTTGGACCTAAAAAACTTCAAAGCTTGGTCCCGATTAGTGGATAATCCCATGGGCTTTGATGATCCAGAAAAAGCATTTAGGTGAGCTCAATTGCTACCTTATGCAGTTCAAATTCAGGTTAAAGAGGAAGTCAGCATCCCAGAAAGGACCCGACAATTTTCCCTGGAAGTGAAAGTTAAAAGAGGACAACAATTGAAAAACCCTGATGCTTATATTCATCTAAATGCTTCTCTCCAACAGCAAGGGTTGGGGGTAAACCCAACACCATTAGTCAATATAGAACATGACACCATTCCAATAGAGGTGGATAACAGTGACTTAAAGAGATTACTCTAGCTGCAGGCACCATTATTGGAATGGCGGTTGATGGCTGACATTTCTCCATTGATTTAGGAAATGAACTGTTAGGACCAATCCCCAAGGACTGTTTTGACAGTGACAGTGATGACAATACAACACCAGACAGGATCAGACAGGATCTTTACCCGGCATGGGGGGAACGTCCTGGTGTACACTTCCTGCCCTTATGGTAAGAAAGATGTGACTTGTGACTTCAGGAGGGATAAGGTGATTTTCCAGGTCCATGAGGGCTGCCTTTCCCACCCGAAGCCTCCAGTCCAAATCAGTACTCTGACCAGGGACTTCTCCACCCAGCTGGAGGAGGCCGCTGAGATAGCAAAACCAGAAGTCTTTCCAGGCTTCAGGCAGATGGTGGAAGAGAGAGCAAACCTAGCTGACGCCTGTGTGACTCTGGAGCAGAAGGAAAAGTTGAAACAAGTTTTCTTGGATTTTCAAGATCTCTTTGTGGTAGACTCATATGACTGTGGTCGCACCGACATCCACACAACAACAATTCCCACGGAACCGGGCATGGCTCCAGTGTTTGTGAAACAATATCGCTTGCCTCTTGCATCCATGCAGTCTCTGTGGAGTAAAAATTCAACGATTGTGAGAAGGCACTTCTGGCAAAGGTGTGGGCATTGAAGAATTACCGGCCGTTTATCCAGGGGGAACACATCATAATGGAGACTCCACACCAGCCTCTGCAATATCTCCAAAGTGACAGAATCCGGGCCGGAAATGTGAGTAATTCCCGATTTACTTCCTGGATTTTGTCAATGCAAGGTTTTCCTGTGGAGGTCAGATATGGCCAAAACAAGAAGAGTCCCCTCGCGCAAGGTCTGGCTGACTTGCATGATTGTGCCAGAGAAAACTGCCTCGAGGACGAAAGTCTAAAAATCAAGGACAACATGGAGGCATACCTTAATTCCCCACACAAAGTCTTTGAAGAAGACAAGTGTGAGGGAATTCCCACTGTCTATGTGGATGGATGCTCTTACCATGTTGACAACAACGGGGAAAAAGAACTTGTGGCCGGCGTAGGGAATGCATAGGTGAATGAGTCCCCAGAACCCTCCGCTGGATACAAAATTGGTCCCCGAAGTAGTCAGGTGGCAGAATTGATGGCTGTGTATCAAGCCATCCTCACTGCCGTCCAACATCAACTCCACGAACTGGTCATAATCACAGACTCAGATTATGTACGGAACAGGATCGTGGAGCACCTGGTTAATTGGAAAACCAGAGGCATGTTATGTGCTAATAACAAACCCTTGAAACATGGGAAGTTAATTCAAAACATTGATGACCTGGTCACAGTGAATGGGATGACCATCTACTGGAAAAAGATCAAGGGTCATTCCAAAGTAGAGGGACCAGACAAAACTGGAAATGAATTAGCTGATCAGCTGGCCAAAACTGGGGCCATCCAAGGGAATCTAATAGAGATTGAGTCCCTGTTGGGGGAAATCCAGGTCACTGCTATGACTAGGTCCCAAACAAATGCTCACAATGATCTTTCAACTGCACAATGGAGCAAGGAGACCCCCAATGCCGATTTGATTACAGCTCAGAAGGGGGATCCAATAATTGGTAAGTTTTACCAACACATTGAGGACCCTGAGAACTTTCCCCTGACGGATACCGATTACATTGGGAAAGAGGACCTTAGAGTGTTGATGAAATGTCAAAAAATGTTCTGAATCCAAGACGGTTTGTTGGTAAGGAAATTCCAAGCTGGCCATGATCAGTGGGTGGTCCCTACCTCATTCCAAAGCCTGATGTTAAGTCACACCCATGATGCCGCCACCGCCGGTCATAGGGGGTTTCACAAAACACTTGAGATTTTAAGAGAGGTTGCATACTGGCCACACATGGGGCAGGACCTTGACCAATACTTGAAGGGGTGTCTTGTGTGTGCACAATTTCAGCCAACATCCCTCACACACCGTGCGCCTCTCCATGGTCAGATTTGCAAATCGACTTCATAGGCCCCGTGATTCGCTCCTCTAGGGGATATAAGTACATGTTGACGGTCACATGCTTATTTACTAAATGGGTGGAATGTCACCCGGCCCCAAACTGCAAGGCAGAAACAGGAGCTGCCCTGATGATCAACCACATCTTTTCATGTTTTGATCTACCCCAAAGGATTGAGTCAGACAGAGGTAGCCATTTTACCAGCGAAGTAATGACTAAGATGTGGGAGATACTGGGGGTTAAAAGGAAGCTACACATTGCTTACCGGCCAACCTCTTCTGGCGCAGTTGAACGTTAAAACAGAACCATTGTGAGCATATTAAAAAAATTTGTGGCAGATTCTGGGCCAAGTTGAGATATCCGATTACCTCTGGTCCTAATGGCCATCAGATCTACCCCTTCATCTGCAACTAATATGTCACCATTTGAGCTGATGACTGGACGCAAGATGGTGCTTCCCCAGCATTTGCTCTACAGGACCCAAGAGCAGATATTGATAAATGTCTCCACAACTCATGAGTATGTGAAGAATTTAAGGAAACACCTCCAACATGCTTTTGCCTATGCTCAGCGGAATCTAGAAAGATCAGCCGAGAGTATGAAAACTCACTATGATTTGAAAACCACCAGGAAAGAATACAATGTAGGAGACCGGATTTATCTATACAATTTCCAAAGAAACCAGGCCAAACAGCAAAAATGTTTACCTACATGGAAGGGACCTTTTGAAATTATAGACAAGATCTCCCCAGTTGCCTACAAGATCCGCATCCCCAAAGGTAGTTTGGCAGAAGGGGAAGACAAGTGGGTCCATATAAATCAGTTAAAGTGTTGCCATCCCAGACACACTCTGCAGCAACTGGAGGAGTCCTCTGCAATACCAGAGGGGGCCGCTCCAGAGTAATTCAGTTCCAACCCTAAAATATCCCACATATAGTCTCTAAAATATTATGATTCTTGAATAATTCTTGATTATATCTTGTTTTTTTTTAAAATAAGAATGTAAATGTCTATTGATTTATAAAATGTATATGCCGCCCCACTATATCAATAGTGGGGGAGAAATGTTTACGAATAGGTATTGCCGCTTTGCTTTGTCATCCTAGGAGAAAGAAAACCTGGAGACTGACCACGGAAGACGACCTGGGGACCGGAAGCAAAGATCAGAGGGGCCCGGGGTACCGCCCAATACTCCCATCAGGACCGGCGAGGAGAACCGATCGAACCACCCTGAGGAAGGAAAAGATGCTGAACTTTGTCATCTGAGGAATCGGAAGAAGATGATGCGGACATCCCAGCGCGTGGATCAAAACATTCTTTGCACCTGACTCCCCCTCGACTCGAAATCAAATCAGAGTCGGGCAGGGGGGCTTGTTGGGTGTCTTGACCCACGTTTGAATTAATATGCTACAACATTTGGTGCTGTGGGTTTAGAAAATCCAAGATGGCGGAAAAGCCCACATTTGCGCCAGAATCCAGGAAAACCAAGCAGTTTTGCGCACACCAAAATGGTCGCCGGACCTGCCACCCACCAGTGCAAAGAAAGATGGTTCTGTTCAAAATCTGTTTTTATTAATGTCAAAAATTGCTAAGATCATGGGCCCGAAACCACCAAACAAAAATCCAACTCTGGTTGAGTGTTCTACTTTACTCTACTGCAGATCCGGATCAATGCCTTGTCAAGCAAGGATCATATACAATCAAGTTAATCCTTTCTTTTTTTAATGTATTAATTCAAGACAGCGGTCAAAAATAGGTGCAGTACCGGCATTGGACACTAACCGGCGCTAGCAAACTAAACTCTGATAGGAGAACTGTATTCCAGGAGTTGCAAAAGGATCCTGAGCTAGCTGGGACTTCAAAGGCTTGATGATTAATGAACATTCTTAACACCTGCTTTCCCAGAAGGCAGTCTGATTCAATTAACAGTTCAGAGACCCACACAACAGCCCAGGATATCACATGGCCCTGTTGATTGAGAGGGAGGAGTTTTCCCTGCAGCCTACAGGACACAACACAATAGACCCTTTCACTTGAATAGAAATGCAGATTAGGGTGTAACTGTCAACAGCTGCCCTGCCAGGAAGGAGAGGCCTGTGATCTCTGACTCACCAAGTTCTGGGGGGCGGGCCAGACTGGTATGTGAATTCAATTAAGGGCAAATGTATGTTTGATTAAATTGCTTATAAAATCTTGTATTAAGCTCACAGAAATGTACAATTTGGGGGTCCTTAATATGGAAAATGCCCTCACGATTTGAGACCAAACTCCACTTTGTGCGGTGTTCTGGGACCGAACCCCGCTATTTATTAATATTGCAGACACAGTGTTTAGGATAGAGACATAGTAATTTCCAGTAATATGCTCAGGGAAGGGGTGCAGGTCTGTGTAAATTTTGAGGAAAAACCAATATGGCGAAAGTCACTAAAAAGCACAAAAGGTTGCCATTTTTGAACCCAGGCTCTTAGGGGGATCAGAGTTGGGCAAGAGTGTATCTTAAATTAATCTCTGATATGTGTATGTAATTTCAACGACTTGTGTACCTGGGAAACCTGTTAGTTATGAAAAAATATTTTAATAAGTAAAAGCAAAGGGGCGTTTCTTCAATAGATTGTAAAATGGTAGCACTGGATGACTCACAACTCTGTTCCCCAGTCAGGCGACAGAGAATCCTATAGCCTATCAGGATCCTCAGAGGGTTGGGCATAGAAAGTCTGCCTTCCCACTCTCTTTCAAAAGACATAAAAAGAGACTGCTTTGGACAGGAAAGACACTCACTTTCCATTTTCTTTCAAAGCACTCTGACGGACCAGAAAATATCCAGAAGGACCATCTCCAGAACTTAGAATCCAGACTTCAGAACATTTTCAGCAGGCCTCAAAATCTTTTGCCAATTATTCAACAGCCGGGCGAGCAGTTTGATTCTGGCTAGAACCTTGGGCCAGAACCATGTCCAGACCCAGAAAGCAGAGCTGCATCCAGAACCGGTAGCAGACCCATAAAGCAGTGCTGTATCCAGAGAGACCAGAACCAGAGAGACCAGACCGCTGTGAGGTGCCGCTAGCAGACCCAGACCAGACCACTGTGAACAGAACCAGTACCAAAAGCCGCCAGAAGTCCAGTCCAATCCTGATCCTATCCGTGACGAAGTCGCATTCGTGTCCAAAATTAGGAGTGAGTATTCAGCCAGAACTGTGCAGAACCCATCTCTTAGTTTAAAATAATCTGAATTCAAAACATTTGTACCTGTCCAGAACTGCATCATAGGAATCGTGTGTTCATTCTGTCTGAATCGTAGGTGCTAGGAACGAGATTTAACTTTCATTTTAAAGCTAAGATTCTAAGCTTTCCAAGAAGCCTAAAACCTTCTATTCATTATAGTTTTTCCGTAATCGCGCTCGACACACTCGTAAAAAGTGCTGCGATTTGCGATTTGGTCCAATTAGCTCCTGTCAAAATAGCCGCTTTTGCTTGAACTGCTAATTTTCAACCTGCTAATCCCTCATTGAGCATCGCAAGTGTGACTTGAACTAATCTTAAATAGCTATCACCTACCCTGAATCTCCTACAGGGAATTAAAATCATTTTAAGCATATTTTTCCCTTCTTTGCATACCACATTTAAAAGTACTTTCACCTGTGTTTAAAACCATCCCTGTTTCTCTGAGCTTGCTAGGGGGGAACTGAAATTCGTATTGTATTGGGATTGTATTCCTGAAAACTGTGTGCTTTACTCCACACCCTCATATTGCATAGGGGGGGAGTGAAATGCCACAAGGGGAAAAGTGAACATATTATCTCTTGTGAAACCCTATCAGTTTATTTCTGTACTGCATTTTCTTTCCATCATTGTTTTTCCTTGAAACCATAAAAGCATTCTCAGTTACCTTTTCCTTCCTATACCAACTCCTAAGTAATTAAATAAGTGTACAATTGTAATATTATCCATTGATGATCACTGTCATATTCTAAAGTGTGATATCAAATATTAATTTATTATAAAAGTGTGATATATATATATATTGTTTAATTTTTCCAATAACTCTTTTAAATTGCAAAACAAACCTACTTCTTGGCTCAGTGAAGTCAGGGGGATTCAAAGAGAGGGGTATTATATAAGGCTTTATCATCCAGAGTGTAACTTGTCATAAAAATATATAAATAAGGGCTTCCCTTGGGCGTCCCAGACGAGGCACTGACTTAGTGGGATTGCTGAATTGAAGTCACTTAACACTAACAATGCCTTAGTTGGGTGCCTTTTTCATGGTGGTATCCCTGAGTTTACAGTTTTGATACCCATTTCCTCCCAATTGTGTGAAAACCATCTTTTCTAAGTCCCCGGTAACCCAGCCTCTCCCACCCACGCCAGAAACAGTAACCTACAGGCTCCCTTCTCACCCCATTCAACAACATTCCACAATAACATGATTTTCATCGCCCCCTCTCATTAATCCCCAACTTAGTTGAAACTGAACAATGCTGCAGTGACTGCGGGTTCTGGAGCGATGTGGGCGGCCGTTTACTCATATTGGTTACGGCCACTATGTATTGTCCACTGGACCCGATTATACCCCTTGGGGTGTATATTTAAAGTGTAGAGGTTAATGTTTTGAGCAAATGAGGCATTTTTATTTCCTGTGCTTGTGTTAAGCTCTGCCCTCACGGCACAAATGAAGCAAAAGCCAGCCAGCTGTAATAAACAAAAGCTACCAGTAAGTGGCTTTTGATTCATTATTGCCAAAGAGTAGCAAATGCAGGCAGGAAGGCTGCATGCTGGTAAGTGCTTTTTAATTTATTTTCCTTACACAATCATGGCAATTATAAATACAACCACGTTGTGTTTATGATAGCCATGGTTTTCTTTCTAAGTTTCCCGGGCTCCTCTGTGCCGAAGGAGCCTGGGAAACTTAAAAACAAAACCACAGCAATAATAAATACAACCTCATTTTATATATGACTGCAGCGGCTTTTGGTTTGTGTATCCCAGGCTCCCCCGTGCCGGGGGAACCCAGGAGACTCAAAGCAAATGTATCGGCATTTATCAATACAAAGTTGTATTTATAAATGCTGTGGTTTTCTTTCTAAGTTTCCTGTGCTCCTCTGGCCCCGTGGAGCCCAGCAATCATAAAAAGAAAACCACATCATTTTTAAATACAACTTTGTTGTATTTATGATTGCTGTTTGTTTTCTTTCTGAGTTTCCCGGGTTCCCCCGTGCCGGAGGAGCCCGGAAACTTAGATAGGAAACCAAAGCAATTATAAATACAACTGTGTTGTATTTATTATTGTGGTGGCTTCAGCTTTCAGTCTCCCAGGCTCCCCTGGCCGGGGGAGCCCAGGAGACTCAAAGCAAAATTACCAGCATTTATAAACAACGTTGTTGTATTTATAAATGCGGTGGTTTTCTTTCTAAGTTTCCCGGGCTCCTCCTGCCCAGAGATCCCAGGAAACTTAGAAAGAAAACCAGAGCATTTATAAATTCAGCCGCATTATATTTATGATTGCCATGGTTTTCTTTCCATGTTTCCTGGACTCCCCCGGGCTGGAGTAGCCCAGGAAACTTAGAAAGAAAACCACAGCAATTATAGATACAACCACATTGTATTTATGATTGTGGTGGCTTCAGCTTTTAGTCTCCCGGGCTCCTCCAGGCCGGGAGAGCCTGGGAGACTCAAGGTGAAAGCTGCTGCAGTCATAAATACAATGCGTTTGTATTTATAATTGCCATGGTTTTCTTTTTAAGTTTCCTGGGCTCCTCCGGCCAGGGGGATCCCGGGAAACAAAAAAAGAAAACCACAGCATTTATCAATACAACAGCACTGCATCTCCCAGGCTCCCCCATTTATTTTACGTTTTCTATGCTTCCCTCGGTGTGGGGAGCACAAAAAATGTCAAATTAAAGTGAAGGCAGCCTCCTCTGTGCATGTTAAGCTCTGCTCTGGCTGCAGTAAGAACAAGCTCCCAGTAGGGAGCTTTTGCAGCTTGATTAGTGCCACCAGAGCAGAGCTAAACATGCACAGAGAAGGCTGCTTGAAATCACAAAATAGTTGCCACCATGTAAACACTTTGAGCCTCGTTTGCTGAAAAGTTTACAAAGGAACTTTCTTTAAAAATATGTTTTACAAATATTTTCGATTATTGCCCATCATTTGGGACAGTAACATTTTAGAGTGAACTATCTCATTAAGGTGAGCTCTGGGGTGGTCCCCACTGAGTCTTGAAGGTTAACTGCAAATCTTTCTGCTGCTTCCGGCGAGGTAAAGAAGGTGGTTGAGCCATTATATTGCACCCTGAGTTTGGCAGGGTACATCATTGCATAATGTTTTCCTTTTTTGCATCAGATGTTTTTAACTGCTTGGAAAGTTTTGCGTTGCTCGTGGACCATCGGCTGAACTCTGGAAAGAGCCAGATCATGGAGGATCCCCACCTAAGGTCCTTCTTGTCTCTAGCTAAGCACCCAGTGCGGGTTTCATTGCGAGCAAAAGATGTGCACGTTCCACCATATACATGTTTGTCCGGGGGGGACATCCAAAATCTCCCCCAATAGGTTCTTCACAAATTTCTCCATGTTGTCGATCACGGTTGACTCTGCTATGCCCAGGATACAAATATTGTTTCACCTCGATCGGCCTTCTAGATCTTCATTTTTAGCAACACTTTCTTGATTGATTGCTGCAATTCCACCACTTCCCACTGGAGAGTAGCGACTTTGTCTTCACCATCCCCTATTCTTTGTTCTGCTTCCGCCATGCAGCCCCACAGTTTGTCTATCTGTATGGCTAAAATTTCCACCTTGCACGTGAGGACATCAATCTTTGCCCCCAGGTTGTCTGTGCTGCTGTTTGACGATCTGTACGGCTGAAATGTCCACCTTGCACGTGAGGGCATCCATCTTTGCCCCCAGGTTGTCTGTACTGATGTTCAGGGCAAAGATAGTCTGGTTCAGGGCAGTAATATCTATTTCTGACGGGGTTTGGCACAGTGCAGGGGTTGATGTTGGTTGAGGTTGATCGGCATATGCAAATTGTACATTTTTAGCTTGTTTCTTGAGGTTGACCATTTTAGCACTGCCTACAGTTTGCCTTTCGTGCGCAGATCCCCGGATGGAAGCCACCGTTGTAGTAAGTTTACAGCCAGTCCAGGAGGCATGTGTTATCAAGGGGTGATTCCGCTCACATTACTGCATTGTTCTCATCGTAGACATCTGTGGGATCTTGAATTGTAATTTCGTAGGGCTTCAGTGGTCTGTATCAGCACTTCCCTCCCTTCCAGGGAGAGTATATCTCCTCAGGGCAGATCCACTGTCACATGGAGGGCTTGATCATAAGGGTATATCTTTTTTCTGCTTGATTACGTGGGATCGGCGGTGACACCAAGGATTAGATGCCCACTTATCAGGCCTTTGATGTATGACCTCAAAAGTCACCTAAAAGCAGAGGTAACAGGCCCTTCTATATTTATTCGAGGTGAGGAGACCCTGGGTTAATATTTGCTCCTTCTCCCCCAAGCTATGCCTCACAGGGTCTCAGACACCGCACGGCATACAGTGTGTGCATTCCGGGTAGCCCCTGCTCTTCATTGTCAGAATTCCTGGGGGGCCTGGATCAGTGGACCATTCGTATTGCTCAATATAATGTTAGTTTGCACGGGATAATGTCTGGTTTATGGGTCAGTGCGCTCGAAATGTTGAGAGAGCAACTCTGTTAGGACCCCTCTGTTGTATCTCGTTCTGGATTGAGGAGGTTACAACCTTCGGCTGGGTGTTGAGGTTATGGAATAGTTCTTTACATTAAGACTTTCAGGGTCCTGGTGTAGGACTGTCTGTTATTGGTGGCTCGCTCCATGCATCGTAGGCCTCTGCTGACTCTGTTTTTTAGGGGTAGCATCTCAAATTCAGGCTCCAAGGTCCCCTGCAATGCAGCCTCACTTTCTTCCATCTCAGGCAAGGCTTGGCTTTACCTGTTATGGGTGGAAGCATGGGTGTCTCCTGATTGCCCCTGCCGGTGCATCCAGTGTTTACAATGTGTTTGGCTGTAATGGCTGAAGCCCCGGGCCTGTGACCTCTGTGTTATATCAGACCGCGTATTGCCGGTTCTTGTTGGAGGGGTTGTGGGGTAGCGTGGCATGTTGCGAGGGTTTGAAGGTATCTGAGTGATCCCTTCCCGTCGGTGCCGCTCCTGTGCTGATGTGGGGATTGAGTGGACCTGGGGGAGCGGCCTGTCATTGCTAATCTTGGACCCCAAAAGGTGTGGGGAGTGTACTTATCAACCACCTGTGTTCAGTGTAGCTATCGTTGTGATTTGGCCCCAACTCGCAGCCTTATGTGTTATGACCTTTCGTAGTCCTCTCTCCACTTTGAGTCATACCATGCCACCCCTGCATACACATGCGGAGCCAAGGTGATCCTGGGTATTTACTCCTCAGTGCACCCAGGAAAAATATCTGTTGGTCACTATCCTGGGACTTGCAGGTTCGCAGTGACTGCAGGAGGTGCAGGGTCTCCTGTCCCCGACCGAGGGTCAATGACCTATCAGGTATCACCCTCCGAATGAAGTCCAAGCACACCTAGCCCAGGGTATGCCTGTCACCAGAGTCTCTCCCCAGGTACTCTCCGGGTTGGTATATGAGGAGCAGGAGCCCCAGCCTTCAAGGGGCGTAGGGCAAAGGGGTTAGTTAGGGGTTCTTCACAGCAGGAAGGGAACCAGAGACCTCAGGTCTAGCCCCAGGGTCCCGAGGTGGAAGATGTACTGATCCCACTCTAATTGTAGCTAGGTAGCAGGAGAAAGGCGTGCTGCTCTGAGGCGACTGTTCTCCGTTCGTCAGCCCTGTTATGGATGTTCGTGGGAGCGGGATTTCCATCCGGATCCTGCCTTTGGAGTTGTTAGCGCGGGGGTCTCACCTCACGTGCGGGGGGTGATATCCTCCCCACTGTTTGTTTTGGCCAGGGTGTGTCTCACCACTCTCCTCTGCTTCCGCATGGCGCTATGCAGCACCTCTGATGTGGGGGAGGTGCAAGCCGCCATGCGGTGTCTGCACCACATACATAGGCCCGGGGCTTGCCCCCTTATGGATCTTCACAGGATGTGGCTTGGGGACCCCCTAAACCCCCTAAAGCGTTGTCTCGTGCATTCACCTTGGCTCCACTGATCCTTGCAGGATGGTGTTTCAATATCTCCCACTTCAGCAGTCTGCATCCGAGTCTGGCCGGGCATTCAACTATGTTCAGTACCACGTCTCCCAAAGGAGTTTCTCAGCGGTGCCGAAACTTGCCCAGATGATGGCCTCCACTTTCCTTTTTATATATATATCTGCCTCTGGGGTGTTATCAAGTCAGCAGGAGTAAGGATTTTACAAGGATTTGTCTGCCGTTAACGGAGCCTCTCAGGTGGCGGCCATCTTGGTTAGCCAGGCAACAGCACCCCTAAAATCTTTGTGACTTAATGTGTAAAAACTGTGAGCTCTGTGACCTTTAATTAAAAGCTTGCTGTAAGTTTGAACAAACGTTTAGTACAGTTACTGAAAATAACATGAAATGTGTCAAACAGGTAAAGAAACATTGAAAAAGCAAAAAGTTTAGCTATTGTATCAAAATATCTCATTATACTGCAACTGTTACTGACATATATGTCTCCTGGTGCTGAAGCATGGGAACTGTATCTGTGTTTGAGTACAAGAAGGGGTGTTGTCTGACGAGGTAATATTGGCAAGGGAGATGAGGCATGAGTCCATGAAGGCTAACACATGGAGAACATGGAAGAAGTGAGAAACAGTGGGTTTCATAGGTGGGCGAGATCAGTGAGAAGTAAGTAAGGGACTATAGAAAGGAATGAATGTTGACAATTTAAGATGAGTGGGTCTTCGATAAAAGGCCAAGAAGAAAAGGGCAGTGGGGGAGGCATACATCCACATCTTAGATCAGGTACACAGATCTTCATCAAGAAACAAATGAAAGAACACAGCAGAGGAAAGACAATGTCAATCTTGAAAGAAGTGGGCAGTTTTGCACTTTCCCAAACTGACAAAGTTGAAATATAATGCTTCATATTTCTGCTGTGGTGAGTTGAAGAAACTCCACATTTACTTATGTAAGGGGGGCAAGATATAGTGAACTGGATTGATCTATCCACAAAATGATGGTGTACAGGAAGAGCCGAATACCGCTACCAGAAGCTACGTTACCTATATGTTGGGAACCGGAAATTGTGACATGTGCAATACCAGTGAAGAATTTTGTTTTTTATTAAATGCTTCGAGATTGTACTGTGCGATGTCTAATGTTACTCCCTGTTTTGGATAATTGTTAATAAAACAGTACTAAGGTTTGCCAACTTCATGAGTCGGTTTGATTATTGATGTATGAGTAAGTTCTGCATCCCCAGCCATCTCTAAGAATTGCTACCTCATCTTAAAGGGCCCCAGGTCCTGGGGTTCACGTAGTAGCATAGGTAGGATGGTTTAAGATCCGTTGACCCAGTAGGCTTTTAAGGGTCTCAGAATATCAGATGTCCTCTGCCATTGGATAGCGGTCAAAAAAGTTCTTGCGAGACATAAAGAGATAGGTGGGATGGGTCCCTCTTTCAATGCATACTCTCCTGGTTTCTACACGGAGCTGAGTGGACTGAAGGCGATGGTGGCCGGTTGAGGAGGAGACAATCCCAAGGATCAGGAGCTGAAAAGCGAATGGTGAGTACATTGAGAAAGGTGGCAAACAATGAATGAACATTGAGTGGGAAAAGTGATAATGGGAATAAAGTAATGGAGGGTTGGTGGGGTACTTAGTTAATGACGAAGAGCGTCACATAGAGGTACTTGGTTAACAACAAAGAGCGTCACATAGAGGTATATATGACAAGGAGCATCACAGAGTAGGGTTAACCTCAGGAGAATTTCGAGATAGGAAGTATCAGAGTCAGAATCGAGAAGGCTTATCAGGAGATGAGGACAAAAAGTGAATCGAGAAATAGAGGGAAAGACGATTGATCTGAAATTGGCCAGTTGCAAGGCAAGGTGGGAGCTTGTTTAGTCTCGAGCACAGAGCTGTGTCTTTGGACGGGCTGACTCTAAACAGAGATGAGAAAGATGATAGCCATAATAGTTGGGGACAAGCAATGTCAGATGAAGACAGGGAAACCTTCCGTGAGGAGGAGGCTAGTGCATGCGGTCCTGACTGATGTTTTCAGACAGACAAGGAAGTAAGGAGGACGGACCAACCTAAAGAAAGCCCGCCAGAGCCTATGGCATACCCAGAGTGACCTAAAAGGCGATCTCATAATGAGAGGGGGGAATCGCTACCACATGTGAGCAGACTGAGGTCATTACCAAGGAGAAGGCAATCAGGAACCATTGTCCTTACTATGGATAGACAGACGTTGGGAGCCGATTGCAATCTTGGGATTTCACAATTCTCCTTGTTAGAAAAAGGAGGGGCCAGACTGCAATATATCCCATGGCCCCAGATGGATAAGGACAATTTAAGATGCAAATTGCCCAGCTTAACGGTGGGGTGGGAAAATGGATCAATGAATTGGAAAAAATGACAGGAGGAAATACTTTAGCTATAGGGGAGATTAAGGGTCAGATATGGGTGCAATTATGGCATGCAAGATGCAGGAAGGTGAAGATCCGCTTGCTTACATTCTGAATTTTCAGGAACAGTGGACTTTGGAAACTCGAGAGTCTTGGGGGAAATAAATACCTGTATTCCATCATATTCTATCATATTTTGCATCATGGGGTTGCCAGAACATGTACAGAAGCTGGTGGGTATGGAACCAAACCATGGCCAAAAATACAGCTGACAATTGCGCACCATTGCCGATTGTTGCAGGAGAAAAATAGAAAAAGGGAAGATGCTAGGAAGCTCGGGGAAGCTAAGCTATTACAGAATACATTGTCAAAATATGCTATAGAAGGGGCGATGTTGTCCAGCGGAGAGGGGATGGGGACACAGCAAGTAGCGGGGGTGCCGCATGCTAATAATCAGCAGCAGTCAGATCAAGGAGGGAATGGATTCATGCCGTGAGGCAGGGGAACAGGTTTTAGATGGAGAGGAGGCTTTCAGAGTAATCAGGTAAGATTCCAGATTAACCAAGGTGGTTTGCAGAATGATAATCAAGGCATGCATTGAGGGCTGATTAGAAGATTCCCTCCTGTGTGTTGGACTTGTGGAATGACGGGCCACATTGCGCAAACATGTGGGAGCCGAGGGTATGTACAGAATGGGCAATTCTCAAGAGGGTGGACAGCTTATCCTCCAGCACATAGCCCAAAAGTAGGGATGTGTTTGCCCAAGATCAGACAGTGTATCAAGCACAAGTGCTGAAAACACAACAGGCTTTGCAACCACAGCAAGCACCATTGAATCCTCCACAAGATCTGTCACAGAACGCACCCATGCTGATACAGCAGAGTGCAAACACAGGACAGGTATTGACTCCTAGAGTAGGGGGGTTCACTATCACGAGAGGGAATCCTTTTATAGGTATGGGAATAAGCATGTACCCACAATAGGACAGCTCACAGGGTGACTTGATGTGTTCAGTAATATCAGTGACACCAAATCCTCAAGAGGAACCAAGGGTTGATGTTACCATAGGAGGAACATTTTTCATTTTTAGTAGACACTGCGGCAACTCATTCATATATACAAGAGGGAAACTTTCCTTATCAGGAAATGCGCATGGGTTCTCTGGAGCTACAAGTAGAGTTCCTGTTACTGAGAAATTGGCAGTCTCTTTAGAAGAGTGTGATATGTCTGTCCCGTTGTTGTATTCAAGACAGACACCAGTTAACAAACTGGGCAGAGATTTAATGACAAAGCTAAATATGACGAGTTCCTTCACTAATGAAGGCATAGTGTGTTCCATGCCAGGAATACATTAGTTAACTGTGGGCGAATTTATCATGGCATTTACAGGACAAATATCTCTGGGGTACGCATTTTGTTGACATGGCTACCCAGTTTAGTGGGCAAGATTATGAGAATCCCTGATGAATTTTATTTCAGGCCACATATACCTATGGAGGAAGAGGAGGGACAAGTTTTTTCCCCTGGAATTACAGGCAGCTATAGTGGTGGGGAATCGGCCATGCTTGAAGGATTTGATGACAAGGGCAGGCCATGGAGAGTATTGATTGCCATTGGGGAAGGGTACAGATTGACTGATGTCACTGACGAGGATATATTTAAAGACGACCCGTCAGATGACCAAAGGATATGAAGTGGATAAGGAGAATCAGTTAATTTTGCATGGAGGAAAGAAAGTTACACCTGAAAGAGCTAAGGCGATTATGAAAACGTCAAAACTGCACACAATATAGCAAATGCAGTAGTTTTTGGAACTGTGTAATTATGTCAGAGCATGGATATTTGATTATAGTTCATACACAAGACCCTTTTGCAGGCACTGAAGAAAGCACAGGTGAATAAGGAAAACATTGAATTGACTGAGGAGATAGAGGAAGGGTTTGACAAATTAAAAAAGGCAATTTGTACAGCTCCAGTTTTAGGAATTCCAAATTATTCTGAGGAGTTCTTTTTATTTTCACACACAACTGGAACAGTTATGACAGCAGTACTCACACAAAGAAACACATTGGGGTACAAACCCTTAGAATATTATAGCGGGATTTTAGACTCAGTTATAAGGGTGATCCCTTATAACTGAGTCTAAAATCCCTTGTGAACAATCGCTGACAGCAGTCGCGTTCAATATCAGAAGTCTGCAAACATAGTGATGGGGTGTACCTTGACTTTATTTGTTAAGCTTGCTTTGTTTGCTGTTTTGGAGAAACCTAAGGGTACACTGACATCTCAAAGAGCTTCAATTTATGAGGTGGTTTTATCGAATCCAGCGATCAAGCTAGTCAGGAGTAAATTGGTGAATCCTGACATGTTTGTAGCCGAACCACTGGCAGCAGATGAGCAAGTGCATGATTTCTCAAATTATGAGGAGTTCCATGACAAGATCCCAAGAGTAAAAGAGAATGCATTATCAGCTGGGGAGGTTCTCTTTATTGATGGGTCTTCGAATATTGATCAAACTAATGGAGAAAGACATTCAGGTTCAGCTGTGGTAAGGCACAGACCCAACAGGGAATTTGAAGTAGTAACAAGTCCAAGACTACCATCTAATTTTTTAGCACAGGCTGCAGAATTGGTGGCACTTATTGTCACGCTCGAGGTTCATGCAGGGCAGGAAGTGCTGGTGTACAGTGACTCTGCCTACGTGATGTCAACTGTGCCCGCAGGGTTAGCACTCTGGAAAAGGAGGGACTACCTCGGAGCGGACGGCACTCCAGTGCAACACGCCACATGATTGGACAGGCTTATTCAAGCACTGCAACTCCCAGTAGCCATCACAACAGTTAAGTGTGCAGCACATACTAAGAGAACTTACTTTATTTCATGCAGAAACCATGCTGCAGATGAAGAGGCCAAAAGGGTGGCATATTCATCTGATATTTATAGTTTTGATACTCCTGATGTCAAAGAAAAAATGCTTGTAATAATGGTTGTAAATGAAGGATTTAATCATTTGTCAAGAACGAAGTTGATGGAAATTCAAGGTGGCATGCCACAGGAAGAAAAGGAACTGTGCACACAGAGGGGCTGTTCTTTTCCCCCTGCCGAAGCATTGTGGTGACAAGTCAGCACTGGCATTGTGGTGACAAGTCAGCACTGGTAAACCAGTGATGCCTGTAGCCTTGTTATGGTGGGTTAGAACAGCTACACTACCCTGCACATGTTACTAGGGAGAGCCTTGCAGCAACCATTGCAGAGGACTTGTATCATACCGAACTGGTTAGAATACGTTGCTTTTTATGTAGTAAATTGCATCGTATGTCAAAAGTTTACTGCTGGGCACATGCTGCAAACAGTCAGAGGAGTAATCCCTCAACCAAATGGTCCTTTTCAGCATTTACATATTGATTATGTTGACATACTTCAGGTTTGTAATGGCTATAGATACATGATAGTAGTAGAGTGCCCCTTTTTGAGATGTATTGAGGCCAGTCCATGCACACATCCTGATGCCACTTGCACTGCAAAGTTTTTAGTTCAAGAAGTATTTCCTAGATGGGGCATACGTGAGGTGCTGAGATCAGACAATGGACCTCATTTTGTGAATGAGGTATTCAAACAGGTTAGCTTATTGCTAAGTATTAAACATAAGTTTTCTTCTGCTTATCACCCGCAAGCAAATGGAATATGTGAAAGACTCAACAGTCTTCCCAAGGAAAGGATAGACAAACTAAAATTGACACTGAAGAAGGGGTGGCTGCATTGACTGCCCCTTGCATTATATGCATTGAGAAATCAGCCTGTCTCTGACCACCACCTCACACCCTACAAACTAGTTACAGGTAGGCAGATGAGAACACCTCTGACTCCTTCATCGAGGACTAAGAGTGATGCCCAGACAACTGCACAATTGTTAGGAAATGTGTTACGTGATTACTTAACATGTATAACTGCCAGTATCACTGTCATTTCAGATCAACTCAAATGAAAGGGTTGTCGGTCTCAGGACACAGATTAAGACAATACAGCAGCTAGACCTAAAAAGCTATGCATTCCTAAATTATTTGCTAGAGACACAGTTCTAGTAAGGAACTTCACAAGGAAGTGGCACAAACTCAGATTTAGTGACACTTTCGTTGTGGAAGACGTTACTCCTTCAGCAGTTAGTGTCCAAGGGAGGCGAGCATGGGTTAATCTAGGAGATGTGAAAGTCTATGCTGGAAAGGCCGACATACCCCCAACTCATTCAGAAGCAAGTAAAGAAGAAGTTCAGCATTTGTAGACTTGATCGATGACGAGGAAGAAGGACGCAAAGACTATCAAGTAGATAGAAGAAAGTGTATATTTGGACTGTGGCTCCTCTGAAACACTCCTTATAAATATGGTAGCAGGAAGTGAGAAAGTTATTGTTCTTGAGCCACAGGAGTTTGTTGACATTGAAATTTGGAGCACTGAAGCAAATGGAAAAATGCTCATCCTTTTCAACGACTGGAATAGGGAGCAGTTCCCCGACTTGTTTCTTACTGAGTTTCTCTTTGGAGGTGCCCACCGTGCTGTCAGATGTTGACATACACAGACTAATTATTGCTGTCTTCATTTTTATACTCCAAGCTTACCTAGGACATGTTAGGCGCAGCACTGATGTGAGCACTTTTATCCAAGATCCTAAAAATAGCCCGGCGATTAGATGTTTATTGGCATCAATTATGGAACAGATTATATAATTACCTGAGCATTTAACTAGATGGCCTGAGTAAAACAAGTTTTTCCTTCCTTAAAAGTAATTACAGGCAAAAATGTGGTCTATTGAACATATTGCTGGTCCAGAAAGTGAACACAGTCAAAGACGTGTGGAGAGACACCAATGGTGGAGCCTAATGTATTGGTGGATAATATATGCCTATTCTGCATCTATCATCGCTTTTCTGTTTCAATTGATCCACACCTTTTACTTTAATGGTTACAAAAGGTAAGGAGTCCCGTTAATCCTTCCAACTCTGGTTACCTTTGCAGAAATAGACTCTGTAAGAAGGCCAGGGCCATATGTAATTGTCCCTACACCAGCAGCCCATGTGAAGGCACCGATTTCTCTGACAAGTGTCCCTATGATTCCTCCAGTAGGAAGAATATATACTGATGTATTTCATGAGTTGCTTATACAAGCTCATCTGGTAAGAAAGAGACCTAATGGAAGTGTGAGGGAGGATGATTACTAATTAAATGATTATTTATCTAAAATATGCATAGCTGTTGAGATAGATGTTCAAACAGCTCATTGACTGATTCACCTTGCACTCTGTCATACAAGAGGTCAGTTCCAGGGTTGAACGGCATCCTTAGTATGGGTGACAAAATAGTCAGCCCCAGAAGAAGATGACTATGTCCAAGATTTGAAGACAAGAGAAAGAGCACACACCAGAGATCATGTGATAAAATATGAAACACCTGGCATGAAGGGAGCTGGAATCAAATGGGAAATAAACAGGAAGCTCAACTGCCAAGGAAAAACTGATGAAGAAGTTTGACGCTGCAAAGAAAGAGGCCAAATGCGAATATGGGGAACAATACTATCTCCAGATGGCTTGGAGGAAGGCATAGTCATATGCAGAGCTGCGGCAGTAACTGGTCATCATAAGCCAGTTTTTGAACAAGTGGAAAATGAATGCAAACCTCTCTGGCCGAGGCTTGCAAAGCATCTGACATGTGTCGAAGACAAAGGAGGCCCATTGCAGATAGTGCCGTTGGTTAGTGCAGAGCTATGCTTCTGATATAATGGCATGAGAAAAGTTGGAGAGAATCAACAGTGCGGTCAAATCTTTGATGTACCAGGAATGAAGGATGGGACTGTGGTGATAATGGATCACTACTGGGCCTGTGGATTCAGAGCATACATGAAGCTGCCCAGAGATTTGGGGAGGACTGTGTTTGTGTTCTATCGTGATTGTTCATGTTCCAGCATTGGTAATCACGAAGAGTGACTTGAACATGCAAGAAGACTGCAAAGAAAGCAGTAGGAATGAAGATTGTGATTGATGTTGCGTCAGAGTTCAAACCCAAAAAACTGACAGATGAAGAAATCAGAGACTATGTAAAGTCCAGTGTTCATGCCCCTGAGGGAACAAAGTTCCTGTATCTGAAGAACCACAAGAAGTATGTGGGAAAATGGATTTACTGCAGTCTCATTGGACAATGCAGTCGTATGACCTGGAGTATTGATGAGCGTGTGAAATCAGCAGGATGCCTGAATGGAGTCATAAAGATATGGACTCCAAAGAAGCAGTTCTTCAGAGAAGGATGTCTTAATGTGAAAAGTGATGAGAGAGTGGTCAATGAATCGTCCAGAGGGGTTAGTGTAGAGAAAGAACCAAATACCCCTACCAGAAGCTCCACCCCCATGTTACTTATATGTTGGGAACCAGAAATTGCAACACATGCAGTACCATTGAGGACGCATATACCGCAAAGAATCCCTGAGACAAGATATCCATTGAGAAAACCCTACATGCATTCACGAGGAAATAATGGTCTTCTAGACAGAGTCCTGGAAGAAGTAATAAAATGAATCAGAAAGAGGACTGGTGACGTCATGAAAAGCAGAACTGACGCACCTAGAAAAAGACACCAATGAAAGAGGAACATAAGCAGTCTATAAAATCTGAAGAGGACTTGTAGAATAGTGAGCCGAATAGTTGTTTTTTTAGGCAAACATATTCTAGGGCATAAAAAATAGCATTTCAATGAATAAACTAAGGAGGTATTCTATTGCATGGGTACATATTTATTAATTGGACACATATCTGTAAGCTTATGACAAATGACAAAGAAAAAACAAAAGTTATGGGAAAAGCCCTCACTCATAGTAAGAGTAACCTGTAAGGGGAAGGTTGTATTTTAGGTAAACAAGCCTTTCAACATTTTCAGCTAAGAGGCTACTTCTGTGTTCAGAATAAATATCTCCAGCTGAACTGAACTGAACTCTCGCTGTCCACACTAGTAGGAGGAGGTGCCAAGTACACACACGCAACTTTTGCCAACCCTGGAAACCGAACACTGTTCATGTCCCACCACTCCAGCGGGTCTGCAGTTTTAGGGAGCAGCGCTCACTCAAAAAGACAGTGAGCTCAGTGTCCAGGGAACTTATTGACTGACTCACAACAGCCGTGGACTGCTCAACAACACTGTCCCAGAATGCCCATATGCCACATGGTGGAACGCTCTTCTTGGGTGGTGGCTCGTCCTCTTGTGGGTCAGGGTCTGCAGGTTGCCCCTCAGGAGGGGAGGACTGCTCACAGAGGGCTAAGGCAGTAGAGTGCATAGAACATTTCACATTGTTGGCCACAACATCATTGCTGTAAAATGTTAATTTGAACCACGGATCAATGCCTGTTGCCACACAGTAGATGGGTATAGCCTCAATGTCTTTGAATCTTGCCTCTACAGCCTTCAATAACTCTGCTTTCACTAGCTTCACACCAGTGTCCCTAACCTCGCCAGAGTTCTGGTAGGCCCTTAAAGCTTTCACAGCAGGAACCACCAAGGAGATGCTTGATGCATGGGAGCAAATCTCCTTTGTGAGCTCTGCAAAGGGTGCCAACAAAGATAAAACATTTTCTGAAAAAAGCCACTGGCCGGCAGAAAGATTTGACACTTTATCGTCCTCCGCACAGTACAAACCTACTGGCCGCCTTTGCCCTACCAGTCGCCCCAGCATCAAAAAGGACGAGTTCCACCATGTAGACACATCTTGAATCAACTGCAATTCAGGCAACCCTAGATCTTGTTGCAGTGCGTGCAGGCAGGACGTGGCGGAACTAGAATGTTTGAAGTGGCCTTCAAGTTTTCTTGCATGTGCCATCATGTCCTACACAGATCTTTGCACAAAAAGGCCATCATGGATGCAAAGCTGTAGGGGGTGAGCAAAACACCCGACAGTAGCTAAGTCTGCTTCCCTGAAGGCCTTGCACATGTTAGCAGCATTATCCCGAAGAATGATGTGCACTTTGGAATGGCTAATTTGCCACCTCTCTAGCATTTCTTGGAATGCTAATCCTATTTTGGCACCAGTATGGCTTCCGCCAAAAGCCTCACACTGCAACAAAACTCCATGCCTTTTCATGTTGCTGGCCAGCCAATGCCTTGTTAAACTCATAAAAGATTTCACAGTGTTATCAGATGTCCAAATGTCCACAGTAAATGCAATTTTCTCAGCTCTCTGAACCTCTGAAGCAATAAACTTGCTCACTTTCTCATACAGGTCAGGGATGATGCGTGTTGAAAAATATTTACGTGATGGTACTTTGTATTTAGGCTCCAATTTATGGAGTAAACACACAAAACCGACATCCTCACCAACAGAAAATGGTTGCAAGTCTAGCGCTATCATTTCGCCAATACTGCGATGCACTGCATGTTATGTTATGTTATTTTGCATGTATGTAGCACCTTATATACCATTGGTATGGTCTGAAGGCGCTGGTAGGTTGAACACCCTTGGGAACCGAAGTTCAGATCAGTAGAGAGAGTAGAGAGTCAAAAGGTGCATGTGAGCACCGGCTATGTGTGCAGCTGGTGCAGTATTTGTGTAATAGCTGCTTCTTAGCGGTAGGTGTGGTGGTTGAGAGATCAGGAGTATGTGTTCATTCTGGCAGGATTTATCCAGACCGAGTTGGCTGCATTATGCCTGAGGAGAACGCCTGGCTGGGGGTTGTGTAACCAGCCGTGTTTTACTTAGAGTGCTGTGGAGTATGCAGCGGATGTTACTATGAGAACAGTTATACCGAATGGTGTCATAGTATCTCTGTGTTCTGGTTGAGTGGTGGTGTAGAGGGGAGAGTAAGCGTGGTGGTGTGATATGATGTGTTATATGCTCTTTCAAAACGTTCTCTGCATTCCAAACCATACTATATACGTCACGCAGTTCTATGCGCTCCAGTCCGTTCCATGCACTCCTATCCACTCCATGCATCCCAATCTGCTCCACACACTCGGTTCGCTCGACACACTCATGCGCTCCAGTCCGCCCCGCGTGCTCCAGTCTGCTCCATCCATGCACTCTTGTCTGCCCCACGCGCTCCATTTCACTCATTCCATCCACTCTACGCATTCAGTATCTCTGCGCAACTCGTCCGCTCTAGTAACAGGTCAGTTCCACTCTGGGCACTCGTTCGCTCCAGGCACTTGTCCTCTTTATGCCCTCACACGCACTATGTATTCACCTGTTTTGCACACTCATTGGCTCTACGCACCCGCCCCCTCAATGCACTCGTCCCCTCTACGCACTCAGCCCCTATACGCACTCAGCCCTTTCTACCCTTGCTGTAGAGTTGCTTGCATCTTCTACTTCTCACAAGTCTAACAACTTGTGGCCCTACATTGATTCATCTTTTTCTTCAAAGACTTCTGAAACATTGTGCTAAGACTTTTCTACTTAACTTCAAGGAAGTGCTTCAGCCCATCTACACTATTGCCTATTGACTTTGGCTTAGCCAGTTTTAACTGAATGACTCCTATTGAGGGATCTGAAAGTATTTGCCTGCTTAAGGAATATGTGTGGTAACTTGTTTGCTCTAATAATCTTTTTCCTTTTTACTTGCTCTTAACTAATCCTGAATGCCAACATTAATACATTAATGTCAACAGCACCCTAGCATGTGCGGAAGGGCTGTCCAGAGGCCACACTTGTTTTTTGTCCAGACAATCTTTAATTGACAGCTGTGACAATGCCCTCTTGCCCTTTGCGGGAGACACATTGCTATTGATTCTCCCAACAACTGCCTCTTTTTTCCTTTCATATTGGACATAGTCATTGTGATGTTTGGACCGCAGATGGTTGGTCAGTGCTGATGTGCTGCACTGTCTCGAGTTTGCAGATCCACGAGACAAAACCGCAAGGCACACAGAACACACTGCCTTGGAGTTATCATCTATTTTAATGGTAAAGTAATCCCACCCAGGGCTGGTTTTCTCCTTGGTGCTACTCATGCCGACAACGAAGGGGGTTCTGCAGCTCTGGGCGAGGGATAGGGTTTCTGCTGGGCACGTCTCCTAGCCGTTGCTTGTGGGCCTTTAGGTAAATCAGAAGCTCATACTGGTGACAAAGAAATGTAAAGCAAAAGTCAAACTTAAGAGTTTTGGCAGGGCAGTACTGCATGATGGCTCTGGGCTCTGAAGTGGTATCAGGGTTCCCTTTAAAAATGTTTTTGAAAAAGCCTTTTATGAAAAATAACTATGTAAAAAACGAAATATGAATGACAAAAATCTCACTTGAAATTGCCAGGAGTTGAAGGAGCCATTATGTACATCCATTGGCGGCGGCAAGCATAATATAGCAGTCTTTCATTTAATCAGGCATATGCACTGAGTGCTAACCTCCCACCTCAAGCTTCCCCATAATAGTAAAACCCCCATAATACTCACCAGGATTGTAGGCACTAAGCAGGCATCTGCATCAAGGTGGTGTAAGTCCATCTCAGGGGTGAGCTTCCTTGGTAGGTGCTGTGTCTTTTCTTTGCTGTGGTATAACTAAAGTCAAGAAAAGGATGATATTACTGCTAGACAAGTGTTGCAGGATCAAGAAAATGCACAATTTTTCTACTCGTCACATTTTGTCACAACAAGTCTACAAGAACAAATAAATGGCCCAGGACAACTGGATCATAAGGTAGAATTCAGAAGATCAAGAAACTCTATGGCCTAAAAGGAAGAAACTATGAGACTCTTTGGGACGCAGAAGTCTCATGACAGCCAGTGGAACTGAGATCAACTTATTTCAGACACAGAACTCTATGGAGGGCAAGGCTAAAAGCAACTCTGGGGGCCGCTCCTGCAGGGACATCATGGCACAATGGAGGGGGTGGAGGACATGCAAGATCATCATGGGACAATGGAGGGGTGGGGGTAAATGGGAGTACATTGCGGGACAACAGTGGGGGTGGGGGGAACATGGGAAAACATTGCGGAACAACAGTGGGGGTGGGGGAACATGGGACAACATTGCGGGACAACAGAGGGGGTGGCGTGAACATGGGAGATCATCATGGGAAAATGGAGGGGTGGGGGTAAATGGGAGCACATTGCGGGACAACAGTGGGGGTGGATGGAACATGGGAGAACATTGCAGGACAACAGAGGGGGTGGCGGGAACATGGGAGATCATCATGGGACAATGGAGGGGTGGGGGTAAATGGGAGCGCATTGAGGGACAATGGAGGGGTGGGGGAACATGGCAGAACATTGCGGGACAACAGAGGGGGTGGGGGAACATGGGAGAACATTGTGGGACAACAGATGGGTTGGGGGGACATGGGAGATCATGGAACAACGGAGCGGGTGGGGGGGCTCATTTGAATTTGAGGCTGCCTGAGTGGGCAAAGTGCCCCGGCAGCCTCATGAGTCTGGGGAGGCCGCTCCTGCAGGAGCGGCCCCCCAATGGAAAACAATGTCGGGCCACCGGCTTTGCACCGGTGGCCCGACCAGAATGAACAAAATTATTGCGGTGAGACCGTGAGGGTGCAGGGCACCCCCGCGGCCTCACCATGATGAGGGGCCATGGGGGGGCACATTTCAAATTGAGGCTGCCAGGGTCTGCAAAGTGCCCCGGCGGCCTCACGAGTCTGGGGGGGCCGCTCCTGCAGGAGCGGCCCCCCAATGCAAAACAATGTCGGGCCACCGGCTTTGCACCGGTGGCCTGACCAGCATAAACAAGATTATTGCGGTGAGACCGCGGGGGTGCAGAGCACCCCCGCGGCCTCACCGTAATGAGGGGGCAAGGGGGGGCACATTTCAAAGCGAGGCCGCCGGGGTGGGCAAAGTGCCCTGGTGGCCTCATGAGTCTGTGGGGGCCGCTCCTGCAGGAGTGTTGGTCCAGATCAGTGAATCCAAAACAATGTTGAGGGTTTGGTCTCAAAGACCAATAGAAGTAAACAAATCATCAGAGTATCCAAAACGATCTACATATTGTAATAAACAAAAATGGGCTAGTTTAGGGAACTAGTCACTGGCCGAACAGGGCAGTGACTGATAAAAGAAGGCCGCACGTGGCAGTTAGGGAGGAGGACTGGGAAGAAGCAGACAGGCCTTCATCCACTCCTTGGAAAATGTAGGAGTACATTACCTGGAAAGAGGTAGTACATTTGTTGACCTTCGCACAACACTTATTCTGGTGAGGGTATGCCAGAGGTTTGAGCAGAAGAGCTGGAGCTGTATTGGAGAGAGGACCCAAGGACAGGTCCTGCCCACAGAGTTTGATAACCAAGGCAAATTCATTCCTTGAGGAACCAAAGAAGAAGGAACTCTCTCAGGAGGTTGAGAATATTGTCTGTCTGAAAAGGTCTCTGAATGAAGGGGAGTGAGTGTAACCATCTCTCAAGAATGTTGTGCAGAATTAAACCTAGATAATGGTGAGACCTGAGAAAAATGTGTGGGAAACCAAGTTTGTGCTGAGACCTGTCAGAATACTGAGAGGAACTGCATTTGTGATGAGACCTAAGAGAAACCAACATCCTAGTTAGATGAATGTGAAACCTGCAAGAAACCATGGTCATCGTGAGAAATGGGAGACAACTAAAAGAAAACAAAGTCATAGCGCAGCCCGAGAACAATTGGAGAAAGCTAAAGTCTGTGACATAACCTAAGAGGATTCTGAGAGACTGAAGTTCATTGCATTGCATAATGTAAGATAACTATAAGGGATCCTAAGGTTGTGGAGAGACCTGCTGGAAATCAAAGTTGCCAAACAGAATAGATACCAGAGACTGATGCTGACAAAGATAATCCTTACTGAGATGTGGGAGGGCTGGTATAGGGAAGCCTGAAAGAATGAGAGGTTGATGGATGACCTGAGAAGTCTGAACAAATCAAGAGAGACCTATGAATGTTCATGCGTTTGAGAACAAGAGGCTTTTTATGTTGAACAAAGAACCTCTGAAAGGCAGAACTGTGATTAACCCCTGGAGGGAACTGCTCAGGAAGCATTTGGTATATGATTTTGTGCTGTCCAGACAAGTGGTCGACTGTAAATTGGTCGAAAGACAAATGGTCAACGTAATTTGGTCGAAAACCAAATGGTCGAATTTTTTATTTTATTTATATATGTATTCTTTTGGTTTTCGTTTAGGGAAAAAAAGGGGTTTTCCCCAACCCCCCCCCCCCAAAAAAAAGGGGTGGTTTGAACAATTTGTCCAGTCGACCAATTTTTTTCGACCAAATGTCTGGTAACCTGATTTTGTCATAGCATATGGATGGACTATAAAAGGATATGTGTGAGGGGACAATTTGAGGGGAGGGATAGGTTGAGGCATATGCAGAGGGCTGATGGAGGGGCCGGTGGGTGGAGGGAGCTTGTAGTACTTTTGTACTGGCTATAAAGGGGATCAAGAAAGTAAAGGAGAAAAAAAGGGGACAGTAATTGTTAATATGAACCTGGAGAGGTGGTTGTTTTTTTACTAGGTGTATTGTTGAATTATTAAGCTGTAGCATGTAGATCACTGCAGTACATATGGAGAAGTGTTGCTAATTTCCAATGTACTGTCTAGTTACATCATCGCTTACCTGATGTAAGGACATTTTGTTTATCTACGGTGAGGACCTTTTTGTCTTTTGCTGGCCTCCATGTAGGATTTTGAAGTGTGAGTGAAGTTAGAAGTAAAATGTGTTTTTTTTTATTTTAGAAAATAATCTGTTATCAATGGAAATATTACACAAGTAAAAATATAGTTGACCTCTAAAGCAGGTCTCTTCAATCCATACGTCTTTCCACTTAGTAATTGATGCAAAGTAAGATTGAGGTTTACTTTGGAGTTCCTCTTCAGATCAAGCAGTAATTCTATCATAGCCGCTTCCTGTGTCACTTCTCATCTGGTATCATGGATCCAAACATCTCTGCATAGCTGTATGAATGGATGCACAGGGGCATGATTATTGGGTTCCCTTTTTTCCGGGAGCATTTGTATTCCCCATTTTGTTTTGATTGGGAGAATAGGCTAGTTATATTGCCTACAATTAGGTTGCCCGTTCACTATGTTTACTCATACCTTCAGAGTTGTGGCTTGAGCCCTTTTGCTTGTCATGAAGAGTTCACTGGCCATTTTACTTAGTGTTTCCTCATCCAAGGACCCACCATGGGAGCAACCGTTGTTAAACATTAGGATGTCTATTAAGGGACCATGTGTTTCTGGGCAAGAAATCCGCCTAGTTCCAAGTAATCTCCAGAAGATGGCAGCACAGAGGAACCAAAGCAAGTTGCCCAAGCACTGCCAACTCATTTTCAAGTGAGCACACCTGCCGATTAGCACAATCCGTAGGTGGCACTCTTAAATTAGTATTTTTGAACTTCTCCTGCTAAACATGGTGTCTTTGTGTAAAAGCAAATGGATGTGACCATATATATCTCTTTACCTGGTACAGGATGCCTGAAGCCAGGGCATTCAAACCAGACCTGACAAGTATTTGAATACTGGGATGCAACCTGAACATAAGAATGGCCTATAAAAGGTCTGCTGTGGTAAGTGACAAAGAGGATGCCCGCCATTGGTATCTACAGACTTCTCAAATGATCATAGGGATCCATGAGTGGCACCCCTTCTGCCAAGAACCCAAGGGAACCCACATTCTCCTTGCAGGAATCTTTTTTTGATTGGGAAGTCAATGTTTGCAGTACACGCATCTTTTGAGGCCTAAACAATACTAGAAAAACCTTCACCAGGATCCTGTTGATGGTGATGTTCCAGTTTCAGTGGGTTTGTTTTTATTCCTATATATAACACTGGTTGAACAGACCACCTGTAAAAGTTGTGCCTGTTGGCCTCATTATGTAGGTGGTGTTCGAATAAGGCAGGAGGAAAGGGAAATTATGTTACTAATGCCTCACATCAGTAGAGAAGGGTCCTTAAAGGTAGGTTTGAGCTTGCATCCTCCTGCAGGCCCTTTCCCCCCTTCCTGATTACTTCATGTTTGCCCTTTTGGTTCCATCTCCTCTGGTGTCATCCCTTTTCCCCTCTAGACCTTCCTCCCCGCTCCCCCCGACCACCGGATTGGTAAGTCACTGGGTCGCCTGACCAGAAACAATCAGAGCACCTGGTGACCCATTCTTCTCTGCTCGTGGTGCATTTTGTTAGGCCACTTAAGCCATGCAAAAGCAGAGAATGGACCCTCAAAGTCAGTTTCAGCAGGCCTACGCCTGCAGGTCCTTTTGCCCCTGCACTGTTCCTCCATTTTTGCCCTTTTGGTTCCCTCTCCTCCCATGTGGTCCCCTTTCCTCTACAGACCTACCAAATTGGTCAGTGACTGGGTCACCTGAAAAGAAACACCTCTCTTCAAGGATCCTCCTAGGGTAAACTGCCCGGGCACCTGGCTAATGGCCAAGGCAAAGAGCAGCTCACTCCTGGGCAGCTCACCTCCCTATTTGCCTCTGTTCACCCATGGATGATGGACCAAGCACCCTGCAGCAACAACTAAGGTAAGGTTGATATGGTTGGTGAGCACAGTCATTACGGTTCTCCATTAAACCCCTGACTTTCCTTCCTATAGTACCACCATCATGTTATAACACTGCGTAGATTACCTGCTGCACCCCCTAGACAGTCCACTAGATGTATATGAACTGGGGAGTAGGCAATGCATTCATTTCAAGCTGATTTTGGGAGTAGGAAATGTATTTTACCAAGCTGTAATTCAGGGCCAGGAAATGTGTCACATCTGTAGGATACTGTGGTACATGGCATTATTTTCAATGGAGATAGTCAGTAAAAATAAAGGCAAATAGAGAAAGCTAATTATTTAGTGAAAATAGAGGCAGTCAAATTAAAAGATAATGCATTGGGTTCATGGGGGCAGTGAACTAGACTTTCAATGGTGTCAGCAAAATGGGTGCAAAGACAGCAGATGCACTGAGCATGTGTAAAAAATGTTCCATATTATAAATGAATTCACCATCTGTGTAGTTTTTCATTAAAAAACTAAAACAGATGAATCCATTAACAGGTCCCTATTAAATAACATTGCACCCAGTTTAATTAGTGTTCCCTTTAACACTGAAATGCAAGGTGGCTCAGATGGAAAATTCTGTTTTCATTCAGTGGAATTGTGAGCGTGCAAGAAGATGTATTTTCTGTATTATTCATTTTGAAAGTGCTATTGTCCTGTGCAGGAAGCAACATTGATACATGTAGGCCCTCGCTGGGTGATTGGACAGAGAAATGCTATGGTTCTAGAAGCTTACTGGGGTGATAGAAGATGTCAGGAAAAGGTCAGGAGGTGGTTATGACTGACCGGTCTGATCTATAAATGAAGGAGGCAGAAAAAGGTGGTGCAGTCTGTTCTTGCTGTCCGGGGAAGAAGGGGAGAGCAAAGCAGACAGAGGGAAGAGCCAAGCTATCCAGCCCTTTAGATGAAGCTGGGGCTGTGAGCTGACCTTCGTGGGTGACGAAAGCAGAGCGGAATTTGCAACACTCCCTTTGCTGATAACCAAGTCAGAGAGAGGGCTTCTCCTGATAACAGTGCAGATACTTAACAGTTTGATGTGAGTATCTGTGGAAATTGAGGAGAATGCGGAGAGAGTGTAACCTTTTCAGTCAGATAGTCAGAATTAGACCATTATTTTAAACTGAGCTTTTATTTCTTTTCTCACGCTGTAATTGAGAACACTGTGGGTTAACAGAGAAAATGAAAAGTGGCTTGTGCTATATATGTTTGTGTCTTTTCTCTTAGAAAGTATACTCTGTAATTGCATCGTGTTGCAAGCTTTGGTAAGAAAAAAAAATGTTTTCACTGTGTACAAACTGGCTCATGTATTTTCTACAAATGTGTTGATTGTGTGATATATGTATCACAACATCTATTTTAAAATGCTACATGCACAAAAGAAAATAATCGCACAAAAACTGAAGCAGTGGGGCTGCAATTTTGTGTCTCTGTTGGTTACTTTGAATGAAGATAATAATCGGGAGGTGTCATAGTGCAACCGACAGCAGTAACATTTTTACCTCATGCGGTAAAGTGAAAGTAAAAGTTGGAGAACCAGATAGCAAGCTAGAAAACCTGTGTGTTCAGCTGTGCATGCTGGAAGCTGAACAGATCCATTAAATTCAGTAGGCCGATCTCGTAAATAAGTTATCAGCAAAACAGCTGGAGCTGTTATGGTCCTCTATGTGTAAGGTCCAATAATCTGCGCATACAGTCAACCCTAAACAGAATATAAATATAAGGGTTCAGAGATTTGTCTCATCATGTAGGGCAGTACTAGAGATATGCTCACCACTGTTATGCCACAATACTAAAATACCACCACTTTACTGCCAATTCCACGAAACCAAAATACCACCCAAGTTTTGTAAGAGCCCTATGACAAAAACCCTAAAAATGTTTGGTGTGTTGGCCTTTGGGAACAGACTGTAAGGTAGTTACTGGGCATGACAAGTGTGTTTTACACAAACATTTGGGCATTTAAAGGGAACTAATTCTGTGAGATTAGTGTAGTGCTGCAAACTGTATCATTAGAGGCCACATTTTCTGAGCTGGTGAAATACCTGGAGGCAAAGCTATTTGACCATGGGGTATGGTCATCAGAAAATGCCGTCCTTTGGCATGACCACATTTGTGGGGAAGTGCAGAAAGAGCCATTAAATGATATTTTTGAAGAAGGCAGCATAATTCAATTCTGCCTCTTGAGATTATTTAGAGCTGCAGACAAAAATGCTGAAAATGATTTTTTGATAAGGCTCTGTACAAAAATCTGGTTTCTTTTAAAAAAGTATTTTTTTTTTATTTGTATTTGGTTCATTTACAAAAATAAAATACCTTTGTAGAACCTTTACAAAACATCATGAAAAGAGGAAACATCATAAGACATTAAAATATCTGATAGAATATTAACATTTTTGAGCTCGAAGACATATATATATTTACGCTCATAAGATTACAAGTTATCGAGGCCTAAATATCATTTCTACTTAAACCGTATCAACTCCTTTTCAATGTATTTACAAAGGCTTACCAATTTGTATAGCAAAGGTTTGTGCATAGCCTGCATCATACGTGCCCACAATAATTGCAAGCAATCTTCAAAGTCCACATTTACAAATTTATAGAGACACTTAGTCCTCACAGTTTTGAAATGTGGACATTCAAGGATAAGATGCTTCATTGACTCAATAGATTCATTGCAAGAAGGGAATTGGCATTTCGTTATCCTTGACTCTTCATAGTTGAGCCAATTAGCTGTCCTTTCTCTGGTATGAAATAGATTCAATCTAAACCGTATGTAGGCTTGTCTCGTATGGTTGCATGGAAAAGTAACAACATCTTCGTATCTAGGTAACCGTGGTTTAAGAAATGCGCAATACTCTTTGTACATTTTATATGATTGTATAGTTTCAATCGTACATCTCCAGTCCTTTTCAAACAACTTTTTTTTTGCAAAGGCAGGACGAAGGTATAAGTCGTCCACTGTAATGCCCAAATCATTCAGCATTCTTTGCATATTTGATTGATACGTTTTAAAGGACAGGGAAGAGGAGGTATTCAACAACCCATTCAAATCCATGTACAATGAGTTTTTTGAAGGGAAACAAATCTTTGCATAGCCTGATAATTGGCGCCATTTCCAACGTGAAGATAGTGCAATCAGCCCTAACTCATGTCTTAATACCGAGTTGGGTGTCGACATTGGCAAATGCATGGAAGATTTAACAATGTACCCTGGGTCATGTCCAGGATAGCAGTAATATCGATGAGACACATATCAATGACATATAAAATAACAGCTTCTATTTTTAAAGTTAGGAATTCAATCATGGGTATCAATGAGAATTTACTATATTTTGTATAGATCAATTTTAATTGAGATACTAAAGTACGTGACTTATTTTTAATTAGGTCAGTCCAATATTTTATTGAATTTTGTGTAGTTAAATTATATCCCTGATAAGTTGCGCTCAGAGAGCATTGTATTTTAATTTGCATAAGCTCCCATTGATATCTTTTGGTATTTTGCTTGCCACCAAATCTAAGAATAACAGTTTTTGCAGGATTACGTATGAGATTGTGTGCAATCGCAAATTCTTGAAAAAGCAATAATTTGGCCTGTAGCCCAGCTGGTGTGGGATCAAAAAGTATAATATCATCGGCAAAAGCGATCCACTTTAGCCGCATTGTTCCAATTTTTACAGAAAACAGGTTGTTGGCCTCCCATAGTTTATCCAAGTCAGCGATGTACAGGTTGAAAAAAGAGGCCGCTAAATTACATCCTTGCTTTAGGCCTATTGATGTATTAATGTGATCTGTTGTTCTGCCATCTTCCGAAATTTTTATCTTATATGAGGTATTAGAATGGAGTTGAATAAACCAATACAGTAATTGTAGTGGTATACCCATCAACTTTAATTTGTTCCACAACAAATTTCGCACCACATTGTCGAAGGCTGATGTCATATCTACCATGGCCACGTATATGGGTTGTGCGTTTTTTTCTTTAGTATCTGCAATCAGTTGCGACATAACCATTGCGTTTAATGAGGTGCTCATGCCCTTTCTGAAGCCTGTTTGATACTTTGAAAAAAGAGCTTTTTCTACAATGAATGCTTCAAGTTCATATAAGAGAAGAATGGCGAACAATTTTGCATCGGTGTCAATCAGTGCAATTGGTCTGTAATTCTGTGGGAGAGCAGGATCGCCCTTTTTGAATATTGGCACGATGTTCGCGGTAGTCCAAGATGAGGGAATCCGACCCGTGTCAATGATATTATCAAATTTGATTTTTAAAATTTCCACCCAAAACTCCGGGTCAGCCTTATAGAGGCATGGAGGAAGACCATCTGGGTCTGCTGATCTAGAATATGAGATCTTTGATATAGCCCATTTGAGGTCTTCTTGTGTCCATTTCAATCGGGCGATCATACTATAGCACAGCTGTGTGTTTGCAATTGATACGAATTTAATAGGGATGCGATATTTTGAATTTATATAAGCGCACCATGTATTATCCGATATGCAGCTAACTGGAGTTAGAGCAGTTTTCTTATCGTCCTTTTTTATCATCTGCCATATAGTTCTTGTGTCATGATGAATTATCGCTTGTATGAGGTCACAATTGTCCTTATTAAACTTTATTATAAGTACATGTTATATATTCCTTTTGAATTCTTTCACAATTAAAGACCTCATATAGCGAAACTGTTCTACTTCATAGCCAGCTGTTTTAAGTTGACGAATTGCCTTCTGTTTCTCTCTCTTAAGTTTCTTAAAGTTGGCATCATAAGGATGCAAGTGCAATGTTTTGTTGTACTTTTTACTAAACGTCAGGAGTGCATTTTCAATTATCTTGACATAATAATTGAGCTTTGATATTTCCAATTCATTTTTAGAGAGTTGAGACAATTTTATCTGTGATGATACATGATTAACAAATTGCTGGCATAGACCTTGACTCCATCTAATGGAGATTTGTGGACGATCAAACTCAACTAAAGCCAGTGCTGGAATACTGGCAAAGTATCTAAATTCCCATTTCAAATTACCGACAATTTGTGCATGATCACTAATCTGTAAAAAACTACATTGGAAGGATGAAATAAACCTGGACAGTAGTCGCAAAACAAAGATAAAATCAATTGAAGACGATTTTGGGCCTCGGGACCATGTTGCTGGAAAGTTAGGGTTTTTATGTGTTACTATGTCCATGTCCCAATTCTCCAACAATTCTCAAAATTGCGCACCCCTATCTTGAGAGGGCCATATTCACTCACTTCTCTGCAATCGCAGTTAAAATCGCCCCCAATCATAATTTCTGTAAATTCAAATTTCATTCTTAGATTTTCTAGGCATGCGTCCAATTCATCTAACATTGCATCGAGCGTAGAGCTCACTGGATTCCAATATAGACAGACAATCAAAATAGAAGGCAGCTTTTTGGACAAACTATTTTGGACAACTACTCCTAAAAGATTTGCTGATTCCCATACTCCTTCAGATCGAAAATTGATTGAATTGTTTATGACTATTGCAAGGCCTCCACTAGGCCTTCCTAGGAGAGGCCTCTTGGCGGGCTTACAATAGGTGGTGAATCCTGGAATAGAAAATGTAGTTAATTTCATTGTCTCCTGTAATATCAAAATTGTGGGTAACTCTGAGATTGATAGAGATGAAGGAGAATGACGCAGACATAATGAACAGATTACAGATTATTCTGGAGGAGGCAATTAAGCAAGAAAAGAATTTAAAATTGGAATTGGAGTCATGTAACAGAGAGATGCAATCTAAATGCAATGAGTTGGACATATAGCTGTCTCGGAAAAGAAAACTAAGGAGAGTGAGCAGGAGCTAAAACAATTAAAAGGGCTGGTAAGTGCCATTAGACAGGATAAAGAGGGCACTGCTTTGGAAATGCAAATGCTCCAAAAGGACATCATGGAGAGGGAAAATGAGTTTCAGGCTTTTGAACAAGAAATGGTCAAAATGCTACAGGAAAATGACAAGAAGGACAGGGAATTTAATCAGTGTCAAATACAGATAAATGAAATGCAAGCCGTGATTAATAAGATTAATGGTGAGAACTCTAACCTTTGTCAGGAGATAGACAGACTTCATAAAAGGTGTAAATATTTAGAACAGCAAATATCCAGTTTTAAATCTCAGGAAAGACAACAAGGCATCACATTTAATAGGATTGAGACTATCCCCAACTCTGCACGAGGAGCAATGTATCAGTAGCTATACCGGTTGTTAGGCCTGATTGTAACCCATTTGGGGGGTTTGGCTTACCCGCCGGTGGTTACCATCAGCCGTATCCATCTGAGAAAAGGAATGAGCAACAGAATAATGCAACTCCAAATATTGACCAAGTAGTCCCATTAAATTAATGAAATTAATCAAGACCTTGATTAAACTGTTCAAAAAAGGAGGCGATTGTTGCATAGAGGATCACTTGGAAACAACGCATGATATATTTAAAGCTCTTCAAATACCTAGGTAACAATATAGGCAGTACTTTCACTTAACTCTTGATTCTGCTACTGCTAGCATTATCAGAAGTCTAAATGAGCAAGAAAACCTGTCATGGGTGGAATTTGAAAAAGAGTTTAGACATCACTTCTCACCATACCAGTCATTGCAAGATGCCAAAAAAGCAGCGTTTACCAGGACAGTAAAGCCAAAAGTGTTGCCTCACCAGTTCCTCCAGGAATTAAAAAGAGCATTCTCCCACTTTGATGTATCTTTTAGCCCTAATTCTGCTGAGTTTAAGACTGCAAATTTTTATGGGCTAGAAAAAAAGAAAAATGTATCAAAGTTGATTTGCAAATTTGACCTGGAGAAATCACTAGCCTGGATTGTAGAATATGGGACCAAACTGTATGAGGTAATATATTGTCAGAGTGAAGAGGGAGCTAGAAATAAAGAGGCAACATCAAAATCCAAAGATTCCACCCCATCGGTAAATTAGATAAAGGGCCTCATTCCGAGTACGGCGCTAACCAATGGCGCTATTAACGCCTTGGTTGACGCCGTACCCGGACCGGCAGCGCCTTGGTGGTTGGCGGAATTACCGCCCCATTCCAAGGTTGGCGGGGCGGTAATTCCCCAATCCCCATTTACCCTTCCCCATTCCCATTCTCGCCCCATAGGGCATAATGGGAGTGGGGAAGGCGTCAATTACGCCACCGTAAATTACGGTGGCGTAATTAACATCAAGGTCCCTTAGCGCCATGGTATTTAACGCCTGCTAAAAGCAGGTGTTAAAAGCACCATGGCGCTAAGGGAACTCGGAGTATGGCGGTAAGGGATTACCGCCACCGCTCTCGTTAGCGGTGGCCGCTATCCCTTACCGCCATACTCGGAATGAGGCCCAAAGTCTCCCAAAATGCTACTATAATCAGCCCAAAATCCGAAAGGAATAATATGACATCTGATCAAAGGGGCGCACCACAGAAGACGCCACCCCAAACACCTGCGTTCTAATCACATGATGGGAGCAATAGAGAAAATTACATTAGTCCTAGATATATGGGAGACAGACCTAGGGAAGGGTACCGACCCGATATGTCAAGCATGAATAACAATCAAAATCATAAACAAAGACACAATGGCCCATAACAGATGCTGGGGGCACATAGCAGATTTGGCACCAACACTATGGTGTATGGCAATCAAGACAGACCACGGTATGTGGATCGGTTCATTGAAAATGGAAATCGGCACAGGGGACAGTTCCCACAAAATGAGAGACAAAACATGAACTATATCCCGCGCCATTATAATCAGTCACCACAACCGGTCGACCACAGCCATAGGATGGTCAGACCTTGATCTCCACCTCCTATGAATCAAGAGTTCAGAAACAACTCAAATAGAAATCAATCTCCTGAGTGATACCAGAACAGATCCAACCACAGTGAATTTAACCAGTACCGGCCTAGGTCGCAAAGAGAAGATTCCAGGGAGATGGACAGATTTCAGTGTCTTGAGGCCCAAGTTAAAATGTTGTATGAGCAAATAGGAAAACTCTGTGCAAGTCAAAAGCACCTGCAAAGAGAGGGTGCAGAATGTCAAAGGAGGGATCTTGTGCGCTCTGACAATAAGTGACTATGTAGTAGCCTCTGCAATGATGAAAGTACAGAATCCCATGAACCAGTTTTGTGTAACGGTCCTGAATTGAATGAAAATACCCATCAATGAAAGCAAAATAAATAGTACACAACAAAACAAAAAGAGAGTGTGGTTCAATTTGGAGTTGAACCAGACCATCGAAGTGTGCGCAAACGAAAGACAGAAAGGAGAAAATAAACAAGAAAATCCAAAAGAGCAGAGAGACAGATTTAAAAGGAGCATCACACACTATGATAAAACACCTGATAAAGAGGTAAATTGTTAAAACATCCTCTCTTGACAGCCAGAATACTAATGAAATGCATACAGAAGAAATGAATGCTCAGAACAAGGGTACAGGCCAGTCCCCTGAAGAGTACTTTGAGCCATACATATTCCAAGAGACAGAGAGAATAGGAACCATACAAGATGTGAAGGGGTGTTATGAGCAGGAAATGGCAAGCTACCACATGATTCTTGTGAGGATGTTTAGTCAAAAAACTGCAGTGTGAACGCTGATGGTCCCCGAACAGAGGGGCGGACAGTGGCTACACTCCAGATGGTTTTGGAACATGGAAAGATAGACAAAGATTCCCAAAATAAGATGGGCGAAAAGGAGGGAAAGGTATAATTTCACTTGCCCCTGTGTTTGGCAAAAAGTAAAAAGGGCCTGAGAAAGGTGAGTCCTAAAATCAGTAAGAATTCACATTTGCTGTGTGTGCTTGAAGAAGTTGAGGACAGATATTATACTCCTCTCACGGTGGAAGAGAAATGCAATGTGTTTGCAATGATTGACACAGGTCCACATACCACGATTATGGCCAAAGAGTTGGTAACAAGTATCAGTGAAGGGAGATCCCCACAAAATCAAATCAAAGTGAAACAAAATGAAGGCACAGTGCATAATTTCAATGGTGAGGAGATACCTATTGAAGGTGTCACTGAGGTTGACATAAAGATAGGAAAACACAGGATGAGACAGGAAGTGTTGATCACATCTCTCAATGAAATTCCATTTTTGATTGGAACAGATTGCCTGAAGAGGTTGTCACCCCTCATTGATGGGGTAAATGGAGTTTTATGGTCCCTAGCCAAGCAGCAATTGAGGCCTAAGAAAGTAAGGTTACAAAACAACAGTATAAAAGAATGCCATACTGTTGCTAAATCAGATGATTTAGTGGAAGTGTATCTTCAGAATGGTTGTGTGACTAGTGTCACTGTCATTCTAATGTGTCAAGGTGAAATGCGAGGTGATGAAGAGAAACAGTCTGTAGAGATGTATTTGGACCCCAAGAAAAAATGGCAAATAGAAATAGATGAGGACACATTACGCTATTTCTTAAAATAGGAAAAATGCAAGCCAGAGAGCAGGCTTCTGTCATTTCAGAGATGAACACAGAGACACACATTTCAGCCCTTTCTAAAAATCACATGGGACATGGGCAGCCATAGGTCCCTATAAGTGTGAATGGTCATTCTGAGATGATACAGGCCACTTGAGCACTTGAACAGGAAAGAAGTTTCATTAATGAGAACATATACCAGCGAATAACTGACAGGGAGTAGATCCCAAAATTCAGAATAAAAAACCAACATTATTGGGTTGGATGATCCGAACTCAGGGAACAGAGTGGTAGGAAGATGCATGCTAAAAAATTACCATTGGCCCAAAAACTATTTGTCATTATGTGTGCATAGTGAGTGGGACACAGAATAACTTTTATTTGGGAAATGACATTATGCACAGAATGTGTATGGTACTGGACTTCCTTAATCGAAAAGTATGGTCCAAGTTAGGGGGAGCTGCACCTGAGTTTGAAGACAAGAGACAGACATATCATTTTGCACAGTTGGTGCCATAGGCAATTGAGCTACACGTGAAGAAGGATGTTACCATTCCTGAATTCACCAGACAAGTTACCATAATATTAAAACACAGAAATGGACAGCAGATGAAGGATGTTTATGCACTTGTGATCTAAATGAATCCATGATGCAGGAAGAGCTATAATGTGAATATGCACCACTGGTTGAGACTGGGGATGGACCCATTAAGACACTGGTGAATAATAAAGGATGTCAGGATATTCATTTAGAAGAGAATTCAGCATTAGGAATGGCAAAACAAAAATCACATTATACTGCAGATTTCAGTAATGCAGTAATTGGGAATATTCCTGAAAGATATGTGAATGCAAAGGGGGAGCTGCCAGAGTCTCTGAACTCCCAACCTAACGGAATATTCAAAATTCAATATGTGTACACTTAGGATTTAAGTGAGATGGTGTGCTGTCACCAAGAGAATTACATATTATTTGATTTAAATGGAAATGAAATAGAGAAACAGCGTATTGAAATGGAAGCGGATATTCCAAAATATTTAAAGATAGCAACTCTACAAAGAGATACAGCCACACGGTTAGAGGAGAGCGCAGAGGTTCCTCCAATGGAGGATTTCCCCGAATTTTCAAAACTGGTGGAGGAACAGGTTCAGGCTGCAGATGCATACACGAATGATGAGAAAAATATTTATGGAATTTAAAGAGGTTTTTTGCCAAAAGATGCATATGATTGCGGCCTATCTGATTTGCCTGTTGCCACATTACCAGAGGGACATGGTAGGGAACCAATGTTAGTGCATCAATATCGGTTGCCACTAGTGTGTTTGGAATCATTAGCTGAGATAATTAAAAATTTAGAATCCAGAGGAATTATTAGGCCCATTCACAGTAATTCACTGGAAATGGGAAAAAGAGCAATGTGAAACAGTGGCTAAACTGAAGGAATGTCTCATGAAGGCGCTGTGTTTGACCTATCCCATAAAGAACCATGATTTCTTTGTAGAAATAGGATTCACTGAGCAATGCATGTCAGCTGTTTTATCTCAGAGGCATGATTTAAATCACCAACTATTGGATTTGCAAGCAAGGCATTATCTCAGATTGAAACTACATTCAGTGAATGTGGGAGAGCGCTACTAACCACTGTTTGGGCATTGCAACACTTCTGTCCCATCATTAAAGGAGAAAAAGTAATTATTGAAACTAATCACCAACCTCTACAATTTTTGCAATGTAAAAGAATTAGGTCAGGTAATTTGGCACAGTCCAGGATTACTTCCTGGACATTGGCATTGCAGGGTTTCCCAGTAGAAGTAGAATATGGTCAAAATAAAAAGCGCTGCCAGATCTGCATGATTGCGCAGCTAGATGCATGCCTGATGAAACAGAAATAGAACCCAATTTGAATGAATTTGAGCAATCCCCACACAAAGCTTTCAATGAGGAGGTGTATGCCAACAGTGTATGTGGAGGGATGCGCATATCATGTGGCAAATAATGAAGAAAAACAACTTGTGGCAGGAATAGGAAATATTTGGTTTAAATGTGACAACATACGAAGAGTGAGCCAAAGAATTGGAGCTAGGAGTAGCCAAGTAGCAGAGTTGGCTGCCATCTATAAGGCAATTGCTACTGCAGTTGAAAACATATTCAAAGAGAGTTTTGGTGACTGATTCTGATTATGTGCAAAATAGTTTTGTAGAGTATTTACCTGGCTGGATGGCAAAAGGGATGCTCACATATAATAGCAAATCCCTTAAACATGGTAAGATGATTCAAACCATAGATAAACTAGTATCAGAAAATGATTTAATAGTACACGGGAGAATATTCCGTGGCCATTTAAAGGTGCCAGGAGATGACAAGGAGGGAAATGACAAAGGAGATCAGTTGGCCAAAACTGGTGCAGTTATGTGAGAGCTGTTTCCTACTGAACATCTACTGGGTGAAATACAGGTAGATGTGATCACATGCTCCAAATCTCCAAAAGAAATCGAACAGCCTGTAGTGCAATGGAATTATGATACCCCAGATGAGGATCTTATCAAAGCACAAAAAGAAGACCCAATTTTAGGCCTATTTTATAATTATTTGGTAGATGCAGAACAAAATCCTCTGTATGAAAACAAGAGCTGAGTGTATTGTTCAAAAACAAAAAGAGAATTAGGCTACAGGATGGTTTGATGATTAGGGAATCTATAACAGGTCAAATCCAATGGGTGGTACCTCTGTCATTTTGGGAGACTGATGTTACATCATGCCCATGATTCAATAACCGCAGGACAAAGGGGTTCACAAAACACCTTTGAAATATTAAAGGATTATGCATACTGGCCACACATGTCCCAATATGTTGAACTATACATGCGTAGGGCTCCATTAATGAAAAGAGCTTTGACCTTTCCATGGTCAGATTTACAAATTGACTATGTTGGGCCTGTAAAAAGATCAGCTAGGGGAAATAAATATGTATTAACTGTGATATGTCTGATGTCCAAGTGGGTGGAATGCATTCCCACACTGGATTGCAGTGCGCAAACAGCAGCCACACTATTAGTGAATCATATATTTTCAAGATTTGGGTTACCTCAAAGAATAGAATCCGACCGGGGAAGTCATTTCACTAGCACATTGATGTGTAAAGTTTGGCAGATACTAGGTGTGAAAAGGAAGCTGCATATTTCATATCGAATCTAGTTGGGATATTCAGTTGCATTTAGTATTAATGGCCGTTAGATCGACTCCTGCTAAAGCAACAAGTGTTAGCCTTAATGGGATATTGACAAAAAGAAAAATGGTATTACCACAACATTTACTGTACAGGACGAATGAGCAAACACTTATGAAGGCCTTCAAAATTCACAAATATGTGGAGGAATTGAGAAAGCACTTACAACATGCATTTGCGTTTGTGCAGTGAAATCTGAAGAAAGCTGCTGATGGTGCAAAAACATATTATGATAGAAAGGCATCTTTAAGGGAATACAAGGTAGGTGATCAGGTTTATAAGTACCACTTTGGGAAAAATAAACATAAAAACTCTAAATTTCTAGCGGCATGGCCGGGGCCATTTGAAATTATAGACAAAGTATCCCCTGTGGTATATAAAATTGTCAAGAAGGAGGGCGAAGTGGGCATAGAGCACTTCGTACATGTAAACCAGATTAAGCCCTGCAACCCAAGACACGAGGTGAAAAGGCTTGAGCAGGTTCAAACTGGTTGAATGAAAATATTAAATGCAGTGAAAATAGAGCTAACAGGGGATTCGAGATAAACATGCCTGTTTGGAAGGAGATATAATGGGACCATGAAAAACCCATAACCGTAGTATTCTTGCTAGCATGTACATTATACAGGGAATGATTCATAGTGCATATAACACAGTGACACAAGAGTAAGTATGATACAGCACGCAAGTAAACAAACACAAGGTCTGTTGAGCAAGCAGAAGTGAATAGAGCCACGCATGACAGTGAAAAGTTGTTTATTCTCTTCATAATGTGGCGCTAAACCAAACTGAGCTCCCTTGACATTTTGTAGCAGGGTGTATTTCTGCATGTGGTCAAGCGGTTTTTGGGAAATGGTAAGGGGTTTTTGAGGTGAAAATATCAAGGGGGCGGGATGTCTATTTTTGAGAATTATTTTGATTGCATAATGTGGGATGTTGTTTTGTATTGCATAATGATGAGTTTAAATTAAGGTGTTCAAGTGTGGCAAACCCATGGAGCCACTATGTGCTAACAATAAGTCCAGTTTTATTTTCAGGCCTTGTAGCAGAAGAGGGATAGAACATTGTTTAATGCTATTACTTAATCTGTTTTTTTTCTATTTACTCTAGAGATGACTAACCCTTTACCCCAGCAGGGCCAGATCCTTGGAGCGCTGGACCCTTGGAGGATGCTATGGGAAGAGGCCCGGGAAAGCCCCCACACAGAAGAATGGGGGTGAACATAAGGAGCCTGAGATGCCAAAAAGATGACATCTGTGGAGGAGATTCTATGAAGTGCCAAACTGGAGGAATTCTGTGGATGACAGCGTTATGTGCAGTGTTGGTGCAGAGACTGATGGACAGGACATCCTGGAGGCGTGATGCTATGTATTCTGGGTACCAGGAACTGAAAATACATATTATTCATTTTGTTTTGTTCATATTCACTTTTGTTTCATTTTTCATGTATGGCTTATGGAGCATACTTCTATGTTGTTTTAAACCAAAATGGATATTGGACTGTGGACAAAGAATGTTTTTTTTTTTGTAAAGTTTTGCTTTTCTATACATTGATATATCCGTGAGAAAGGTTGCTTATCCCATGGAAAATGTATGTAAGTGATGAGCATGTGATTCAAGGTGTATGGGGGTCATTATGAGTACGGCGGTAGGGGGTTAACGGCACCGGTAAGGATGGCGGAGCCGTTAACCCTCTACCACCGCATTTCGAGGTCCCTTAGCGGGTCCCACTAGGGCCGGCTGGTTTTACCAGCCGCCCTTAGCAGGACCCGTTAAGGGACCAGGGAGCTAATAACGGGCCCGCTATTTGCGGGCCCATTATTAGCTCCTTCCCCATTCCCATTGAGCCCTATGGGGGCTCGAATGGGAATAGGGAATGGTTTTCGAAATGGGGACTTACTGGGTTTGCATAGGTCGGAATGTCCTGGTAAGTCACCATTCCGACACCCCGGACACGGGTTTGGAGGCAGCCATGGTGCTATTAGCACCATGGCTGCCTCCAAACTCGTAATGACCCCTAATGATGTTTATTTTGGAATATGGACTTTCCATTTTTTCATGGACATGCATATGTGGACATTTCAAGTGGAGTACATATTTTATATTATTTGTTTCTTTGGTTTAAATATGGACATTTCAAATATGGGCATTTATACCCAATTTTAATTTTTTTTATTTTATTACTATATTATTGTTTTCAACTCCTGTTTTTATGGTGGCTTGTGGAAAAAGAGAGTGTAGAATATTGAATTCTCCCAGAGAAACTCATTCTTATTGGGACACAAAAAGTTGCATACTGTGAAAATCAATTTAAAGAAAGGCAATACATGCTTGGTGGTAGGAGGACCATTCAACTGGGGACCTGAGTAGAAAGAGGTGTGGTGATTTTGGTGGTCCCAATTGTGTTAATGGGGGGGTGGCTTATTGTCTTTACCATTAAGATGAGGGTGTTAGTCATGCTGCTGACAACAATGGGAAAAAGAGAGGTGCCCTGTGGCGCATGCATTCTAGTAAAAGTGGTTGTTGTTCTTCATGTAGTGGTTGTCGAAAGCGTTCCATACATGAGCAACAGAAGGGATGTGTAGGATACTGTGGTACATGGCATTATTTTCAATGGATATAGTAAAAATAAAGGCAAATAGAGACAGCAAATCATTTAGTGCAAGTAGAGGCAGCAAATTAAAAGGTAATGCATTGAGTTCATGGGGGCAGTGAACTAGATTTTCAATGGTGTCAGCAAAATGCATCCAAAGGCAGCAGATTTAAATGCACTGAGCACGCGTACATTTTTTTGCATATTATAAATGAATTCGCCATCTGTGTAGTTTTGCATTGAAAAAAGAACCCAGATTAATCCATTAACAAGTCCCTATTAAATAACATTGGACACTGTTTAATTAGTATTCCCTTTAACATTGAAATGAAAGGTGGCGCAGATGGGAAATTCTGTTTTCGTTCAGTGGAAAGGTGAACATGCAAGGAGATGTATTTGCTGTATTATTCATTTTGAAAGCGCTATTGTCCTGTGCAGGAAGCAAAATTGATGCATGTAGGTCCTCGCTGGGTGATTGGACAGAGAAATGCTATGGTTCTAGAAGGGGTGATAGAAGATGTCAGGAAAGGGCAGGAGGTAGTTTTGACTGACAGGGCTAATCTATTAATGAAGGAGGCAGAAAAAGGTGGGGCAATCTGTTCTTGCTGTCCGGGGAAGAAGGAGAGAGCAGAGCAGACAGAGGGAAGAGCCGAGCTGTCCAGGCCTTTAGATGAAGCTGGGGCTGTGAGCTGAACTTCGTGGATGGCGAAAGCAGCACAGAATTTGCAACACTCCCTTTGCTGATAACCCCGTCGGAGAGAGGGCTTCTCCTGGTAACAGCACAGAGACTTCACAGTTAGATGTGTGTATCTGTGGAAACTGAGGAAAATGCAGAGAGAGTGTAACATTTTCAGTTAGATAGTCAGAATTAGACCATTATTTTAAACTGAGATTTAATTTCTTTTCTCACACTGTAATACACTTTAATTGAGAACACTGTGGCATAACAAAAAAAAATAAAAGTGGCTTGTGCTATATATGTTTGTGTCTTTTCTTTTAGAAAGTACGCTCTGTAATTGCATCGTGTTTCAAGTTTTGGTAAGAAAAGAAAATATGTTTTCACTGTGTACAAACTGGCTCATGTATTTTCTATAAAAGTGTTGATTGTGTAATATATGTATCGCAACATCTATTTCAATATACTACATGCATAAAATAAAATAATCTCACAAAATCCCAAACGGTGGGACTGCAATTTTGTGTCTCTGTTGGTTATTTTGATGAAGGGAATAATTGGGAGGTGTCATAGTGCAATCAACGGTGGTAATATTCTTACCTCATGTGGTAAAGTGAAAGTAAATGTTGGAGGACCATATAGCAAGCTAGAAAACCTGTGATGCATGTGTGTGTCTGTTCAGCTGTGCATGCTTGAAGCTGAACAGATCCGTTAAATACGGTAGGCCGATCTCGTAAATAAGTTATCGGCAAAACAGCTGGGGATGTTATGTTCCTCTATGTGTAAGGTCCAATAATCTGCGCTTACAGTCAACCCTAAACAGAATATAAATATAAGGGTTAGGAGATTTGTCTCATCATATAGTGCAGTACTATAGATATGCTCACCATTGCTATACCACAATTCTAAAATACCACCACTTTACCACAAAACCAAGACACCACGCATGTTATATAATAGCCTTATGACAAAAAACCTAACCCATCTAGATGGATTTTGACAGTAGGACTTGTGTCACACAATGATGGATTTTGCAAGTAGGAAAGGTGTGGCACTTCGATGGAATTATGGGATTGGGAAAATGTGGCACTCAGAAGGATTTTGAGGGTAGGAAATGTATTGCACTCTTATGGATTTTGGGGAATAGGAAAGGCGTATGTATTGCACTTAGCTGTATTCTGGGGTACAAATGTATTGCACTTAGCGGTAGTTTGGGGGTAAGGTATGAGTCACACTAATTCCCACTTCATTGTGACTCTCTCTTGGAGCCCCCCAACGTGTGGACACTTATTTATCAGTCACAACAGCTCCTCTGAATCATTTAAGGACTGGTCCACCATCACTCTGCACGTCTGACTTCCAGGTATTTACGATGCAATATTATGGTGTCCCACCCCCAAACCCCCCCAACCCCACCCCCCCCTTGTTTTCTCCAAGGCATTATTACCAGTGAGTATTACTGCACCCAGCATTTATATAGCTTTCCAATATCTATGGGACTATCACTAGTGCTCGTCTGTGCCCCTATGTGCATGACCGATTACCATGTCATATACGTTTCTAATAATTAGCTTGATAGCTCAAATAATGCCTCCCGTCACGACACGGTTCGATAACAGTGACGCTTTGTAGTTTCCATGGTCACTGCGGCGTCCATCACATTTCCTTTGGCCACATTACGATCATTATCCTTACGCATGCGCATAGCTTAACACGCTTTTCTGTGACGCATGCGCGCTACTATCTGGCTGTTCTATGCGCATGCGCGTTGACCGTTTCTTGTGTATACAGCTCAGTTTCAAACACCATTGAATCTGGCTCCAACGAGGCACTTGTTGCCGGCTCGCCCTTGAATTAGAAAATCATTCTGCTACTCTCGCAGCATTATTCAAGCTGTCGAATTTCGTCTACCCACAGGTAACTGAATTTCCTGTTCGCTTTGTTTCCAGACAATTTACCAGTTAGGGCTTTTGATAACCTTTGGCCACTGGTACATGTGCGTCTTCTTCTTCTTCGCACAGAATTCCTCCATCACGCTGGGGTCATATTACGATTGTTCGCCACTTCCAACATATGAATTTATTAACGCTCTGCTGAAGATTTATAAGAGCGCCCCTTGCACAGAGCCTGCTTTATGAACTACATCTTCATAATCAGGTAATTTTATTTGAGTTTTTTGCCTTTTGTTCCTAAGGCTCAGCTTTTCAAGAAAAGCGCTAATTTAAGCGCCTGGTTTTTAGCTTTGGTTTTTCTTAGCACTAGTATTTACCATATTTATATGGTTTTATCCTCTTTCTACAATTAGGCATTGCACATGAAGACAATACAAGCCATATTTACACTGGCTACAGAGCCTTTATTCATCTTCATGGTAAAGGAACCTGAATCCTTACCTTCAACTTTGTCCCACGCAGGTTAGTTTTTTGTTGGAACACATTTTGGTTTTGGTGGGGCACTGTACTTTCTGCACTCCCGTTTTTTTAATATAATTGTTTTTTAAAAATATACTGTTTTTATGATATACTAAGATCAGTTTTGCTGCACAACACGACATTGATATTTTTTACATATCATTCTTCCCCATAGGGAGACTGGGTCATTACCCTTGAAAAAGGCGCCTGCCGCCGAAACGTCCTGGGACCACTTACCACCTGGATTTCAACAGTCTGTCCCCCTTCATCTTTTGATTAACATCTAGACGTAGGGCCATAGACTTGGTTACCTCCCGCAGAATATTTAGTATACCTTGAAAATAGCAGGTATAATGTATTTGTATCTGTAAAAAAACCCACCCTGGTTCATCACCTACGGTTTTACGTTTTTTCTGTGTTTCTCTAACGACAATTTATGAAACAATTGTTCAGTTTTCATGTTATGTTATTGCAAATCGGTATGGCAACTAATTGAATTATGTTTCCAATCTATTTTTGCTTTGTTTCTATTTGATTATGTTTGCAAAATAAGTGGGCATGTGTTGTTCATATAAAACTATTAAATGTTATGGTTGATTGAATTCATTCCATTCTTCGTCTTTGACATTTTAGTTGAATTAAGCAGCCTAAAAGTCAATTTCATCATTCTATGTGTATTTATTTCTCGTCTAATGAGTTTACAAACTTGTTGATACTTAGTATGTCAAATGGAGTTTACCTCTGCAGTAAATAAGGAATGCAGGAATTGTTTAATGTAAATTAATGTGGTAGGACGCCCTTTCTCATGTTCCCATATGAGTCACACTAAGACAGATTTTGGAGAGTAGGAAAGGAGTCACACTCAGATGGATTCTGGGAGTAGGAATGGCATCACACTTAGACGGATTCTTTGGGTGTAGGAAATGTATTGCACTTAGCTGTATTCTAGGGTTAAAATGTACTGCACTTGGCTGTATTTTGGGTGTAGGAAATGTGTCGCAGTTAGACAGATTTTGGGGAGTAGGAACTGCATCCCTATTAGATGGATTCAAGGGTAAAAGAAATTAGGTAGGTTAACACCTGTGTTGCGCTTAGAAGAAATTGTGTAGATTAGCAAATGTATTGCATATAAAGAACTGTGAAGGCTAGCACATGTATTGCTCATAGATTGTAAATGGGTAGGTTAGCTTAGAAGAAACTGTGAAGGGTAACAAATGTATTGCACTTAGAAGAACTTATGAAGGTCAGCAGATGTACTGCATGTGAAGAACTGTGAAGGCTAGCACATGTAATGCTCTAGAAGAAATGTGGAATGTAGCATGAGGGTGGGCTTTGTCGCTGCACCTAGACATTTAAGGTTGGAATTATATCGAACATGAGGGACCTGTTGATGGGCTGTGTATCAATCTAAGATCCACAAAGAGGGTGGGTACTTTGACGGATCAGAAATGTGAGGCGGACAACTTTGTAAGGTTTTCTCAACAAATGCCATTTTATTAAATTAGAAGGTTGGATAAACGCCCCACTATCCCTACCCGGCAAGGATTTCGCTGCCTAGAATAAACTAAAGGAAACCCTATGAAAGAGGATATCTTTCCCTTACATTTATGCATACAACAGATACATGTATGGCTGCTCAAAGCAATAATGATTGAATTCCTATTGTAGCAACAGTCTCTTTTTAGAGCCTGGGTGAATTCCCCTTCCCCAGATTTCTGCTCCACAGTTCAAGAAAAGAAAGTAAGGAAACCCTGTTTTACAACTAGTTCCCAGCACAGTTATCTGCACCTTCATTTGGTCAATAGAAAGTTCCACCATAGTTCTTAGCAACTTCAATTTGTCAACATAAAGTTCCAAAACTCCAATAATTCAACAAAGAAAGCAGAATACTATTCTTCTCTTTGTCTGATTTATCCTCCTTAGACAAAGGACAACTTCTCAGTTCATCAATAACAACAATGATTGTCTTGGTCGGGATGATTTGTCACAACTGATACATTCTAAAGAAATACAACTTTTTTGTAATAGCTTTGCACATCTCTTTCTTCAGAACCACAAGCAACATAAATTGTCTTGGTCAGACCAACTCTGGAGCACTTCTTCAACTTCCACCTTGTCTACTCCCATGCCAGGTGTCCTCCCCCAAAGGTTTACCATCCAGGTATACTGCCCTGCCCAAACAGTGTTTCACAACAATAAGTGTTTTTGTTGTTAAGGTCAACTGACCCAAGGTTCACAACAGCTTAACAAGATGCAACAGTTAGCAGCTTTAAAATGTTTAACAACTCTTCAGGGAAACCAAGATTCACATTAGTGATCTTTAATACTCTTCTGCAAATAATGCTCCTCTCCTTCTGAATATCCGTTCCCAGAAGGGCAGCCTCTTTTGCCACTCTTGTTTCCCCACTGCACAAGTAACCAAATACTGACAAGCCTAAAGTCTTTTTCTGCTTCTCTCTTGGCTTTGGCAATGTGAGTTAATACCAGCTCTCACCATGTATTGTACCAGGTATGGGAAACAAATCTCACAATTTACGAATCTTTCATTAGCCCCCTATAGCTATCTGCTGGATTGTATTTGCGTTGGTTTTAGTCGCTTTTGGCTTTTGGCTTGGGCAATTCCTGTGGGTGTTACTGCTTAACGATATCGCCCCATCGGGTAGCTGGGTTTTTCATAGACTCACAAGTTTAAAGTGAAAGTCATTTGGTTTTGTTACACAAGGCTTTCACCGCTGTTCTATAGTTTGGTATTCAAGATTATCTTGAGCACCACTTTCACTCATACGCTAGTGCTGCAGTTGCTGCTTTTCAATAGTTTGGTATTCAAAATTACGTTCTGATTTACCTTCACTCATATGCGAGTGCTGCTTATTGATGAACGCTTGCCTGGAACACGCACGCGGGTCCAGAGCGCTCTGGGGTCACTACCTGCTTGTGAACTCCCTGAGTAAGACGAGCGCTTCTGATCCCCATGCCGCTTGCAGCACTTCAGCTTCTGTGGGTTCTCGCGACATGGCAAACTGCTTCTTTTAGTCTGCCTTCCCCCATGCCACCGGCAACAGGAGCTCCTCTTGCTCCTGAGGCCCTCCGGTGCACGCCAGTCAGCAAAGTCTGCCTCAAGGCCCTCAGGTTCATGCCATCCACCTGAGGCGGCCTCATGGAAGGAAAGCTTCCCTCGCTTTTGCTTCCCGCTCCACAGCCACTGCAGAACAGGTCTACAGGGGGCAACGTCCCCCTTGCATGCTTCCCACAGAGCAACCTCTTCACTTCAGGAGTTGGGAAACGCAGACCCTCCCAGGACCGGCAGCTGATATCTGCCGAACCATGGCCCCAGCGTCGTCTCTCTCCTCCAGCTTCTGTCTGGGCTGCCTGCTCGAACCACACTGCTTCTGCTTCTTGCTCTCTCTACTCTTCTCTATGGCCTGTATCTGAGGTGTTCTTTTAAGCCTCACTGTCTGCCTCAGGTGTGGGTAATCTGAATGAACTATCTGACCACTCCTGCAACATTGCACCTTTTAAATCCTTTTCTTTGTCCAAGTACTGAGGAAATTATGGGACTTGAAGTCCCTAATGGCAAATTGAGTGTTTCGAGTTTGATTTCTACTTTTAAACCCAAGTCTGATATTTATAATATTCTTAAAAGGAATATCATGAAGATTAGCCACCAGATCTGATTGAAAAGGAGATGGCAGTTGGTTTAAGTCGTTATTATTCACAGATTTCCTTTCACTGTACCATTGAGTGTTAGGGAGGTTTTTAACTTTATAAGTCTTTCAAATTTTAGAAGGCTTCTTTTTTCTCCCAAGACCTGGGCGTTTGTGATTGTTTTCACTCATATTCATAGGTGTATCTTGTGGAACAGAAAGATGGTTATTATGACAAGCCATCACATACTTTGGCATTGAGGAGAAATCCTCCCTAGAGGAAGACAAATACTGCATCTCATCACACAGAGTATTCTCATTCCCCTGGGCCTTTTCTCCTCCCAGGTGATCCTCCCGCTGAACACCACCCTTGGATCAGGAAGCATCTGCCTTTCCCTGATCACCTGGGAAGAGACTTTAGGCAGGGGTTTAGTGAGGAGTCTGTAGGATTTATCACAGTACTTTATTTCACTTAGATCGTAGGTGAGATTAAATACTGCTTTCTGCACCTAGATGGAATCCAGGGAGTAAACAATGTTGAATGTATAGCTAACTCATTTATTCCTTTTGCACTCCACACCTTTGGAACTTAGCCGAAGGCATGGCCTCACTTCCACCCACATCTGCTTTCACATATAACTCAAACTCTTTTGCACAACACCCCTGGCAGAGAATGCATCTTCCTTTCACAACAACAAATGTGAACTATAGCTACTGTAAGGAATGGTGGCAACAATAAAGACGAACACAAGTGATCACAGTTCAAGGGTGATAATTAAACTGTATGCAGGTTGGAAAAATGCCTATTCTAAACCTAAATCTAAGATGGGAGCAAGCGTCGACTATCAAAGGAAAATAAGGCAGTCCTAGTGGCGTTGTGTCAAATAAAAAGGGCCTATACCTAGAAACCGATTGCCTAACCTTACAACTAATACAAAAAAGGGTGTGGGATGGTTTTCAAGAAACGAAAGAAGTGTTCTCATATAATATGTCAGGATGCGGTAGCTTGGTTCTCCCTTCCCCACGTTTTGAGCACAGGGCAAGGTGGGATCTTGGAGCACAGCACACACTTGAGTTTCCCCAGCACAAGTCGACAGTTCTGTTCCAGTTAATCAGGAGCCTCGATGGCCAAGTTTTGTTTCTCATGAAAGTCTCTTTCCTTCGAGGGCCTGATGTATTCAAGTAACAAAACAAAGGTTTCTTCAACAAATGAAAGTTTGTTTCCGGGGATTTTTCACCCTTCGAACCCCTTCTTCAGGGCACTGACCCCTCTTTACTCTCATCCTATTTAAGGGAATCATGGTGGCAACAAGACAGACACAAGTGATCACAGTCAAGGGTGTCTATTGAACAATGAATGCAGGGTAGAAAAACGCCTAATCTAAACCTAAATCTAAGATAGGAGCAAGCGTTGACAATCAAATGAAAATAAGGCAGTCCTAGTGATATTGTGTCAGACAAAAAGGGCCTGTACTAAGAAACCTATTGTCAAACTTTACAACTAATACAAAAAGGGTGTGGGATGGTTTTCAAGAAAAGAAATGAGTGTTCTTAAAGAATATGTCAAGATGCGGTGGCTTTGGTCTCCCTTCGCCACGATTTAAGCACAGGGTAAGGTGGGATCTTGGTGCACAGCACACACTCAAACCTTTTCAGCACTAGATGACAGTTCCTCTTCAGCTATCAGGGTCGTCGACTGCCAAGTCTTGTTTCTCATGAGTCTCTTGTCTTCGAGAGCCTTACGTATTCAAGCAACAAAATAAATAAACATTTCTTTAACAAATGGATGTTCTTCAGGGTGATAATGGTTCACCCATGGATCTTCCTCTTCTGGACATTGACCCTTCTCATTAATTTGACTCAAAGTTCTGTTCACACAGTAGTGGCAAGGCAATCAATCACCCCCCTGGATTCCCCAATTCTGAGCGTAGAACCCTTGTGATTATTAGCCACACTTCCACGAAGCAATTAATAAACACAAAGTCCTGTTCTATATGTCTGTTGGGTGATGGCTTCACCCCTGGGTCCCCCTTTACCTGGCACAGACCCCTCTTTGCTTTCAGCCTCCCTCCACCGTGTTCACTCTGGCTTTCCCTTCTACGGCTTCAAAACTCTCAATGTCTTTTTAAACAGTTCGTAGTCGACATCCCTCGGCCGGGTTCACGTCTGTCAACAAACTGTTCCTTGGGCCCTTAGACTTTGACCCCCTTTATTGGTATCCCTTCCTAGGGTTCACTCTTACTGTTTCCCAATTTTTTTTACTTTCACTTCTGGCTTTTACTTTCACCAATCTTTGGGGTGACTACTTTTCACCCTTGGATCCCCCTCTACTGGTCTGTGACCCCTCTCGACTGTGAGCCTCCCTCCTCTGGGTTCACTGTGGCCCTCGATTAGGGTGATAGTGGCTCACCCCTGGCGAGATTCACTTCCCTTGTTTTCTCTCTATGCAGGATTCACTTCCCTTGCTTTCACACAGTTTGCAGATCAAAGTCTTTCGATTGTACGGAGATTTCACTAGACGTCCTGTATGACCACTTTGACCTCCTTTTTAACACTTTTCCTAGTTCACAGTTCATTGAGCTTGGTTCAAACTTGCCACTTTGCAATTCTCATTCAACGCAGCCTGGTTCTTATCGGTCCTTCCCTCGACTCACCGGCTGTGATGAAGCACGTGGCTTTCATCTTCACTGGAGTCAAGGCCGGTACCATGGGGCAGGAGTTTACCTCACTCCTGCTTATCGGGGTAGGCTTTCCCCATGTACCATTGACATTTGCTGCGAGACACTTGTGCTATTGTTCTCAGTCTTATGTCCTCTTCCACGAAGGTTCAGTGGACCTGTGACGAAAAGGGCAAGGTCAGTCTCTCCTCACCACCGTCTCTACTCCTGCTGTCTTTCTCCATCTCTTGAACTGCTGTGTTAGTATTAGCAGTGCACGGTGGCGCGAGTTATGGTTGCTTATCTTACCATAACTGCCGAATTTCAGGGGTTTTTCGATTTTACTTTGAACCATAACGTCCCTTTTAACAAAGTTTTTTCATTGAATTTCATAGGTTTTATTAGCGCAACTTAACCATAACATCCCTTTAACAACGTTTTTTTACTGAATTTCATAGGTTTTTAGTAGCGCAACTTAACCATAACGTCGCTTTAAAAAAGTTTTTTTACTGAATTTCATAGGTTTTTAGTAGCGCAACTTAACCATAACATCCCTTTAACAAAGTTTTTTTACTAAATTTCATAGGTTTTTAGTAGCGCAACTTAACCATAACGTCCCTTTAACAAAGTTTTTTTTACTGAATTTCATAGGTTTTTCGTAGCGCATCTGAACCATAACGTCCCTTTAACAACGTTTTTTTACTGAATTTCATAGGGTTTTCGTAGCGCAACTGAACCATAACGTCCCTTTAAGAAAGTTTTTTTACTGGTTTTTATAATATTTTAGTAGCACAACTTAACAATAATAACTTTGACTTTATGTACATGTAATATGGAACATACTGAACCCTTTCTACTGAATTTGACTGTCCACGGACATGTTCGAACAACAGTACCACCACCTAAAAACTCTGGGGGGGTATGTGTAATTGTTATATCATAACATAGGAACATTTAACAAATTCACAAAGCAGCACACATACAAAGTATATGTAGTAATACTTAAGAAATGTAACCCATATATGTAACACACTAACAATTCATTAAAATACAATATGTTCTAAAATGGAATATACCAAAAGAAGATAAAGTGGCTTCCAACATAATTACCTCACAGACACTCCACAACTAAGAGCAAGACCAGACGTACAGACTACTCATCACATACTTTCCTGAAATAGTAAGTGCACTTCATTTTACTCATATATTTATATACTTTCTATATTGGATAAAAAAAAATATTACTTTTTTGTTTTCTCACAGAAATGTGTACTACTCTGGAGTGGCTAGAGGAGCATTTCCCCAAGACGAAATGTCAGAAGATAGTGCACCTAATGGTACACACTTTATTATATAAACCAATTAATAAATATTATTTTGTATACATTTAACATTTACATTTTTTTTTTACAGACCATACAAAAATTGCCACTACCACAGAAAAAGAAGCGGTGGATAACACTCTGGAACACATTAACCAAAAAATGGACCAACTTATGGCAAATTTTAACGATTTAAAGAACTTTGTGGAAGATCACCTAAAACTACCAACAACAAACCATTGTCCCACCTGTACTAGTCCCCCCTCACCATATCCCACTCATTTAACCCCAAACCCTCTCCATGGACCAAAACGTTTTGATGACATTTCCATCCCTTCTTCACCTGATCCCAATTATGTTGAAATCCCTAATTCTCCTGTTTTTGTTTCCGTTTCTGCGCCACCTTCTCAGTCATAAATTTTTTATACATTTCAAATAAAGTTATTTTTTTATATTGTGTTGTAATTACTTTCAGTTCTTTGTGTTAAAACCAATTTAGGTGTCCACGGACAGCGCGGTTGTTCGGAAATGTTCGTAAATAAACGAAAATGTAAGTGTCCTGAGGACACTATATCTGTCCGTAATGTTCTCATGCAAGTTGAAACTGTTCTAAGAACACTCGTACTGTCCTGAAATGTTCGTAAATAAACGAAAATGGAGGTGTCCTTAAGAACACTATGCCTGTTCGTAGTGTTCGCTAGCAAGTTGAAACTGTTCTAAGAACACTCCTGGTGTCCTGTATTGTTCGTAAATAAACGAAAATGGAGGTGTGCTGGGGACGCTATGTCTGTCCATACTGTTCGCAAGTAAGTTAAACTGTGCTAAGAACAAACGGCTGTCCGTAACTGTTTGTTTTACATGTGATGCACTATTAATTAGTTCAGGTTCCGAACACTGTCCATAGAACATCCACACGCATGCGCAAAACAATGTCCGTACATTGGGTTTCCTGCGGACGGCCGCTTACTTAGCGAACATGCTCACAAAGCAATCATGTGACCGCGCCCACGCTGATCGTGTGTTCTGAATGCGTACACTGTTCATATCCCCGAACAGTTTAAAAGTACAATTCCAAGTAATCCACAATATTTCTCACTAAAAACTCACCATACCACAAATCCCACATACTAATCCTAAGTTTCCACATAGTTTTTGTGCCTTTTTGAACCTTTTTTGATGTTCGATCTGTCTTGCGGATGGCGCACATGTCTGCGAATCGTGTACAAGCACCCCTATAAAAGACCACGCCCTAGAGCTCATTCTCATTGTGTTTCTGGCTATTCCACAGAGCACACTGCATTTTGCTGCATACTTTGCAGATTTTGAGATTTCCATCTCCAAGACAATGACATCCATGGCTCCACTATTGCCACCTGGTGCTCCATCTGCCTCAGCACCACCCCCACCCCCTCCACCACCATCATCTCCCCAAGGGCCTGAAGAGGGGAACAGGAGTGAGGATACAGAGGAGAAAAAAGAGGATGACGAGAATGAGGTAGAGGAAATCCCTACTACCCACCCTCGGCGTGATTCTTGGGTGTGGCGGTTGTTTACCGTTCATGGGAATGTTCCTAAGGCTCGTGCGAACCGTGTCACCTGTAATGAGTGCAAAATGGTACTCAGTCACGGGAGGCATGGTGCGTACAGCTTTGGGACCACAACCATGAAGCGACACCTGAACTCATTCCACACTGGGCCCATTCGCCAGGTTGTACCTTGCGAAGAGCGTAGTAGGTTGATTGCCTCTACTTCATCCTCTGTTTCTGATCCTGTCACCACAAGGAACACCTCTGTGGGACAGCGTCTTCCTCAAGCTGCCTCACAGGCCATACAGAATTCTGATGACCCTTACCTTTCGAGGGTCACAGTTGTATGTATGTACTGTGACACAGTACTCTGCAGGGGGGAGCGACTTCGGAGTGCTTTTGAGACTATCGTCTCAGAGCACGAGAAGACCTGCTCACTACCCAAATAAAACCCACTCTACATCTTCCTCTCTCAGCTCGCCCTTTCTTATCCCTATGGTTGGTGTCCCCCCTTTACCCTCCTTTCCCCTCCTCTCCTAGTGTGTCGTGTATAAAAAAACCAAAAAAATACAAAATAACAAAAATCAAAAAAAAAAATAAGGCTCTTTTCAGAGCCGCCTTTCACAGTTAAAAAATAGAAGTGAAGATAAATAAAGCAAGGCCCTTTGTATATCTTAAAAGTCCGCGGACAGTTCGCGAACATAAAAAAAATTGGGGTGCTACCCTATTGTAACCATTGCATTTTTCTCTGGGAGCAAGTGGTGGCTCTGAAAAGAGCTTTTGGGAGGTGTTTGTATGTCAAACTTATAAATACTTAACACCTACTTCAAAATGGATTCTGTATTTCTAAAAAAGGTCGCAATGCATTTTGTACATTTATCAGAAAAATCTGATTGCCAGCATAAGTAAGATGGACTCCATCTCTGCGAAAAATGTGTGTACTACGAAACATAATATTTGCATTGTGAAAAGAAGACATGCCAAAATCTCTTAGGAAGGCACAAACAGCCTTATTGACATTACGCCTTGCTTTCTCCATTTGTGGACCACATGAGAAAGAACAAAGCCACATTTGTCTCTGCGCAATCCGTGAAAAAATTACTTTGGAGTTTGGAAACATGTCCATGATCTTCTGAAGTCCTTCTTTCATTGCAAATTGCAAAGAAATTCCAGACACATGTCCTAAACTGTTCCTTCCACAATAAATTACAATTATGTCTGGATGTTCCTCTATCTTCAAAGTTGCACAGAGAGGTAGCAAGTCCAACCACTTCATTCCACGCACTCCATTCCAGTGCACTTCCACATGTGGGAATCAAAGATCTATAGATACTCCACAGCTTTCTGCATGCACCTTCAACCAATGTATCCACGAGTCTCCCAAAATCCACACAATCTGTTTTTTGAAACACTCAGCCATATCTGTTCTTCTCTCAGCAAAAAGAATATCTGAGAAAACCCCTCCTAGCACAACACACTCACTAAACTTTACTGACCAATCCCTTGCTACATTCAATCTCATTTGCATGCCTCCCCACCCCAAATTCCCCGGATGTAATACGCGGTGTCCTAGAACTACCGCCATGTCCGCGAACATATCGTAACATGGACAGCCCTTCTACCATTTCCACTTCACTCTCTGTACATTCCCTCATTGGATGTAGCTAAGAAATCACATGACCATCCACCAATCAAATCCAAGACCTCTACATGTAACTGCATCATCATAGATCAGCACTGCAAATGTACGGTGAATCTCTCGGAGTACAAGTCTCATACCATTGGCAAGCACGATCTACGAGAAATACTATACAAGTCTAGAAGATTCTATTTGCAGCTTCGTCCATATCCATATGCATGAACACAAACTACAGGTATGCATATTTTCTATACAGTACATGAACACATTTTCTAACCGACATTTACCTTGTATAATCTGTAAAATGAATCTACGATCATTTTTTCATTGTCCTAAAATGAACTGTGACTTACAAACCTTTATACCGTTTAATTTCTTCATACACACACACACACGCAAATAATGTTAAACCAACATTTTTTAAATAAAATATATAGACTACATATAATCAAACAAAAGTACATGCGCACTCTATGATCAAATCTCAAACAATATTTGTACAAACACGTAATTGGTTTTAATTTTTTCAATTTATATAATTACTTACATTTATATAGGACAAGCAGGCTATGACATTGACTCACTATTGTGTGGAAAAGCAGGCTATGACATTGACTCATTATTACCTAGATAAGCTTAATTTTCTTTCCTACAGTTAATCATAAGATAGTTTTCATGGTTTTGAGGAAGGCGCTGAGCATTTCAATTTAAAAAATCTATGTCTAAATTAAAAACAGTGCTATATACAAACCAAACTACTAATTTCTTTCTTTTACAATTGCAGTGAAGACCATTCTCCAGAAAAGAAGCAGTCTAATTTGAAGTACAAAGAACAACTAAGAAGTGAACTGCTCATTTTAGAAAAAAAGTAAGTAAAGTGTTACCATAATATTTGAATTATTACTCAAACACGCTGTAAGGTTAATTCATGCTATTTCTGTGCCTAAGACTAGAGATTCTGCACCATTCTGACCAAAAATCCCCCCGTCTTAAACAGTGATTTACTGACAGAATGGCCCATAACTTCCTATTTTTCGACACACAAATTACCCTTCTCAGCGGCTAGAATTTAGATGTTGTGGAACAAACAACTGTTTTAATTGTATAGCTTTAGATATACTATTTATACTTCTCCAAACCACTGGTTTACTTTTTTCTGTCATCTGAACCCCAGTTTAGTAACACATTAATTCAAGAATACCCATCCCTACTAGTTGTACTTCCCAAAGCACAATCGCACACCATTACATACATCTTTATCATCTTACTCAAACACTCATGCACACAACAAACATGCATTCCAGAACACCACAACCCATACCTTCTGTATTTTTTTCAACAGACCCTAAAGAATGCCTACCAAAAAGCAACTCCGTAGAAAGGAACGCAGAAGTATAGCAAATGAAAAGAAAACTCTCCAACATAAAAATCCATCTATAGCAGAATTTGTAAAAAAAGTTGAAACACAACAGCTAATACAGTCATGTAGTGAAACAGAAGAAGTTTCTAGTACAAGAACTTTGCCTCCTCTATGAAAAAGTAAAACAAACCAAAAAACAATTAACAGAAAATCAACTATCACTACAAATAAAACTTCTTCTATAAATCTTGATGTAGTAAAACTAACCATACCAAGAAAAGTATTTTAGCCAAAATGTTCAGTCAGAAAGTCCTTCAAAATCTTATGAAAACAGGAGAGAAACCAGGTTCAACACTTCAAACCTATCGTAGAAAAGTAATCTTAGAAGCGTTGATAGACAGTGCAATTCTTCTCAAAAGAAAGTTATTTATTTTAGTGTTAAACAGAATAAAACCACTAACAAAACGAATAACTAAATTACAAAAAAGACTTCTCAATAAACAAATGTCAACAGAAATAACTTCTTAAATATCTATGGAGGTGAATGGAGTCACACTACAAGCACAGAACCATACTTTAATGAAGAAGCGTACAAACAAAAGCAAACAAATACAATTGCCATACATAGCAGTGGTCTAGGTTATGAAAAAGTTAATAATACCATAATGGAACAAGAAGTACTCCTTACAAAAATATGCCCTGAAAACGTAGATTTACCCCTCCATTCAACTGAATCAGAACATCTAGTGTACAAATGGCCATGCACGTCAATGTGTAACATTCTCAAAAAAAATTTCAAGTCTTTACGCCAATTCCTCAATCAATATGTGAAAAGCAAAGACAAAATCAAAATTAAACTACTGCAAAATATGGATGCTTGTCCAGTGCGCAAGTACACAGGACTACAAGGACATTCATTGGCCTGCATTACAGGACCTACTTGCAAAACAAACTTCCATGATATCAAAAGGATATCAACACATCATGCAAGTATAAGAAATCTAGTTTATAAACTGTACTATGCTAAAACTCCTGCTTTAGCACTATCCAATTTAAATAACATTCTTCTACATGGTACAGCAAAAGACCTACTAAAAGAAATTGACTATATCCAGACAAAATATGTTGGAAGTGAAACCCACTTACAAGATGAATTAGCTGTAAACCAACTTCGTAACAATTCTGCAAATGGCAACCTTTCACTACACACATACAAAAAAGAAATACTAAAATTTGAAAGTACTCCAGCTGAAGTACCAAACCACGTGTGTGTATGTTGCCGCAGAACTTTTTATAAAAGCAACACAAAAACTGTAGACCTATCATACAAAATAGAAGACAGTGAAGAATCCAAATGGTTTGAATTAGCTCTCTACCTTATAGCAGAAAACAAATACAAAATAACTGACCCCATAATACTTTGCAGTTACTGCACTACAAAACTTGACAACAACCAAACTCCTTCACGTGCTATCACAAATAACTTGGAATTATATCCACTACCAAAACCGCTTCAACAACTTAATTTATATGAGAGCATCATAATTCAAACAGTGCACCCATTTCAAGCAATAAAACGCCTTCAACCAAAAACTACAAAATTACCTCCCTCTGAATTAGTGAAAGGTGTTTGTGGAAAAGTAGTGTATTTACCATTAGATCTAAAAGAAAATGTGCACACTCTAGGAGTGCAACGTCCAATGCAACAATCTTTAATTATCTTGGTAAATGGAATACCTACAAAAGACAAAACAATTCGGCAACAACTGGTAGATTTACATAAAGTTAGAGAAGCCCTGCAATATCTGATGAATATTACAAAGAAATTAATATTGAAGAAAACTTGAAAGATACAACTGAAATAATTCAAGAGACACAAGAAGCTGGTCAATTTGAGCTCCTAGATCCTGCTACAATATCAAACACTTTAGACCATTATACAATTCATCCATTGCACTCTAATGACACCATAGAAGATGCACTGGAAACGTACCAAATGCGTCAAACAAAAGGATCACCAATCAGCATATGGGAAAAAAGTATAGAAGCACGTGCTTTTCCTCTCCTCTTTCCGACTGGCAAAGGAGGAAGATACGATCATAGACCTATTCAAATATCAGCATCAGAATATCGCTCATTATGAATGTATTCTGAAGATACCAGATTTTGACAAAATGTGGAATACATATTCCACCTACTCTTTGAATGTGAACTAGCAACTTTATGTTACGGAGTTGCACACATATTAAAATCAGGATCACACTTTCAAAATATGACAGCTACACAATTATTACAAAAAGTTCAACAAAAAGATGAGGTTTTACAAGCAAATCTTACAAATCTATTAGCAAATATGCGTGGTACTAAAGAGTACTGGTTTCAACGTTATGGAGATATACGTTGTATGATCAGAAACCTTGGCCCACCCACTTGCTTTGTTACATTAAGCTGTGCAGAATATGCATGGGAATATTTACATGCTTTCCTACGCATATCAAATGAAAACAAAGCAAACATATATATACTAACACCTGGAGAACTTTGTTCTCAGGATCCTGTTAATGTTTCAAGATATTTTCACCATCGCTTCATTGCTATGCTACATTTTATTTGTAATAAAACTGTTCCTCCCCTTGGAGAAGTGCAACACTTCTTTTGGAGAAAAGAATACCAATCCAGAGGAGCACCACATGTCCACATGCTTTTATGGATTAAACATGCTCCTAGGTCAAGACAGTGATGCTACAAAAACAAAGGGAAATACTACACCAAATGCCGATTTGGTTTCCCTAGACCAGTTACAAATACAGGTCAAGTGAACAACCTCATGTCTTCAGTTAGACATAGTGTTAAAGGTAAGTCACCTAAAAATACATATTGCATAAAAAGAAAAGAAGAAGAAAAATATATCAATGATTACAATGCAATCATTGCCCACTTATGGAACGCAAAAATAGATGAGCAGTACATTGCAGAAAATTCTACTGCAGTTGCACGATATGTCACAGCATACTTAACCAAATCAGAAAAGACAGAGCTCCAAGACCTCTGGAATGACCTGTCATCAGATAAAACAGTGTCTCAGAAATTATACAGCTTGGGCATAAAAATGCTGTCCCATATAGAATGTGGATCCTATGAAGCAGCTGATCGATTAACTGGTACTGCATTGTATGGTAAATCTGCAAATATAGTATGGCTAAGTCTTGGTCAAGCTAAATCTAGAAAAAGAGTTCTAAAATCATACCAAGATATAGAAACAATAGCCAAACATGATCCCAACAGCCAAGACATTTTAAAAAACAATTTATTGGACACATACTAACCAAACAGGAGTACCACTTTGGAAACCATGTGTCTATACCACATAGCCCAAAACTACACATACAAAAATAATATAAAACCTGATGAACAAAACCGTAAATACAAAGTGACAAATTGTGAAGGCAGCTTAGTAAAACTCACCAAACCAAATTTAATTAATTATATCAAATTGTCATTAAAGACACCTCAACATAAAAAAGTATATTACATGTCCCTGTTACAACTCTTTAAACCATGGAGAAAAGAAGAAGAAATACTAGATAACTATGACTCATATGAAGACGCTTTCAAAGCAAATGAAAGCAGTATAACTGATGTAAACTTTGCACAGTACAAAACAATGTTGCACAATGAACAGCAACACGAAGAAGAACTCCAGGCCTAACAAGATAAGGACACTCCTGACATTAGTCAACCTTCTGTCACAGGAAGCCAAGAACCACTGGGAGACCTACTAATAACAAATGAGGCAGAATTAGCTATGATAGAAGTAGAAAACACCATGTGTCAGTATGAAGATAAAGAAGACTTAACTATAATACAATCAAAGCTAAACAATGAGCAACGTCGCATTTTTCAAGAAGTAACAAAAGAAATTGCACATGGTGTACAACATAAAAAGAAAGAATGCACCTGTCAAAATTACAAATGTATACTATTCTATGTCAGTGGTGAAGCTGGTTCTGGCGAAACATTCCTAATCAAAATCATCAGTAAGTTCCTTCAACAATTGACAAACAACAAACTGTCAGCTGTTGTCACTGCCCCCACAGGTTTAGCTGCCTACAACATAGGTGGTGTCACTTTACACGGATTACTACTCCTGCCAGTAGAACACCAAAACAAATTAGATTATTACAAACTTTCTGCAGAAGCTGCAATGGAACTACGCAGAGTATTGAAACACATGAAAATGCTACTAATAGATGAAGTGAGCATGGTGTCCAACCTAATGTTGGCTTTGATTCACCTCAGATTACAAGAAGTACTCAAAACAAACTATGAAGAGCTCTTTGCAGGAACACACATTATTGTTTTCGGAGATCTTCTTGAATTGACATCAGTAAAAGGTGAGCCTATTTTTAAAACATTAGGACACAAACTCTGCCGTAAAACTGTTGGCAGCATAGGAAATGTCAACCTTTGGCAACATTTCCAATACAGAGAATTAACATAAAACATGCGCCAATCTGCAGATCTCACTTATGCCAACATCTTAAAAAGTATCAGAGTTGGTATACTTTCTAAAGAAGCAGAAGCAATATTGAAAACCCGGCACATTCATGCACTTTATGGTGATAATGCATGTGCTACAGATGTTATGGAACAATTAGCCCACAAAAATGTCAATTGTATGGCCTTAATGCCAACTCTTGCAAGCTGTTTCAAATTCAATGAAATAATGTTAAGTAAAGAAATGCAACCAATAATGGAAATTAGCGCCACAGACAAACTAGATGTACATGGAATGACACTACCCATGTGTGACCAAGCCATAACAAGACTAAATAGTTTAGAAAAATCAATCTCAAACACAGCAGGCTTGGAAAAGATATTAAAATTATCCTTAAATTGCAGAGTAATGCTGAAAGGTAACCTTGACGTGGAGCAAGGACTAGTTAATGGAGCACTGGGTACAGTTGTTGGCTTTCAAACATACCCGCGTAACAACAAAATTCAGTTTGTCAATATTCTCTTTGACAAACTTTCAGAAGTAAAAAGAATAGGACGCTCAACAGCTCGATTCCTTCTCTACAAAGACATGTATGTATGCAGAGTACAATTTTCTCTAACTCTTGCATACGCAGTCACCATTCATAAATCATAAGGTCTTACCCTAGACAAAGCAATGATAGACATTGGTAACACAGTCTTTAAAGAAGGCATGCACTACGTAGCACTATCACGCTTACGTACACTTGATGGTCTATTTCTAATCAACTTTGATGCAAGTAAAATAAACGCTGATATTCCTTGCATTTTAGAATACATTAGACTTTGTTCACTATACACTCCCCATCTAAACACATATTCTGTTCCACAAAAAGTAAAACATTATAAAAGAAAAATAAATCAAACAGAAAAGCAACAGGATGTCACTGCAAGTCCTTCAAAGAGCGTTAAAGAAAGTAATACTTCATCAAGTGCCACAAGCAAAAAAGAATCAATTAGGGAAAGTAAACCAGGTACTTCTTAAAAGAAGGAAGACAAACTCCAAAAAAGCAGTCAGATACAGAACTACCTGGTCCATTTAAACTCTCAAATATAGTTGGTGTAAGTTGCTACGCAAATGTAGCAATGAATATTCTATTTCAATTACCACCAATTGTTTTGAACATTTACTTACACAGTACAGACCCATTGTGTTTGCAAATGTTAGTACTTCACAGAAACGCAGCAAACAATCCTGACAACACGTATAGTGTTTATGGAATAAGACAACAATTGGACTACTGTGCTGGAATGGTGAAATTCACTATAAACTCACAGATAGATCCACAAGAATTTCTAATGTACTTACTATTAGTACTGGAAAACAAAAACATACCAGAAATTAAATCTTCCAGATTTCATACATGTGGAAACATACATGCACTCTCTGCAACAATGTGACACAAGAACAAATCCCCAATGAACGCTTTGTGTATATATCAATACCTAATTGTGAATCCGTTCCATTTCAGCAACTTGTACAAAATGCAAACCATGGTAGATTATGTTCGACCTGCAATTCAGATAATCTCTCCACGTTAGTAATACAAACACATAGTAAATACGTAATACTAATGCTTCTACGTTACAATGCAGATGGTACCAAAAACAACTGCAAGCTGACTGGATTCACACATGGTCAAATATCACTTGGTAGGAAAACCTTCACAACAATAGGTATAATCTACCACGCATGAGCCACAACCAATTCAGGGCACTTCACTGCATATATAAAAAAGAAATGTGGATAGTTTGAATGTAATGATAGTACCAATACTCTAAAGCAGAAATTACCAGCAAATCTTACAAACGCTTATTTAATGTTCTTAAAACCAAAATTTGATAACTAAACTGTACTTAAACCTTAAGTACACTTGTAGTAAAAAAATATAAACTGTCAAAATATTCCAAAAGCAATCTAACTGCCCAAAGATGCTACAACAACTAATCAGATAAATTAATACCACTCAAATAGAGAAAAAAACAGACAGTTAGAATATGCCAATTGGTATCTAACTGTCCCAAAATTTAGAAATATCCAAACAGATAAATCAATACCACAAAATTATATAAAAAAATAAACAGTTAGAATACGCCTACTGGTATCTAACTGCTCCAAAATTTTACAATATCCAAACAAATACCTAATATCTTACTGCTCCCAAAAACTGGAACAATCCAATGTACAAAGCATTAGCCAGAAACAACAAGTAAATACTGAAAACACACAAACAAATAAACTGTAGCATAACACAAAAGGTTTTTTTTTTTAATCCAACATGGATTTTTTTTCTCCCACAGACCCAATGATTTTAGCAACAAACACAGAAACTGAGCAAATTGCACAGTACTCTGGTTTGTCATCTACTAAATATGAGGGTCAAAAAAAAGAAGAAAATGTTGATTGTACAATGTAGTAAGTCTTTATAAAATACTAATACTAACATGCTATTTTCTTTTATCACAGAAATGAACAGGAAAAACATGGACTCCCGTTACTAAACCAAATAGTAAGTATAACATGATAAATACAACGATCGCAGCATATCATACCCATACTGGCTTACAACAATGTTCCTTATAAATTTGTTTTTGACCCAAAGTTATAAGCCACTATGAGTGTGATATGCTGCAGTGCTTGTAGCCAGAGCATAGACTCTTGGGTGCATGGCATATGAGTGTGATATGCTGCGGTGTTTGTGGCCAGGGCATAGAGTCTTGGGTGCATGGCCAAATGGACATGCACCCAACATTCTATACCCTGGCCACAACTACCGCAGCATATCACACCCATAGATTCAAGCATTGCAACCCTTTTAATGTCCGCCAGAGGATGATACGGACAGCGTCCTCAGGACACCCCCCCATTTTCTTTATGTACGAACATTTCAGGACACCGCGAGTGTTCTTAGAAAACTTTCAGCTTGACAACGAACAATACAGACAACGTGTTCAGGACACCCCCTACGAACATTCCAGGACCCCACAAGTCTTCTTAGAACACTTTCAACTTGACACCGAATCCATTCTGCTTATTCACAAACATTTCAGAACAGACATATTGTCCGCAGACAAATCAAACACAACAAAAGCGTCTAGCACATACAAAAAATACAACATTGCACCTATCTCATACTCCCCCACCCTCCCCAAACACTCTTACACACCAACACACTCCACTAAATACAATTTTTAAACCAAGTTTCACCTCACTGTCCGCGGTCGTCCGCTAATGCAAGATGTTGGGCGCCACCAAAAATCTGACGTGCTCCACGCCCCACGCTGTCCAATCAAGGAACATGTCGGATGTCCGCGGACATCGCGCAAGCCGCTCGGCCAATCAGGGCACTGTCCGCGAAGCGAACAGAGATATCACAAATTTGTTTGCCTTACATTTTGGTCATTTTAAAAAAAACTACTGGACGGATTTACACCAAATTTGCAAAAGCACGCTTTCGGGACCAAGCCCCCGCTCCTGCCGCAAATTTGGTGTAAATCCGTCCAGCGGTTTGGGCTGCAGGCGTGCGCAAAGTTTTTTCCCATTATGTCTAGTTTTGGGATCCCCCTTATAACTTTGCCCCCCCCTGGACCAAACCTCTCCAAACCTTGCAAAAGAATTCAGAGTGGGCCATATACTTTTTTTGCAAGGTTTGGTGAGGATTCGTCCAGAGGGAGCGAAGTTATAAGCCACCCAAAAAATGTTCTTCCTATGGAAACACCAACTTAACCATAACTACATGGACGCTACCACGTCTATGTAATATATATATATATGGGACAGCAATCACCCAGTGGAGACAATACAATTCAGAAAATAAGCAAATCAATTGAATTCACTTATAATGATGCAAAATAGAAACACAGGAAAAAGAACAGTTTTGATTAATAATTTCTAATTTGGTACACCTATGGGTGCTTATCGGTGGATCATGTACACACAATTTTAGGCTTGTAACATTAATAGTTCTGATACAATAGGGATATTTTCATAACTTTGGTTCCTTAAGTGATACAGGTTTCATCATTGTCTTCAAAGCACAAGCCTAAAATTAGGTTAACATCTACCAATTTTCAGACTTATCCTTCTTTAGGTTGCACAGTTAAAGAGTTGCAAACTTAACCACAAATACAGATTTAAACACCAAGAAGTTCAGAGTTTTTTTTTCTTCTTTCAACAAACAACAGCTGTCAGATCCCTTTGATCAGGGTGGGGTGTAGAGAGAAGCATCCTGTCCCTCCCCTGCAGAGCATGTCCTTTGTTCTTGGCACAGCCACAAGACGAATGTCTAATGAAGTCTCATTGTGCTCCTTGTTGTCATTATCCGGGAACCATTAGCATCACTTAAGCCTTCCTATAGCAGTTGAGTGTCAAGCTGAAATTTGAATCTTTCCCAGGATGGGATGTCAGATCAGAATGAAATAGTTGATTAGCTCCAGATGGGGTTCCTTTAAATTAAAGTCTTTTCATTTCACACATATAAAATATAAGCACAGTTTATAAGGGATTTGGACATTTAAAAGAATTAGCCCTTCACAAACATGCTTTAAATAGGTGAATTTTGCCCTGTTAATCAGGAAACAGAAACACTTTTAAACTGGGTTTGACAGCTAATTTTCTGATGCAGCTGTCAATCATCGAGGCCTGGCCTTCTCTGAGCCACCTGTAGAATACTTGATTTCAGCAACTTTTCATTTCAATAGCTCACTGGGGAAATGACTGAAATTAGCCACAAAACAGCACTTTGAAGGTTGAAATTGATTAAGAGAACCGTGTTTAAAGGCATTTTTGGATTTTGACCCACTTCTGTGGCCTTGATTCGTGTAACTGGTAACAACACTCACTGGCGGCTGTCATGTTGCCTACCCCCGGGCATCCGGATCGAGTCCATCAGCCCCGGGAGCAGGCATCCAGATACTCATTAAAACCCCAACAGCCCCGGCTGGGGGCTGTTTGGATTCAGTCCTGGCGCCTTAGGCGCCAGGCTCATCATAGAAATCAGTCCTGGCGCCACAGGCGCCAAGCTCATAGACTTTACTTACCTTATGCAGACCATGCTGCAAATGAGTCCGAGCCAACGTGAGGCCTGGATGGGACTATTTTATTATAGGGACTATTTTTCATTCGGGTGTGGTTCTGGGGAACTTCTTACCTGGGACTACTTTGCAGGCTATTTAAACCACACCCGAACAGCAGCCCATGCTTTGCGTTATTCTGCATCCAGCAGCGTGACGCTTACCGTGTCTGCAAGTCAGCATCCAGTCTTCTGCCACGCCCGCCTCGAATCCGGAGCTCCTAGACAAAAGGCAAAGAAAGGGGAAGAGGTCAGATCACAGACATTATTTGATTCCTTACCTGATTCCGGACCCAGCACATCTCCGAGCCTGGAAAGGACATTATTTCAGCACGCATCGCTTTGCCAGCAGCAGCGCTGCGTTATACTCACCAGTCCACCGCATCTTTCGACTCGGCGCTGCCTCCATCATTTTCTTCGTCGAAACCCAGCACCTGGGGGGAAAACAAAAGGAATAACAAGGTGAGCCGAGAAAACCAACAGGACAATCTTTTTGCCACCATAGGCTTACCTGCTTTACCACCGGAGGTATTATTCTTTAATTCGCTGCATCTTCCTATGCCGCACCTATAAAGGGAGAGAAAACAGCAAGTTAAACTCGTGCAACTTTTACCGGACAGTGTTTGGTAATACAGACTCTTACCTGAACGCCATCAGCTGCCTCCTGGCAAAATTCTTTTGGACCCAGCTGCAACCTAACGAGGGAATGGAACAAGAGTGAACATCAGACATATTGAACTCTTTGAACTTTATAGACACTGGAGTCAATATGCCTCCGGAACTCCTCCAGTACCTTCAACCCAGTGAAGTAACTGGTATCTACGCGCCCCTGCATGCCATGCCGGATGGAGAGCTCATCATTTAAAAACATAAGGTGAGGTTACCAATGGGGAATATCGGAGGTGATTAGTGGGGAGAACGAGAACTGTTGGGGGGCCATCACTAAAGTCCACGGGTGGCTAAATCCCTTTCTCCACTTGCAGGAGAATACTTCTACAAGTCCAGCAGACAAGATTAGGTGGGCCAGTCCAGACTGTCATCTCTTCACTACGCATCACGTTGGTGGAGACCTCAGCTGTCCGGGTCCGGTCGACGCCCCTGTGGGAACCAGGTGAGCATAACAGAACGCAAAGCCTATCTACAAATCCCCACCCGGGCGTAATGGAGACCTCAGAAACCCACCAACTAGCCCAATTGTTAGGAGAACTTAGGGCAGAATTGCACTCCGCGTGCCAAGAAACTAATGCCCTCAGGAGAGAACTGATTGTGTCAAAGGAGCGCACTGATGATCTTGCCAGACAACTGCTGCAAAACCAAGCCGGGCAAACACCACTACCTGGACTTGGGGGTAATTCAACCCCCGTTTCATCGAGCAGCCCTGTGCAGGTGGTTCTACCAGGGAGCATTCCTTTAGCTCCACCCGAATGCTTTGCTGGGGACCCGAAAAGGTTTGCCGTGTTCATGAACCAATGCCGCTTGCACTTTTTATGCAGACCAGGAGCTTTTCCAAATGACCAAGCCAAAGTAGCCTTTGTACTGTCATACCTTAGTGGCAGCGCAGCGGATTGGTCAATTCCATTAGTCAACCAGGATGACCCTCTTCTTCGGGATTTTCAGGGTTTTCAATTGAGCATGGAAAGAATATTCGCCAGATATTCACAGGGACAGCCCCTGGATAACAAAATTCTATCCCTACGACAACGAAACCAGGACCTGCTAACTTATATCGCAAACCTCAATAGGTTGGTGGTGGAAACCGGATGGCCAGAGGTAAAGCGAATTACATTATTTCATTGTGGACTTCGGGGTGAACTCAAAGATGTTTTGGCCCAAGTTGTGAACCCACCTCAGGATTGTGCAGAATATATAGACTTAGTGGTCCAGCTAGACCCCGACTTCAGAATAGAAAAGCTGATCGAGCTAAATTCGAGAATCGGGTATTGGTTAAACCCAATGTTACTCCCAAAGGAACAGATGCATCAGAACCAATGCAGATCGGGGGTGTTAAGGGACCCTTAACTCAAAAAGAAAGAGAAAGGAGACGACAGATGCAGTTGTGTCTGTACTGTGGGGCCTCAGGACATTTTCTACGGGATTGCCCTATAAAACCATCCAAGAAAGTAGTCGGAGTTGCTGATAGAAATCAAACAGAGCCTGATTCGGGAAACGACCACGCCTGACAAGAGTAGAGGTCCGCTTGCCGAGCTTAAAGAAGGACACTCAGACGTTGCACTTAATCATACCAATGATCCTTATTGATCCAAGGCAGCCATCACGTATGCACACAGTTAGGGCATACATTGATAGCGGGGCCACAGGAAACTATGTGGACCACGAATTGGCTTCTAGGATGAATCTACCTCTCTGCAAAAAGACCACTTCGGATATTATCACCACAGTCGATGGAACTGAAATTGCCTCTGTGCCTGTAACTCATTCCAACACAGAGATGACACTGTTGGGTCAAGATGGGCATCAAGAGACTAAGGTGTTTGACTTAATCAAAGCCCCGCAGTTCCAAATAATACTGGCGATACCTTGGTTGGAAACACATAATCCTTGTATTGATTTGCGAGAGAAGAGAGTAACCTTCCCGGAGTGTGCACACACCTGTTACCCGGAATAAACCTTGAACAAAAGCCTAGCCACAGTCGCTAATCCAGTCATGCAGTTACCTCAGGAATATCAAGAATTCCAGGATGTTTTCCAAAAAGAACAGGCAAACACCTTACCACCTCATAGATCATACGATTGTCAAATCGACCTCATACACGGTGCACAACCTCCATGCAGTAGAATCTACGCCCTTACGGAACCCGAAAACCGTCACCTACAACAATACTTGGACCAATACCTTGCTAATGGCTTCATTCATCCATCTAAGTCCCCTGCATCTTCAGCTTTATTCTTCGTGCCCAAAAAGGAAGGTGACCTCAGAACGTGCATAGACTACCGCGCATTAAACCAGATCACAGTGAAGAACCGATATCCATTGCCTCTGATCGCCGAACTACTAGACCAAGTAAAGGATGCTTACATCTACACTAAATTAGATCTCCGAGGGGCATATCATCTGGTACGTGTAAAGAAGGGCTACGAATGGAAGACCGCTTTTCGCACCAAGTACGGATTATTCGAATATCAGGTGATGCCCTTCGGGTTGTGCAATGCACCAGCAGCCTTCCAGTATTTTATGAAAGATGTCCTTCGTGAACTCATTCACGTCTGTGTTGTCGTATACATAGACGATATTCTAGTGTACTCCTCCTCAGAATCAGACCATATTAAGCACGTTCGTGCAGTCCTTGAGAAACTATGCCAGTACAAGTTATATGCAAAATTGGAAAAATGTGTTTTTCATGCTACAGAAGTTGAATTCCTTGGATTTATCCTGACTCCAAAAGGAGTCCGAATGGACTCTCGAAAGGTGGACGCAATTCTCAAGTGGCAATCACTCAGTTCAGTTAAAGGCGTGCAAAGCATGCTTGGATTTGCTAATTTCTACCGCAGATTTAAATTGAAATTCACGTCAGCACCTGTCTTAAAGCATCCACGCCCCGAGCTCCCATACATAGTTGAAACTGATGCATCCAGTTTAGCCATGGGGGCTGTCCTGTCCCAGAAGGATCCAGAAACCGGTCAACTTCATCCAGTAGCATTTTGGTCCAGAAAATTCTCGGCCCCTGAATTAAACTATGCGGTTACCGATATAGAGTTGTTAGCCATTAAATCCCCCTTCAAGGCTTGGCGGCATTATCTTCTCGGTGCCAGGCATACCATTACTGTAATCACCTATCACAGGAACTTGCAGTATTTAAAAACAGCCAAGGCCCAATCATCGCGTCAACTTCGATGGGCCTTATTCCTTGCCGAATTCAATTTCGTGATCACTTACCGACCAGGTTGTAAGAATGGTAAGGCAGACGCTTTATCCCGAATCGGGTTGGGAGAAGCATATTCGAACCCAGAACCGGTGCCTATAATTCCTGAACAAAGAATTCTTGGGATAACTACTCTACAGAACTTAGAAGATATTTATTTAAAGATCCAACAACTTTTCGAGTCAGCAGCCCTGCAGGACTGGGTTAAAAAGATTATTCACGATTATTCAGTTGTCAATGACCTACCTTACTATCAAGGGCGTCTATTTCTACCACACAAGGAACTACAAGAACAAGTCATCTCCAATTACCATGAAGCTCTGATGGAAGGGCACCCAGATATTGCAAAAACTGAAGCTAAAATTAAAAGACAATTCTGGTGGCCCACCTGGAGAAAAGATGTAAAGTCATTTGTACTGTCTTGTGGCATCTGCGCCCAGAACAAAAGCCAAAAGAAGAAACCAGCTGGTCTTTTACAACCTTTAGATATTCCATCCACACCATGGCACACTTTGTCTTTAGGCTTTATTACAGATCTACCGCCATGCAATGGATTCAACACCATTCTAGTTATTGCGGATCTTTTTTCCAAGATGACCCACTTTATTCCTTTAAAAGGATTACCTTCTGCTTCAATCTTGGCCAAGGAATTTCTCAAAAATATTGTTTGAATACATGGATTTCCTTCCGTATTGATCTCTAACTGAGGTAGTCAGTTAATTTCACAATTTTGGCAGAAGTGTTTTCAATTGGCACAAATCGACGTAAGGTTATCAACCAGTCACCATCCCCAAACCGATGATCAGACGCAGAGAACCAACCAGACTCTTGAACAATACCTACGTTGTATGCTCTACCAAACCGAAGGTAATTGGAAGGACATTTTATGGATTTCTGAATACGCATAAAATAACTCTGTACATTCAGGAACCGGACAAAGCCCCTTTTATACCATATATGGACATCATCCTCGAACCTCAGAACTCGATTCGCCCCAGCATTTAGAAATGCCGGCAGTAACTCATCTGCATTCTACTATTACACACGCCTTTAAAGAGGCAACAAAACATTTGAAACAAGCAAAAGATAAATACAAGAAAAATGCTGATCAACATAGAAGTGAGACCCCACCATATCGAATCGGAGACCAAGTTTGGCTGGCTACAAGACATATTCCTCTGAAAGGAACTCAGACTTTTAATCCTAGATATTTGGGACCTTACACCATTTAGGCCATTATCAACCCGGTGGCCGTCAAATTAGAATTATCCTTTAATATGCGGATTCATCCTGTCTTTCATGTTTCACTTCTAAAACCAGTTCAACCCGGGACAACATTAACCAAACCACCTGACCCCATCCTAATAGATGGAGAACCTGAATTCGAGGTAAAAAACATCCTGGACTCTAAAATGGTTAAATCAAGACTTTTTTATTTAATCGACTGGAAGGGTTAAAGACCACAAGAAAGGTCGTGGGAACCTAGTGACCACGTTCATGCTCCTCGATTGGTGAAATAATTCCATCGGGACTTCCCAGACAAGCCAGGGCCAAGGAGAAGAACAACTTTAGGAGGGGCCTTGGGGGGGAGTGCTGTCATGATGACTACCCCCGGGAATCCGGATCGAGTCCATCAGCCCCGGGAGCACACATCTAGATACTCATTAAAACCCCAAGAGCCCCGGCAGGGGGCTGGTTGGATTCAGTAATGGCGCCGTAGGGACTACTTTGCAGGCTATTTAAACCACGCCCGAACAGAAGCCCATGCTTTGCGTTATTCTGCATCCAGCAGCGTGACGCTCACCGTGTCTGCAAGTCAGCATCCAGTCTTCTGCCACGCCCGCCTCGAATCCAGAGCTCCTAGACAAAAGGCAAAGAAAGAAGAAGAGGGTAGATCACAGACATTATTTGATTCCTTACCTGATTCTGGACCCAGCACATCTCTGAGCCTGGAAAGGACCTTATTTCAGCACGCGTCGCTTCACCAGCAACAGCGCCGCGTTATACTCACCAGTCCACCGCATCTTTCGACTCGGCGCTGCCTCCATCATTTTCTTCGTCGAAACCCAGCACCTGGGGGGAAAACAAAAGGAATAACAAGGTGAGCCGAGAAAACCAACAAGGACAATCTCTTTGCCACCATAGGCTTACCTGCTTTACCACCGGAGGTATTATTCTTTAATTCGCTGCATCTTCCTATGCCGCACCTATAAAGGGAGAGAAAACAGCAAGTTAAACTCATGCAACTTTTACCGGACAGTGTTTGGTAATACAGACTCTTACCTGAACGCCATCAGCTGCCTCCAGGCAAAACTCTTTTGGACCCAGCTGCAACCTAACGAGGGAATGGAACAAGAGTGAACATCGGACATATTGAACTCTTTGAATTTAATAGACACTGGAGTCAATATTCGTCCTGACCTCCTCCAGTACCTTCAAGCCAGTGAAGTAACTGGTATCTACGCGCCCCTGCATGCCATGCAAGATGGAGAGCTCATCATTTAAAAACATAAGGTGAGGTTACCAAAAGGGAATATCGGAGGTGATTAGTGGGGAGAACGAGAACTGTTGGGGGGCCATCACTAAAGTCCACGGGTGGCTAAATCCCTTTCTCCACTTGCAGGAGAATACTTCTACAAGTCCAGCAGACAAGATTAGGAGGGCCAGTCCAGACTGTCATCTCTTCACTACGCATCACGTTGGTGGAGACCGCAGCTGTCTGGGTCCGATCGACTCCCTTGTGGGAACCAGGTGAGCGTAACACATTCTCCTGCAGGGAGTTATGTTCTGACATCAACCTTGCCTGTGTGTGGCAAGGTGGTGCAGCCTCTTTGTGATTTCTGATCCATGCACAGTTTTTGCAGATTTAGTGCGCACAGGGCTTAGCGCCTCAATTTTTGGCAGTTTTCTTTCCCCCATTGGCAAAGGGATGTAGTATGGCGCATTGGCATGGGTTGAAATATCCCACACTCTCCCTCAGCCACCTTTACTCCCTGTTCTTCCTCTGGCCCCTCGTTGGCCACCTCTCCTCCCTCCTTCTCTGCCATTGTCCTGTTGTCCCCAGATGAGGTTTCTAGACAAGTCTGATCTATGAAAGTCTCATAAAAACAGGTTCACCCCTGTTCCTCCAAAACTATCAAGGACCTGGACCCTGTGCTCATGGAACACACGGGGAAACTCCCACTTGTTTAATGACCCATCACCCAAATTCGACTCGTATCAGATCATTTGTTTTCAAGAAACTTGGCTCTCCAATACTCCATGCTGTGATGGCTTTCTAGCCTTCCTAAACCCAGCCCCGACAAGAATCAAAGGAAGACCCTCATCAGGTCTACTAACGTTTATCAAAATTGACCCCACATGGTCAATACTGCACTCAACAAACATCAACCTGTGGATACAAAATACAGTCATAAAAATAACGACAAAGGAAGGCCCAGACTCTACCACAATGACACCCAAACAAGAATAAAAAATTGCAATCATGAATCTGTACTGGAACCCAGTGGCAATCAACAGTGAAGCGTTCTTGGATGGTGTCTTTCTAACAGTTGACAATCTTGTTCTCAAACATACAAGAATTGAATTCATATTATGTGGCGACCTAAACCTACACCTATGGCAACAAGATGGACAACCAACTCCTAACGAAAAACTAACAATTCGTGAAAAAAAACGGATCAAAGAAACCAGCATATGTAACCTACTATCAATTGATTATCCTAAAGACGAAACAGGCAAGCCCTTTCCCACCTGGTCCCGAGGCAACTCATCTGGCATAATTGATTACACTTATCTTTCCAAAGAGCTAAGAGCTGCAGTACAAACAACAAGCACAATTGCAACAACAAAGAGCGACCATAACCACCTTGTCGTACATGGACAAGACATGCCGCGCCAACCTCAGCCCAAACGTCCTACCCCGTTAGCAGTCTACACAGCTGGGAAAATACTTCGCATAACCCAACAAGCAACAAACTCACTCACAAGACAATTTATCCAAACTACTCTACCTGATGACCAGAAATTAAATTACAGATGGTTACTTCAACCTCACTACAAACCAGCCAAACAGCAAACCTTACAGACTCAACAACACTCCTACAACAAGGAGCTAGTTGAAAGGAAAAGGGCACTGAGAAACACAGTGCGGCAATTGACGAAAAAAAAAGACAAGGAATCATTTGCCAAAATAAAAGCAGCCAAACAAACCTACAGAAACTGGATCAAAACGCACAACATGATGCTACTACAAGCAGATGCAGAAGCAATCATAGAAACTTACAAAACACACAATCTCCGAGACCTATGGAATCTTCTGAACAACAACGCAGCACACCAGCAAAAACTGACAGCAAACGTGACTGAACATCGATGGATTGACCATTACACAAAAATATACAAAGCCCGGTCATCAGAAACTGGAAAAAACTCAAAAAGACAGACTGTAATGTGGATAGTAAACTGCAGCTATCAAGACATTTTTGAGATGATCCAAAAACTCAATATATCTCGTGCTCCAGGCCCTGACGGAACATCGAACGCAATGATAAAGAAAGATCCACACTCATGGGCCAATCTCATGAGGAACATCTTGACGCTCATAAACAAGCTTAACCAGATACCAACATGATGTAAAACTGCGACCATCGTACCTATTCACAAACAAGGTCCGAGGGACGACCCGACAAATTTACACCCAATTGTGTTACTGGATCCGTTAGGAAAGCTGTTCGCATCTGTTCTCCTGAAAAAACTTAATCAGTTGGCAACAGACACAAAGCGCTTCGCAATAAGACAAACTGGCTTCACCCCAAATGTCGGGACAAACATTAACTTACTATTGCTAAATCTGATAAAACACAAAGCAATCCACAACAAATCAAAAATTTACGCGGCTTTCATAGACCTCCACATGGCCTTTGATGGGATATCCCGGCAAAAGCTTTGGAATAAACTTGAAAAATGGGAATGCCCTAATGACATACTAGGCCCAATCAAACAACTTTATTCAAACACCACCATAGCAATAAGACTTACAAGAGAAGGCCACACAACACCAAAAATAAAAGCCGAAAATTGACTAAAACAAGGATGCCCTCTAGCAGCCACATTGTATTATCTCTTTACTGCAGACATCGAGACTCACCTACAGGCCGATGCCCTCAATCCCCCAAAGATTAGCTCAACACCGGTAACAATCATGAAATATGTGGACAATATCATTCTCCTGGACAAGACACCATCAGTTCTACAAAACAGCCTCAGCCAATTAAGCCTCTACATGAATCTTAACGAACTCACCATCAATACAAAAAAGCCAAAAATCATGCAACTGTCCAGACTGACCAATAACAACGGAAAACAACTAAAAATCCATTTAAACGACAATCTGCTTGAAGAAGTAACAACAATTCAATACCTGGGCATCCACATAAACCAATCCAAATCTGAAAAGAGTGGACTCTGAAGCTGGAAAAACAGACTCAATCTCTGGCAAGACAAGGTTGCGTGATCCAACGCAAATTCGGCAAATACTCTTTCAAACCAATAACTACATACTACAAGCAAAAGGTGATTCCGACAATAGTCTATGGAACAGAAGCCATGATACACGCAATGGACTATAGCTGGACAAAATTAGAGGCCCTTTTTTGGCGTAAGATCTTGCAGCTGCCACCTTCTTTTCCAAAGCCTAGGATCAGACATGAAATAGCATTACAGTCCATCAGTTCAATTGTCTTATGGAAACAACTAGACCTATATCGCAAGTTCTTCACCGACGAGGAAACACCAGCAATCCAAATCTTGAAGTTCCATGACGGAGCAATGAACAGCACAATCCTTGCTAAGTGGAAAGGCAATCTGGATCAACACATGCAAACGGAAGAAATCTCACATGAAATCCTTAGGATGCGTCCTCAACATGCAAAAATAATAATGGAAAATGACTGGATTAGAACCCTTGAAGAAAAAACAAAATACACCCTCAACCTACAATGTGACAAAGACATTCGATCCATCAATGAATTACCAGCCTACCTGACCATCTTTCCTGACGCCAAAATCTGTGCAATATATCTGAAAGTCCGAACCAACACTATACCAACACGCTTCTACCTAGCCAAAACCAGACAAATCGCTCCAACAGAACATTTTTACTGCTTCTGTTCAGACACTCAAAAATCTGAAACACTGTTCCACCTACTAATGGAATGCAGCGATCTCTCAGAACAAAGATCGAGATTCGGCGGCCATTACAAGATCGGAGAGCAAATAATGGAGACAGAAGAGAGATGGATGGAGATGCTTAACGGCAAATCGCAATAACTTATCTTGACAATATGCCAATTTCTACAAGAAATTCTAAGTCTTGGCAAACCTGTAATAAGTTAAAAAGAAACCTTGGGAAACTGGAGACAAATGAAAAGTTTAAAAATTAAACTATAACATTTAAAAGAAAAAAAACAAAAAAAAACTATCAAGGGCCACATTGGCACCATTGCCCCTGCTGACTTCTGCTACTACTCCTTTGCCACTGGAGTCTTCCCTTCCCCCCTGAAGAACTCCTGTGTGCACTCTCTTCTTAAGAAACCCTCTGCCGAACCGTCCTGCCCAGCTAACTATCGTCCAATCTCCATCACTCCTTCCCTGGGCAAACACCTGGAAAAGCTGGCCATCTCCCAGCTTAATCTTCACACTGAATCTGTTGGTTGTCTCCATGACCATCAGTCTGGCTTCAGAGCTGCCAGAAGCACGTAAATTGTTCTCTTGAAAATCCGTGAAGACCTGCTCTCCAACCTCGATTCGAACAACCCCTGTGTCCTCATCTTACTTGATCTCTCTTCTACCTTTGACACGGTCAACCATGCCATCCTGCTCAACTGTCTCTGTGATAACCTGGGAGTCACAGATCATGCCCTGGCTTGGCGAACCTCTTTACTTTCCGATCGCCACTCCCAGGTCCAACTTGGGTCCTTCCTCTCCTCTATCTCTGTCTCTACCTGTGGTGTTCCCTAGGGGTCTAACCTCTCTCCTTGGCTGTTCAATCAATACCTGGCACTTCTTTCCCACTGCATTGCTGCTCTTTGCCCCAACTTTCAGTGCTATGCGGATGACACTCAACTCATTTTCAGGCTCCCTTCAGCCACTTCTTCTCCTTCTCTCATCTCGGACTGTATGTCTGCTATCCAGGAGTGGCACGCCACCAAAGATCTCTGCCTCAATGCCAGTAAGACCAAGATTCTCCTCATCGGCACACCTGCTCCCTCCTTTCCTGTCACTCTCTGGCTGGCTCTCTTGGCCCTCATCCTGCTCCCACCTGTGAGGCTAATACCTAGGGGCCATCTTCGACTCCACACTCTCTTACTCTCCTCACATCTGTGATGTCTCTAAGAAGTTTTACTACCAGTTGCACCTTCTCAGAGGTATTCTTCCTTTTCTCTCCTTCCCCCAGAAGCTCACTGTCTCCAGAGCTCTGGTTTTCTCTAGGCTGGACTACTGCAACAGCCCCTTTCTAAATCTGCCTGCTTTTACTCTCCGCCCTTTGCAACTCATCCAGAACAAGACTGCAAGACTTGTCCTTGGCCTTAAGCCCAGGGATTGTATCTCTGCAGAACTGAAATCTCTGCACTGGCTCCCAGTGGCTGCAAGGATTAAGTTCAACACCCTCTGCATTGTCTACGAGGCCTTCTGGGGCCTGGGGCCTCAATACCTTCAACTTTCTCTTCCTAAATATCTTCCTTCTCAAGCTCTTCACTCATCCGCCTCCAACTCCCTCAGGGTCAGGAAATGGATTTGTTGCATCAAAGTTTACATAATGGGTGTGAATCGGTAAAACACAATCTTTCCGAGTATTCACAAGATAACCATGAAATTGTGGAAGATTCAGGTTGCATACTTGGAGCAGACCATTTAATATCACTGAAGGCTTTGCGATATAACATTCTCCAATTGGTACACAAACCTCACTTAGGCAGAAATCTTATGGAACGTCGCCTCAGAGAAAGGCAGTAGTGTGCTACTGGAGAATGCTGAGTGATGTGGAAAGATTAGTGAGGGGCTGTCAAGCATGTGTAAATAGTGATATGTCAAAAACACCATGCAATCTCCCACTAACAACCTGTGCAAATACCAGAGTCAGTATCCAAGAAGTTGGCCATTGACATTACAAGCCACTTCAACCTTTTTGGAGTCAATCTATATAATTGTGTTGCTTGTCTAGGAATGGGGAATTGTTCAGGATATAGTGACGACCAGGAAGGTAATCAAGTTTGTTTATGCAGTGTTCAGGTGAGAAGTTGTCACAGAGGAAATTGTTACTGACAATGGTGTGCAATGTTTATCTGAAGAGATGCAAACATTCTTAAAAGTTCCAGGGATCAGACACGTGTATAACTCATTGTATCACCAAACGATTAACAGTTTAGTCGAATATCTGAACAGATTTATTAAGGAAACTATTCCGCTGGCAGCAGCAACATCTTTGCCATGGCACCATACATTTAAATAACCCTAAAATGCATATAGGGTTACCCCCCACATTGTTACACACATTGAACCTTTTAAGATGATCAGAGACAGAGCAGCCTGTAATTGACTGAATCCGTCATGGACTATGGAAAAGAAAACTGAGACTGTGGACATGCAACGAGTACTAAGGAGAGTAAGAAAGAAATAAGTTAAATATAAAGAGTACTATGACTGTAGGGAGGCAACACCCAACTTAACTATACAACAAGGGGATTGTGTCGGCATAATGAACCCACATAGAAACATAAAACGTGTGTCCAAGTGGGGTGATGCTGGATATTGGCGGGCAGTGGTCCATGGACAACAGACGATGGATCTGATTCGTACAGGCAATCTGTCAAGTAGCTCTATCATCAATGTGTCATCTAGTGGCACCAAAGTGCCACGGGAAATCAGACCCAGAAATCAAAAGAGGACAGACAGCAGGAACAGTAAAGGAAATGTACCAATTACAGACTCACACACAAGGTTTCAAACATCAGTTACAGTGAACAATAAAATACAAACTGCAGCATGTATGGTCTCCCGATCTGGGCGCTGAACGAAATAATAACACAAGGTGATCTATGTATGTTTTATAAATATCTTCCAAAACATATGCATTCCCTAAAATATCCTGCTCCATGCAGCCATTCATCAAGGGACTTTCCTGCCGAATCAGAGCACCAGTGAATGATATTTGGGGTCATGTCCTCATTAGAACACCAATGCATTTTAAATGTATAATATATTATTCATTTTTGGCAGCAGCCTGTATATGAAAATATTTGCTTGCAGCATATTTCGTGAAAAACGATTTCTAAATAATCACACTCCCTGCAAGCGTGTAGAGGAACTTTGGCAAGACACATATGTTGATAGCATTGAATGGCATCCAGAAAAAAATGAGACAGGCTTTTTGCTCCATGTTGGATTTGAGAATAATGGAAAGGAACAAATATATTATTATGAGTGAGCTGAATGGGTACTCAAAACTTAGGAATGCTGTGCCATCCTGTGCTCAGTTATGCCGCAGAGAAGTCCGGGCATTCTACATTACTAAATTCAAGCTCTAGTGGTCTCTTCTCCTGTCTTTACTTTCTCCCAGCTACCCTTATGCCCCGCTCAACCTGTTTGAAATATTGCAGGTCTGTAAGGAGAGCTGAGCAGTGAGAGCGTGGAACACTGCTGAGAGAACACTGAAAGCTGCACCATCATGTCCTTCCCTTGACCAGTGATTCCAGTCACCATAGTCACCTCAACACAGCTGCCAGGATATGCCTCACATCCAGTATAGGTGTGCTGACTGTTCATGGCACACGGGGGAAAGAGTTTGGGCTGCTGCTCAGTGGGCCTTGGAATCTTTGTGTTGCTGCTATATCCAGGGGCGTGATCAGTGGAAGGAAGCCCAGCATGTGCCACCATGGAGCTAGTACTTCAGTGGCCAGAAATGCGCATCCTCACCTCTATCATCCAGTGCATGGAATGCTTCTCCTGCTGAGATAAAGACGTACTCATGGCAAACAGAACCAAGTGGAGAGAGTGTGTAGAGTTTGTACTTGAAAGCCTTTGGCATCACCCATTTCAGGGCTGTGCTATACTGCAGTGTCGGGAATCCCAGAATACTCCATTTCTGAACAGGAAAGATGATGACCTGAATGAATGCCCTCAACTTAACCCTGCGGCTGGGTTGTCCCCTGGAACTGGCACAAAAGGAGCACCATGCAGTGCATGCTCATGCACGTGAGTGCTGAGTAACACCGGAAACACGGCTTAGCATATTTGCACCCATTATTGGTCACCATGTAAAATAGTTAATGATACTATTTCATGCCACTTTAATTCAATGTGTCTCTGTCACAGGTATGGTCATTTGCGTTTGCCAGTCTGCTTGTGCCAACTTGAAAAATTCTAGAATTCCATATATATAGACCATAATATGATATTGCATTATACTTTACATTAAGAAAAATGTGCTTTGAAAGATACAGAGTGCATACAAAGTTAGAAATGTGCATTGTTAAAGAGAAACATGGTGAACGTTTTAGAAGGTCGGCAAAGGCTAAAAGTGTGCAATAACTGACACAGGGGGCATAACGGGGAACTAAGGCGTGCAGTGTGGTGTAGAATGAAGTCATTGATGAGAGGATGTAAGAAATAGATAGAATGGTAAATTGTAAGATATATACATTGCGAGCATGTTAGGTCTTAAAGACGACTGTGGGGTGCTTGTTTAATTGTATCTCCTACACACACCCAGAAGTTGGATGAGAGGAAGAGTCTGCTCTCTCCAGTTGTTTTTAATTGCCTGCGTTAAATGGGAATTTCGTATCACTTCGGCAGTGCCATGGTGGTTGAAGGCAGATGTACCCTGAGTGTAAGTTACGTTGTTGTAATGTTTTGATGATGGGTGGGGCCTAAACCGACCAATCAAATATCGTTGTCATGTTGCCTGTCTTCAGTGATGCATACGCGTGCAATAATCACATTATGCACGTCAAATGCTTGCAGTTCACCTAAACCTAACCAAACGTGCAGAGTGCCTGTCAGAATTTAAGTCAAACATACCTCCGGTAAACTCCTGCAGATCTCCCGAGATGTTGGTTCGTAGTCATGCATTAGATGGCATTTAACCAGATCACTTGTGGGTGGGCAATGTTGTGGCCCTGTCACATGATTTCACGTGGGCAAGCACCTCTAATTTCACTGAAGTTAACTCTAATGACTAGTGAATTAGTAGTTGACAATGTATTTGCAGCCGTGGTCGATCATCCATAAACAGCCATTTTCATACCAGTGGGCATAGTCTTTAGTAGGATTGTGTAGGCCATGGCCCACACTTATGTTGAAGGGTTCAATTATGGTCTTTAAAAAGAATCAGTAAAGGGATTGTTGTGAGCTCCATTGGTTAGCATGGCAAGTGGCGCACATTTCTGTTAAGCCGATTGAAGTGTGCATGTTAATTAATGTTAGTGAAGGGATGGTCGACTGTTAGCTGTTAAACTGTAAAATGGCTAATAGTTTGACATGCGAATTGCAAAACGTTAATATGTTAGATGAATCCCTTTCAGGAACTCTTTTGCACACAACAATTAAATGGTTTTGCAATTAGTTTGTTCCCTATCCAACCAGATGGTATCCTGTATCCCGTCTGTATGACATATGTCTGTGTATTGCATTTAATTGTCACGTGTGTTCTGTGTTTGCCTCTTGTGTGATTGTACATGTTGTGTTTTATGTAAGGAGGAAAGACGTTTAATATTATGTATATATGCACACCTGAGTGAGAGAGTGTGGCAAAATGACTGGAAGAGTACAAGGGTGAGTTGTACTGGAACCACTTACTCGGCACTCACACTTATACAAAATAACAGTGATCACAGTAATAAAGGTAAACAAGAGAACATCAGGAAATGTACCTCCTTTGCCTTTTGTGTTAGGATGGGGAGATGGAGGGCTATACTCTCAAGAGGGTTGTGAATGTGATTTAGTAGCAACCTAATCAAGCAAAGTTTAATAGTACAAACTAAAGGGAACGTCCAATCAAGGTTCTATTGTGTATATGTATCCTCAAACAAATAAGGGGGATGCATGGCCTGAGCTCATGCAGTGAGGGTTTTGCTTGACCCGTGTATGACCACCTTGACACCTCATGTCAGCCTTCCCTAAGGCCTCTTGGTACTTGTAGTTTCTTTACCCTTTTTGTTCAACGCTGTCTCTTCATTCAGGAGAGGGGTATCAGTCAAAGACCTCCGAACAAGCGCCCATGTGGAACCAGATCATTCTACCTCTGGTACCAAGTTCAGTCACAAAAGACTGCTGTCTCTTAATCTTCTTAATGTTGCCAATACAGCCTTGAGTCTAACACAGTCCGGCCCACTATCAGGTTTGTCCGACTCACTGGCAGTGCTGAAATCGGTGTTTCTTCTGTCTTTGGAGACAAGGACGGTACCACAATGGCAACCACGTCTCCCCACCCTGGCTATCAGTGTGGGAGGGTTCCATGTACTGGTGACATCTGTCACATCACTAGCCAGCTGTGATTCCCATTCTTATGTTTCTTTTGTCAGAGGCTTTGCGGGTCTGGGCTGAAAAGGGCAAGGGCAACTCCCTCCTTGACATCCTTTCAGGTCTTGCCACCTTTCTCCTCCATTTGAACTGCTGTCCTGGAATAGCTGCTTCCTCGTGTGCTCAGCCTTGCTCAAAGTGTGATCCTGTGCTCCGCCTTTTATCCCAGTGGGGAAGGAAATGGGCAATCAGGTGTGTGTAGTTGTCAGCAATTGCCTGACTCTGGCTGACCCTTGTGTTGGGACATGTCAGGTAAACGGCTCTGGTATTAGTCTGTTGTTGCTCATGATGTGAGAAAGTATTTGTGTTGGAAAAGGGGTGGTAGAGTTTCTAAGTATCCTACTGGGCAGGATGTGGTAAAGGTGTCATAAGGAAGGAGATACCTCATCTCACCCTTCGGCGTCCCACTTCCACTCCCGAAAGATCCCCCATCCAGGTGATCCTCCCGCACTGGTCCACCCTTGGAAACAGGATTCAATAGCAATATCCATGTCCTGGCCACCTGGATGGCAGATCTCCGGGGACTAGCGGGTGAGACACCTCCTGGTGTCTCACAGCCACTACCCATGCAGAAACAGGGTGAAGTCCTACTTGCAATGCAAGGACATATCCATAGTGTAACTCCGGGAGACGCACCTGCTAAAGGAAGAGCAGGAGGCACTTCTGAACCACTGGGGGGTGGGTGGATTATGGCACTACGTATTTACCTTTTTTGTTCAACACAGTCTCTTCATTCAGGAGAGGAGACATCCGAACAAGTGCCCATGTGGCACCAGACCACTCTACCTCTGGTACCAAGTTCATTCACAAAACACCGCTGTCTCTTAATCTTTTTAATGTTGCCACTGCAACTTTGAATCTAACACAGTCAGTCCCACTATCAGGTTCTTCCGACTCATCGGCTGTGCTGAACTCGTTGGCATTTCTCTGCCTTTGGAGTCAAGGATGGTACCACGATGGTAACCACGTCCCCCCCCTGGCTATCAGTGTGGGAGGGATCCATGTACTGCTGACATCTGTCACATCACTCGCCAGCTGTGATTCCCATTCTTATGTTTCTTTTGTCAGAGGATTTGCGTGTCTGGGTTGAAAAGGGCAAGGGCAACTCCCTCCTTGACATCCTTTCAGGTCTCGCCACCTTTCCACTACATTTGAACTGCCATCCTGGAATGGCTGCTTCCTCATGTGCTCAGCCTTGCTCAAAGTGTGCTCCTGTGCTCCGCATTTTATCCCAGTGGGGAAGGAAAAGGGCAGTCAGGTGTGCATAGTTGTCAGCAATTACCTGACTCTGCCTGATCCTTATGTTGGGACATGTCAGGTAAACGGTTCTGGTATTAGTCCATTGTCGCTCACGGTGTGAGAACGTGTTTGTGTTGGAAAAGGGGTGGTAGGGTTTCTAAGTATCCTACTGGGCAGGGTGTGGAAAAGGTGCAATAAGGAAGGGGATACCTCATCTCACCCTTCAGTCTCCCACTTCCACTCCTGAAAGACCCCCCATCCAGGTGATCCTCCCACACTGGTCCACCCCGGAAAACAGGATCCAATAGCGATATCCATGCCCTGGCCACTTGGATGGCAGATCTCCCGGGACTAGCGGGTGAGACACCTCCTGGTGTCTCACAGCCGCTACCCTTGCAGAAACAGGGTGAAGTCCTACTTACATTGCAAGAACACATCCATAGCGTTACTCCAGGAGACGCACCTACTAAAGGAGGAGCATGAGGCACTTCTGAACCACTGGAGGGTGGGCGGGTTATGGCGCTACATATTTACCTTTTTTGTTCAACACAGTCTCTTTATTCAGGAGAGGAGACATCCGAACAAGCGCCCATGTGGCACCAGACCACTCTACCTCTGGTACCAAGTTCATTCACAAAACACTGCTGTCTCTTAATCTTTTTAATGTTGCCACTGCAACTTTGAATCTAACACAGTCAGTCCCACTATCAGGTTCTTCCGACTCATCGGCTGTGCTGAACTCGTTGGCATTTCTTCTGCCGTTGGAGTCAAGGATGGTACCACGATGGTAACCACGTCTCCCCACCCTGGCTATCAGTGTGGGAGGGATCCATGTACCGCTGACATCTGTCACATCACTCGCCAGCTGTGATTCCCATTCTTATGTTTCTTTTGTCAGAGGCTTTGCGTGTCTGGGTTGAAAAGGGCAAGGGCAACTCCCTCCTTGACATCTTTTTAGGTCTCGCCACCTTTCTCCTACATTTGAACTGCCATCCTGGAATGGTTGCTTCCTCTTATGCTCAGCCTTGCTCAAAGTGTGATCCTGTGCTCCACATTTCATCCCAGTGGGGAAGGAAAAGGGCAGTCAGGTGTGCGTAGTTGTCAGCAATTGCCTGACTCTGCCTGATCCTTGAGTTGGAACATGTCAGGTAAACGGCTCTGGTATTAGTCCGTTGTCGCTCACGGTGTGAGAACGTGTTTGTGTTGGAAAAGGGGTGGTAGGGTTTCTAAGTATCCTACTGGGAAGGATGTGGAAAAGGTGCCATAAGGAAGGGGATACCTCATCTCACCCTTCAGTGTCCCACTTCCACTCCTCAAAGACCCGGCATCCAGGTGATCCTCCCACACTGGTCCACCCCGGGGAACAGGATCCAATAGCGATATCCGTGTCCTGGCCACCTGGATGACAGATCTCCAGGGACTAGCAGGTGAGACAACTTCCGGTGTCTCACAGCTGCTTCCCCTGCAGAATCAGGGTGAAGTCCTACTTGCAATGCAAGTGCATATCCATAGCTTTACTCCAGGAGACACACCTGCTAAAGGAGGAGCAGGAGGCACTTCTGAACCCTTGGGGGGGTGGGCAGCTTATGGCGCTACATATTAAAAGTTTTACAGACGGGTACTGATCTGGATTGATGGGCCACTGCCATTTTACTTACTGGAGGTTGAGAGGGATAGGTAAGGGAGATATATTATTGTCCAGGGTACCTTGACCAGAGGGACATTTGTATTATCAACTTGTACTTCCTAAATCATGGAATCCCGTCACATGTACATGCGCTGTGTAATCTTGTTGCCACTATGTTCAATGGCTTCACTTTGTGTGGTGGGGCCTTTAACTGTGTGAGGGACGCAGAACTTGATAGATCCTCTTGCCCAAATGGTGGCTCTTCCCCAGCTTCCATTGCTTTGAACACGACACTGACTGATCTCAACATGGTGGATGTCTGGAGGGTATTACACCCGGTTGCTAGAGATTTTTCCCTTTTACTCCTCACCTCATAAGCTACACACACACATCGATTAATTTTTTTTGGGTCGGGGAAACTTATAGAATTTAGCGGTGCAGAATATCTGGGCTGCACAATGTTGGACCACTCCCCCCTGATGTTGTAGTGGGGCCTTGTGGCACCAAGACCTAACGTGGCAGTGGGGGCCCTAACAGATGCAGCTTTGAAGAAGTAATTGTTAGACTCCCTGACCAGTTACTTTGAAGACAATGTTGGGAGCGTAGATAGGTCGGGCACCATCTGGGAATCCATGAAGGTTGTCATCAGGGGTGAGGTCATAGCAAGTGCAGGCAACATCCGCCAGGAGCTGCGACAGGTCTTAGAGTCCACAGAGGAGGATATTAGAGCGTTTGAAGCCCAACAGCCAGGCCAGCAGTCAGTGGAGGAGAAAATGGTTGAAGCTTGCTCCAGGTGTCAGAAAGCATGGGGGTGACTGCCCAAATTCAATTATGTCATTCAGGTGGCACTTGCCCATGCAGAAAATACGGGAGGGAAAGCCCTACCAAGACTCAGGACTAGGGGCCATTAACAATTGTGTACAAAAAATGGGGGTGTCCTGACTGGAAAGGTCTAAGCCGACTGCCACTTATTGTTTGCAGCCTAGGTTTATCGACAATGTGTTATCCTTGGGTATCACCATTTGTGTATTTACCAAGGATAACTGTACATAAGAGAACCATATTAATCCACTTGTGCTAGACCGTTAGTCTGTAAAAGAACAGCTTTTATTAAGTGGCTGTCCTTGTTCTTTTACATATTTTTTGTAAAGAAATTATAAGTATAAAATATACAAGTGTACATTTTTTCACCAAAAGTCACACATACAAAATATAAACAAATGTAAAACATAAAAAAGAAAGAAAAAAGAAAAAAGACATGTAGCGAAAGATAGGACAAAGTCATACATGTGCATGCTGACAGAAGTATAACGTCATTCTGTTGCTGCTACTACATTTCATTTTTCTAATTGTAGAAAGTTATCCTCGAAGGTAAAAGTCCTTGGATAGGTCTAACTAAGCCAGGCTAAAGGGTGACCAAGAATTATAATTGATCGACGTCCCTGAAGTGAATCTCTACTTGGATCTAGGGGGGACCCCTCCGCACCGCAAGGGTAAGGGAGTCCCAGGACGTTTCGGCCTTAATGGGTCACAGCCTTCTTCATGGAACCAAGGAATCGAGTCCCCTATGGAAAATTAAGGGAACTTGGGTTACTTGAAACAAGTAACAAAAAATTTTTTGAAGGACACATAATGGTAAAAACGGGAAATATGTACATAAGCATGTCATTGTCACAAGAAAACAAGACCCTATAATTTAAACTTGAAAAATACATGTCTAGTAATACTCGACATGGTGTACCAGAGCTGGCCTCACATCGGCCTTGATTTCTAAAATGATGGTCAAAGCTAAATTGGAAAATATAATAAAATACAACAAATACTCCTTTGGAAAGTGAAATCAAAATTTGAAGGGGCTACTGCCCTAGTGCATTAGATAGAGGGGATGTGCAATGGAGAGGTTATAGTACCGCATTGTTCCAACCACCCCAATCCAAAATATGTAAAGAGAGTACCAAATGGAAAGGAGAGGAAGTACCTTTAGATGGTGCTGTGGCGCAGACACATGGAATTATGTGGCTGCTAAGCAGTACAATGGCCACAAGAATATGGCGTGCTGGACGCTGCTACTGAAGTTGAAACGAGCAGCAAGCGGCTGTCTAAGCAAAGAAAAAGGTAGAAGTTTAGACAGGAGGAAAAGGGGGGGCATGACTAGTGCCTGGTATGGAAGATAGAAGGTCAGACACTAACAGACCATCAAGGCACTAATTTACCTTACAGACGGGAGCCAGTCACCAAAACGGAGCTTCGACTGTCTGTATCGATTTGGAAGGAAGCTGTGCAACATTGCAGGGCTAAGCAATGCTACGCATGCTCCTTATTACGTACACTGCTCCTGCGCGCATGCGCTGAGGGGCTTAGCCAGGTCGGCGTCTCGGTAGCCAGGGTTGAACAGTGCTGAGCATGCACCTAATATCGTACACTAATCCTGCGCGCATGCGCTCTGGGGCATTGCCAGGTCGGCGTCTAAGTAGCCTGGCAACCTGTTATGCGGAAATATACCGTTATTCGCCCGAGTTCTAAACTCGGCTGCTTATATGGTGAACAATTCCACAAATGCAGCTCCAAAATTAAATAGTGAACTACAAATAACAGTCCTAATCAAAGGAGTTTAAGCCCAACCTTCGTTTGATTGTAGCGCAGGGCTAAGCGCCTATAAATCATGGTGGACGGAGCAGTGGCGGGTAAGGAGCGGGAAGGGGGGGGGGGAAGAAAGGGGGTTTGCGGGGGTATAAAATTCCTCACAAATAGGCTATGCTGTGAACATGCCTGTATTGGAATGACTGTCAACTATCCTCCATAAGTACCAGATGAAATTGAGAATGTGTAAACTCCTATGAATGGACAGGAAGGAGACTGAATAAATGCCCACATTGAATACTGGGCGTAATGGTTTGATGTTTTATAATTGACTCTGGGGCTGTGCTTCATTCAGGCCTTTTGTAATGGCCTGAAGTTTATACATCCACCACGATTCTTTAAAGTTCAGGGAGTTGGTGATGTTGCTGGTGTTGTATACTTTGTCTGCAACCCACCATGTAAAGCTGTCCGGGTTGTGTTGGTATTCAAGGAAGTGTGGTACCAGGGGTGCTGTGATATTTTTGCACCGAATACGGGACCGGTGTTCGCCAATTCTCTTGTGGACCGGTCTCGATGTCTGTCCCACATATCTGAGCCCGCAAGGGCATTCGATGATGTAAATCACATTACTAGATTTGCAATTAGAGAAGTGCCTTAATCTCCATTCCTTCGCTCCGATATTGAAGGAGGTCATTTTCTTGGTCTGCTTACATACAGTACAATTGCCGCATGGATGGTGGCCATTGATTTCTCTGAGATTCCATAAGGTAGATCTCGTACTGTTTTTGCTCATCCTGGCATGGGTAAGCATATCCTTAAGGTTCTTTGATCTGCGCAAGGCCATTCTTGGTGTTGGTTCTTTCGGTAAACTGAGCTGGATCAGTGGCCAGAATTTTTTTATGAGACTTTTGAGCTTGGTTGTATTTGGACCGAATGTGGTGACACAGGCCATGATGTTGTCTGCTTGGTTGCAGTGAATTTTGGGTGTAAGTAGGACTTCGCGAGGTGTAAACCTGGCTCGCTTCATGGTATCTCTGAGTAGTTTTTTAGGATACCCTCTGGTTTTCAGTTTGTCTTCTAATGCAGATGCATTTGTTTTAAATTCTGCAATGTCTGTGCAGTTTCTACGAACTCGTAGAAACTGTCCATATGGGAGGTTGTTTCTTAAATTGCGCGGATGGTTGCTTTTGTAGTGCAAAATTGTATTCCGATCAGTTTCCTTTTTAAACATAGTACATTCCAGTTGATTATTCTTGGGTTTGATGGTCAAGTCGAGGAAGTTAATGCTGGAATTGCTGCTGTTAATGGTAAATTTTATTTCTTCCGTACAGTTATTGATCCAATCAAAAAAATTTGCCAAGTTATCCTCCTCTCCTTTCCAAATGAAAATGATGTCATCAATGTACCTATGCCAAAGTATTATGTTGTCCAGGAATGGGTTGCGTGTATTCAGTACATTATTGTATTCATATTCTGCCATAAAGATGATGGCCATACTGGGGGCGAATGCTGCCCCCATGGCCGTCCCTCGGATTTGCAGATAAAATGTGTCCTCAAATTGAAAAAAATTATTAGTGAGTGCCAATTCCAATAGCTCAGCTAAAAAGTTGGTGGGGACTCTGGTTTGCGACATATGATGCGTGAGATGATGTCTAATGCATTCAATCGCTGAATCTTGTGGAATGCTGGTGTAGAGGCTGTTTATATCCATAGTCACTAGTATATCTTCAGAGGGATTGAAAGGTTGATGCTCAAAAGTGTTGATGGTTGCCATGGTATCTCGCAGATAAGTAGGTGTTTTTTGGCTCAAGGGTTTCAGAAAGAAATCAATAAATTTACCAATTGGTTCCAGTATCGAACCACATCCAGACACTATAGGTCGACCAGGTGGTGTGGTCCGATTTTTGTGCAATTTGGGAAGGGCGTAAAACGCGGGAATTCGCCCTTCCGAGTTATTCAAAAATATTTCTTCCTTCTCAGATATCCAATTATTGGACAAAGCAAATTCTGTGATTTCTTTTATTTTTATTTTTATTTCTGCAGTAGGGTCTTTTCGTAGTTTTTTGTAGTTGTCCTCTTCATTGAGGAGCAGTAGCACCATTTGTTTATACTGATCTCTACTTTGCACTACTACTCCACCTCCCTTATCTGCTGCTTTAATGACAATAGAATTATTGTCTGCCAGTTGTTTTAATGCTTTCTGTTCTCCTTGGTTGAGGTTGTGTCTTTTATTCGAAGTTGCATCCTGTATTTTTTGCATTTCTTGTTTTATACATTTTTCAAAGGCAAGAACACATGCCGGCATCTCATTGTCATTGGGAACAAAAACTGATTTTTTCCTAAGTCCTGAATCTTCAGGTCCCATAAGGTCTTCTTTATCCTGAAAGAAGACTTTTCTTCTGATGGTCCGGTAGAAGCTGGTAAGTTCTTGGTCTAGTTGGAACCAATCCGTGCAATTTGTGGGGACAAAGGATAGTCCCTTTGATAACACCGATTTTTCTTCTTTTGTAAGTGCAATCCCGGAGAGATTGAAAATTGGTATTGATTTTAGTATCTCCTCCGTCTCCTGTTCGGAGTGGGTGTCCGCCAGCGTGGGCACTTGCCCATGCAGACAGGATAAACCTGGGAGGCTATTAGCATGGCTTTGCAAGCATGAATACCCTAGGCCCTTGACTACACTACTCCATGATGCTTGTGGGCTCTGTGGAGAGCCCAACAGGTGATCAGTGAAATGTTTACCTTCTACTATACTCAACTGTACAGACATGACCGCCAAGTTCCACAGAAATATTTGACTTAAGCCTTTTCATTGATCCACCTCCCCAGTTTGACAGACAACCATAGAACCTCCTTAGACCTACTCATTACCATGGAGGAATTGGGCGAGGCAGTTGCCTCCATTTCCACTTGTAAGACTCTGGGTACTGATGGGCTCCCCCGTAGTTCTATAAAGCGTACAGCACCCCCCTAGTTCCCATGCTCCTGAAGGTCTACGGAGAAACCTATGACAGTGGCGTGCTCCCAGTTGGCATGAGAGAGACTTTGGTGATACCCATCCCTAAACCAGGGAAGCAAATTGATTGGTGTGACTCCTACAAGCCCCTAGCTATGTTGAACTATGACATGAAGATACTTACACCCCTTCGTAAAGTCATCTCTACCCTGGTACATACTGACCACACCGGGTTTGTGCTGGGTAACAGCACAGCCCTGAACCTCTGTAGACTCCAACATATCATTGACCAAACAAATGAATGTGAAGAACCTCACATGGTGTCATCCTTGGGCACCATCAAGGCCTTAGATTTAGTCTATTGGGAATGGCTACTTGCCTCACTACAGAACTTTGGGTTGGGGGAAGGATTTGTTTGATGGGTAAGAATCTTGTATACCTTCCCAACAGCTAGACAGATATCTGGCAGACAGATATCTGGAGTGTCGGATGCACAACGGGGCCCCGCCAGGGTTGCCCCCTTTCACCCATGCTATATATTTTGGCCATGGTAACCCTGGCTGCATACATGGCTGCATACCTACGTCAGAAGTACCTAGAAGCGGGCGTTACAATTGGTGGCCCAAAGCATCTGATATCACTTTATGCGGATGATGTCCTGCTTTACCTGAGCGAACCACAACATAATCTCCCCATAGTTCTTGAATTGTTGGACAGATTTGCTGAGCTATCTTCTTCAGTAAACAGAAGGCCTGCCTCTTCCCTTTGGCTGGTCTGCGCAGGGCGGGTGTGGCCGATTTACCCGACCTGGGACTCCCATGTGAGCCTCACTCCTTTAGATATCTGGGGATTCACATTACTCATACGCCAAAGGACAAACACAACCGTAAAACACTTTGGGTGGTCGATGGCCTCAGGAAATCCATGTCTTTCTGGTCCTGGCTACCACTATCACTAATGAGTAGAATTGCCAAAGTCAAAATGATTGCCCTCCCCAGGTTCTTATACAGTTTCACAAATGTACACTATTACATTGGGGTCACTTTCTTCTGCCTCATAGATTTTCTGATCAGGAACTTCTTGGCCGCAGGACTTCACAAGATGGTGATTGATGTATTATGCTTACCTTTTAAGGAAGGGGGAGGACAAAGCAACCAAAGCTCAAGCTTTATTATCTAGCTGTCCAACTGAGTTTTTTCTCGAAATGGTTAGAGGATGTCCTGCCGCCTGAATCACTATTGCTTCAGCTTCTGGTGGCTCCAGCCAGGCTTAAAGTAGCTTTTAGTATTCCAGAGAGCTGCATGAACACCCTCCCAATGCTGGTTAGACTGGGTAGGCAGATCTGGTCCAGAGCGATGAAGGTACTCAAGGTGTGTCGACCATATTCGACTAATGTACCAATGGTGGCTGATGTGTGTTCAAATAAGGCTGACCTGGGTGTTGCAAGGTGCTGGGAAGAATATGTTGTATATGTGGGAGGGGGGCATGTATGACAATGGCCAATTTAGAGATATGGACAGCCTGGCACAAAAGTCTGGTCTACCCAAAGGACAGTTCTTGAGGCACACAAAAGTGTTGGGGGTGGAAAGGCATAGTTGGAGTTTGTGGCCTGCTGAGCCTGAGATGACGGCATTGTACACTCTAGAGGATGGCTGGAGACCTGTGTCCAGGTTATACATCTGCCTACTGGATGGCATTAGCCATAGGAACCCGGGCCTGAAACTGAAATGGGATGTAGACATGGGCTCAGCAAATATTGAAACAATGTGAGAAAGGATGCGTGGGTTCCCTGGAAATGTGCCCCGGAATGCAAGGTTCAGGTTGTTGTAACTCAACATGGTTCACTGCACATACATGATCCCTAGTAGAGTAGAAAGATTCAGTAAAGATACGCCGTCGACTTGTCCCTGATCCCATCAGGACAGTGCCGATCTAATTTACATGTTTGGAATTGCATTAAAGTACAAGCTTTCTGGTCCAAAATTGAACATGCCTGCAAGGTGGCTGGTATTAGTAGATACTCCAGAAAAGGTAAACATAAACATGTCACCAGATTCATGGATCTATCATGAATAGTTGTGAAACGATGAATTGCCATGTCCTGGAAGTTTCCAAAGGGTCATGGACTTTGAAACTTGGAGTGAGGCGGAAACAAGAGCCTGTGCTATGCTGCTATTGTCTCATGGTGAAGTACGCAATGACACCTTTATGGCCTGGAAGGCACTGGTCGTCACCATGTTCCACCCGCCAGATGATAAACCCCCATGATAGTCTTGCCTTAGCCACCTTTTTGTAATGAATGGTGCCCCTATGGTCTATGGGACATTGTGCTCACTAACAATTCATCCCCCGGCAAGTGGTCCTATGTCACTCGTTGTGCAACACAATCCCCTACCTAAGAGAGTTGTCTAATTTTTTGCCCAATGTGCGATCCTGGTTAATGTATGGAATGTTTGTGTGTAGTTTGGTTTTTATGTGTAATGTTTTGCTCTATGTCCTGCCATAAGGTTGGGCAATGCTGTAATTATTGATGTACATTGTTTTGTGCTCCTGCATTGTCACAATTGGCTCTGTAATTCAATAAACAAATTTAAAAATAAATAAATGCTTAAACTAATCAACTGCAAGAATAACTAAATAGAAAAACACTCTATAAAACCAACCCCTGTAGAAATAACAAAGTAGATGTAGGGAAAGAAAGATGTAGCACTCATGATTAGAATACTGGGGTGAATAGCAATTTATTAACAACAATGTATTAAAAAAAGGATATGTCTTTAAGTAAAAAGGTGCACAAGTGACCTAACCAGCCTCTAGGCCCCAATATAAACTTGGGGTGCATTTATGGGTCATGGGTCAATAGTACCTTCTTGGTGGTTTGACAGCGTCAAAAAAGGCTTAGAGCTGTTATAAGAGTGGATAGAACTCAGGTTGTTTTCAGCGACTCGTGTTTGCCCACATGGCAAGCTGGTGTCCAGTTGCTTTGGTAACTGTGGCTCAGAGCAGTTTAAAAGGAGGCGTTTTGGTTTGAAGTTGCAAGCACAGAGGTTTGAAGGTGTGGTTGCATGCCAAAAGCATCATAGGAGAGTTTTTCTGGTTTGATAGTGACAAACATGGTTGAAATTGTGTTTAGCGGTTCAGTTAGCTGAACTGGTCCTCCTAATACTGTTTGACCAACTCCAAGGGAACTAGGACAAGATGAGTCCATTGAGGGTATGCTCTGCCAGTCTGAGGAGGTTTGGTGCATAGTGACATGTCCTGGCCCACAGCAAGAGTCACCTCCAATGTGCTCTGTGAGTGGGTAGTGTGCCACAGACAACAGATTCAGAATTCAAAACAAATAGTTTTATTACCTTAAATGCCAGGATGGAAAAATGCCTAACTTGCCCTATGCTAAGGTGGGATTTCCCTAGCTAAAAAAAAACTAAGGAAAGTCTGAGTCAAAGAGTTCAACTGAAGAAACTCTGCGTCCAAAACCCATACTTGCCCTCACAACGGATCTGTACAATGTGTGGGGATGTCAGCAACCAAAACAGTGTCCAACACAAAGTTATGAGCCTCTTCCAGCTTGCAGCTTCCTTTCAGCTCCCTTCCCAATGTATAAAACAGTTTTAGCAAAAGTCTCAAAGTTACCTCTCTTAAGTTTAGAATAATGTTGTTTTAACCAGTGCTCTGGGTTCCCTTCCCCAAGTTCCAAGTGTCACAAATCTAAGCACCAATGAATCTTGAGACTTTTGGCCTCATTACGAGTACGGCGGTAGGGGGTTAAAGGCACTGGTAATGATGCCGGTGCCGTTAACCCCCTACCGCTGCATTCCGAGGTCCCTTAGCAGATCCCACTAGGGCTGGCTGGTTTTACCAGCCGCCCTTAGTGGGACCCGCTAAGGGACCACGGAGTTAATAACGGGCCCGCTGTTTGCAGGCCTGTTATTAGCTCCTTCCCCATTCCCATTGAGCCCTATCGGGGCTTGAATGGTAATGGGGAATGGTTTTCAGAATGGGGACTTACTGGGTCCTCCAAGGTTGCAATGACCCAGTAAGTCCCCATTCCGACTACCGTATGCAGGTTTGGAGGCAGCCATTGTGCTAAAAGCACAATGGCTACCTCCAAACCCGTAATGAAGCCCTTTGTCCTCAAGTCAATAAAGGATTCAAGTCTTCGTGCTCCCTTCCCCAAAGACTTAAGTTCAGCACAAAAAGTAGAAATGGTTCCAGGCCCAGGGTTACCTTCCCCAAGCCTATCAAAGATAATTCTCTGTGATGTGCAGTTTTTTGGCTTCACTTAGATTTTTAAATTGAATGTAGAGTTCAACACTTAATAGTTTTCTCTTGATTTTAATGTTCTGTTTTACTTTTGAACTTAATATGTAATAGATTTTCCCTTTGGTGAAGATTTCACTCAGTTCGGCATTCAATAGCTGTTGAATTATATTTGTTAAGGTTTCCTTCAGTTCAGGATTCACTAGGCATGGGTTCCATTTAAAAAAAAAAACAAAGCTTGTCCCCACAGGCAGTGGTATGAGGGTAATGTGGTGTATAAATTACCTACATCCCCACTATTTTATCTGAACACAAAACCACAGAGATTTTAGAGAATAAAAGATCTTGTGTCTCTCCTCTCTGGATGTGTGAATCAATATTTACCAGCTAATGTCCTATTGTGGGCTGTATCTTCAAAATAACATCATGTGTATGCAGAATCCCACCATTTGTACCTTATTCTGTGCCATTTCAATCAGGCAAGAGAAAAAGGTCTACAATGGACATACATTTCAACAATAAATTCAAAAATGCTTTTCATGGCTTCTTACAAAACTTATGTCAATTTTTTATACAAAAGTTCACAGAATATTCCAAACCGTTTATAAAACAAACTCAGCTTTAGACATACTATAAAAAGAAAAAAACAACAGCTGATCATCTAAATCATTCCAAATTGTCCAAGAAAAAAAGTTGCTTTTTTTATATCAACAAATAAAGCAGAGAAAACAACGAAAAAGAAAGAACACTTTCCAATCTGTGTGTGAATTCACTGAAAAGTCAAAAGAATTAAATTAGTGTCCTACAGTGGGAAATGCTAAAAGGAAATTAAAGCAAATGCATTTATTTCCAGGAAAACCACCCAATTTCCATGATGTTCCTAAACTGATGGTTTTCAGAACACAATCTCAGTGATGTTACAACTCAATTAAAATTTGGAGAGTTGAAAGCATCCCACAATACCCAACAGAGGTGTTTTAAAAATAATTTTTGTTGTAGGACTTGAGATTGAATCTCTCATAGGGAATAGTTCATGTATGAACACTGCATCGTTCTTTCTTACGATACTGTTAGAACACACCTTCCCTTTTACCCTTTGATGTAAGTTTCCGATTAGATCAATGTTCAACACATTTGCTATTCTTTAATTATAATTTTTTTATTTCTTTATTTTTTATTGGCTTTATTTGGTTCTAAAATATAGCAAACATTTTCGCCACTTTACATGAGATATACATTCTTTCATGTCAACATCGCTACTCAGTTAAGGTTTTGTTGATTAGGTTTAAGTTCATCGATTCTTCTAAACATTTTCAAAACTAATTTCACCAAAACTAGAGTCAGTGGGATTTGATTTCCCAACAACAGTTCCTGCCACCATTCTTCTTTTGATCCCCAGCCATACTTTTCCGCAAATTCTACGATGAGGCTAGTTCTTTTCTCTTCCATAGCTGGACAAAATAGGACCTAGTGTTTTAGTGACTCAGTTGAGGACTTGTTCTCACACAGTCTACACATGGCGTTGGACAGACCATTTCTGTGGCGCCTCAATATTTCCCAGTTGGGAGTACGTTTAGTCTAACTCTCATAAATTGGTCCCTATAGAACCAGTATGGGAATTGAACAAGGTACTTTGGCAGGACGTTCAACTTCCTTGCTTCATTAAATGGTTTCCCATAGAATTTCAATTGCTGCCTTTCGTCATGTGCGTTGATCAGTTTCCCCCAGGTCAACTGTGAACGCTTGACAAATTGTTTGCCACTCTGATAGAGTAACATCACTGTTGCAGGACAGTGCTTCCCTTACCGCTGCAAAGCCTCCTCTCTGTGGCGTTTCCAAACATTTTCTGTACACAGCTAGTACTTTCCAAGTTACCGTGGTCTTCATTGAGGTTAGGCTTAGCTCCGTTTGGAGCGCCTGTATGGTGGTGCTTTTTGGAACCCGCAGTACTCACTTCCAAAATGTCCCCTGAAGAGCAGACCAGTTCTAGCATCAAACAAAAAAACAGTTTTCGATCCATATGTTAAAATAGGGAGTACTTTCATACGATAGAAAGCGATGAGTGGGTTTAGTGAAACCTGGCTTGGTAGGTTTCTCGCTTTTGATTTTAGAAGATCTAACCTTGGTAAGTCGCTTCTACTCATATTCAGGCATACGTATGATGTGACCTGGGGGATTTTCTTGCCCCTTAGGTGGCAAATCTTGCCTCTCCTGCGTTGGCTTCCTGGGCCTACACCAAAAGCCATGATCCTTGATTTATCTGGATTTATGTTGAGGCCATTTGACGCCACATAATTTTTAAGGGCCTGCAATCCTACTGGGGTCTGGTCTAACAAGAGCACATCGTTGGCATACAGCAGACGTATCTTCACCCCTCCTATCTTTGGCGGGAAGCACTTGATGTTGATAAAGGCGTCGTCAACATCCGAGATGAACAAGTTGAAAAGCTCAGGGGCCAATGGGCAGCCCTGTTTCAACCCTTTGTAGGTTTGGATCTACTTTGTCAATGTGCCCGATCTTTCCATTCTTATTTTCGATGAGATTCCTGAGTGGAAGACCTGGATCACTTCTAGTGTGTTAGACAGGCAACCCCACTGATTCAATTTTGTCCATAATCTCTGGCAATCGACTGTATCAAAAGCTGCCGTCAGATCAATAAAGGCCATGTAGATGTTCTTTCCTTTGTTTCTTTCCGCCTGGGTTTTAAGGATTTTAATGAGGAAGATGTTCAGAGGTGTACAGACTCCCTTGATAAACCCGGCCTGCCATGGGTCTCTGTGGTTGGTTTCAGTGCTCCATTTCCCCATAGTCTTCAAGACCAGAGAAACAAATACCTTTCCCACAATTTTAAGCAATGCTATGGGACGATAGTTGCTTAGATCTGTCCTCTCTCCTTTTTATAGATCGGTATGGTTACAGCTTTTTTCCAGGATGATGGAAGTTCTCGTCTTCCCATGATGTGGTGAAAAGGGACATTAGAAACTTGGACCATATTGCTGGGTTTGACTTCAGCATGGCTTTGGTAAGCCCATCTGGCCCGAGCACTCTCGAGTCATTTAATTTCTCAATGGCCTCCTTGACTGATTCAAAATAAATGTCTAATTGATCTCAGCAATTGTTTGCCCCTTGGAGCAGTGCAAATTGAGGCGTGTCTGGGTCAAAGAATTTAGAAAAGTATGAAATATAGGTTGCTTTCGCAATCGGATTAGAAACCAACACCTCCTGGGGAGTGTCCAGGGTATTGATGATAGACCAGATCTCAGACGTGTTCTTGGATCTATCAGGTGTAGCATGGTTTTGCCATCTTTCGTCAGAATATCCTTTACCTGATGCTTGTAGTGTTGCCTTAGTTTTGCTATTTTAATTGATGATAAAGCGGTACCTTCTTTTTTTAACACACATATCTTGTGGGTGATGATTTTCTTTTTCTACCAAGTCGCCAATTCGAAGGTGTGCCGATGTTGAAATCCTGGTTTGTTTCTGGTCACTTTCTTGCATTCAAATGATTTAAACAGGCTGGTCTAGTCCAGGGTTTCTGATGTTCTGTTGGTTGCGTGGCCTGTGTTGATTCATTTAGTTTGCCCGTTAGGGCTACCAATTGGGTGTTGCGGATCCTTAGTCGATTCCTGTCTGGGATTACCTCAGGTTCTGAGGTATAACTGCGTTCAAGTCTTTGCATTGAGAAAAAACAGCTTAGTTTCAACAGGTTGTGATCACTTTGCAGCTTTACTTAAATGACCAGGCTCTGAACTACCTTCTTCAGGTTTTCGGATGAACAGATATAGTCGATGGTCTGACCCACCTTCTTACCCCTCCATGTGTTGATGGATGTCCTAGTACCGCTCATGTTATCAGTTAAGATGTATATGTTTCACAATGAGATGGCTTTTCTCCATTGGAGATCCCTTTTCCTTGCGGCTGAAGTACTTAATGGCTCTTCTTCAGTCTCGTAGCCATCAGCCGGCCAACAATGGGCATTTAAGTCACTGCATATTAGAAAATGGAGATCTTTCCATTTCTCCCACATAATATCCACCCAGCCAACCACCTGTTCCGGGAGATCTTTCAGCTTCTCGTTAGTGGGGTTCCAATATACGGGTTTTGAATCGTTACCCGGTCCAACACTTATCTTGCCGATCAAAGCCTGTAAGTGCAGGTGGATTTTATTCATATCCAGGATTTGTAGATGAAAGGTGTTCCTTATTGCAATTAGGAGGCCCGATGTGGGTTTTTCTTGAGTGCCTTTTGGTGCTGGATTTAGATGAACAGTGTATCCCTCCATATGGGTGGCTCTCTCAACCATGTTTCTTGCAAACAAATGATGTCATATTTCCTAGTTAGTAGATCTTTCTTAAGAAACAGGTGGGAAAACTCCTGTGTGTTCAAACTTGCTAATACTAGAGGGGTCTCGTTATACTTTTGTTGTTAATTTTTGTTCATTTTCAGAGCTAGTAACCCCACTAACCATTTGCAGTTATCTTCTGCCTCTTTTGTCTGTCTCCTTGGGGTGCCGGTCACACACCTGCCTAGCTCTCTCCATGGAGATTTTTGTGGTCGGCCTCTCTCTCCATTCAAATCCCCTTTCCTATTGTGGGGTAGGTCTTGTTTTCTCGAGGCGGATTCTCTAGATGTTTGACTCCTTCCACTTAGGACTCTTATGTCAAATCCCATAAGTCTCAAGTACCGAGCTTCCTCTATTAATAGATGTTTGATGAGTTGACTTGACAGGTGTAAAATCACCCAGTCCGTTCTATCTTCTTCCAGTAATTCAATTGTGGTAAGATCGTCTGAGGTCAGGAGTCTCAGTGCTGGTATATGATGAAACAACCGTATGACATTCGCCCTGTTCAGTATTAGGCCATCGTTTGATGGAATCAATCTCTCCAGTATTATCTGTAAGGTTGGAAGTTTGGATTTCCATGATGATTTAAGGTGGCTGTCTTGTGAGTTTTAAGAGGCAGCCATCTTTTGCATTTTATGTTCAGGTGACCTGATGTTTAGGCTAGTTATTCTAAGAGGGGAGATTGAATAGCCATTGTGATTGAAAGAGCTAAGTCCCGACGTCTGGACAGGTTGCTTCAATGTCAGTCCATGTCCTTGGGGGTCTGAACTTCATTCAGCTATCGGTTTCCTCGATTCAGGTATTATCTTAATGAATAGTCTTGGCTGCTGGTTGCTTCTACTTCTAGATGGGCTAGAGCTTCTGTGGTCCGGATCTTCATGTCCTCTTTGATCCTCCACAGGTTCCTGAGTGCTAGACATTGGACGCAACCCACTGTGAATGCCCATGCTGCCATTAGACCTGTTCACAGACGAGAGCTGATGTGGGTGTTCATTTCCCATTTGATGTAAGATCTTAGGTCCTAGTGGTAGTTTCAGCCAGCGAGACCCTCGGCCCCTTGGAGTCTCTGTATCTCTGTCTGATGTCACTGGATTGTAGGTAGGATTTGAGTCAGGGCTGTATGGGGACTGTTCATCAGACTCTGATATTGTGTAGGTAGATAAATTCAACACATCTGCCTCCTATATAGTTTCTATGTCATCACAATGTAGTTTTGCTGTCATTGTTGCTAATGGCCGAAGCAGTGGCAGTTTGGGTGCTTTGTTTGATGTTTTTTGGTTTTCTAGAAGTGGGTTCACAGGGATTGTTTACTTCGTAAGTGAGATATTTTTTATAAAGGTCTTTCTTCCATTTGATCTTAGTCTAATGGGTAGAACTTGTTTTTTGTTTTTTTCCAACTGAATTGACCTGGCCCTGGTGCCTGTTTTTGTGGTTGGTTGTTTTCCATCCTTATCTCACTCTCCCACTGTTCGCGGAGATGATTTGCCCTTGCTGTTCTTTGTGACGTTAGGAAAGATTTCACACATTTTCTTTGGGTTGTTCATGTTATCCTCTTGTGGTGCAATTTTTCGATGGATGTTTTAACCCCTTTTGATGATTCCCTTAGAGCCTGCTGGTCTTCCTTTTTTTTCAGCACGGTATGGATTTTCCTCTAACTGTTGAAGAGGAACAATCTCTTTCTAGATGATGGTGTCATTTTGGTTTGCACTATATCTTAGGTAAACTTGGAGGGGTCAGGTCGCCATGTCTCATCACACGAAGACAGTGACAGGGCCCCCAAAGTTCCTGCTGAAGTGATGACCTGTTCCATTGTGTCAGTTTGCGTTGTTTGGCTAACCAGGGATTTTGGGCTGGTGCTGCTGCTGTTGCCAGTTCAGACACCTCAAATGCTCTGGACAGTCTTATTGCTTGTTTCACTTTGATTTTAGGGTCCAGTATAGTGTGTAGCAATGCCGACACTTTCTCTGTACTAGTGTCGTGATAATGTTGGACGCCAGTTGCAGAATGCTCAACGTAGACCATTTTTTAATGGAGCATTGCGAGCATAGTGGTTTGATCTTTAAATTGATCACCCATGTGCTCGTACAGTTTCATAAACGGTGCCAATATGGAAGTCAGAGTAGAAACTACGAGAAATTCCAATTCTTGGGGGCCACCACATTGGTTGTCCAGACTTTTTTCTTCCGTTTGTGTCCATTAGATACCATGTATGGGGTTTTGTTCCATATCACAGTCTGATTCTCATGTGAAATACTCACTCCAGACAACAAGCCGGTTTGGTTTGCTGAACATTTCCATGAGTTGGTTGTCCAGGCTTTTTTCTTCCATTTGTGATCCATTAGATACCATGTATGGGGTTTTGTTCTGTATCACAGTCTGGTCCTCCTGTGAAATACTCACTCCAGGCAACAAGCCGGTTAGGTTTGCTGAACATTTCCACGAGTTGGCCCCCTGAACGGTAGGGGCGGGCCTAATTCCCAAGCCCTCTCGTAGTTGGGTTAGTGATGAACCATCCGCTTTGTGGTAAATTGCTCCAGCCCACTGAGGGGTGTGGGTGGCCTGCCAGGAAAGGCACCCCAAACGTGTTCAGCCCCAGCCTCAACCGCCAGTGATGTTTCCAGGAGTTGGTCAGATACTTTGCTGTTCTGTTTGTCACTGGTATCACCAGGTTGACTGGTTGGCTGGTGGATGACTGGTGTTCTGTTTACTCCTAGTAATTGTATTTGAGGTTGTACTTGTGAGTAGGAAAAATGCCTTCCACTTAGAAGATCTTGGGGTTTTAATCCCATTGGTTTCCATTTGTTAGTCGCTGAAGGTTTTCTCAGACACGGAATTTCTACCCCTTGAGGCCCCCGGTGCTTTTGGATGTCAAGTCTTCGATGATTGATGTTCCTCAGAAAGTCTCCTGCTTCGTTTAATGGAGTGGCTGTTTGGTAATATGAGTTTGGCCTGGTATTTAGCTGGTAGGCCCCGGGGTGAGCATTTATCATCTTGTTGGAGATAAGTCCTGTGGTGTTTCATGATTGCCTCTCTCTGCAGAACTTTTTTGGTTTTTGCAAGTTGGTACACTGTCTTGGTGACCTCCCCACTTGTTTTGCAGGGATGGTGGTGTTTTGCTCACCAGATCAAATCTCCCGGTTGGGGAAGGCTGCGGATGCTGGTATCCTGTCACACAAACCTCCCCGAGAGACCATCCTCATCAGTCTCCTCCCACACCCGTGTTCCCTACGGGGTGTGGGATGAAGTTGGGTGCCTCCTTCATGCTGTCGATATACATAGCTGTGCTAGATTTAATAACCACTTCCACGTTTAGGGGGCTGGAGGGCATGGTAAGTGCCTGGTGGTGTGTGGGTTACCCGCCATGACCGTTCTTTCTCCTTTTAATTGCGGGCTGCTTTCCTTTGATGCTGCCACAGCTAGTTTCCTGTGTGTGGGGGGAGGTGTTGGAGTGCTTGCTTCCTCCTCCACCTGCGCAGAGGCTCTGCCATCGTCAGCGGCATTCTCCATGTCTCCTGGTCTCCTGACACCTGATACTGAGTGTTGCAGGAGTTGCGGGTGTTGCAGGGCACTCTCCCCTCCTCCTCCCTAGACAGCAGGAGTGCACAGCAGGAGGACATCTGGCACAGCAATTTCCCACTCACATGCTCACCTTTACTTAATGGGAAGTATGAGCACGAGTGTTGACACAATGTCAGGTAAACCTCGGTGTTGGAAACCCCCTGAGGAGCAACTAAGGTTCAGATAAGTGCCGTGTGAGTACTGTGAGCGCTGTGTGATAAGGTGCAGATGTGTGCTGTGGGGAAAACTAAAAAAAACTAAAAAACAGAGAAGAAGGGTTTTTAAGACTTTTCAAGCACCCAGTGCTAGGTGGTCGCTACCCCCCAGCACCTCCACCTACCAACCAGCAGAATGAAAGCTGCTGAGTCCTGGCAAAATGCAGTGTTCTCGGGGTGCTTAGGGGTGCTGCTAGAACCTCTGCTTGATAGTAAGTCCACGTTGTGGCACTTTTCCCGGGAAACAGAGCGCCAGCCTGCAGCCTGCAGTCATCACTACTCAATTCCACCTTCCTCCTTCCTCCTCCTCCTTAGAGGACAGGACCTATGCTTGGAGCGTCAAGCCGCACTGTGTGTCTCTCGTCTTTTCATCTCTCTGCGCATCTCAGAGCCACTTCAAACACTAACTTCCATTTACCATTGATTCTTTAATCATGTTCAATAAGCGTGTGTTGCACTCACAATGGATTTGCTGTTCAGCTGCAGTATAATACCTCTTTAATTCATTTAAAAATGAAATGTCCAGTGCTCAGAGACTTTTGAAAATGTGTTTGTTCCCACATGCGACCACTCCAATACAAAGTATTCCCCTAGGACATTTCAAACACTTGCATCCCGGGTTTCTCCTTTGCTAGAAACTCACTGGTTTAAGGATCTCCCAGCAGAGCGGATCACTCGGCCCTTTGCTTTCCACAACAGGGTTTCAATTCCTGCCCCTCAGGTACTTCTGTGTCTCTGTCTGAACACAAGGATATGAGTACTTGCAATTAAATGAAAAGGGACAGCCTCTCCACACGGCTGCGTTCTCAGCACTCAGTCTGCTCCACGCAGCTTCAGCTCTGGCGCCGCGCTTACATAGGTCAGCTTCCTCTGCAGACTTCAGCATCTCGGCATGCCTCTTCACCACAGTTCCCTTGTGCATCTCTTGGCCTCTCTGCTGCTGCTGCTTCAGCTCCGCCTCTGCTTCCACCTTCATCCTCATACCTTGAATTGGGTTCCTTTTATACACCTGCATCCCTTTAAAAGGCTGCAGTTGTGAATGTTCAGTTAGCCCTGCCTCAGCACAATTAAAGGGGCATGTCTTACCCTTCCAACTATCAGCAGGCATCCCAGTACCAGAGTGGTAAAAGAGCATAGTCTTCATTGCTTCTTCTTTGTCTTAGTACTGTCAATTGTCATGTGTGAAGGAATAACGGGAAATGACTCACAAGAAACTACAAAGGTTGGTGAGGGGTTGGGTTGATCATCAATAGGAAAAAGGGGATACCAGGTCTCGCCCATCTTCTGTTTAACTCTTTTTCCTCTCCTTCTGGTATGTTTGAGTCAATTTTATCTCATACTCTTTTCCTGGTCACTGAGACATGTGTGACAATACCCCATTATTGCCCTTGGAATAGAGGGTTCTTCATGGAAGGGACAGGGTATACTGGGTCTCGCCTGAGTATATCTCACTCCCTATCCCCAAGGAGCCTCCACCCATGTGATCCTCCCTTGCTTCTCCAGCCCCTGTGTCAGGATCCAAACGTGATGGCCTTTCCCTGGCCACTTATGCAGAGGATCCAGGGGGAGTAGATGTGAGGATGTCCTCATGTTTTTCACAGTAGGGAGCAGATCTTTCCTCTGGCTTGGACTTCTCCTTCTACACCTCTGTGGGAGAGGGCTTTGGAAAGATATTATCTTCAAAACTAAGGTCCACATTCATTCTTCCTTAGGTGTTTGTCCAAGAGTGAATCAAAGAAGCTGTGGAAGTCCTGTTCCTTTAAAGGCAAACGTCCAAAGGAGATTTGACTACATTAAGCCTGCTTAAGGGGTCTAATCCCTGTTCTTGAGACAAGTATGTTTTGCCTTCTTATATCACATCCAATGTTCTTTGTACTAAACGAACAGGAGGGGACAGGGAAGCATGATAAAGAGAAAGAAGATGGTGGAATTTTCATCCAGGTGGTATGACCTCCATCTGTCTACACTAACGCTGCCCTCTCCCTTCTAAACAGTATCAACGTCCCTTTTGATATGGTATGAAGTGTGTCCTTTTCGTATGGGTGTGCCACTGATTCCTGTTTCCCAGGCCATTTCCTGCAGGGATGCTGGCTCACTAGATAGAGGTGTTACTCTACTTCACAGTAGATTAAAAATAGGTGACTCCCAGAGCTGAAGTCTTGCTGGGAGCAGCAGAGACTGACTGGCTGTAGGGAATGGACATAACCATTCTACAGCTGAGCTGGGCTCACATGACTGGTACACATGTGATATCAGCTTGATTTGACTGCAATACATATCAGAGAGAACAGCCTCTATACCTTAAATTCAGGTATGGCTTATATTTATAACTTAACAAGTGCCACCATAATAGTACATCTAATTGATATGTGATTTTTGGGAACAGGTTGCATATCTTAACTTTAGTCCCTGTGCTGCAATGACTTGGCTGTCAAAGCAGCTGTTGGATGAGTGGGCACCTGCGACCCCTGAACCTATGATACTGATTCAGGGCACAGGTGTACACTATGCTTGTGGCATGGAGCGTATGAAAGGGAGGCTGAATTAGCAAATTTCCCTTACTGAGATGGAATTACATATATCATTTTATTAATTTAATAAAAAACAAAAAACAAGGTTTCAACACCGTTTCCAGATGGCAATCCATCACAGAGAGAGCATTAATAATGTTATAAATCGGGTAAGGTTTGGAACACATTCAGGTACGACTTATTGTTATAAGTAAGGAATTTAAAACATATAAGCCTGCAGTGGAGATGGTGTGGAGGGGGCTGTTAATCTTCTGTTGTAATATAAGGAAGAGTTGCATATTATTATCTTGACCTTTCTAAAATGAGACTGTCAGGCACAACAGGCGATTCAAATGATTAGAATGTATAGAAGGCAAACATAGAGAATAAAATGTGTGCAAGGTACAATAAGGCATACAGTTTCACTACAAGACATGAGGGCATACTAAGACACAAAGGTGTATTGAGAAGCAGAAAAAACCTTTGAAACTCTGCCCACCTTTCATAGCAGATTGATTGTGTAGGAGACATTTCCACAAGCATCTTCCAAAGAATTTTAAAATAACAACTTCACTAATGTATCCAAAAAGAACTTGCTGTGTCTTGTAAAGTGACGGAAATGGAGTAAAGTTCAATGAAGTAGGATTTCCTAAGGGTGTATCCATCCACATGAAGCCATCAGATTAGCATTCAGTAATTAGTGGAGTAGCAAAAAATATGCCAATCCCCTTGCAAGCAATATGATAGACCTCCCCTCCCCCAAAGCTTAACACAGCATGGGACTTACTTGTCACAATTTGGGCAAGCCTGGACCATCACGCATACTCAGTGCCCATGTTGATCATGCCACTGAAGGGGCACATGCACACTGTGCTGGGTAAAAGATGCAACAATGCTTTTTAATCACAGCTTAAATCGTTCACATAGTGTAGAAATAAGGTGAACATACCTGGTCCCTCGCACGCAAATGTTCCAGCCACTAATTGAAGCTGGCAAATTTAATTAATTGGAGGGGTGTAAATATTTGACACAAGTATGCAAGAGCAACCAAGCATAGCGAAGGAGCCCAAATCACCGAAAAGGGCTTTGTGGGGGATCCTATCCTGAGAACATTTTTGGAAAAATGGTGCATTATTCAACACACTTTCTTTGTAAAATTGGGTAAAATGTTGGACTGTTTGTTTCCGTTTTCGTAGGTTAAAACATAAAATGAACAATAAATGCAAGTCACCAAAAGTACACAGCAGAATTTCCCATCACATTGTCATGCCCCTCTCCACAATATATACCATTATAAAATACTTTTTTACACTGACTGTGCCCATACCTTCCCATGCTGGCTGCAACAATACATGCCAGTATTTCCATATAAGAACATATTCATGTTTGCTTCTTGCATAACGCTACTATAAGAAAACATGCCCAAGCTGGCTCTACCAACATATGCCAGTACCCCCACATAAGAACATACTCATGTTGGCTTTGCAATTAAAAATGCCATGCCACAATAAGAAAACATGTCCAATGTGGCCCAACTGTAGGCCAGATTAGAAGAATAAGAACACGTATCATGCTTGCTTTTTGTATAGATGCCCAGTGAAACATGGCCTGCCACAGTAATAAAATGGCTAGAATGGGTTCACCAAAATGCTGGTCTAGCTACATAATAGCACATATCATGCTTCTTTCATCATGGATGCTGTGGAGAATCCTATGGATCCCTCACTGAAACGCTACCGAAAGTCTCCTTCCAGCTGGCCAAGGAAAGGCAGATGTTTCCTGATCCTGACCTTGGGGATGGTGTACTGCAGGAGGATCACCTGGGAGCAGACAGGGTGCAGCATGGTGAGGAGATTCCATGGGATGAGACGCAGTATTTGTCCTCTGAAAGGAGGTGCCTTTCTGGGTTGCCAAAACAGGTAATGGCATATTGTCATTATCATTTCCCTGACCCTCATATAAGATCTTTGACCTGGGGTACACATTCTGTTAAATATGAGCAATCCTTGTTAATAGAAAGATTGTTTAACACATTTCAGGATTAACACCCTCATTACTCCAAAGGTATAAGGTAAAAGGATTGGCAAAAATGCCTTATGTCAAATATCTTCATATTTAACTACAAATACTAAAAGTCCAACGTTTAAAGAGTTTAAGGGAAATAAATATACCCTTGAAGTTAACTCATTTGTTAAAAGAACTAACTTTGTTGGAGGGGACAATATGTTCAATAACCGCAAGAAAGCTGGGATGAGGAAGAGGGCTGCAGAGGCATGCTGTAGCAGTAGTCAGGCAATTACACCTACCAGATCACACCTGAAGGAACCTGGGAAGTTTAAAAGGCACCCTAATTTGAAGACAATCGGAAGGAGCTGCAACAGTGACTGGAGTGCCAGCTGTAGAAGTAGTAGCAGAAAGAAGAAATCACAAAGCTGGTAAACCAAGAAGAATTGGGAGAACAAGAGGGACGACGGAACTTGAAGACAGCAGATTTCACCTGCTTGTTCTGAGCTGGCCCCAAACTCTGAAGTGAACAGGCAGTGCAGTGGAAGGCATGCAGGAGAGCTGCCTTTCCCCATATGTGCCTGTTTGCTGGGGTTTCTGTGCAGTGAAGGTGTTGGAGACCAAAGCAAGGAGCAGTTATCAAGCCATGGGTCTCAGGAGTGAGAAAGGCTCCATAAATGTGTGGCCAGACCAAAGCCAGAAGTTGTGGCAGAAGTCGTGGAATTGCTGAGATTCGCAAAGCAAGTGTTAGAGAAGCCGGTGAGTGCAGCCCAGCATTCTAAAACCTTGCACAAGCATTGCCAGCAACAGTATCTAGTTACCTATTCACTCATGTGTGATTTAAAGCAAGCTGGAGTTATTTGTTGAAGTTATAATACATGAACAATGGAAAGTAGCACATGTGTATATTAGGAAAGTCCTTTTACTCTTGTGGAGACCCATTGTTAAACCCTAAACATACTGTATCTGCCTGTAGGAGTGGTTGCGTGTCACTAATTAAGAAGAGTGAATGTTGTGAAGACATTACCAAATACCTAACCTTGATAAAACAATTGTAGAAGTCTTTAACTTGTGAAAACTATAAGAGTGGTCGTGTGTGCCTAATTGTATTCCCTAAACAATGACTGTGCGCTATTATTTACTTTAACATGGCATACCTTTTCATATATGTAAGAAGTTAAAGCGTATCCACTATTGATAAAGAGAACAAGCATTGCCCAATTCAAGAGCCCCATACATTAAACCAGCCTTTCTCAGAGTTAAAAAGCAATCTGACTGTTACTGTGAACTTCAAAACTAATAGATTGTTTGCAAAGCGCCAACTTGCCCGCAGGCCACAGAGCGCACAGTTCAACTGGCCTAAGATACATGTGTGCAAGCATTACCTGAAGCTAAGAGAGTGTCACCAAGGCTTCTTGGTAATTACTTTGTCTGATAGCTGGCAGAAAGTTGAAGGTACATTTGGGGAAGGGAAAATGGATGCTTGTAAAGACTGTTTTGAAATTGACATAACCTGTATTGCCAAAGACTGTGGAAAACAGAGAAGTGAGTCTCATAGGCAAACCCAGGTTGTTATTGTGGCAGACAGACAAGAGAGGCAAATAGGCTGCCCTTTTGAAGATATATATTCAGAGGAAGAGTGACTTGCCTACTTGAAGGTGTTGAAATACTTTAAAGTATATCTTGATGAAGCCTATCTATAAGTGCTAATCGCTGAGGTTGTAGTAGTAATCCAAAGTACTGAAGCTGCAGTGGTATATCTGGTTGTCGGTAGATGCAGCATTGTAGTAGCCTAAACAAAGTGGAATACTGTGAGGCAAAGGTGACTATTCTCATGGTGAATCAAGTAGAAGTGAAGTTGTTGAATTGGAAGCAGCAGCACTGTGAAATCATACTGACAAATATACCCTTATGAATTCTAAAACTATAACTAAGGAAATACTAACTGTTAACCAATAACTGGGTATCACTGATAGTTGTGGATATTGCATTTCTTTTGAACTGTGGCAACTCTTCGTAAAGAGGAGACACATCATTGGGGTTGAGATTACCATTGGCAATATTTGGTGGAAGTGGAAAGTGGATATTACACCAAGAAGAAGAGATTTGCTATCATTGGAACTTAGGTTAACAACCCTTAATTTGATGTTGAAACATCAAGAACTGATTTGAGACACTTCTTTCCTTGGTTGAACATTAGCAGAGTTGACCTTGAATCCTGGGCAAGGGAACACACCCAGGACATCAAAAGATTATTCAGAAACTGTAAATCTTATTAATGTTATGTTGTATTGCTATATATTTTCTTTGTGTATTTGTTGCTTAGTGCGAGGGCCAGGTATCCTGTGTTAGAGTGTTTTACCTTAGCTTAAGCTAGGCAGGTTAATCCTCAGTCGAGTAGATATAGTGAGGCATTTTGCTACATTTATTTTGAGAATATTATATGGCATGTTTTGATACATCTTCAAACTGTTGTCCACCTCAGATTGTCAGTCCAGAAAAAGTAGACACCCCTCAATCATAAGGCAATGTACTTTGTTGGCTGAAGACCAACCGCCTCATGTGTTCAGTATTAGAAATATATAGCCATAAGCTTGACTAAAGTGCGGCCATTTTAAGGTGACTGAAATCGCCATTTTGTTTTCTCTAACGTTTGCCTTTTGCTTTCTGTTAAAACTGCTTTGCTGAAAACTTATTCTGCTCCACTAGTGCATAACGCAAGGCCACGAGAGACATGTTGAAACATAACGCAGCAACCCAGACAGAAATGCCGGTCTCCTCCCTCACAAGTCCTTGGAAGTGAGCAGCAAGGCATTCTTGATCAGCACAGAGGTGCCAGCTAGTCTCGTTAATACAGTAGAAATGTTAGAAGCGAACATTAAATGGCTTGAAATATGCTCTTCTTTGTGGCCCCCCTTTCCTGAGCCCTGTAGAGCCCTGGAGAGCAAGTTGACCCCAGTAGACGAATAGAAACTAGGAGATAGCAAGGCCTGTAATGTGTCTCTCCCCTGTACGCAGCTTGCTTGTTAAAACAGAAGCATTGTGTTCTTTAAAACAAAGACTTGTGCCTGTAGGCTCGCAAAATTGCAAACTGTTGCTAAATGAATGTTTGAAGGTGTCATACATGTCACAATTGTCAATCATCGGGCCCAGTTCAAAGGACATACAATATGGGCGGTATTGAATGTGTCACCACTGATTTTAAGATGCTCGTTTTGTATATATGTAACTGTTGTACGATTCTCTTGCTCTTGCGTCCCCCGAGGTCTGGAAACACACGTCGTGGGGCGTGGGACCCAGTTGGCCAACTGAGACTATTTGCTTGCAATGAAAGATGGGTATTGTTGGAATGCATGGGGGAATATTTAACAGCGAGATGGAAACAGTTAATTAGAAGGCTACCACCACAACAGTTGTTGGATTTGAATGCATTAGCACGTACAGAGAGAGATGTAGAAATAAGGGAGCATGTAGACCGACTTTTTGAAATTAAGAATGAACTTGATGATGAAAATGCTTAAATGCTTGCCACACCGGGGTATAGGAGTAAAGATATTAGGAGAGACAGGAAGGAAGCGGTGGTGCCATATATACAGCGGCAATTTTTGTCATCGTCAAGACAGACAGGTGATAAACTAAAAGTATGTATACGAGAGGCGTTAAAATGGATTTCAGATCCTATTATCCCCACAATGGAGATACATGAGAAATTTGAGGAATACCCCTTGCCAATGAAAAGAAAAGCACTGCAGACGATGGTTGAATATTTGATAGACAAAGATATAGATCAGAAGAAAGCCAGCCCCTTAACTGATGGCAGTATACAAGAGAGCATTAGAACGTGCAACAGGAGAAACAGCTTTATCACTTGATTTGGGAATATTATTGCATATGAGAGAAGGGGGAGGAACAGTGAGTGCAGTATTTCCCATGAGAGAAGTCCCACCTACTTTTGTACCAAAGGTAGAGATTCCTGCAACAGGTACCACACCAGCGCGGGTAACGGAAGCACATTATACAGCACAATATGTGCACGTCCACTTCTCCAGAAGCAAATGACATAAAACAGACGATTCCCGATGTAAGAAAGAATCCAGCGGGATTCTATAAGGAAATAGAGTCCTATTTAAGATCGTCCATGTTCACTATGAGTGATATAGATCTAATATTCCCAGTAGTTCTGCCATGGAAGCAAATAAGAAAAGTGGATGATGTAACGGCCTATGGCGCCACTTGGGCGAATTTAATAGTGGAGCATAGGAATAGAGAAGGGGGGGGAAACTGGAGGCAAATATGGTGGCATTACCAGCACGGATAATACAAAGATTGAAAGAAATTGTTCCAGAAAAAAGAATTCAATGGGACAAAATGACTGCATGTGTTCAGGGCAAGGATGAGTTAGTCACAGATTATTTTAATAGATTTGAGGAAGTATTCACAGATTTCAGTGGACAGGATGTAAGCACAGAAGCGGGAAAAAGACTATTTGTCGATATGTATGTGAGAGGGTTAATACTTCCAATTCAAAACCTAATAATGACATCAGAAAGTGCATGGCAAGCAAAAACATTGAGAGATGTATTACATATGGCCCAATATTATGAGAACAGAGTGAACACAGAAAAAGAGAAAGAGGCGAAGGATAGGGCGAATTTGAAACAAGGGGGCTACTTCAGCAAGTGGCGGGACACAATAGAGGGAGAGATAATGCACAAGGCAGAGGTAATTCGAACATGCATGGAAGGCCGCTGGGACTAAATCAGTGTGTGTACTGCAGGGAGGAAGGTCACTGGCGAGCGCAATGTTCACATTTACAAAATAGAAATGGGTATGGCCAGAGAAGACAGCATAGGTGGCATCCAGGAATAAATGGGCAGAATAGAAACAACATGCAGCAGCACCAAAATAGCCAAGGGAATGGTCCCCAAAATCAGAACCAAGCTCAGAATCAAACTGCTTTTACCCAGAATCAGAGCCATCAGAACACACAAAATGGAAATAGAGGAAGGGGCAGGAACATTTCTGACACCCAATCAAATGCGTACTATAATAACAGCAGCGATTACACATCGGATGATGTGTTGTTTCCTCAATAGGACAGCCCAAGACAGGGGTCGGAACCAGTGCCTATTCCCGTGAATCAAAAAGGACCCTACGTAGAAATGAAAGTCAGGAATGGAGAGCATAGCTTTCTCGTAGATACGGGGGCACAAAAGGGCTCGATAGATCATCACTTGGTTCCAGAAATACCACTGTCAGGGCAAATAAATATTTCAGTAGGTTTTACAGGTACCCCAGTGATCAATCCAGTGTCCCAACCAGTAGCAGTGACGTTAGGTCCATTCACTGAATATTGTCCATTTCTCTTAACAGAAAATTGTGGGGAAAATCTTTTGGGGTTAAATCTATTGAAAAAACTGAGTGCAGTTATACATTGCACACCAGATGGAGTGTTCTTGACAATTTCGCCACAGGATGTACCAGTATCTGAATTTCTGTCCAAGCCTTTGCCAGGAGAATTGAGTGAAGTGCCAACTTGTATATGGGCAGTGAATGACAATGATGTGGGATGCTTGAAGATAGAGCCAGTAAAAATTGTTCTAATAGAAGGAGTAACGTTACCACGTATTCCACAGTACAAAATTTCAGCAGAAGGAGAGAAAGGATTGAAAAGCATTGTTTCGGATTTGGTAAAATTGGGGGTGATTGAAGAGATTACAGGCAGTACATGTAACAGTCCCATTCTTCTGGTGTATAAGAAAGGAGGTAATGAGGTACCATATCATTTCCTAATTGATCTGTGTGCATTAAACAAAGTAGTAGATCCTCAATTCTCATTGGTTCCAGACATCACCACAATTTTGACAATGATTCCTGCCTCGGCAGAGTACTTTAGTGTGATTGATTTGAAAAATGCCTTTTTCAGTATTCCAGTACACAAGGAAAGTAGATATCTGTTTGCCTTCACATTAGAGGGCGATCATTTACATTCACGCGCATTCCACAGGGCTACACAGAGAGTCTGAGTATTTACAGCAGAGCATTGAAAGAACAGCTAGATATGCTAGAATTATCGGCAGGTTGTGTATTGTTAGAGTATATAGATGACTTATTGATCTGCAGATACAGAAGAGATTTGTAAAAAGAGCACTGTTTTACTGTTAACACATTTAGCAGCACATGGCCATAAAGCAAGCTTAAAGAAATTCCAATATTGTCGTAAGGAGGTGGCTTATTTGGGCTACCTACTTTCAAGAGAAGGGAGAAGACTGACGTCAGAGAGGATAGAAAGTATTTCTGGTATGCCTATTCCAAAAACACAAAAAGGAGTCAGAGCTATAATAGGCATGGCTTCCTATTGCTGGCAGTGGATTGTAAACTTTGCATTGATTGTGAAGCCAATGGTGGAATTGACAAAAAAGGATGCTGTGATGCCTTTGCAGTGGAATGAAGAATGTCAGAGAGCATTTGATCTGCTCAAAACTGCATTGAGTTCTGCTCCAGTTTTGGGCACACCAAATTATGAGAAAATGTTCTGATTGTTTGTACATGAGAATGAAGGCTGTGCATTGGCTGTTTTGACACAGGAACAAGGTGGAAGAAATAGGCCATGCGGCTATTTTTCTTCCGCGCTGGACCCTGTGGTTCATGCATTACCACAGTGTTTTCGAGCTGTTGCAGCGGCTGCTGCGTCAGTGAAACAAACAGAAGGGATGGTATTGGGGCACACCTTAATATTGATGGTGCCACATGCCATAGACGTTCTATTAAATAGAAAACAGACGCAACACCTCACCTCTGCTAGATTGACTAGATACGAAATTGTCCTTTTTGCGCCACACATCCAAATTATGAGGTGTAGCGCTTTGAACCCTGCAGAATTAATGCCACTACCCACGGAAGAACTAGGTGAAAATGAATCACCTCCCCATGATTGTTTAATTGTTACTGAGGAAGAAAAGAAAGGCAGAATTGATTTGACAGATACCCCACAAAAAGAGCCAGATGGAGAGTTGTTTTGTGACGGCTCCTGTTTTAAACTACCTGAGGGCACATCAACTGCTGCCTATGCTATCACCACGTTGAAGCGAATTGTAGAAAGCAAAAGAATCGCCTACAACTCTGCACAAGCAGCGGAGATAATAGCTTTAACCAGAGCCTGTGAGATTTCTGAAAATCTGAGTGTAAACATATATACTGACAGCCGATACGCTTTTGGCGTGGTTCATAACTTTGGCCGACTCTGGGCTGAGAGGGGTTTCTTGACATCACATGGGGCCAGGATTCAACATGGCTCTTTGATTGTATGATTACTGTCTGCACTTACGTGTCCGAAGCGCCTAGCAATAGTAAAATGCGAGGCACATAGAAAAGTAACATGCAAAGTGGGAGAAGGAAACACATTTGCAGACAGGATTGCAAAGCAAACTGCCACTGATTTGAACACCAAAATGTTGACAGTACAGTCAGAGGAAGTGCCCTGCATGATAGCAAATGGAATTGCTACTATCAAAGAGAAGCAGGCAGAAGCCACTGCTGATGAAATACGAGGGTGGGCTGAGGGCTCTGCTGAATTAAATCTAGAAGGTTGCTGGGTGGACAAGAAGAGTAAAAATTGGATGCTGCCCAACTCCTATGGAACTGCAATGGTCACGATGGCCCACAGCCCTACTCATATTTGTGCCAAAAAGATAGTCCAGCATCTAGCCACAGTATGAGAGAACACACACATAAAGAAAAATGCTGAGAGGATGGTCCAGAATTGTATCACGTGCCTACAGCACAATGTTGGGAAGGGAACGGTGACTCCAACAGGCAGTTTTGGCCCACCCTCTATGCCATTTGAGGTAATCCATTTTGATTTCATAGAAATGGAGAGATGCCAAAACTTGAAGTATGGCCTAGTGGTTATATGTGCATTCAGTAAATGGGTGGAAGCATATCCATTAAAAGACTGTACCTCCATGAGCACGGCAAAAGTAATGTTGAAGGAGTACTTCTCCCATTTTGGTCTGCCCCGTGTCATTTGGTCAGATAATGGTCCGCATTTTGTGGGCACAGTGATATTACAGATTTGCGCAGGTCTCCACATTGACAAAAGATTCCATTGTTCTATGCACCCCATGAGTGCCGGTCTTATTGAATGTCACAGCGGCATTTTAAAAGCCAAAATAAGTAAAATTTGTGCAGGGAACAAGTTAAGCTGGGTAGACACATTACCATTAGCGTTATTGTGCATGCACACATCTGTGCAGGCAAGAACTGGGCTCTCCCCATATGAAATAGTGATGGGGAGACCGGCGAATGTTTGATGTGCACTGCAGCCAAAGCGGTTAAGGGAGCTTGAATACCCTGTGCTCAGCATTTATTGTAATCTGTTAATTCGAAAATTGCGTTTGATTCATCATCAGGTGCAGGAGGCATTACCAATCAGGTACGCTGGTCCGGGGCATGCACTGGAGCCCGGTGAGTGGGTGCTGATCAAGAATTTTGAGAGGAAAACATTGCTTGCACCAAGTTGGCGTGGACCCTATCTGATACTTTTAACAAACCAGACAGCCATCCGCATGGACGGAAGGAAAGCATGAATTCATGCAACGCACGCTAAAAAGGTGCCATCACCATCTGAAAAACTGCCTGATCGAGACGACCAGAAAGAGACAGCGGTCCCAGAAACGAAAGAAACGGTTGCCAGGTCTTTGCCACAAAATCTGCCTGATCCTGAAACGAAGTCTGAAAAGATTGCTGTAAAAGAGGAAGGGCAAAGAGTGACCCTACGTTGTCCAGCAGAATCTGCATCATTGCTGGCTGACACAAAACATGTACCACTTTGGCGCCCACCATCATCTTCCATTGCACCACAGGCTGACTCCGAGCTCGAGTCTGGAAGTGTACCCGCACTATTCATTGATCACACGATACCAGGAGCAAGATGGTGTAATTTGCGGAACCGGGAGAAGGAGTGAGCAAATCTTCATTTTTTAAAATCTTTGTTGCCTCTGTTTCCTATGGTGGATGAAGTAGGAACCGGAGGCCTAGAGGAGAGCGGCGTGAGGGTTGTGCAAATCGACAGCCCAAGAACGGGGCTCCTCGGTGCTAAAAAAAAATCCATGTGCAGATCACCCCTCCCGGGCAAGAGGGTCTCACATGGTACGAGGGCAATGGATAACTGATCTGGAGTTCTTTTAGCAATGTGCAGATGTACAGCGATCTTGCCCAACATATAGCAATCCAGGCTGCTAAGAACTGGCAGAATAGACTGTTGACAATTAACAAACTTATTGACATTCAAACGAGTGCAACAAAAAGAGATATTCACGAAAAACATTGTCGGAGAATAAGAAGAAAGCGAGAGAAAAATGCTGGAACAAGCTTTTGCCCCCTCCTGCACCACTGCTGGTAATGAGTTAAACATAGAGACTGGAAGGTTACACAAAAAGAATTGCCGAAAAAATTGTATGCTGATCTTAACAATAGTAATGTGAATAATGAGTATATTAGCCCCAATAATGACCATATTGTTATTATGGTAGTTGGAAGAAATACACCCCTTAGAAATACTCTTGCCAGTTGAAAACATCTCCACAACTGAAAGCCCGGTCCATGTGATTGCTTATACTTTGTCCCCAATGGAAGAAAGACACAGGGAAGGTTATGGGAATAACACATTACTGCTAATAATGAATATGACTCATTCAATAATGAGAACAAATAATTGCTGGGTATGTGCCCACTTGCCACAGCATGGTGGTCAGGGAATTGGTTGGTATGTGCATCCCCTGCCATTGAGTTCTGCATGTTAGGCATCACTGAGTGCATTATATTATGGGAAATGGAACGAAAGTGAAACTGGTCAATTAGATAGAACAAATATGAATGAATTCGAAGAGATTATTATGAAACCTGTAGGTTGTTCTATATTTCACAAAGCACGGCCGATCACACGAGTAGTGATGCAACAAGACAGACTATTTGTGTGCTATAAATCATCTGTAATCATGTTTCAAATTAACCCAGAAGGAAAAAAGATACAGTGCCCCCCTCCTATCCAGTAAATTACAGTCCACGCTCTGTCCCCTTTTGCCTGAGAAAGAAGGGTTCCTATTTGGTGGGGACATTCACTAGATGTATGAATATAGCATTCCTTGATAAGGAGGTAGAGCCAGTTTATGTAGGAGATCCTGTTTATTTTATATGTGGAGAAAAAGCGTATCCCTGGTTACCTAGAATCTGGGGAGGTACTTGTTACTTAGGATTCCTGTTCCCTGGGGTATTCCTTTCAGAAACAGCAGACATAGCCAAATTGGCCAGGTCAAGACCACAGTGGAATGAGGAAGGAGGTTTAATCACAGAGGACATAGCAAAATCATTCATACCATTTTGGGGCCAAGCAATACATTTGTATAATATAAGACAACTGCCCAGAATACTAGCGAAAACGATAAATGGGACAACAGATATATTATACAATATGACACTAGAGGAAAAAGGAATTAGATTAATGACACTCCAAAACAGAATTGCCCATGATGAAATCCTGGTTGATCATGGCGGAGTTTGCAAAATCGTGGGATCAGCGTGTTGCGAATTTGTAAGTGACTCCTCCCCTATGATTTTCGAAGCGATAAGAAAGTTGCACGTTTTAAGCTCTGACCTTCACCCCCCCCTGAAGGAAGTTGGGATTTAAACATAAGCGCCTGGTTTTGGGAGATATTACGCTCATGGGGCTGGAAATTATTTGCGATCATAGTAGCAGTGCTAGGAATATTCATGACATGTTGTTGTTGCATACACTGCTTACCCATAATATGTACCGAAATAAGCGAGGAGTGTGTACAGATAGTAGAAAAAAAGAGCACTACTAAATCAAGTACTCACGGTAATGATGAATTAAAGACAGTGAAAGAATTCATATCATTCAATATTGATGACAATAAGGAGGAGACCAGTAGTGTACAAGATTCAGAATCAGATACTTGGTTGGAAGAGGATGCAATTATGGATGAAGCGTTTGGCATACGGCCAAAAGGAGGGTTTGTCAGTCCAGAAAAAGTAGACACCCCTCAATCATAAGGCAATGTACTTTGTTGGCTGAAGACCAACCGCCTCATGTGTTCAGTATTAGAAATATATAGCCATAATCTTTACTAAAGTGCAGCCATTTTAAGGTGACTGAAATCGCCATTTTGTTTTCTCTAACGTTTGGCTTTTGCTTTCTGTTAAAACTGCTTTGCTGAAAACTTATTCTGCTCCACTAGTGCATAACGCAAGGCCATTAGAGACATGTTGAAACATAACGCAGCAACCCAGACAGAAATGCCCGCTCTCCTCCCTCACAAGTCCTTGGAAGTGAGCAGCAAGGTATTCTTAATCAGCACACAGGTGCCAGCTAGTCTCGTTAATACAGTAGAAATGTTAGAAGCAAACATTAAATGGCTTGAAATATGCTCTTCTTTGCGGCCCCCCTTTCCTGAGCCCTGTAGAGCCCTGGAGAGCAAGTTGACCCCCAGTACACAAATAGAAACTAGGAGATAGCAAGGCCTGGAAGGTGTCTCTCCCCTGCACGCAGCTTGCTTGTAAAAACAGAAGCATTGTGTTCTTTAAAACAAAGACTTGTGTCTGTAGGCTCGCAAAATTGTAAACTGTTGCTAAATGAATGTTTGAAGGTGTCATACTCGTCACAATTGTCAATTATCAGAACCCAGTTCAAAGGACATACAATATGGGCGGTATTGAATGTGTCACCACTGATTGTAAGATGCTTGTTTTGTATATATGTAACTGTTGTACGATTCTCTTGCTCTTGCATCCCCTGAGGTCTGGAAACACACGTCGTGGGGCGTTGGACCCAGTTGGCCAACTGAGATTATTTGCTTTGCAATAAACCTTAGCTTTTGGGAATACAACCTTGTGTCTCGCGTATCAGTTCGTGTGTGGTGATTGTGCCTTGTTTCCATACGCGAGGGTCCCTCAGGGGCCCCTTCAAGATTACTGACCCCTTACAATGGCCATTAAAATTGCAGTGGTAGCGCACCCTACCATCCGCCCCCACCTTCCAAAATGTGTTAATCGGCCCAGCTCAGATAAAAGTACACACACATTCACACAACATGCAGTCCTTCATTTACACACACCCATGCACCATCCCCTTGCTCATTCAAATGTGCACTTGTATACCATACACTCGATCATTCACACATGCACCCATAGACCCATATATCAAACACTCACTGATTCACACACATTAACTACATTGTATACATCATTGCATGCCCACAAGCATGCATACATCATAAACATGCAACACCCTCGGTCTCATACAAATTTGTTTTTCTTACCTATTTTGGTTGGCAGGCCTCCAAGGGACTCCTCTTCAGCAGGGCTCTGGTTCCCATGCTCCAACACTCAGGCAGGAACCAGGAAGATGTCAAGCTAGGAGAGATGGGTGGAGCCTGACATGTGCAGTGGAGCCAGAGCACCTCCACCTGGTACAGCATCGGAACACATTATTTCTTTTGTGGCTCGAGAAGAAGGTGCTCCAGGCTGCAGTGCCTCCCTCTCGTGCTGCAAAGGCCTTTGTTACAGGAGATGGAGGAGCTGGAGCGCCTGACTCTCGAGCCATAAATACAATAATTAATTATTACATTTCCAGCTTGAAATGGAGGCACTCACTCTCGAGCCACAAAGAACATAATTAATAATTAAATTCACACTGCAGAAGAAATACTGATTTTCTTTGCGGAGCAAGATGGAGGAACTGTGGCACCCCCATCTTTTGCTGTAAATTAAATAATTAGTTATTACCTTTGTGGCACAAGATGGAGGCACTCTGAACTGAAACAGAAAATAGTTCTGCGACAGCAGATAGATGAACCACTCCCTATCTGAGGAAATAACCTATAATAAAAAAAGGCAAAAAACAGTGGCGTACTGTTTGAGCAATTGATGTTCAGTGAGTATTAATCTGCAGAAGTACAGCATGTTCTCTCTATGATATTCGCAAGTGATTGAGACATTAACAAACATCAATATCTAAGCATTTGCACTTATGTTAACCCTATGGATGTGGGGAGTGCTCACTCACCTATTGAATTTGGAGGCATGACTGCATTAGCATGGCTTGATAGATAGATTCCTGGACATCTGAATATTGTTGCTAACCCAAAGCTATTATTTCTGTTTCTAATCCTGATTGTCTTTTAATATAACACTCAAATATTGCAGTATCTGAAACTAAGGCAGGTGACTATGACTGGAATGGGTTATCAATGTAGGTTAATAGTGTTATAAGAGATTTGGGTAATATACCTCCTTCATAACCATGTTTGCATTTACGTACAGCTCCAACAACAAAAGGAGCAAAGTCCTGCGCATCTGGAAGCCTGACTGTATAGATCTCAGTTAATATTTAAGCAATAATCCCCTAGCCGCAGGAGCATTACGCAGTCAGGTAAGGCCCTGGGGCCCATAGTTACAGGCCCGAGTGAATCGAGGACCTTAACCCTTTAAGTGCCACCGACGAGCCGGCTCGTCGGTGGCAGGCGCTCCAGGTTGCCACCGACGAGCTGGCTCGTCGGTTTAGACACTCTGTTTTGCTTGCAGGGGTCGAGCAAAACTGTAATCCAACCCCCGCACGTCGGCGTGAAACTGAAAGTAAATTCCCTGCAGCAGCCATTTTCGGCTGCTGCGGGGAAGAGAGAAGGTAAGAGACCTTCTTGTTCCGCCTCGATCTCCGGCTGTATTGCAAGCCGGAGATCGAGGCGGGTATCGTTGGAAAGGGGAGATCCTCCCCTATCCAACGATACCCATTGTGTGACATTGCTGGCCGCGGATGTGTTCTGAAAATAGACTTGGGGTTACTTGTGTTTTAAGCTTTCCCCTTGGTGACCAGGTAGGTGCACCCACACATGTGAGGTACCGTTTTCATGGGGACACCTGTGGGAATGTGGGACGGTAGGCAATGTGTTTTTGGGGGCGTGTTTCGATGGGTGAGCCAAGCGAAATGTACGGAAAATGCTTTTTTTTCCCCACAGTTCGGACTTGGCGGGGGTGTCTGGGTAATAAATTCTGGGGCGATTTGGGCATATCATACCTCTGCAGATTCCCACGGGTGTCCTCTTTTCGGAAATGCATGGGGTTCCCTCTTTCCCCGGTGGCTTGGACACCCGAGGCCCATATCTGTATGTTGTGCCGGTCGGCAGAGCGTCTCAAATTCCGCTCTGAAAACAGACTTGGGGTTACTTGTGTTTTAGGCTTTCCCCTTGGCGGCCAGGTAGGTGCACCCACACATGTGAGGTACCGTTTTCATCGGGACACCTGTGGGAATGCGGGGCGGTAGGCCATGTGCTGTTGGGGGTGTGTTTCGATGGGTGAGCCAAGCAAAATATGCGAAAAATGCATTTTGTTTCCCCACATTTCGGACTTTGCGGGGGTGTCTGGGTAATAAATTCTGGGGCGATTTGAGCATATCATACCTCTGCGGATTCCCACGGGTGTCCTCTTTTCGGAAATGCATGGGTTTCCCTGTTTTCCCCGGTGGCTTGGACACCCGAGGCCCATATCTATGTGTTGTGCCGGTCGGCAGAGCGTCTCAAATTCCGGTCAGAAAACAGAATTGGGGTTACTTGTGTTTTAGGCTTTCTCCTTGGCGGCCAGGTAGGTGCACCCACACATGTGACGTACCGTTTTCATCGGGACACCTGTGGGAACGCAGGACAGTAGGCCATGTGCTGTTGGGGGCATGTTTCGATGGGTGAGCCCAGCGAAATGTGCAGAAAATGCGTTTTTTTTCTCCACATTTTGGACTTTGCGGGGGTGTCTGGGTAATAAATTCTGGGGCGATTTGGGCATATCATACCTCTGCGGATTCCCACGGGTGTCCTCTTTTCGGAAATGCATGCGGTTCCCTGTTTTCCCCGGTGGCTTGGACACCCGAGGCCCATATCTATGTGTTGTGCCGGTCGGCAGAGCGTCTCAAATTCCGGTCAGAAAACAGACTTGGGGTTACTTGTGTTTTAGGCTTTCCCCTTGGTGGCCAGCTAGGTGCACCCACACATGTGAGGTACCGTTTTCATCGGGACACCTGTGGCAACACGGGACGGTAGGCCATGTGTTGTTGGGGGCGTGTTTCGATGGGTGAGCCGAGCAAAATGTGCGGAAAATGTGTTTTTTTTCCCACATTTCGGACTTTGCGGGGGTGTCTGGGTAATAAATTCTGGGGCAATTTGGGCATATCATACCTCTGCGGATTCCCACAGGTGTCCTCTTTTCGGAAATGCATGGGGTTCCCTGTTTTCCCCGGTGGCTTGGAGACCCAAGGCCCATATCTGTATGTTGTGCCGGTCTGCAGAGCGTCTCAAATTCTGGTCAGAAAACAGACTTGGGGTTACTTGTGTTTTAGGCTTTGCCCTTGGCGGCCAGGTAGGTGCACCCACACATGTGAGGTACCGTTTTCATCGGTACACCAGCGGGAATGCGGGACGGTATACCATGTGCTGTTGGGGGCGTGTTTCAATGGGTGAGCCGATCAAAATGTGCGGAAAATGAGTTTTGTTTCCCACATTTCAGACTTTGCGGGGGTGTCTGGGTAATAAATTCTGGGGCGATTTGGGCATATCATACCTCTGCGGATTCCCACAGGTGTCCTATTTTTGGAAATTCATGGGGTTCCCTGTTTCCCCTGGTGGCTTGGACACCCGAGGCCCATATCTGTATGTTGTGCCGGTCTGCAGAGCATCTCAAATTCTGGTCAGAAAACAGACTTGGGGTTACTTGTGTTTTAGGCTTTGCCCTTGGCGGCCAGGTAGGTGCACCCACACATGTGAGGTACCGTTTTCATCGGTACACCAGTGGGAATGCGGGACGGTATACCATGTGCTGTTGGGGGCGTGTTTCAATGGGTGAGCCGATCAAAATGTGCGGAAAATGCGTTTTGTTTCCCACATTTCGGACTTTGCGGGGGTGTCTGGGTAATAAATTCTGGGGCGATTTGGGCATATCATACCTCTACGGATTCCCACAGGTGTCCTATTTTTGGAAATTCATGGGGTTCCCTGTTTCCCCTGGTGGCTTGGACACCCGAGGCCCATATCTGTATGTTGTGCCGGTCTGCAGAGCGTCTCAAATTCTGGTCAGAAAACAGACTTGGGGTTACTTGTGTTTTAGGCTTTGCCCTTGGCGGCCAGGTAGGTGCACCCACACATGTGAGGTACTGTTTTCATCGGTACACCAGTGGGAATGCGGGACGGTATGCCATGTGCTGTTGGGGGCGTGTTTCAATGGGTGAGCCGAGCAAAATGTGCGGAAAATGCGTTTTGTTTCCCACATTTCGGACTTTGCAGGGGTGTCTGGGTAATACATTCTGGGGCAATTTGGGCATATCATACCTCTGCGGATTCCCACAGGTGTCCTCTTTTTGGAAATTCATGGGGTTCCCTGTTTCCCCTGGTGGCTTGGACACGTGAGGCCCATGTCTGTATGTTGTGCCGGTCGGCAGAGCGTCTCAAATTCTGGTCAGAAAACAGACTTGGGGTTACTTGTGTTTTAGGCTTCCCCCTTGGCGGCCAGGTAGGTGCACCCACACATGTGAGGTACCGTTTTCATCGGGACACCAGTGAGAATGCGGGACAGTATGCCATGTGCTGTTGGGGGCGTGTTTCAATGGGTGAGCCGAGCAAAATGTGCGGAAAATGCGTTTTTTTCCCACATTTCGGATTTTGCGGGGGTGTCTGGGTAATACATTCTGGGCGATTTGGGCATATCATACCTCTGCGGATCCCACAGGTGTCCTGTTTTTGGAAATTCATGGGGTTCCTGTTTTCCCTGGTGGCTTGGACACGCGAGGCCCATATCTGTATGTTGTGCCAGTCGGCAGAGCGTCTCAAATTCCGGTCAGAAAACAGACTTGCGGTCACTTGTGTTTTAGGCTTTCCCATTGGCGGCCAGGTAGGTGCACACACACATGTGAGGTACTGTTTTCATCGGGACACCTGTGGGAATGCGGGACAGTAGTCCATGTGTTGTGTTTGTGTGGTTTTCATAACGTTTTGACCCATTTGCTGGTGGCCTTTGTCACACAACCCTTTCATTTCCCAAATGTGACCTACATTTAATCGCTGCTTTAGGCACCATACACTTTTGTAACCTGCACAAGTGACCTACCCTTGAAAAGGTCTCCCTGTGCTCTTTCAAAAAATGTATGCTTGCCGTTCCTCACCACATTGGTGTTCCCGATTTACACATGCTAAGTGCGTCTGTTCAGGCCGTGAGCGTAAAACTCCTGTGTACCATGGCTCAGTGTTTGGCTTGTGGTATTGCTTGTTTTGTAAAACAGTACAAAAAAGGTGTGCTCTCCTAACTGCAAGAGTCGGGGGAATGTAGCTGAGCATTGCTTTTCTCCAAATTCATAGAAGCCATTGCCGTACCAAGCCAACCATGTCCAACACATAACTTTTTTTCGGTCATTTTCCCACTTTTCCCCCAATCTATGGCAGTTTCCTATACCTAGTTGTTGCCTGACCTACGCAAATCACCCCTTCTGAAACTTGGAATTTTGTCTACTTTTCAGAAATACTTGCCTTTCTGTCCTCCAATTCGGCTTTCCTACCCTTTTCTTCCATTCCGTCCATGCATGTCCAATTGGCAAAAATGGCCAAAATCGCCTACCTCTCAAAAAATGGTTGATAACCACATCAAAATAATTTTTCTTTGTTTCCACTCAACCTGTTCTTGAAAGCCAGGCAATTGGGGAATTCAGCACAGCAAACCATTCGTTCCTAGCTCTTACAAGGAAAAAACCACAGGCTTCTTTGTACATCATTTTATTGGCATTTTTTGAAACATTTTTGCACTCTTTGCTTATTTTCTCTCACCCCCCTACAGCAACCTAGGATTCCTGGGTGGCGTTACGACCGCCTACATGTGGGAAACAAAGGAGCCAAATTTGGCTGAGATACCTCATGTAACAAAATAGTTACAAGCCATTGAATGGCCACATACTGAAATCACCAAAAAAAGGCCCTGGAACTGGGGAGAAATCCCCATGGCACTTAAGGGGTTAATGAAGACCCCGGGGCATTACCTGACTCTGTAATGCCCCCGCAGCAAGGGGCTTATTGCTATTAGAACCCCGGCCGACAAGACTGGGATACTAATAGTATTGTTTTTGTGTTCTGAAGTGCGGCAGCGTTTCAGGACAGAAAAAAAAAGTTTTCAAAAATGGCCGCCAGGAAGGCAAAACGGAGTCTGTTTCCCTTTCCATGGTGGCCCTCGGGAGCGGACGCGCTGGGGACAGAAGTGTTCCAAGCGCGTTAGCACCCAAAAAAGGAACAAAAGCAAGGTAAGTTGGGTTGAGAGGGCAGGGAGGAGATTGTTTGTAGGGTGGGGTGGGGGAGCGGGACGAAACACTTACCTGAATCCCCGGTGGGGCTGGTTGGCAGCCTCCAGCCATGTGGAGGCTCAGAGCAGGGATTGCCCATTTCAAGCCTCCTCATTGGCTGAGGGGCTGCCACTCCACCCACCGTGAACAAAGGAAAGGAAACCCGGGCAAAGGAATTCCCAGTCAGGTAAAGCCCTGGTGAGGCCCAATCACATTGTTTGTTACATTCTGATTGACCCTCGCCGGGTACTAATTAAGGATATGCAACTGCAAATGTAACTGTTAGTGAAAATGCACAATTTCTTGGAATTCACATTTGACCTGGGCTTTCCATCTCCCTATATAATTAAGTCTTATAGATTAAGGTTGAGGCCATTAGTAATCCTGCAGAGGTCTTTAAGAGTTTAGCAAATGCTGTTGTGCAAATAAAAATGAAAGCATTTTTAATGTGGGGAAACGTGGGCACACACTAGTAACTTGTCAATTTAGTTTAATGAATATTGAACTCATTGTGCTGAACTTTACACATTGTTTGTTGGATTGCTATTTAGGAAATTGAATCATGCATGCTTTTTTACGCAGTTCAAGAAAATTGTTTCTGTAATGACCGTTAGGCTGCTGCACAAAGCAGAATGCATGGAATGAATTGTCCATACCAGAGATTTTAAAATGCTTTCCAAAAATTGTGAATGGATGTGATGAAATCTATAATAGAATCCATGTACTTTTATCTGTTGTGGAATGATATGTAAAACAAGGCTGATAATATTATAAAACAACTGGGCCTTTTTGTATAAATCACTTTATTGGCTTTTTGAACAACAAAAGCAAGTATGAAAGCAAATAGCTGTTGTGGCACCATGGCCAAATTTACATTAGTTTGATGCCAACGTCTTAGACAAACATAGACAATGCACATAATAACAGCTTGCTGTCCACCATTGTGACTATTTGTACAACGTGGCATTCTTTTTACTCAGAACACTGTCTAAAATCTCAAAAAGACAAAATAATTATTGTAATTAATTTTAATTCATGTTTTGAAGCCTAATTTCTGGAAAAAAAATCTGTAATGGAAGAAAGGTTTTTTGTATTTTCCTTTTAGCTACTAAGCCACTTTCCATAGTTACCACATTGGTGATCCAACTTAACACTTTGCTGCTGTGCCATGGATTTACAACAGTGTGCTGAGCAATGGGGAGGTGAGACAAAGGCCATGTCCTGCACCTGGAAAATTGAAGAGGAACAGTAGTACGCAGGAATCGTACGTATTAGGCTTCACTACAAAATGTAATATTGAATTTGGGCTGACGGAATAATCATAAAGTTATAATTTATTCACTGGGGTTCTTCCCTTGTAGAGGAGTGATTGCTGGCAAATGGGGATATTTCATTTTCTAAAATTAAGGTGTTTATAGTGAAGACTTGGTCCTCTGTAACCCTTTAACTGTTAGGATCATATACTTTTCTCATGGGACGCTAAGGATGGTTGAAGGGCCTTGATCATGGGTATCTTTGGGTTTTCCACTATTTATCAGGTGGATCACCATCCCAATTCTGACACCATATGTAAGGATGCAGAAGGAGGAGACCGATTCACAAGTGGCATGGTTGTTGGCATAAATCTTTATTATCCAAAAATGAAAGGGAAAGCCTAGCTCTCCCTAAATCTAAGAGTGGTTTCCCTACCTCAACCAAAGTACTAAGGATTCAGTCAGGATGTATAAGTCAATCAAGAATGACTCCCTTCTTCTGGACAGTGTATCACAGTTCCAATTGTATTTGGGACCTTTACCTGGGGCAATGACTTCCTTCCCAGGTCTCAATTCTTTTCCAGAATATAAAACGAAGTTCCAAGTTGAAAGGTCAACAAGCAGCAAAGTTCTCCGTTGATCTCAAAAGGGTCAAGATCAGATTCTAGGATGGGATCTTTACCTGAGAGAATGCCTCCCTTTCCCAGCTCTCAATCAATTTTCAAGGCACAAAACAATTTTCCAGATTAAATATCCAATGCAAACATCAACATTCTTTATTGCCCATAGTTGTTTCTTCACTATTGAGTTCCTGGAGAATTCCTGCCTTCTCCAGGTATCTTGCTCTGAGTATTTTCGCAATGCCAGGGGAATTACTCCCTTCCATTGGCCTTCTCTCAGGCAGACGTACACTTTACAGTTCACAATTCCAGGGGTTATGACACCCTTCCCCAGGCCTTTTCTCAGGCTTGGTTTGCAATTCACAATACCACAGTGTATGATACCCTTTCCCTGGGTCTTTAACAGACTTGGCTTGCATTTCACAATGCAAAAGGGATCTCAGATCCTCCTTTCCATCTCTTTGGCTTGGCCCACTAGGTTCACTCTCTTACCAAGGGTTGCCATGTTATTTTTGTGGGGTCTCCGACCCTGGTCTCTTGTGCCCCTTAGTTTGACCAACTTGGCTCCCTCTCTTGCAAGTACTGTCACGATAAAGATACCCCATTTCTACATGTGGATCCCTGACCCTGATTTCCCTTCCATTTCATTCTGTCCATTTTGGCTCCCTTGTGAGCCCAGTACTGTCATGAGGAATATACCTTGTTTCTGTGTGTGGGTCCCAGACACTGCTATCCAAGCCCCCAATGGAACCGACGTTTAGCACTTTAACTTTGTGGGCCTCTGGATGCTCAGCCAATTCTCCTAGGGTGCTTGCCATCGTTCGACGGGCTTGAGTGGGTTTTTCTCTGCTCACCGGCTCTGGTCCCACGCTTCTCGTTTCCGGTACCGGCTACACGCTCCCAGTGCTGCCACAGGTTCAATCCATGCCATCTGGTTCTTCGTTCCTTTAAGATCAGATGGATTTCTTCTTGTCCAAGTCTCATTTGAATCTCTCGGGCTGGGCGGTCCCGCTGCTTCAGCTTCTGGTGCACCTGTCGTTTTCCCCAATGCAGTATCTCTGGCTTCTCAGAAAGTTCTGTAAGTCTTTTGTCAGTTGTTCTCCTCTATGGAACACTCGAATGGTGATTAACATTCCACCAGGCATTCTTCATGGCTACGCATCTCTTCTTCATCTCAGTTGGAAAGCCATAGGTTTTAATTGGGTCATCTGTCCTCTTCCTCAACCCAGAAGTAGCCACCCCTATAGCCTTGCCCACATACATGGGGTAGTTAGGTAACATGGAGGTGGAGGGCAAGAGATATGAGGATGCATGGGAGAGGCATAAAGGGTTGGAATACTGTGTATCCCTTGGTTAGTCATTTCTGTCTCCACAGGGGGACTCTCTCCCCATGAGATCCTCCTGCTGAGTACCACACCCAGGGGGACTATCGAGTATTGCCCACACATCTCTGGCTTTATGGGAAGCTCCTCCCTACTGGCGAGAAGTGACCACATCCAAGGATTTTTGATCTTTCATTTGTTTTTGCACCAAATGATTGTGCCAACTGCTCTTGGGGGCTGTTCACTGTATTGATAGTGTGTTATTAGTTTCCCCAAATCAAAAAGGAGAAAAAAACAGCCTTTCCCCTTTGTGTCAATTTTTAAAATTGAAAAACCCAAAGAGCAATCCCTGCTCCTAATCCCCAAAAACACAAAGCCAACAAAAAGTTTTACCTTTTACAAGTTTGCCCTTGTATATTTGTTTTTTATCATTTCCTCGCCATACGTGGTTTGATATGCAGTGATGTTTGTATTATTGTCGTACAGTAGTTATTAGGGGTTTTCAGTTGTCATCCTGGGATTGTGCTTTGGTTCTCAGGGGAGTTTTGGTGTTTCACACTTTTGGGGGACCTGGGTGTACTCACTCGTGGTTTTCAGCTTCCAAATGCCATTTGTGGTTGTCATGCAGCATCTGCTTATCCTGCTGGGAAGAAGGTTGATGAATAAGCAGAGGAGCAGTCTTTGTTCATGCAGGATGAGAAGGGCTTCCCCGTGATAAATGAGGAGACAGAGCCTTGTGCTGCATGTGGTGGCTAGTTTACAGGTTTGGGCCATGCAGCATCGCTGATTGTTCTTGTTGACAGGAAGGCTGAAGCATTGTGAACTACAGCAGACGTCATGTTCAAGGAACCAGGACAACCTGAGGAGGCCACAACCATTAACATAGAGGCATGGACATACTGGGCTTCTTGTTCAATTTCCCACATAGGCAGAGCAGATATTGCATTACCTATGAATGGAAGGGAGGCAGTGCCTCTTTTTGACAGTCCAACTGAGGCACCAGAAGCAGGGACGCTAGTGCATGTACCCATGGATGTAAGGTGAGTGGAGGAGCAGGAGGGAATGTTCCTCATGTGGGAAGAGCAGGCATATGAAGCAGCTCCTGTCTGGGCAGGGGTATTCATGAGGAAGTGTTCTTCACCCAGCAGATTGAGGGTGCAGCTGTGAACAGAGGAGACGCCCATAAGGAGGCGTTTCATGTGGCATACCAATCTGTTCAAGTACAGATGTTAGTCCTACATGCAGGGGTGGAGTATAGAAGCAAGTTGAGAAGGCAATGAAGCAAGAGCCACTTCCTATTCCTGCTGTGGTGGAGATGGCAAGCCAAGAACAGGAGGATCCACAGAAAGCAATGACCACTACTCCACCTACACAGCTAACACCGTGCTATGTGTGGATTTATTTTGCCCTACCAACAGGATAGATCCTCGACAGGTAGGAGAGTGAGGTATTCTGCATAGCGGAGGGTCGTGGGAAGAGGTTGTAGTGGTGGCAGATGTTAAGGGGCAAGGGACCTGCCCTAGGTACAACAGCCATGGGAGCCAAGTTTAACAGTTGAACAAGAAGCTATACATGGAAGACAAACCCTTTGCAGAACCTGCTAGTGACCAGGATTCCACTACCACCCTCTCTGGTTGTAGTGGAGAGGATGGCAGTATACAAGCACTTCTCACATCAAAGGTAAAACATGGCAGCAACATCAGGCACAGCATGCCACTATCTCCATTACTGTCCGGCCTGCTCAATCAGTGGCAATGGTAAATGTGAACCTGGCAAGACCATGCCGCCAGCACCACCCAAATGAGCAACTACATCATGAGGCATGGAGGCAACTAAGGCCTTTATTGCTTGGAATCGATTATCCAGAGGGAGCTGGGCATGTAGTTGTGGCAGCCAACCTGAGGTAGCACATGGAGCACCACCATCCCACCTTCAAGTACAGCAATGAGGAAGCCTTGGGGAATGACTAACTTTACTACGAGATCCTCCAAATACAAGAATGGCATCAGTCTGTATGAGAGCTTCAGGTTTATACATCTATGTAATTCGAATGTTCTGCAGCATTGTGTGAGGGAAGTTAAAGGGTGGCTGTGCCGTGGATGTTTCAGGGCACGTGATCTGTAGCACCTTTTCCCCCAAGTCTGCCGGTAGATCCAGGGGAAAGGAGTGAAAGAGAGCAGCCTCTGAATGTAAATGTGTTATTGCAGTGGCGAAATGATGCTACAAACAAGCAAGAAAGTACCGCTGGAGGCCCAGAGACAAAGATTACGTTGTTCTTTAATCAACCAAAAATCAAAGAAGACATTATATGATCTTCAATATACAAAGCAGCAATGAAAAGTGTATAGTGGAAGGGAGATTAGTGAGGTACTTCAAAATTCATACAAGCATCAGACTGTCTCACCTTTCTTTTCAGGGTGTAACGTCCTTTCATCGCCAAGCATGTTTACGTGTGTTTTTTAAACGTGTACGAAATTACGAAAAAGGTTAACAAAATGTTTTTGGGGGTGAGAAAGGGCGGGTAAGGCATTGGGGAGTCGGGGATAATTAATAATAGGCGGTGGAGGTGGGGTTTGGCCCGCCCAAAAATGTGATGACCTTTTTTCGTTATTTTGTACACGTTCAAAAGGCAATCGTAAAAATGCATCAAGATGAAATAACATAAAACCCTTTTCAGTAATCTCGCAAGCTTGATCCTTCTGGTGTTCTCACCTCCACACCTCCATGTGGTACCAGGGGAAACAGCCTTTGTGATCCCTACTGCACACTCTTCCATAAATCACCCTTCAAGATATCAGCGGTACTAGTTGGCTGCTCGGGGTGGGTACAAATCACAAATAGTCTACACGGCTTTTATGTTCAGCTGATTCCAACTAATTATAGCATACAGTCAATTTCAAAGGGCCTGCACCTTTGATGTTGTGCTGTAATGAAAACAAGCATTGCAGAAAACAAGGTGAGCCAACTATACTCTTTCCATCAAACATTCAAGGCCAGTTCATTGGTATCATTCCAAGAAGTGATGTGTAAGCAAAATATCTTGGCAAAGCTACATAGCTTCTGCCTTGCTGGGGCATGCTGAACAGAGAGCTGATTAGCTCAGTGGGCTTCTGCACTGATAACTAAGAATCTGAAACACACAGATATACTTCACTCTTCTTTTTGACTGTAAAACATGACACCTTTTCCCATGTGAAAGCTGCTGGCCATATCTGCTCTGCTGCATTGGGGAATAAATCAAGATTCTTAGTGGGTGGGTGTTTGTGTACTGTGAGAGAACCTGATAACCTTATGGGATGGCTGTGCCCTGTTGGAGATCTTGAGAACCTTAATAGATGGCTGTGCTCTGTGAGAGAACCTCAAAAACCTGTGGGTGGTTGTGCCTTTTGGGATGATTGGAGATCATTAGTGGATGTCTGCACCCTATGAACAATGCAAAGAACCTTAAGGGATGGGTGCAATATGTGGGAAAAGCTTAAAAACCTAATGGGTAACTGCATCCTCTGAGAGAACATGACACCTTTTGACAAGTAGTGCAATCAACATGAAATAATACAAGGATTGCACGAAATACCCTTAAAATAACAATATACAATGAATGAGTAAGACAGCAACTGGTCAGTACAGCTCTTTCACTAGTAAAGTTATCCATTTCACAACCATGTCAACCACGAGGCAACTTGCTCAACCGATTCGGTATCTTTCATGTGCCAAGAAACAAATCATCACGATAATGTGAGCTTTTGCGCTGACTCTGGGTAGATATTATTCCAGAGTTTTCCTCAAGGAAGTGACATAACGCAAATGTTAATGGCTTATCTTGTGGCACTAAATAGTCATTAACCATCTGCACAGCTGATAGTCTGTTGTTTATTCCAATTGAGGATCCATCTGGATTTAAGATGCCTGAGTCACTGATTAGAGTGTTTCCCATAGTTTCCCCTCTGTAGGTTGTGACCACAATTCTCACAATGTTTTAACAGGAGTGTATGATGCACTGCCTTTTAATGCCATTAATCATGAGCTTTAGTTACTTGGTGTGATTTGCAAGATATTAGCTTATTGGTTTTCTTGATCGTGCCAATGTTCTTTCTCCAATTGCTTTCAGAGTCATTGCAGTAAAGCATCCAAGCACATTTTCACAGTGTCCCATCCTTATGCTTTTTTATGTGAGCCCCCTCATAGCCCCCCACCCCGAGAGACCTACAAACAAAAAAGCAGCCATTTTTACTTTCAAATGTTGGGCAATAAAGTAAGCCAGAAGTTTCTCAATGTTCCATTTAAATCCAAATACCTATGTAATACCATACATGGTTGAAAGCGTGTCCCTCATCAGCTGTGCTGCATTGGTATCACCTGCTGCATCACTGGCTTTGCATTGTTGACCAGATTGAACTCAAGCAGGTACACCAGAGGGAGAACTTTACTCGGGCATGCATTATAATAACTTACCTGCTTTATGGCCTCCTTGAGAGGTCATAGCATGGAGCAGACATTTGACAGCAGATGTTACAGACACAGTGTTAAGAATGACCCATCTAGAACTCTGCCCTCAGTGTTGCAGAGATCGGTGATGGCTTTGCACTGCCCACATAGCCTGCAAAATGTGCACAGTAGAGTACCAATGAGTGGTTACATAGGTCTTGTGATGAATCCTGTAGAGTCATCACTAAATCCCAGCCTGATGGTTCCTCACATGTGGCCAAAGGAAGGCAGCCACTACTTGATATTAATGCTGGGAGTGGTAACTGGAGGGCAGATCAAATTGGAGGAGATAGCTATCAGGGGGAAGTGTTGACTCCTCTAGGAGAGACACAATATTCATTTTCTATTGAACATGAGATTCCCATCATACCCAAATACCTAATGGCATGTGGTCAGTGTACAACCTCCTCTCATATAACTACCCAAAGGACAGGCTATTCAAAGATTGCTAAACAGAATAAGGTTGGTATATTGGGGGTTCAGGACATGAATGTGACCAACTAAAATTGTTATAATTCTACCATAGGTAGATTTCCTAAACCCAAGGGTGAACCACAAACCTTTTTTGCAAACTCCCATAAACTTAACAACTCCTGAAATAAGTTACAATTAGCTAAATATAAAAAGACCCAAACCATTATAGACTTCAGAACCCATAATGCCTGTGGTACTAGGCCAAGGATGAAAGACTTAGAATTGATGAAAATTAAAGGTACCATTAAACATAATGAGCGGTCTAGTTTTTGAAGTGTTAAGCACCTGAGTGGGGCATTTCAACTCAGGAATGAGTTACAGCTGGGGGAAGGAGATGCTGATGGAGTAATAGAGGCAGCAGCAGGTCTTAGTGCAGGGCTCACTGTGGAAGCAGCTGCAACACTAGCTGAGTCAGACGCAGGAAAAGGCCTGTGACCGAGAAGAGAGAGTGCAGCTGAAAGCAGTATTAGGTGAAGCTACAGTGTGGAAGATGAGTTCCCAACACTCTGTGAACTAGTAAGGAAGCAGGAGTGGAGACCCTCACGGAGCTGTCAGAGCTCCACCAAAGGATTATGCTCATTGCAACAGTCGTACCGGAGCTGGCAGCAGAGCTGACAGACCCTGAAATATCTGCTGCAGTGCCAGCAAGTGAAAAGGAGACAAAGAAAAGACTGGTGAGTTGGCCTGAAATGCCAGGTGATCCCAGGGTGCTCTGAATAAGACAATTAGCTGGAACTCATAATTTTGAAAAAAGAATAAGTGAAGCAAGACGGAGGCAGCCATGGTGTAACTCTTCTTATATGGGACACCAACTGGGAGACACTTGTAGCCCACATTGTGTGACTCCGAAAGTGACCCGTCTGGAAGACTGTGTTTCCAAGCTTGAAGCTAATACTGATGGCTTGGGGGTGGAGATTACAGACCGTTTCTGGGCTTACAATGAACTGAAAGCAGAACATTTGAAGGAAAGAGAGAAAACCCGTGCGTGAGAAACCTGAAGGAGTCTCACCCGCTAGTCCCCAGGGATCTGTCCTCCAGGTGGCCAGGACACGGCCATCGCTATTGGATCCAGTTCCTGGGGGTGGACCAGTGAGGGAGGTTCACCTGGATGGGGGTCCTTGGGGAGTGGGATGGCGATGGGTGAGACGCGGAATCCCCTTTCTTTCAGCACCTTTTCCCCATCCTACCATGTATGATATTCCAAAATACTGCCTCCCCTTCTCCGACACGAACATTTTCGCACAACATGAAAGACAACAGACTAACACCAGAGCTGTTTACCTGACATGTCCCAAAACAAGGGTCAGACAAAGTCAGGTAATTGACCAGAATCACACACATCTGAAAGCCCTCTCCTTTCCCCACAGGGGTAAAAGGTGGAGCAAGAGAGCATAGGAGGAGCAAGGCAGACCGCACCACCTGAGAGTTAACTCAGAATGGCAGTTCAAAAGGAGGCAAAAGACAGCACATACGGAGGGGGTGACAAAGGAGAGAAGCGACCTTGCCCTTTCCGACCAAGGCTCGTGAAAACTCCACGGATGAAAACCTAAGACTGAGAACAATAGCCAACGTGTATTGAGTCGATACTATAACCTATAACCAGATGGGTGTCCAGTTAAAGTTTTGAAAACAAAAGGATCGAATGCCAAAGGTGAGAGTGTATTCGACCTAAAACAAAAGGATTGACATTTTGTTTAAAATGTATATTTTTTTTTGTTCTAGTTTAGCTTAAAAAATGTGTTTTTACACCAAAAACAGGGGTTTGTGGGGGATCCCCCACCCCCAAAAAATAAAAATAAATTTCGATCCTTTTTTTCAGTCGAATTGACTCGCCCCTTTTGTCATTCGACCGTTTTGAGTCGATACTATAACCTATGACCCAACAGATGTCTATGGTACACGAGACCCTCCTCCACTAATAACCAAGCTGGGGAGAAAAGCTGGTCTCTGTGGTACCAACCTTGACTCGCTACAGAAGAAAGCCAAGCAGTTCATCACAGCCGGTGAGTCGAGGAAAGAGTCGATAAGAAACTGAACTGTGTTGAACAAAAAAGTAGCAAGCAGCTAAATTTGAACTTTGAAAGGTTTAAAGGAAGTGTAGAGAAAGGGGGGGGGAACCCACAACAGAGGCGTCCGGCACCAAACTCTGGGCAATTACCCGATGATAAGAGAATACCATAACCAGAAGGCCTTGGGAAGAGGCGAAGAGAGATCAAAGTGGTCATACAGGGGTTTTGTAAAATACTCTGTACCGTCGAACATCTTTGACAGACAGATGATTGTGAAAGAAAGAGAAATAATACCTGCATGGTGACCTGCATGGCGAAAACGAGTACATGAACTGTCTGTAGAAGTTGGCGAGAGTGAACCCGGTGGAGGGATGCTAACGAGACGGGACAAAGTCTAAAGTCCCATACTGAACTCTTTGTGTAAACGTTGTCAAGAGTGAACCCAGCAGTGGGAAACCGGCAATCAGGGGCGAAGCCTGAAGAACTGTTTAAAGAGACAGTATGACTTGTGAAAATAAGCATTGGAAGACCATGGGAAGTGAATGGTCCCCCTTGTCAAGTGGGTATGAGCCCGGTCGAGGGAGATCCAGGGGTGGAAGGTCCTCACTCAAAGTCCATTTGCAAAGGAACTTTTTGTTTGTTTGTTGTTGAATACATTATGCCCTCGAAGGCAAGAGACTTTTTTTATTGAAAAGAGAC